>NC_133326.1:734460630-735176464 GCF_042186555.1 Aquarana catesbeiana | reverse complement strand
TGTAATTTGCTTAAAGTCGCGCTGAAGTCGCGCTGAAGTCGCGCTGAAGTCGCGTTGAAGCCGCGTTGAAGTCGCCGTACAAAGTCGCGCTGAAATCGCGTTGCCCCTGTGTGAACCGAGCCTAATGGGGCGTACACACGGTCGGACTTTCTGGAAAGCTAGGTCCGACGTACTTGCCGCCAGACTTCCGGCGGACTACCGCCGGACTTTCTGAACAGCCAGACTTGCCTACACACGGCCGGACTTTCCAGAATCCGGTCTTCCCGACGGACTTCCGCCGGACTTTCAGAATGAACGGACTTTCCCACACACGGACACCAGCATGCCCAGGGACTGTGACATCATATGGGGGCGGGGTCTCCGCCTATATAAGTCACAACGGAGCCCTCAGAGACCAGTCCAGCCGGAGAGAGCGCCGTGTCAACATCTGGGGAAGAGAAGAGAAGCCCAGAAGCCCGGACCTCCGCTGGCTAAAGAGCTACCTGAAGACAGCGGAGGGGCCGGCCAAAGACCTGGAACACTGGGAGAAGAGGCCGGAGAGAGCGTCATGTCAACATCTGGAGAAGAGAAGACAAGAAGTCTGGACCTCCGCTGGCAATAGAGCTACCTGAAGACAGCGGAGGGGCCGGCCGAAGAACCAACCGGACGCCGGGAGAAGAGGAACCGGAGGGACCCCCGAAGCCGGAGCAAGACCCCCTCCGGAGCTGTTTAATAAAATATTTTAAAAACCTGTGTTGTGTTTTATTATTTACACTTTTTCCCTAGGTGAATGGGTAGGGGTACCATGTACCCCATACTCATTCACATAGGGTGGGGGGGCTGGGATCTGGGGGCCCTCTTATTATAGGGGGCTCCCAGATTCCGATAAGCCCCCTGCCCGCAGACCCCGACAACCAACGGCCAGGGTTGTCGGGAAGAGGCCCTTGTCCTCATCAACATGGGGACAAGGTGCTTTGTGGTGGGGGGGGCACCGCAAGGCGCCCCCTCCCCAAAGCACCCCCCATGTTGAGGGCATGCGGCCTGGTACAGTTCAGGAGGGGGGGCGCTCGCTCGTCCCCACCCCCTTTCCTGACTGGCCAGGCTGCGTGCCCGGATCGGGGTCTGGTATGGATTTTGGGGGGGACCCCCACGCCGGTTTTTCGGCGTAGGGGATTCCCCTTAAAGTTCCATACCAGACCTAAGGGCCTGGGATGCCCCCCGCGCTCACCGCAATGGAAAAATTTGTTTTTCCTATTGCAGCGAGTACGAGATGCAGTAACCTGCTCCTCCGTCGTATCTGGTCCGTCGGACCAGCATACAGACGAACGGGCTTTCCGTAAGGAACTGAGTCCGGCGGAGTTACGACGTAAGATTTGAAGCAAGTTTAAAATCTAAAGTACGTCGGATTTCCGGCCGAAACGGTCCGTCGGAAGTCCGATGGAGACCACACACGGTCGGATTACCAGTCAGCTTTAGTCCATCGGCGTACGTTGGACTTTTGTAGACGAAAAGTCCGACCGTGTGTACGCCCCATTAGTGTAATCGGCCCAGATACCTGCTAGCACCTGCGTTTAGCCCCTCCACCCAACCTAGCCCACCCAAGTGCAGTATCAATCAATCACTGTCACTTACAAAAACACAACACACCTAACTGCAGTGTTCACAGAGTCATGCCTGATCCCTGCGAACGCTAACAGTTTTTTTGTAGCGTTTGAAGCAGTCACTGACAGTCTTTTAGGAAAATAATGATGAATCCGCGCAATGGGGGTAGGTAAAAAAGTGGTTCAGAACTGCTGCCTCCACAAATGCAATCACCACCGAAGTGGAAAAAGCTGAACTGAGAAGAAATTAGGTGTGGGTGCGGCGCTGTTCTGGTTTTATGGCAAAGTGTTATAACACTGTGATAACATATTAAAGTCACCTCTGATAGGTGAGTGAAAGTATGAAAATGTTGGTTGATAAAAATTCTTGAAAAACTTTATCCCAAAAAAGAAGTAACAATCAAAAGTGATTTTACATAAAAATAGAAAATGATGTGTATGTAATTTGCTTCAGACAGTGGCTGATCCTATGCAACTCACTGTTTACCATGTGGTGCTGTTATATGAAAATATGCCCATGTATTCATACCGTACATTGATATAAAGTGCTAAAGGGAGTGGGAAGGAAAAAGGAAGGAGGGGGAGGGGGGGAGGGAAATGGAAGGGAAAGGGGGGGGATCCAGTCAATGGTAAAGTGACTTGTGCTGAAAATAACAAGTGTTAATCAGAAAAAACAATGTTGCTTTGAATCCAGGTGATAGTTGTGCTGGAAAGCTTATTCCTCTTGGTAAACAATATTATTCAATGCAATCTTCTTATTCCAGTGTTCATTAGTGACAGTGCTTGATATTGGTGCTCTTACTGTATAAACACTCACCGGATACTATCACCCCTGCAGGGGTATTGCGCAGTCACAGTCTATGCCACTGTGGAGCAGTTCCTGGCAATCCCGGATCGTGTTATGTTAACATAAAAGAGAAGAGGTGCCCATAGCTTAAAAACATTTCAAACCTTTATTCCAAAAGTAACAGAATGGTACTCACATTGTAAAAGTTCAATTCAAGCATAAAAGATCTGAGTTTATACCGTCAAACAATCCTGTATTCGTTGGGAGATGACGCACGACGTTGGTCAGGCCACAACCTACGCGTTTCATCATTGGACGTCTACGGGAGTGTGCCCCTTGCTGCACCTCCCACCCTTATATAGTGTGTGGTGTTCATACTGCACTTGTTCACTTAGATTTGCTGGCAGCCATTTTGCCTGTGATTATTGTAGACCGGAGTCTGTGCCTATTCCCTATGTGCTGTGGTTATACAAGTTTGTTCTCACTTTGTGTTGGAATTAGTGACACCGCAGACTTATTCCTGATATTCGGAATTGGTGCCACCGCTTGTTTACTGCTTTAGTTTATCATGATACACTTATTTGCGCAAGGCAGATTTAAATGAAATCCCGCATACCACAACCAGGGTCTGTTGTCTTAACGGTTATACACAACAATATAAGAAAGTAAAAAAATATATAAAAATAAATAAATAAAAATAAAAATTTATTAAAATAAATTAAAAACACATAGCTAAAATCATGTCAGATTAAAAGAATTCCCTCAAACACACAAAGCCTTGATTATTAAATATTTTCATAATGTTGAGAGATGAGATATTGCAATTATTTATACCTGGAGTGTATACTATTGTTATCTGTAACATATGATATAAGAATAATGAAATGAATTCTAATAGGGGATTAATACTGTAATTGGGAAGTATTGAATTCATATGGATTCCATACAGGGAAGAAAGGAGATGTCACATAAACTTTTCATTAAATGATGAGAGAAAAAAGGTTATTTTCCCTAGTTTGGGTGTAATAGGATCAGCCAGTATTGGTACTTTTCTTTCAAATTCGACATAAAAGGGAAAAAAGTCATGCTGGAGTCATGCTGGAGTTATGTCCTTGGGCATTAAGCGGGCATTACCCGGTATTTATTTGCCAGGGTATCCTGGTACATAGAAGATGTATATGTGTGACCCTTACACAAAGGGTACATACTCAAGGCCAGATATTAATCAGTTTGTGGAGAAATTGGGTCGAATGTAATATGTGGTTAAAGCCGTCAGACGTAGTCCCGATGTCATATTACACCTTATTATTTATATTCCAATAGGAGTATTCACGGAATTATCTGATGATGCTAGGATTTATGTGTTTTTTAGGGTATACTATTAGAAAGGAAAGGTTATAAGGGTAAAGCATGTGTAAGTTGAAACCTAAGACATATAGTGAGTGTCAATACGATGTACTGCATTTCGTTCCTTGGGTCGAATATAATATATTCGTAAACTCCCAAAAAAGGATTTTTGTAACGACATTACTACATTTGACCTTACAATCTACTGCAGTTATTATATGGAGTTGATAAGATATACTCCATTTCTTTACTTGGGACTAGGGATGAGCCGAACACCCCCCGGTTCGGTTCGAACCAGAACCTGCGAACAGACCGAAAGTTCGCACGAACGTTAGAACCCCATTGACGTCTATGGTACTCGAACGTTCAAAATCAAAAGTGCTCATTTTAAAGGCTAATTTGCATGGTATTGTCCTAAAAAGGGTTTGGGGACCCGGGTCCTACCCCAGGGGACATGTATCAATGCAAAAAAAACTTTTAAAAACGGCCGTTTTTTCGGGAGCAGTGATTTTAATGATGCTTAAAGTAAAAAAAAAAAGTGAAATATTCCTTTAAATATCGTACCTGAGGGGTGTCTATAGTATGCCTGTAAAGTGAAGCATGTTTCCCGTGTTTAGAACAGTCCCTGCACCAAATGTCATTTTTAAAGGAAAAAATCTCATTTAAAACTGCTTGCGGGTTTAATGTAATGTCGGGTCCTGGCAATATGGATGAAAATCAGTGAGACAAACGGCATGGGTACCCCCCAGTCCATTACCAGGCCCTTTGGGTCTTGTATGGATATTAAGGGGAACCCCGCACCCAAATTAAAATAAGGAAAGGTGTGGGGCCACCAGGCCCTATATACTCTGAACAGCAGTATACAGGCGGTGCAAACAAGACAGGGACTGTAGGTTTGTTGTTAAGTAGAATCTCTTTGTAAATTTTGAACTGGTACATTTTTAACATGTTTAGCTCCAGACAAAAAATCTTTTTTAAGCTTTTTGGAAATCATAGGGAAGGGTTATCACCCCTGTGACATTTGTTTTGCTGTCTTTCCTCCTCTTCAGAAGATTTCACCTCACTTTTTGTCCCAATGGATTGGAAAGCATCAGTGGAAAGGAGAAATGTTTTTCCCATATTAACTCTTACAGGAGAGAATTTCCCTTCCTAGGGGTAGATTTATTCTCACTTCCTGTTGTCTCCTTCCGTTTGCAAGTAGGAGTCATTTGTAAGTTAGTTGTTTGAAAGTAGGGTCCTGCCCTATATACTCAGCAGAAATTTGGGCCTTAGGTGTTGCTGTGGCCACAACACTGTAAGCCCTCACAGGGCCCTGCTGTGAAATATTAGATCAAGAATTGTAATTACATGCCCCTGTTGAACAGGAGCTGAAAAAATGGGCCTTAGGCACTGGTACTGGTGCCACAACACTGCAACCCCTCACAGACACTCTAGTTGGAATGCAGGAACGAGCCCTGCTGCAAAGTATTACATCAAAAATTGTAATTACACGCCCCTGTTAAACAGGGGCTGAAAAATTGTGCCTTAGGCACTGGTGGTGGCGCCCAGAACCAAAAATGTTCTTACAAGCTATCAGCGTGATGATTGAGGAGGAAGAGGATAATTACTCAGGGATAGTCACTCAGCATCAGCATAGGCAGTCTTTGAAGGGATATGAGATTTCAAAAAAAAATTATTCGGTTACATCAGCATCAGGTGCTTGGTAGCTGGTGGTGATCCAAGACTCATTCATTTTTATGAAGGTCAGTCGATCGACCGAGTCAGTGGACAGACGCACCCTGTGATCGGTTACCACGCCTCCAGCAGCACTGAATGTGCGTTCCGAAAGAACGCTGGATGCAGGACAGGCCAGTAGCTCAATTGCATACTGTGCAAGCTCTGGCCAATGATCCATCCTCAAGACCCAGTAACCCAGAGGATTTTCGGTGGGAAAGGTGTCCAAGTCTGATCTTGCCCCTAGGTATTCCTGCACCATGTAAAACAGACGCTGGCGATGGTTGCTGGAACCGATCATACCTTGGGGCTGCGGACCAAAAAATTGTCTGAACGCATCCGTCAGACGGCCACCTTCTCCACCGCTCCTTCTTTGACTGACCGAAGCCTCAACAACACGTTGTCCAGAAACAGGAGTTTGTAACCTCCCAGTCTCTGGAAACGCGTTGCACAGACCTTTCTGCAAGGCCTCCCGAAGATGTTTCATCCTCTGCTCCCTCTACGATGGCAAGATAAGGTCCGCAACCTTACCCTTGTAACGTGGATCAAGGAGGGTTGCCAGCCAGTATTGGTCCTTCTCCTTGATACCACGAATACGAGGATCCTTACGCAGGCTTTGCAGGATCAGGGAGGCCATGCAGCGTAGGTTTGCTGAGGCATTCGGTCCGGAGTCCTCTGGGTCACTAAGGACGACATGGTCCGCAGCCACCTCCTCCCAGCCACGTACAAGTCCATGTGTTTCTTGGGACTGATCCCTTAAAGACTGCTGCTGATGCTGAGTGCCAGGCTCCACCTCCATACTGACACAATCTTCCTCCTCCTCCTCCTCTTCCTCCTCGTCCTCTTCCTGTGTGATCAGCGGGCACGCAGGAACACTGTCTGGATAAAGGGGGCCTTGAGAGCTAAGGAAGTCCTCCTCTTCCTGCCTCTGTTCTGCCTCAAGTGCCCTGTCCATTATTCCACGCAGCGTGTGCTCCAACAGGTGGACAAGGGGGACAGTGTCACTGATGCATGCACTGTCACTGCTCACCATCCTCGTGGCCTCCTCAAATGGTGACAGGACAGTGCATGCATCCCTGATCATGGCCCACTGGCGTGGGGAAAAAAAAACAAGCTCCCCTGACCCTGTCCTGGTGCCATAGTCGCACAGGTACTCATTGATGGCCCTCTGCTGCATGTGCAGCTGCTGCAGCATGGCCAACGTTAAGTTCCACCTGGTGGGCATGTCACAGATTAGGCGGTTCTTGGGCAGGTTAAACTCCTTTTGGAGGTCCGTCAGCCGAGCACTGGCATTATATGACCGGCGGAAATGCACACAGACTTTCCTGGCCTGCCTCAGGACATCCTGTAAGCCCGGGTACCTGCCCAAGAACCGCTGCACCACCAAGTTAAGGACGTGAGCCAAACAGGGCACATGGGTCATTTGTCCCTGTCGGAGGGCAGAGAGGAGGTTGGTGTCATTGTCGCAAACCACCATTCCTGCCTTAAGTTGGCGTGGCTTCAACCACCTCTGAACATGCCCCTGCAGAGCTGACAGAACCTCTGCCCCAGTGTGGCTCCTGTCCCCCAAGCACACCAGCTCAAGCACCACATGGCATCTTTTGGCCTGCGTACTTGTGTAGCCCCTTGAACGACTACGGAGCACCGCTGGTTCCGAGGAAGAGGCCATGGAGGAGGAAGAAGAGGAGGGGGTGGAGGAGAGAGGTGTGTCACAATCATTAGCATTTTGGAGGCGTGGTGGCGGAACAACCTCCAACACTACTGCACCTTGTCCTGCATCCTTCCCAGCTGCCAGTAGAGTCAGCCAATGCGCCGTGAAACTTAGGTAACGTCCCTGTCCATGCCTGCTGGACCATGAGTCAGCGGTAATATGCACCTTACCGCTGACCGCCCTGTCCAGCGAGGCATGGACATTGCCTTCCACATGCTGGTAGAGAGCCAGAATCGCCTTCCGTGAGAAAAAGTGGCGTTTGGGTACCTGCCACTGAGGAACCGCACATTCCACAAACTCACGGAAGGGGGCAGAGTCTATCAACTGAAAAGGCAGCAGTTGAAGCGCTAGCAATTTTGCCAAGCTAGCATTCAACCACTGGGCATGTGGATGGCTGGGAGCAAACTTCTTTCGGCGGTGCAGCAGCTGGGGCAGGGAAATTTGCCTGGTACAATCTGATGTCGGTGTACCAAAATCAGATTGCCCACAAGTACGTGGCTGTGACACACCTAATTCTACACCTTCATTCCTCTCAGTGCAGGTCTCAGAGAGGACTGAAGGTCTAGTGGGGTTGGAAATCTCAGCTGATGAGGAGCAAGCAGAGGTCCTCTTTGTTCTTTGGTGTGGGTCTTTTAGATACGCTTGCCAACGAACTGCATGGCAGGTCAACATATGTCTGGTCAAACATGTGGTACCCAAGCGGGAGATGTTTTGGCCACGCGAGATACGCTTGAGACATATGTTGCAAATAGCAGCGGTGCGATCTGATGCACTCGTCTCAGAAAAGGCCCACACCAAAGAACTTTTTGAATAACGCGCAGAGACTGCAGCGCCCTGCACATGTGGAGCTTTGGGGTGTGATGCAGTCAATGTGCTGCCCTTAGGCTGGCCCCTGGAGGGCATCCTGCCTCGTTGGTGATGTGCCGCCTCCTCCTCCTCCTCCTCCTCTCTCCTATCAGGCACCCACGTTGAGTCAGTGACCTCATCATCCCCTCCCTCCTCATCACTGGAGCAAACCTGGCAGTATGCTGCAGCAGGGGCAGCATGACTGCCATATTGCTGTCCTTCTTGGGCACCCCCTCTGTCCGTGCTCGTGTTACTGCCTTCATCGAGCTCAGTATCATCATCAGAGCCTTCCAAACGCTGGGCATCCTCCTGGAGCATGTACCCAACACTGTGGTCAAACAGTTCGAGGGACTCCTCAGGAGGACATGGTGGGGCTAGGGAAGGAGTCACTGATGACATTGAGCCGAGGGAAGAGGCCGCTGCTTTGCCAGACAAAGTACCCTGGGCATGGGTGAGAGAGGATGAGGAGGATGAGGACGGCTTGGTCATCCACTCGACCAAGTCTTCCGCATGTTGCGGCTCAACATGGCCAGCTGCCGAAAAAAAGGCCAAGCGTGTCCCATGGCCACGTGCTGATGAGGATGCACCGTCTCCTCGACCAGCGCTAGACACAGAGCCTGCTTGCCCTCTCTTATTGGCTTGTGACTGTCTGCCTCTCCTTCTTGGCCTTCCAGACATACTAATGGCCTGTAGCTGCACTAAGCTGGGATATATATATATATATATATATATATATACTGATACTGCAGCTAGCAAAATCAACTGCCTGCCTGTAGTATGAGAACACCACCAACCTTCTACAGGTAGCTTTAGCTGAACACTGTGAGGTGGACGCACCCCACTAACTTGTAGGTTTAGCAGAACACTGTGAGCAGGACGCACTGCACTAACTGTAAATAGTCTAGCTGCCTGACTGTGGTACTAATAGGATCAAAAGAACACCAGTAATTTTCTTCAGGTAGCTGTATTTACTGTAACAAGACAAGCCTGCCTGTCAGTAAGAAGATAACAGAAACGGATCTAGCTGAACACTGTGAGCAGGATGCACCCCACTAGCTTGTAGGTTTAGCTGAACACTGTGAGCAGGACGCACTGCACTAACTGTAAATAGTCTAGCTGCCTGACTGTGGTACTAATAGGATCAAAAGAACACCAGTAATTTTCTTCAGGTAGCTGTATTTACTGTAACAAGACAAGCCTGCCTGTCAGTAAGAAGATAACAGAAACGGATCTAGCTGAACACTGTGAGCAGGATGCACCCCACTAGCTTGTAGGTTTAGCTGAACACTGTGAGCAGGACGCACTGCACTAACTGTAAATAGTCTAGCTGCCTGACTGTGGTACTAATAGGATCAAAAGAACACCAGTAATTTTCTTCAAAATACTGTAACAAGACAAGCCTGCCTGTCAGTAGGAATATAACAGGAACGGATCTAGCTGAACACTGTGAGCAGGATGCACTGCACTAAATGTAAATAGTCTAGAAGATAACAGGAACGGATCTAGCTAAACTGAATACAGTGTATATATATATATGCAACACCTGGGATGCATATATATATACACAATACACTTTAAGTGCAGCTAACTGACTGACTGTCCTGCCTAATCTATCTAACCCAAATGAAATGACACTGTCTCTCTCTCTCTCTCTCTCTAAGCACACCGGAACACACTGCACAGGGCCGCCGTGTAGGCGGCCTTATATAGTGTGGGGCGTGTACTAAATCCCCTGAGCCATAATTGGCCAAAGCCTCCTTGGCTTTGGCCAATTATGGCTCTCTGTTAAGGCGGCACTGTGATTGGCCAAGCATGCGGGTCATAGTGCATGCTTGGCCAATCAGCAGCAAGCAATGCACTGCGATGCCGCAGTGAATTATGGGCCGTGACGCGCCACATGAATTTGGCGCGAACGGCCCATATCGTTCGCAATTCGGCGAACGACCGAACAGCCGATGTTCGAGTCGAACATGGGTTCGACTCGAACACGAAGCTCATCCCTACTTGGGACGAAGGTGATATATTCACAACCCCTAAATTTTTTTTTTTTTTTATAACGACATTTCAATCTTATGGTCTACTAAAACTAATATATGGAATGGAAACATGTCAACCCATGTGTAGATCAAAAATTGGGGGCATATGTTAAATTCGATAAGATGTAATAGACACTGAATAGAAATAGAAATTTGAAGTTGTACCGGCGATATATAGATGACATTGTCATAGTGTGGGGCGGCACCGAAGAGGAGCTGCAATCCTTTATTGATGAAATAAATCATAACATCTATGGGCTCACGTTTTCGGGAAACTGGAGAAAACAAAGCATAGATTATCTTCATCTACAGATATATAAAAATAATGGATATCTTAACACCAGAACGTTCTTGAAGACCACGGATAGAAATGGTCACATCCCAACCAGTAGCTGCCACCACCCACAATGCATTGGGAATATTCCTGAGGGACAACTCATGTGAATACACAGAAACTGCAACCATAGAATTTAGGTTGAGGAACAAGCAGATATTATAATCAATAGGTTTGTGGAAAAAGGGTATAAAAGTAAAGATCTAAGATTATTATAAGAGAAGGTGAAGAACATGGATAGGAAAACGTTAATAGAAGGAACACGGAACCATCACAGAAAAGAATAGAAATCTGGATCTTCCTAACCGGATACAACAGACAATCAAGACCATGGAATCCATCATAAAAATACATTGGCCTATTTTACAATCAGACAAAGATTTAAACCCGAGATTACCGAAAAGACCCGTCTTTATAATACAGGAGAGCCCCACCCCTCAGAAATAAGTTAGTACATAACACCCTCAACCCTCCAAAACAGATCACAATAGTAAACAGCCTAAAAGGATTTTACAAATGTGGGAGGTGCTTACCATGTAGGGCCAGCGAGAAAACCAATAGGAAAATAACTAAATTCAGGTCAACATCCAATGGAAGAGAATATAACATCAGGGAAGTAATAACCTGTAATAACACCCATGTCACCTATATATTAGAGTGTCATAAACAATACAATGGGAAGAACAACCAGACAGTTACATGTCAGAATCAGAGAACACGTCACCAACATAAAACATGGATTCAATAAACACAACGTCTCCAGACACTTCAGAGACATCACAATAAGGATACAACCTGTGTGGTTTTTTACACTATTGATAAAATAAAGGGGCTCTGGGGAGGTGACAACAAAAGAATTAAGATCTCACAAAATGAAACCAGGTGGATTTTCCAGCTAGACACCCTCCAACCAATGGGACTGAACATAGATGTCCACCTGAATTGTTTTCTTACCAATTTCTAGCACTAGGAGTATGCTAGGCAAACATTATATTATTTTCTGAGATAAATAATAATCATTTTCCAAGATAAAGATCAATTTCGTTGGGGGACTTTACAACAATATTACATTTGACCCATATAATCGTTTCCAGCACACAATACAAATATAATACATCAAATGTTGGGAATAATAATTAAAAAATGTTTTTGGGTCTTACTAATATATTACATTTAGCTGACATAAAGGGGTCTATTACATCTTATCGAATTTAACATATGCCCCCAATTTTTGATCTACACATGGGTTGACATGTTTCCATTCCATATTATAATTTTAGTAGACCATAAGATTGAATTGTCGTTATAAAATCTTTTTTAGGGGTTATGAATATATCACATTCGACCCAAGTAAAGAAATGTAGTATATATCTTATCAACTCCATATAATAACTGCAGTAGATTGTAGGGACGAATATAGTAATGTCATTACAAAAATCATTTTTTGGGAGTTTACGAATATATTATATTCGACCCAAGGAACGAAATGCAGTACATCGTATTGACACTCACTATATGTCTTAGGTTTCAACTTACACATTACTATGCTTTACCCTTATAACTTTTCCTTCCTAATAGTATACCCTAAAAAACCACATAAATCCTAGCATCATCAGATAATTCTGTGAATACTCCTATTAGAATATAAATAATAAGGTGTATTATGCCATCGGGACTACGTCTGACGGCTTTAACTACATATTACATTCGACCCAATTTGCCATATGTCATTGGGACTACGTCTGACGGCTTCAGCCCGGGTTCACACATGTGCGGTGCGAATTGAAGCTCCGGTTTCACTGCGCATAGAAAAATCAGTTGTTCAGTGGTTCGTCAGCGTTTTAGGTGCGGATCAGCTGCGAATTCGGAAGTAACCAGTGAGTGTCTAATGATAGATGCGAATTTAGAGCAGGCCAATCACTTGTTATCTATTTGTGAGGCTGCTTATAAAAAGCTTGATTTTTCTGGACACTTCCTGGTTGTCCAGGAGTCTGTATTGTGTATTGTGTGGGTTATTTTTGTTAGCAAAATGTGTGCTGCTCTGCCTATGATAATGCCAACAGTTGTTGCTGTAACAGCATCAATCTTGCTTGAAGTAGAGAAGAGGAGAAGGAGGAGGAGAAGAAGATACTGGGTTCATCCCATAATAGCAAATAGGGAGGAGAGAGGCCAGTTCATGATCCTGTATGAAGACCTCCGTGGGCATGAAGAAAACATTTTTAATTACACGCGCATGTCAATAACTAGGTGAGTAATTTTTTTGCCAAACAATAATTTTAAAAACATATTTCCATAGTAGGTGAGGTTTGAAAAAGACACAAGTCCATCAAGTCTAACCTATGTGTGTGACTTTATGTCAGTGTTCTAATTTTAAAAATCGTGGTGTTCCCGCCCCCCCCCAATCCATACCAGAATATTATCAGAGCATGCAGCCTAAAAGGTCATGAAAATGGGGGGAGTGAGCACCCCCTTCCTGGACCAAACCAGGCCATATGCCCTTAACATGTGTAGTGTGTTTTGTGCCCCCCCCACCCCCCAAAAAACACCTTGCCCCCAAGTTGATGAGGACAAGGTACTTTGTGTGGGGGGATCCCCCAACATTTTGTTGTCCAGTTTGTGACCAGACAATTGTTATTGTTAAATTCAGCTGCCAGTGGCTAAACATTTGTCCAAATGATGACACAACTGCAAATGACGTTATATCGTATTTGTTATGCCACTTCTTTAACATACATTTTTATTTTGATAAAGGATGCAGGCCTTCTTACATATAAGAATGTTCTTAAACACTTACCTTATTATTTAGAAAAGTGTATGTAAAAATTGGTTTCATACACTAATCTAATAAAAGACGTATTTTTGAATTAGTTATGACGAATTGCTTGGAATAATCTCCCCTCGCTTGGAGCGTCAGAACACGTGCTACAGAACAAGTATCCAGCCTGCTGAAAGATTACTGATCACATTAAGGTACTTTTCAGCACTGATGTCCTTTGTCATGTGAATGTAGGAGAATGCCAGATTTTTTATTTTGAAGTCTTCAAACATGTGTCATTATAAATATATAACACGACAAAAGTTGGCGTAATAATGATTTATTCAAGTATAGTTTTCAAAAAATTGGCACCTGTAGCCAACATAAATTAACATTCAACAAAAATAAAAAATAAACATGTCTCTCAAGTAGGCCTCTTGAACATATTTTTTAGAAAAAAGGTGTCCTCTTGGTCCTCAACCTTGAACAGACCTCATAAATCACAGATTGCGGTATGTTTTCTTAAAAGGGGCCTCAGTGGAGTAGTGACTGACGGAAGCCTGGTCATCACTGGCAGTGCTGGGATCAAGCCTAGCCTCACCATGTTGACTTGTCACATACATACCAGGATTTGGGGGGGCCTGATTGAAGGAATTGGGGATGGGATGGGATAGGGAATGTTACTGTGTGTAACTTCATATCTGGAGGTTGCCTTTTCAAAGCTAGAAGGATAGGATGGGGGATTATAGGGGTAAGGGTGGTGCTGCTGTTCTGGGTAGTGGACGTATCTGGGGTAGTTCAGGGGAGGTCTTGGTGGTGGCACATATGGCACTTGAAATGAAGCTTCCTCACGTGGCTCTGAGAAGGAGTGCAGCACTTGTTCGATAGTGCTTCGCATTTCAAAGTAGCGCTCAGGTTTGACTTTCTTTATTAGAGGGACAAAACTGAGGGCCAGTAAAATATCTGGACATAAAAAAGCATCCACCTTTTCAGACATGTTTTTCAACATTTCAAGTAGGCGTTCACTTATGTCAGGTGGCGATAGAGGTGGTCGCCTCCGTGGCACTTTGGCTGGCAGAACAATGTCTGCAGGAGCAGAGGAGGGCTCAGGGATAGCATCTGCCACTGCAGATTGCTTATCTGGGTTTGTTTCCCACAGATTAGAGGATGTTTGGATTTGTGACAAATCCTCTGGGCCTTCTTCCAAACAAATCTGGGCTTGGGCCTCCAGTTGTGCCTCCAGTTGGTCATCCATAACATCTTGTTCCTCCCAACTAGCTTCTGTTCTGTTTTGAAAATAAAAGAGGGTAACTTAACTAGGCAAAATCAAAGTTAAGAGGTTTGCAGATACATAGATGATATAGATGAAAACTTACTCCCTCATCTCCACAATGGGTTGCAGAAAATCTAAGTCCTTGGCAAACATATAGGGTACCCTAGGCGCTGCCCCTGAGCCACTCCTTGCTTCTTTGAGATGGCGTATATATTTGCGGTAAGCATCACGCATGCTGCGCCACCTTGTCTGTAAGTAATGCACTGAAAAAATAAATAAATAATTGTTTTTTATTTCTGCCTTTAGGTACCTAGCAACAGGAAATTCTTTTGGAAGTTTTCACTTTGAATTTAAGGTTGGGAAATCAACTATTAGTGGCATTATTAATCAAACCTGCCTAGTCATATGGGAAGAACTGAAGGATTTGGTTATGAAGAAGCCAAACAAACACGAATGGTTGAAGGTAGCGGAGCTATTCTGGCAGCGTTGCAACTTCCCCAACTGTCTGGGAGCCATTGATGGGAAGCACATCCGCATCCTCAAGCCTCCAGCTAGTGGGAGCCAATATTTTAATTATAAGAAATATTTTTCGTTGGTATTAATGGCAGTGGCAGACGCAAATTATACATTTATTTATATTGATGTGGGTTCTTATGGCAGCAGCTCGGATTCTAGTGTATTTTCACATTCCTCATTTGGTCGCATGCTGCAACAGAATACACTAGACTTACCCAATCATTCTCCCCTGCCCGGAACAACAGATCCTTCCCTCTCACATGTATTTGTAGGAGATGAAGCATTTGCACTTGCAGAGCACATGCTCAGGCCTTTTTCTAGTTGCTCTCTGATAATAGAAAAAAGAGTGTTCTTTTTTTTTTTGCTACTTCAGCGCATACATTGAGAGGATTTAAATCACCATTTATGGCTCATTTATTTGTCCCGTCTCATTATCATCACATCATAGTAGCATAACCTTGACTTTTTTTTTTTTTTATATTTTATTCGTTTTGAGAAATCTTTGTTTATTCTTTACAAAAGTTACAAATCGCTCAACAAACAATGAGCCATGGTATGCTACTTAAAATACCATGCCCCAGCCCCCCTACCCCCCCATCCATCCCCCGCCCGCCCCCACCCTGCAGTCTTGCTTCCGATTGAACATGCATTCATTACAAGAACTTCTCTGCGAATCTCCCAGTTTTCTTAAAGGATATCCACTTTGCCCACTTGACTCCCTCCAGATCATCTTCTATCTCAGGCCTAATATCGTCTACCTCACCCACCTCTAAAATATACTTTTCATTGACCCTTATTAATAAATCTCGAATGCTTGGACCCTCAGTCTCTTGCCATTTTTTTGGTATTAAACTTTTTGCCGAATTTAAAAGTACCGGAATTAGAGATACATTGTACTTGCTAATATGACCTTCAGTCCCATGGAACAAGCACACCCAAGGGTCCTCCTTGATCTCAGTTCCCGTTATCTCCTGTATTATCTTTAGCACCTCTTGCCAGAATTTTTTAATAATTGGGCACTCCCACCAGAGGTGGGCCATTGTTCCCCGAACGGTGCACCCCCTCCAACAGTTTCCGGAAATTTCCGGTTGCATCTTATTTATCCTATCTGGTGTCATGTACCATCTGGCTAAGCATTTGAAATTTGATTCAATCATTCTCATGTCCACTGCATATTTGTGTGTTGCGTTTAGGATGGCCTCCCAAGTCACTCCGCTAGATGCAGATCCCAGTTCGGATTCCCATTTATTGAACTATAACGGTTTCGCTGCTTCACCCTCGTTGGGCACTATCTTATATAGTTCTTTTGTTTTCCTTATAGCTCTATTTTTCAGGAACAATTTCTCCAAAGGCCTGAGGTTCTTCTTATCTCTAATGGGACCGGGGAGGCTTTTAATAAAGAGTGCAAGCTGGTTATATCGCCATGTGTCTTTTTTTTTAAAAAAAATGAAATTAAAGAGTGTTCAATTATAGGCTCACTAGGGCACAACGAGTAGTTGAATGTGCATTTGGGATACTATGCAATAAGTGGAGATTCATGCATACTTCAATAAATCTGAGTATTGACTATGCTATCAGTGCTGTTAAAGCAGCCTGTGCACTGCACAACTATGTGCATGAACATGACAGATATCTATTTGAGTATTCCCTGAGCCATAACATGGAGGCGGCACAGTGGAATGTTACTAGGGGCACCACTAGTGGTACACATATTCGTGGTGAATTCCAAAACTTTTTCATGTCACCAGCTGGGGAGGTGCCTTGGCAGATGAATTCTATCTAATCCTAAAAATTGTGTATTGGTTTGTAAATTACCAGGGCCTATAAAAATTGAAAAGTGTGCTGTAACAAATAATGTTTTGTAAGTTAATTTTGCTTTATTTAAATAAAAATAATATTGTGCACATTTGCGTTGTATATTCTTTTGCTAACCTAAGCGAATCTTAGCTTAGTAATTAATTTGGGGACTCCTTCATCGCTGTCTGATGCCGTTATGTGCACAATGTTGAGGGCATGTGGCCTGGTATGGATTTGTGGGAAAATATAACAATATTTAAATACAAATGGACAACATAACTAACCAATAGGACAGCATCTACAGGTAGTGAAAGGGAATCAAAAACTTACATTTGGCAGCCTGAACTTGGGATGAGCACATGCTCCACTCTAGCAATTTCCAGCCATGCACATTTTTTAACAACGTTGTCCTTATATTTAGGATGCCGGGTGTCATAAATCATCGGTTTCTCCCTCACAAGTCTGATCAGCTCCTCACAATCCACGGATTCCTTTGCCTTTGATGCCACTTTTCTACCTCATTTTGCCATGCTCGCTCCGGTCAGCACACCAAAACAGACAGGGGAGGAACTGGAAGAGGGGGAGGTGTAGGAGGAGGGGAGATCATTTATGTTCACATCGCAACACAGCTGCGAATCAGATGCGTCCCCATAGAACATAATGGGCTTCTAATTCGCACCGCAATGACCAGAAAACGCACACTTTTTTGTGCAATGCGACACACATATGTGAACCAGCCTCATTTAAATGAACCTAGTTTAAAATGTCCTGCAAATTGGATGCGTTGTAAGCCGCATCGAATTTGCATAGGTGTGAACGGGGGCTCAAACAATTTGAGACATAAGCCTCTTTCATGGATAGGAAGAATCAATGCCTTAAAAATGAATCTTTTACCTAGGATGATTTACATCTTTCAAATGATTCCAATAGCTGTACCTCAGGGATATTTCAGGAAATTAAGATCAATGACACTAAAACACATCTGGGCACATAAACGCCCTAGGATCGCATACGCAACATTGGTGAAGGGGAAAAAGGGAAGGGGGCTAGCAGCACTGGATTTCAAGAAATATTATCAGGTGATCTCTGTCTCCTGGATTGGACCCATAATAAGATGAGGCACATACTGTATACACAGTGTGCCTCCATCCCTGGTACAAAAGTAAAAAACTGGAAAGTTGGGACTTTGAATGAGGCCATGGACATTGTGGGAGTAAATTGGTGGAAAAATGCATATTTATTAAAAATAAAAAATGTATGAAACATGTCAATTACACAACCACTTAAGGAGAGACATTGTAGTGAATATCAATCCATGAATGCTCACACACACATAATATGTGTTCATGTAACATGGGCAACAAGGGTACATTAAATATATATCGACTTGGCACCACATAGTGTTCACAACTGATTATTAGATACATTCAATGAATCCATATACAGGTAAAAGCCAGTAAATTAGAATATTTTGAAAAACTTGATTTATTTCAGTAATTGCATTCAAAAGGTGTAACTTGTACATTATATTTATTCATTGCACACAGACTGATGCATTCAAATGTTTATTTCATTTAATTTTGATGATTTGAAGTGGCAACAAATGAAAATCCAAAATTCCGTGTGTCACAAAATTAGAATATTGTGTAAGGGTCAAGATTGTGAAAAAAAAAAACCCATTCAAAAATGTGGGGGAGATTCACAAGGAGTGGACAGCTGCTGGAGTCAGTGCTTCAAGATCCACCACCAAGAGACGCTTGAAAGACATGGGTTTCAACTGCCGCATACCTCGTGTCAAGCCACTGTTGACCAAGAAACAGCGCGAAAAGCGTCTCACCTGGGCTAAGGAAAAAAAGAGCTGGACTGCTGCTGAGTGGTCCAAAGTCATGTTTTCTGACGAAAGCAAATTTTGCATTTCCTTTGGAAATCGAGGTCCCAGAGTCTGGAGGAAGACAGGAGAGGCACGGGATCCACGTTGCCTGAAGTCTAGTGTAAAGTTTCCACCATCAGTGATGGTTTGGGGTGCCATGTCATCTGCTGGTGTCAGTCCACTCTGTTTCCTGAGATCCAGGGTCAACGCAGCCGTCTACCAGCAAGTTTTAGAGCACTTCATGCTTCCTGCTGCTGACCTGCTCTATGGAGATGGAGATTTCAGGTTCCAACAGGACTTGGCGCCTGCACACAGCGCAAAATCTACCCGTGCCTGGTTTACGGACCATGGTATTTCTGTTCTAAATTGGCCAGCCAACTCCCCTGACCTTAGCCCCATAGAAAATCTGTGGGGTATTGTGAAAAGGAAGATGCAGAATACCAGACCCAACAACGCAGAAGAGTTGAAGGCCACTATCAGAGCAACCTGGGCTCTCATAACACCTGAGCAGTGCCAGAAACTCATCGACTCCATGCCACGCCGCATTAATGCAGTAATTGAGGCAAAAGGAGCTCCAACCAAGTATTGAGTATTGTACATGCTCATATTTTTCATTTTCATACTTTTCAGTTGGCCAACATTTCTAAAAAATCCCTTTTTTGTATTAGCCTTAAGTAATATTCTAATTTTGTGACACACGGAATTTTGGATTTTCATTTGTTGCCACTTCAAATCATCAAAATTAAATGAAATAAACATTTGAATGCATCAGTCTGTGTGCAATGAATAAATATAATGTACAAGTTACACCTTTTGAATGCAATTACTGAAATAAATCAAGTTTTTCAAAATATTCTAATTTACTGGCTTTTACCTGTATATACATTGCAGCAGTATTGACAGAGAGAGTAACAAATATGTAAAAGAAACCAGTAAAACCATGATTGAAGAAAATTTATACAACATGTTCTTGATTGGAGGTGTGATATGAACATAGGTCTGCATCATCAAATTGACCAACACGTTTTGTGTAAACCACTCATCAGGGGCTGATGCTGTAGAATATCTATAAATTAAAGTAAGGTGTAATAAATCTGATGGTAACTAATTGACAGGGAAAGGCAAGTGAGCCCACCCTATGTACTTACATGGATTTAAAACTGGGAGGTGTGAAAGGCATGGAGCCAGGGCCGGAACAGTAGCCTGTGACGGGAGCTGAGTTAACAAGGCAGTACGGCAGCAGGGGGCACAGAAGAAGCCACCCCCACACACAGATATCCGGTTGCCAGATTGCATGGTAAAAAACATAGTGTTGTGTCTGTAAAAACTGGCGGGAGGAATCTAGAGTAAAAAGGATGCATAATCAGTGTATCATAGTATACTGATAGATTAGATAGAAAATAATAAGCAGCCGGTATAGTGGTGAAAAAAGCAAACAGGGGTAAAACCACAACCAGATAGCCATAAAATAGCATGTAAATAGGGTGTCAGAGAAAAACAGAGACAATCCCAGTATCCCAGAAACAATTGGTAAAAAGGAATGGCTTGCTAACATGGTGGTGAATGGAATAACCTAACGGTGGCTTACTTCTATCCCAGGCAGAAGGATGGGTCGAGTCCAGTACTAAGGAGTGAGGTCTTCAGTTTGAGGCACCAAAACTGTGTGGGGGGAGGCCAGATATAACAGATCCGCACACGTGCACGCTGACTCGCACCAGCGTCACGCAAGCACGGCAGGTGCAGGGAGGGGCTCCAGCACAGGTGATGGAGACCGCCCATGGAGGACGCCCATATTTCCTGACTGGTCGGCTGAGATGGAAAAAACTCATGCTGCACGTCATGATGCCAGAATGTGCCGTCACACGTGGAGCAGGAAGCGTGGCGCCGATGTGCTGTAGGCTCCCGCCCACCCCCCGGGGAAGGGGGAGGGGGATCCCAGAGCGCATTGCAGCTCCCGGACATCAGACAGTGGGGAGGACCTGGAAGGCCAAAAAATCACAACTTGAACCCAGAATCTAAAAGTGTATAGCAAGAAAGCTGCATCATCAAAATGGACACAGAAAAACTGTGTCCAGAGGTATAACCATCCAGGGCTTGAAGCTCACACATGGGTGGAAGGGGAAAACTGCCAGACCCGTCCATGAACCTCCATCCCTAATATGAAAAAAGGGGGGGTTTGGCCTCATTCAAAGTCCCAACTTTCCAGTTTTTTACTTCCATATTAAGGAAGGGAAAAGCTGGGTAAATATCGAGATAACACAAAGTAAGGTGAATTTGCGAAAGATGGTTTGGCTAGCATGGCAATACCGGGATCTAGCCATTAGCACAAACCCAGTAACTAGAAATGCTTTTAAGATTCAGGTTAGGTTGGGGAGAGTGCGCCATTGGGATCATAATTCGCCACAAATGTCTATTTTGGGCACAAAATACTTTAATCACTTGCCTGACAGCTGGCCGTCATGTGACGTCCTGGGCTTTGTGGGGGTATATCTGAATGATGGGGGCAGCTACAGATATCATTCAGATATCTCCTTTTTCAGCCGGTGATTCCCTACACCATAAGAATGATCATAGCAGCTCGTCAGCCGCTTGATCATTCTTACAGGCGGCGGGAGGGGGCGTCCCCCCTCCCGCCGCCCTCCGGTGCTTCTACTGACTCACCGCTGCGATTGGTGAATCGGAGAACGGATCCGCCGACCCCGGATGTTCACCATAGAGATTTACAGTGGACCAGATGGTCGCCGGAGTCTCTATGATCGTCGGAGGCTGGGTGCGATGTTATGACGTCACTCCCGGCCTCTGCATTCAAACGAACGGCAACGCCTCGGCTGGGAAGCTGAGATTGTTTTATTTTATTTTTTTATTTCTAGTTTCCCAGCCTAGGAGGTGAGATGTGGGGTCTTATTGACCCCATATTTCACTGTAAAGAGGCCCGATCGTGCCATATTCCTATTACAAGGGATTTTTACATTCCTTGTAATAGGAAAAAAAGTGATCAAAAATTTTTTTTTAAAGTGTCAAACTAAAAAATGTAAAGTAAAATTAAAGGGGTTGTAAAGGTAAAAATTTTTTCACCTTCACGTTGATGGAGTCTAGCAGAATTAGGATCATACGGAGTTCACGCTGATGGAGGCTAGCAGAATCAGGATCACACGGAGTTCATGTTGATGGAGTCTAGCAGAATCAGGATCACACGGCGTACACGTTGATGGAGGCTAGCAGAATTAGGATTAAACGGAGTTCACGTTCATGGAGGCTAGCAGAATCAGGATAACACGGAGTTCACATTGATGGAGGCTAGCAGAATCAGAATCACACAGCGTTCACGTTGATGGAGGCTAGCAGAATCAGGATCACACGGAGTTCACGTTGATGGAGGCTAGCAGAAACAGGATCGCACAGAGTTCACGTTGATGGAGGCTAGCAGAATCAGGATGACACAAATTTTATGTTGATGGATGCTAGCAGAATCAGGATCACACAGAGTTCACGTTGATGAAGGCTAGCAGAATCAGGATCATACGGAGTTCACGTTGATGGAGGCTTGCAGATTCAGGATCACACGGAGTTCACGTTGATGGAGGCTAGCAGAATCAGGATCACACGGAGTTCACGTTGATGGAGGCTAGCAGAATCAGGATCACACAGAGTTCACGTTGATGGAGGCTAGCAGAATCAGGATCACAAAGAGCTCATGTTGATGGAGGCTAGCAGAATCAGGATCACACGGCATTCACGTTGATAGATGTTAGCAGAATCAGGATCACACGGAGTTCACGTTGATGGAGGCTAGCAGAATTAGGATCACACGGAGTTCACATTGATGATGGCTTGCAGAATCAGGATCACACAGAGTTCACGTTGATGGATGCTAGTAGAATCAGGATCACACGGGAGTTCATGTTGATGGAGGTTAGCAGAATCGGGATCACACAGAGTTCACATTGATGGAGGCTAGCAGAATCAGGATCATACGGAGTTCACGCTGATGGAGGCTAGCAGAATCAAGATCACACGGAGTTCACGTTGATGGAGGCTAGCAGAATCAGGATCACACGGAGTTCACGTTGATGGAGGCTAGCAGAATCAGGATCACACGGAGTTCACGTTGATGGAGGCTAGCAGAATCAGGATCACACGGAGTTCACGTTGATGGAGGCTAGCAGAATCAGGATCACACGGAGTTCACGTTGATGGAGGCTAGCAGAATCAGGATCACAAAGAGCTCATGTTGATAGAGGCTAGCAGAATCAGGATCACACAGAGTTCACGTTGATGGAGGCTAGCAGAATCAGGATCATACGGAGTTCACGTTGATGGAGGCTTGCAAATTCAGGATCACACGGAGTTCACGTTGATGGAGGCTAGCAGAATCGGGATCACACGGAGTTCACGTTGATGGAGGCTAGCAGAATCAGGACCACACAGAGTTCACGTTGATGGAGGCTAGCAGAATCATGATCACACGGAGTTCACATTGGTGGAGGCTAGCAGAATCAGGATCACACGGCATTCACGTTGATGGATGTTAGCAGAATCAGGATCACACGGAATTCACGTTGATGGAGACTAGCAGAATCAGGATCACACGGAGTTCACATTGATGATGGCTCGCAGAATCAGGATCACACAGAGTTCATGTTGATGGATGCTAGCAGAATCAGGATCACACGGAGTTCACGTTGATGGAGGCTAGCAGAATCAGGATCACACGGAGTTCACGTTGATGGAGGCTAGCAGAATCAGGATCACACAGAGTTCATTTTGATGGAGGCTAGCAGATTTAGGATCACATAGAGTTCACGTTGATGGAAGCTAGCAGAATCAGGATCACACGGAGTTCACGTTGATGGAGGCTAGCAGAATCAGGATCACACAGAGTTCACGTTGATGGAGGCTAGCAGAATCAGGATCACACAGAGTTCACGTTGATGGAGGCTAGCAGAATCAGGATCACACGGAGTTCACGTTGATGGAGGCTAGCAGAATCAGGATCACACGGAGTTCACATTGATGGAGGCTAGCAGAATCAGGATCACACGGAGTTCACGTTGATGAAGGCTAGCAGAATCAGGATCACACGGAGTTCACATTGATGATGGCTCGCAGAATCAGGATCACACAGAGTTCACGTTGATGGATGCTAGCAGAATCAGGATCACACGGGAGTTCACGTTGATGGAGGCTAGCAGAATCAGGATCACACAGAGTTCACATTGATGGAGGCTAGCAGAATCACGATCATACGGAGTTCACGCTGATGGAGGCTAGCAGAACCAAGATCACACGGAGTTCACGTTGATGGAGGCTAGCAGAATCGGGATCACACGGAGTTCACGTTGATGGAGGCTAGCAGAATCAGGATCACACGGAGTTCACGTTGATGGAGGCTAGCAGAATCAGGATCACACAGAGTTCACGTTGATGGAGGCTAGCAGAATCAGGATCACAAAGAGCTCATGTTGATGGAGGCTAGCAGAATCAGGATCACACGGCATTCACGTTGATGGATGTTAGCAGAATCAGGATCACACGGAGTTCACGTTGATGGAGGCTAGCAGAACCAAGATCACACGGAGTTCACGTTGATGGAGGCTAGCAGAACCAAGATCACACGGAGTTCACGTTGATGGAGGCTAGCAGAATCGGGATCACACGGAGTTCACGTTGATGGAGGCTAGCAGAATCAGGATCACACGGAGTTCACGTTGATGGAGGCTAGCAGAATCAGGATCACACAGAGTTCACGTTGATGGAGGCTAGCAGAATCAGGATCACAAAGAGCTCATGTTGATGGAGGCTAGCAGAATCAGGATCACACGGCATTCACGTTGATGGATGTTAGCAGAATTAGGATCACACGGAGTTCACATTGATGATGGCTTGCAGAATCAGGATCACACAGAGCTCACGTTGATGGATGCTAGCAGAATCAGGATCACACTGGAGTTCATGTTGATGGAGGTTAGCAGAATCGGGATCACACAGAGTTCACATTGATGGAGGCTAGCAGAATCAGGATCATACGGAGTTCACGCTGATGGAGGCTAGCAGAATCAAGATCACACGGAGTTCACGTTGATGGAAGCTAGCAGAATCGGGATCACACGGAGTTCACATTGATGGAGGCTAGCAGAATCAGGATCACACGGAGTTCACGTTGATGGAGGCTAGCAGAATCAGGATCACACGGAGTTCACGTTGATGGAGGCTAGCAGAATCAGGATCACACGGAGTTCACGTTGATGGAGGCTAGCAGAATCAGGATCACAAAGAGCTCATGTTGATAGAGGCTAGCAGAATCAGGATCACACAGAGTTCACGTTGATGGAGGCTAGCAGAATCAGGATCATACGGAGTTCACGTTGATGGAGGCTTGCAAATTGAGGATCACACGGAGTTCACGTTGATGGAAGCTAGCAGAATCAGGATCACACGGAGTTCACGTTGATGGAGGCTAGCAGAATCAGGATCACACAGAGTTCACGTTGATGGAGGCTAGCAGAATCAGGATCACACAGAGTTCACGTTGATGGAGGCTAGCAGAATCAGGATCACACGGAGTTCACGTTGATGGAGGCTAGCAGAATCAGGATCACACGGAGTTCACATTGATGGAGGCTTGCAGAATCAGGATCACACGGAGTTCACGTTGATGAAGGCTAGCAGAATCAGGATCACACGGAGTTCACATTGATGATGGCTCGCAGAATCAGGATCACACAGAGTTCACGTTGATGGATGCTAGCAGAATCAGGATCACACGGGAGTTCACGTTGATGGAGGCTAGCAGAATCAGGATCACACAGAGTTCACATTGATGGAGGCTAGCAGAATCACGATCATACGGAGTTCACGCTGATGGAGGCTAGCAGAACCAAGATCACACGGAGTTCACGTTGATGGAGGCTAGCAGAATCGGGATCACACGGAGTTCACGTTGATGGAGGCTAGCAGAATCAGGATCACACGGAGTTCACGTTGATGGAGGCTAGCAGAATCAGGATCACACAGAGTTCACGTTGATGGAGGCTAGCAGAATCAGGATCACAAAGAGCTCATGTTGATGGAGGCTAGCAGAATCAGGATCACACGGCATTCACGTTGATGGATGTTAGCAGAATCAGGATCACACGGAGTTCACGTTGATGGAGGCTAGCAGAACCAAGATCACACGGAGTTCACGTTGATGGAGGCTAGCAGAACCAAGATCACACGGAGTTCACGTTGATGGAGGCTAGCAGAATCGGGATCACACGGAGTTCACGTTGATGGAGGCTAGCAGAATCAGGATCACACGGAGTTCACGTTGATGGAGGCTAGCAGAATCAGGATCACACAGAGTTCACGTTGATGGAGGCTAGCAGAATCAGGATCACAAAGAGCTCATGTTGATGGAGGCTAGCAGAATCAGGATCACACGGCATTCACGTTGATGGATGTTAGCAGAATTAGGATCACACGGAGTTCACATTGATGATGGCTTGCAGAATCAGGATCACACAGAGCTCACGTTGATGGATGCTAGCAGAATCAGGATCACACTGGAGTTCATGTTGATGGAGGTTAGCAGAATCGGGATCACACAGAGTTCACATTGATGGAGGCTAGCAGAATCAGGATCATACGGAGTTCACGCTGATGGAGGCTAGCAGAATCAAGATCACACGGAGTTCACGTTGATGGAAGCTAGCAGAATCGGGATCACACGGAGTTCACATTGATGGAGGCTAGCAGAATCAGGATCACACGGAGTTCACGTTGATGGAGGCTAGCAGAATCAGGATCACACGGAGTTCACGTTGATGGAGGCTAGCAGAATCAGGATCACACGGAGTTCACGTTGATGGAGGCTAGCAGAATCAGGATCACAAAGAGCTCATGTTGATAGAGGCTAGCAGAATCAGGATCACACAGAGTTCACGTTGATGGAGGCTAGCAGAATCAGGATCATACGGAGTTCACGTTGATGGAGGCTTGCAAATTGAGGATCACACGGAGTTCACGTTGATGGAGGCTAGCAGAATCGGGATCACACGGAGTTCACGTTGATGGAGGCTAGCAGAATCAGGACCACACAGAGTTCACGTTGATGGAGGCTAGCAGAATCATGATCACACGGAGTTCACATTGGTGGAGGCCAGCAGAATCAGGATCACACGGCATTCACGTTGATGGATGTTAGCAGAATCAGGATCACACGGAATTCACGTTGATGGAGACTAGCAGAATCAGGATCACACGGAGTTCACATTGATGATGGCTCGCAGAATCAGGATCACACAGAGTTCATGTTGATGGATGCTAGCAGAATCAGGATCACACGGAGTTCACGTTGATGGAGGCTAGCAGAATCAGGATCACACGGAGTTCACGTTGATGGAGGCTAGCAGAATCAGGATCACACGGAGTTCACGTTGATGGAGGCTAGCAGAATCAGGATCACACGTAGTTCACGTTGATGGAGGCTAGCAGAATCAGGATCACACAGAGTTCACATTGATGGAGGCTCGCAGAATCAGGATCACTCAGAGTTCACATTGATGGAGGCTAGCAGAATCAGGATCACACAAAGTTCACGTTGATGGAGGCTAGCAGAATCAGGATCACATGGAGTTCACGTTGATGGAGGCTAGCAGAATCAGGATCACACAGAGTTCATGTTGATGGAGTCTAGCAGAATCAGGACCACACAGAGTTCACGTTGATGGAGGCTAGCAGAATCAGGATCACACGGAGTTCACATTGGTGGAGGCTAGCAGAATCAGGATCACACGGCATTCACGTTGATGGATGTTAGCAGAATCAGGATCACACGGAGTTCACGTTGATGAAGGCTAGCAGAATCAGGATCACACGGAGTTCACGTTGATGGATGCTAGCAGAATCAGGATCACACGGGAGTTCACGTTGATGGAGGCTAGCAGAATCAGGATCACACAGAGTTCACATTGATGGAGGCTAGCAGAATCACGATCATACGGAGTTCACGCTGATGGAGGCTAGCAGAACCAAGATCACACGGAGTTCACGTTGATGGAGGCTAGCAGAATCGGGATCACACGGAGTTCACGTTGATGGAGGCTAGCAGAATCAGGATCACACGGAGTTCACGTTGATGGAGGCTAGCAGAATCAGGATCACACGGAGTTCACGTTGATGGAGGCTAGCAGAATCAGGATCACACAGAGTTCACGTTAATGGAGGCTAGCAGAATCAGGATCATACGGAGTTCACGTTGATGGAGGCTTGCAGATTCAGGATCACACGGAGTTCACGTTGATGGAGGCTAGCAGAATCAGGATCACACGGAGTTCACGTTGATGGAGGTTATCAGAATCAGGATCACACAGAGTTCACGTTGATGGAGGCTAGCAGAATCAGGATCACAAAGAGCTCATGTTGATGGAGGCTAGCAGAATCAGGATCACACAGAGTTCACGTTGATGAAGGCTAGCAGAATCAGGATCACACGGCATTCACGTTGATGGATGTTAGCAGAATCAGGATCACACGGAGTTCACGTTGATGGAGGCTAGCAGAATCAGGATCACACGGAGTTCACGTTGCTGGAGGCTAGCAGAATCAGGATCACAAAGAGCTCATGTTGATGGAGGCTAGCAGAATCAGGATCACACAAAGTTCACATTGATGGAGGCTAGCAGAATCAGGATCATACGGAGTTCACGTTGATGGAGGCTTGCAGATTCAGGATCACACGGAGTTCACGTTGATGGAGGGTAGCAGAATCAGGATCATACGGAGTTCACGCTGATGGAGGCTAGCAGAATCAGGATCACACGGAGTTCACGTTGATGGAGGCTATCAGAATCAGGATCATACAAAGTTCACGTTGATGGAGGCTAGCAGAATCAGGATCACATGGAGTTCACGTTGATGGAGGCTAGCAGAATCAGGATCACACAGAGTTCACGTTGATGGAGTCTAGCAGAATCAGGACCACACGGAGTTCACATTGGTGGAGGCTAGCAGAATCAGGATCACACGGTATTCAAGTTGATGGATGTTAGCAGAATCAGGATCACACGGAGTTCACGTTGATTGAGACTAGCAGAATCAGGATCACACGGGGTTCACATTGATGATGGCTCGCAGAATCAGGATCACAAAGAGTTCATGTTGATGGATGCTAGCAGAATCAGGATCACACGGAGTTCACGTTGATGGAGGCTAGCAGAATCAGGATCACACGGAGTTCACGTTGATGGAGGCTAGCAGAATCAGGATCACACAGAGTTCATTTTGATGGAGGCCAGAAGATTTAGGATCACATAGAGTTCACATTGATGGAGGCTAGCAGAATCAGGATCACACGGAGTTCACGTTGATGGAGGCTAGCAGAATCAGGATCACACAGAGTTCACGTTGATGGAGGCTAGCAGAATCAGGATCACACCAAGTTCAGGTTGATGGAGGCTAGCAGAATCAGAATCACACAGAGTTCACGTTGATGGAGGCTAGCAGAATCAGGATCACACAGAGTTCACGTTGATGGAGGCTAGCAGAATCAGGATCACACGGAGTTCACGTTGATAGAGGCTAGCAGAATCAGGATCACACAGAGTTCACGTTGATGGAGGCTAGCAGAATCAGGATCACAAAGAGCTCATGTTGATGGAGGCTAGCAGAATCAGGATCACACAGAGTTCACGTTGATGGAGGCTAGCAGAATCAGGATCACAAAGAGCTCATGTTGATGGAGGCTAGCAGAATCAGGATCATACGGAGTTCACGTTGATGGAGGCTAGCAGAATCAGGATCACACGGAGTTTACATTGATGATGGCTCGCAGAATCAGGATCACACAGAGTTCACGTTGATGGAGGCTAGCAGAATCAGGATCACACAGAGTTCACGTTGATGGAGGCTAGCAGAATCAGGATCACAAAGAGCTCATGTTGATGGAAGCTAGCAGAATCAGAATCACACGGAGTTCACGTTAATGGAGCCTAGCAGAATCAGGATCACACGGCGTACACGTTGATGGAGGCTAGCAGAATTAGGATTAAACGGAGTTCACGTTCATGGAGGCTAGCAGAATCAGGATCACACAGAGTTCACGTTGATGGAGGCTAGCAGAATCAGGATCACACCAAGTTCAGGTTGATGGAGGCTAGCAGAATCAGAATCACACAGAGTTCACGTTGATGGAGGCTAGCAGAATCAGGATCACACAGAGTTCACGTTGATGGAGGCTAGCAGAATCAGGATCACACGGAGTTCACGTTGATAGAGGCTAGCAGAATCAGGATCACACAGAGTTCACGTTGATGGAGGCTAGCAGAATCAGGATCACAAAGAGCTCATGTTGATGGAGGCTAGCAGAATCAGGATCACACAGAGTTCACGTTGATGGAGGCTAGCAGAATCAGGATCACAAAGAGCTCATGTTGATGGAGGCTAGCAGAATCAGGATCATACGGAGTTCACGTTGATGGAGGCTAGCAGAATCAGGATCACACGGAGTTTACATTGATGATGGCTCGCAGAATCAGGATCACACAGAGTTCACGTTGATGGAGGCTAGCAGAATCAGGATCACACAGAGTTCACGTTGATGGAGGCTAGCAGAATCAGGATCACAAAGAGCTCATGTTGATGGAAGCTAGCAGAATCAGAATCACACGGAGTTCACGTTGATGGAGCCTAGCAGAATCAGGATCACACGGCGTACACGTTGATGGAGGCTAGCAGAATTAGGATTAAACGGAGTTCACGTTCATGGAGGCTAGCAGAATCAGGATAACACGGAGTTCACGTTGATGGAGGCTAGCAGAATCAGGATCACACGGAGTTCACGTTGATGGAGGCTAGCAGAAACAGGATCATACAGAGTTCAGGTTGATGCAGGCTAGCAGAATCAGGATGACACAAATTTTATGTTGATGGATGCTAGCAGAATCAGGATCACACAGAGTTCATGTTGATGGAGGCTAGCAGAATCAGGATCACACAGAGTTCACGTTGATGGAGGCTAGCAGAATCAGGATCACACAGAGTTCCCGTTGATGGAGGCTAGCAGAATCAGGATCACACGGAGTTCACGTTGATAGAGGCTAGCAGAATCAGGATCACACAGAGTTCACGTTGATGGAGGCTAGCAGAATCAGGATCACAAAGAGCTCATGTTGATGGAGGCTAGCAGAATCAGGATCACACAGAGTTCACGTTGATGGAGGCTAGCAGAATCAGGATCACAAAGAGCTCATGTTGATGGAGGCTAGCAGAATCAGGATCACATGGAGTTCACGTTGATGGAGGCTAGCAGAATCAGAATCACAAAGAGCTCATGTTGATGGAGGCTAGCAGAATCAGGATCACACAGAGTTCACGTTGATGGAGGCTAGCAGAATCAGGATCAGACGGAGTTCACGTTGATGGAGGCTTGCAGATTCAGGATCACACGGAGTTCACGTTGATGGAGGCTAGCAGAATCAGGATCATACGGAGTTCACGCTGATGGAGGCTAGCAGAATCAGGATCACACGGAGTTCACGTTGATGGAGGCTAGCAGAATCAGGATCACACAAAGTTCACATTGATGGAGGCTAGCAGAATCAGGATCACACGGAGTTCACGTTGATGAAGGCTAGCAGAATCAGGATCACACGGAGTTCACATTGATGGAGGCTAGCAGAATCAGGATCACACGGAGTTCACGTTGATGGAGGCTAGCAGAATCAGGATCACACAGAGTTCACGTTGATGGAGGCTAGCAGAATCAGGATCACAAAGAGCTCATGTTGATGGAAGCTAGCAGAATCAGGATCACAAAGAGTTCACGTTGATGGAGGCTAGCAGAATCAGGATCATACGGAGTTCACGTTGATGGAGGCTTGCAGATTCAGGATCACACGGAGATCACGTTGAGGGAGGCTAGCAGAATCAGGATCATACGGAGTTCACGCTGATGGAGGCTAGCAGAATCAGAATCACACGGAGTTAACATTGATGGAGGCTAGCAGAATCAGGATCACACAAAGTTCACGTTGATGGAGGCTAGCAGAATCAGGATCACATGGAGTTCACGTTGATGGAGGCTAGCAGAATCAGGATCACACGGCGTTCACGTTGATTGAGGCTAGCAGAATCAGGATCACACAGAGTTCACGTTGATGGAGGCTAGCAGAATCAGGATCAAACAGAGTTCACGTTGATGTAGGCTAGCAGAATCAGGATCATACAGAGTTCACGTTGATGGAGTCTAGCAGAATTAGGATCATACGGAGTTCACGCTGATGGAGGCTAGCAGAATCAGGATCACACGGAGTTCACGTTGATGGAGCCTAGCAGAATTAGGATTCAACGGAGTTCACGTTGATGGAGGCTAGCAGAATCAGGATAACACGGAGTTCGCGTTGATGGAGGCTAGCAGAATCAGAATCACACAGCGTTCACGTTGATGGAGGCTAGCAGAATCAGGATCACACAGAGTTCACATTGATGGAGGCTAGCAGAAACAGGATCACACAGAGTTCACGTTGATGGAGGCTAGCAGAATCAGGATGACACAAATTTTATGTTGATGGATGCTAGCAGAATCAGGATCACACAGAGTTCATGTTGATGGAGACTAGCAGAATCAGGATCACACAGAATTCACGTTGATGGAGGCTACCAGAATCAGGATCGTACAGAGTTCACGCTGATGGACGCTAGCAGAATCAGGATCACACGGAGCTCACGTTGATGGAGGCTAGCAGAATCAGGATCACACAGAGTTCACATTGATGGAGGCTAGCAGAATCAGGATCACAAAGAGCTCATGTTGATGGAGGCTAGCAGAATCAGGATCACACAGAGTTCACTTTGATGGAGGCTAGCAGAATCAGGATCACAAAGAGCTCATGTTGATGGAGGCTAGCAGAATCAGGATCACATGGAGTTCACGTTGATGGAGGCTAGCAGAATCAGAATCACAAGGAGCTCATGTTGATGGAGGCTAGCAGAATCAGGATCACACAGAGTTCACGTTGATGGAGGCTAGCAGAATCAGGATCATACGGAGTTCACGTTGATGGAGGCTTGCAGATTCAGGATCACACGGAGTTCACGTTGATGGAGGCTAGCAGAATCAGGATCATACGGAGTTCACGCTGATGGTGGCTAGCAGAATCAGGATCACACGGAGTTCACGTTGATGGAGGCTAGCAGAATCAGGATCACACAAAGTTCACGTTGATGGAGGCTAGCAGAATCAGGATCACACGGAGTTCACGTTGATGAAGGCTAGCAGAATCAGGATGACACGGAGTTCACATTGATGGAGGCTAGAAGAATCAGGATCACACTGAGTTCACGTTGATGGAGGCTTGCAGAATCAGGATCACACAGAGTTCACGTTGATGGAGGCTAGCAGAATCAGGATCACAAAGAGCTCATGTTGATGGAGGCTATCAGAATCAGGATCACACAGAGTTCACGTTGATGGAGGCTAGCAGAATCAGGATCATACGGAGTTCAAGTTGATGGAGGCTTGCAGATTCAGGATCACACGGAGTTCACGTTGAGGGAGGCTAGCAGAATCAGGATCATACGGAGTTCACGCTGATGGAGGCTAGCAGAATCAGAATCACACGGAGTTCACATTGATGGAGGCTAGCAGAATCAGGATCACACAAAGTTCACGTTGATGGAGGCTAGCAGAATCAGGATCACACGGCGTTCACGTTGATTGAGGCTAGCAGAATCAGGATCACACAGAGTTCACGTTGATGGAGGCTAGCAGAATCAGGATCAAACAGAGTTCACGTTGATGTAGGCTAGCAGAATCAGGATCACACAGAGTTCACGTTGATGGAGTCTAGCAGAATCAGGATCATACGGAGTTCACGCTGATGGAGGCTAGCAGAATCAGGATCACACGGAGTTCACGTTGATGGAGCCTAGCAGAATCAGGATCACACGGCGTACACGTTGATGGAGGCTAGCAGAATTAGGATTACACGGAGTTCACGTTGATGGAGGCTAGCAGAATCAGGATAACACGGAGTTCACGTTGATGGAGGCTAGCAGAATCAGAATCTCACAGCGTTCACGTTGATGGAGGCTAGCAGAATCAGGATGACACGGAGTTCACGTTGATGGAGGCTAGCAGAAACAGGATCACACGGAGTTCACGTTGATGGAGGCTAGCAGAAGCAGGATGACACAAATTTTATGTTGATGGATGCTAGAAGAATCAGGATCACACAGAGTTCATGTTGATGGAGGCTAGCAGAATCAGAATCACACAGAGTTCATGTTGATGGAGGCTACCAGAATCAGGATCATACAGAGTTCATGTTGATGGAAGCTAGCAGAATCAGGATCACACGGAGTTCACGTTGATGGAGGCTAGCAGAATCAGGATCACACAGAGTTCACATTGATGGAGACTAGCAGAATCAGGATTATACGGAGTTCACGCTGATGGGGGCTAGCAGAATCAGGATCGCACGGAGTTCACGTTGATGGAGGCTAGCAGAATCAGGATCACACGGAGTTCACGTTGATGGAGGCTAGCAGAATCAGGATCGCACGGAGTTCACGTTGATGGAGGCTAGCAGAATCAGGATCACACGGAGTTCACGTTGATGGAGGCTAGCAGAATCAGGATCGCACGGAGTTCACGTTGATGGAGGCTAGCAGAATCAGGATCACACGGAGTTCACGTTGATGGAGGCTAGCAGAATCAGGATCACACGGAGTTCACAGTGATGGAGGCTAGCAGAATCAGGATCACACGGAGTTCACGTTGATGGAGGCTAGCAGATTTAGGATCACACGGAGTTCACGTTGATGAAGGCTAGCTTAATCAGGATCACACGGAGTTCACGTTGATGGAGGCTAGCAGAATCAGGATCACACGGAGTTCACGTTGATGGAGGCTAGCAGAATCAGGATCACAAAGAGCTCATGTTGATGGAGGCTAGCAGAATCAGGATCACACGGAGTTCAGGTTGATGGAGGCTAGCAGAATCAGAATCACACAGAGTTCACGTTGATGGAGGCTAGCAGAATCAGGATCACACAGAGTTCATGTTGATGGAGGCTAGCAGAATCAGGATCACACGGAGTTCACGTTGATAGAGGCTAGCAGAATCAGAATCACACAGCGTTCACGTTGATGGAGGCTAGCAGAATCAGGATGACACGGAGTTCACGTTGATGGAGGCTAGCAGAAACAGGATCACACGGAGTTCACGTTGATGGAGGCTAGCAGAAGCAGGATGACACAAATTTTATGTTGATGGATGCTAGCAGAATCAGGATCACACAGAGTTCATGTTGATGGAGGCTAGCAGAATCAGAATCACACAGAGTTCATGTTGATGGAGGCTACCAGAATCAGGATCATACAGAGTTCACGCTGATGGAAGCTAGCAGAATCAGGATCACACGGAGTTCACGTTGATGGAGGCTAGCAGAATCAGGATCACACAGAGTTCACATTGATGGAGGCTAGCAGAATCAGGATTATACGGAGTTCACGCTGATGGGGGCTAGCAGAATCAGGATCGCACGGAGTTCACGTTGATGGAGGCTAGCAGAATCAGGATCACACGGAGTTCACGTTGATAGAGGCTAGCAGAATCAGGATCGCACGGAGTTCACGTTGATGGAGGCTAGCAGAATCAGGATCACACGGAGTTCACGTTGATAGAGGCTAGCAGAATCAGGATCACACAGAGTTCACGTTGATGGAGGCTAGCAGAATCAGGATCACAAAGAGCTCATGTTGATGGAGGCTAGCAGAATCAGGATCACACAGAGTTCACGTTGATGGAGGCTAGCAGAATCAGGATCACAAAGAGCTCATGTTGATGGAGGCTAGCAGAATCAGGATCATACGGAGTTCACGTTGATGGAGGCTAGCAGAATCAGGTTCACACGGAGTTTACATTGATGATGGCTCGCAGAATCAGGATCACACAGAGTTCACGTTGATGGAGGCTAGCAGAATCAGGATCACACAGAGTTCACGTTGATGGAGGCTAGCAGAATCAGGATCACAAAGAGCTCATGTTGATGGAAGCTAGCAGAATCAGGATCACACAGAGTTCACGTTGATGGAGTCTAGCAGAATTAGGATCATACGGAGTTTGCGCTGATGGAGGCTAGCAGAATCAGGATCACACGGAGTTCACGTTGATGGAGCCTAGCAGAATCAGGATCACACGGCGTACACGTTGATGGAGGCTAGCAGAATTAGGATTAAACGGAGTTCACGTTCATGGAGGCTAGCAGAATCAGGATAACACGGAGTTCACGTTGATGGAGGCTAGCAGAATCACACAGCGTTCACGTTGATGGAGGCTAGCAGAATCATGATCACACGGAGTTCACGTTGATGGAGGCTAGCAGAAACAGGATCATACAGAGTTCACGTTGATGGAGGCTAGCAGAATCAGGATGACACAAATTTTATGTTGATGGATGCTAGCAGAATCAGGATCACACAGAGTTCATGTTGATGGAGGCTAGCAGAATCAGGATCACACAGAGTTCACGTTGATGGAGGCTAGCAGAATCAGATTCACACAGAGTTCACGTTGATGGAGGCTAGCAGAATCAGGATCACACGGAGTTCACGTTGATAGAGGCTAGCAGAATCAGGATCACACAGAGTTCACGTTGATGGAGGCTAGCAGAATCAGGATCACAAAGAGCTCATGTTGATGGAGGCTAGCAGAATCAGGATCTCACAGAGTTCACTTTGATGGAGGCTAGCAGAATCAGGATCATAAAGAGCTCATGTTGATGGAGGCTAGCAGAATCAGGATCACATGGAGTTCACGTTGATGGAGGCTAGCAGAATCAGAATCACAAAGAGCTCATGTTGATGGAGGCTAGCAGAATCAGGATCACACAGAGTTCACGTTGATGGAGGCTAGCAGAATCAGGATCATACGGAGTTCACGTTGATGGAGGCTTGCAGATTCAGGATCACACGGAGTTCACGTTGATGGAGGCTAGCAGATTCAGGATCATACGGAGTTCACGCTGATGGAGGCTAGCAGAATCAGGATCACACGGAGTTCACGTTGATGGAGGCTAGCAGAATCAGGATCACACAAAGTTCACGTTGATGGAGGCTAGCAGAATCAGGATCACACGGAGTTCACGTTGATGAAGGCTAGCAGAATCAGGATCACACGAAGTTCACATTGATGGAGGCTAGAAGAATCAGGATCACACGGAGTTCACGTTGATGGAGGCTTGCAGAATCAGGATCACACAGAGTTCACGTTGATGGAGGCTAGCAGAATCAGGATCACAAAGAGCTCATGTTGATGGAGGCTATCAGAATCAGGATCACACAGAGTTCATGTTGATGGAGGCTAGCAGAATCAGGATCATACGGAGTTCACGTTGATGGAGGCTTGCAGATTCAGGATCACACGGAGTTCACGTTGAGGGAGGCTAGCAGAATCAGGATCACACAGAGTTCACGTTGATGGAGGCTAGCAGAATCAGGATCAAACAGAGTTCACGTTGATGTAGGCTAGCAGAATCAGGATCACACAGAGTTCACGTTGATGGAGTCTAGCAGAATCAGGATCATACGGAGTTCACGCTGATGGAGGCTAGCAGAATCAGGATCACACGGAGTTCACGTTGATGGAGGCTTGCAGATTCATGATCATACGGAGTTCACGTTGATGGAGGCTAGCAGAATCAGGATCACATGGAGTTCACGTTGATGGAGGCCAGCAGAATCAGGATCACACGGAGTTCACGTTAATGGAGGCTAGCAGAATCAGGATCACACAGAGTTCACGTTGATGGAGGCTAGCAGAATCAGGATCATACGGAGTTCACGCTGATGGAGGCTAGCAGAATCAGGATCACACGGAGTTCACGTTGATGGAGGCTTGCAGAATCAGGATGACACAAATTTTATGTTGATGGATGCTAGCAGAATCAGGATCACACAGAGTTCATGTTGATGGAGACTAGCAGAATCAGGATCACACAGAATTCACGTTGATGGAGGCTACCAGAATCAGGATCGTACAGAGTTCACGCTGATGGACGCTAGCAGAATCAGGATCACACGGAGCTCACGTTGATGGAGGTTAGCAGAATCAGGATCACACAGAGTTCACATTGATGGAGGCTAGCAGAATCAGGATCACAAAGAGCTCATGTTGATGGAGGCTAGCAGAATCAGGATCACACAGAGTTCACTTTGATGGAGGCTAGCAGAATCAGGATCACAAAGAGCTCATGTTGATGGAGGCTAGCAGAATCAGAATCACAAGGAGCTCATGTTGATGGAGGCTAGCAGAATCAGGATCACACAGAGTTCACGTTGATGGAGGCTAGCAGAATCAGGATCATACGGAGTTCACGTTGATGGAGGCTTGCAGATTCAGGATCACACGGAGTTCACGTTGATGGAGGCTAGCAGAATCAGGATCATACGGAGTTCACGCTGATGGTGGCTAGCAGAATCAGGATCACACGGAGTTCACGTTGATGGAGGCTAGCAGAATCAGGATCACACAAAGTTCACATTGATGGAGGCTAGCAGAATCAGGATCACACGGAGTTCACGTTGATGAAGGCTAGCAGAATCAGGATGACACGGAGTTCACATTGATGGAGGCTAGAAGAATCAGGATCACTCTGAGTTCACGTTGATGGAGGCTTGCAGAATCAGGATCACACAGAGTTCACGTTGATGGAGGCTAGCAGAATCAGGATCACAAAGAGCTCATGTTGATGGAGGCTATCAGAATCAGGATCACACAGAGTTCACGTTGATGGAGGCTAGCAGAATCAGGATCATACGGAGTTCAAGTTGATGGAGGCTTGCAGATTCAGGATCACACGGAGTTCACGTTGAGGGAGGCTAGCAGAATCAGGATCATACGGAGTTCACGCTGATGGAGGCTAGCAGAATCAGAATCACACGGAGTTCACATTGATGGAGGCTAGCAGAATCAGGATCACACAAAGTTCACGTTGATGGAGGCTAGCAGAATCAGGATCACACGGCGTTCACGTTGATTGAGGCTAGCACAATCAGGATCACACAGAGTTCACGTTGATGGAGGCTAGCAGAATCAGGATCAAACAGAGTTCACGTTGATGTAGGCTAGCAGAATCAGGATCACACAGAGTTCACGTTGATGGAGTCTAGCAGAATCAGGATCATACGGAGTTCACGCTGATGGAGGCTAGCAGAATCAGGATCACACGGAGTTCACGTTGATGGAGCCTAGCAGAATCAGGATCACACGGCGTACACGTTGATGGAGGCTAGCAGAATTAGGATTACACGGAGTTCACGTTGATGGAGGCTAGCAGAATCAGGATAACACGGAGTTCACGTTGATGGAGGCTAGCAGAATCAGAATCTCACAGCGTTCACGTTGATGGAGGCTAGCAGAATCAGGATGACACAGAGTTCACGTTGATGGAGGCTAGCAGAAACAGGATCACACGGAGTTCACGTTGATGGAGGCTAGCAGAATCAGGATGACACAAATTTTATGTTGATGGATGCTAGCAGAATCAGGATCACACAGAGTTCATGTTGATGGAGGCTAGCAGAATCAGGATCACACAAAGTTCACGTTGATGGAGGCTAGCAGAATCAGGATCACACGGAGTTCACGTTGATGAAGGCTAGCAGAATCAGGATCACACGGAGTTCACATTGATGGAGGCTAGAAGAATCAGGATCACACGGAGTTCACGTTGATGGAGGCTTGCAGAATCAGGATCACACAGAGTTCACGTTGATGGAGGCTAGCAGAATCAGGATCACAAAGAGCTCATGTTGATGGAGGCTATCAGAATCAGGATCACACAGAGTTCACGTTGATGGAGGCTAGCAGAATCAGGATCATACGGAGTTCAAGTTGATGGAGGCTTGCAGATTCAGGATCACACGGAGTTCACGTTGAGGGAGGCTAGCAGAATCAGGATCATACGGAGTTCACGCTGATGGAGGCTAGCAGAATCAGAATCACACGGAGTTCACATTGATGGAGGCTAGCAGAATCAGGATCACACAAAGTTCACGTTGATGGAGGCTAGCAGAATCAGGATCACACGGCGTTCACGTTGATTGAGGCTAGCAGAATCAGGATCACACAGAGTTCACGTTGATGGAGGCTAGCAGAATCAGGATCAAACAGAGTTCACGTTGATGTAGGCTAGCAGAATCAGGATCACACAGAGTTCACGTTGATGGAGTCTAGCAGAATCAGAATCATACGGAGTTCACGCTGATGGAGGCTAGCAGAATCAGGATCACACGGAGTTCACGTTGATGGAGCCTAGCAGAATCAGGATCACACGGCGTACACGTTGATGGAGGCTAGCAGAATTAGGATTACACGGAGTTCACGTTGATGGAGGCTAGCAGAATCAGGATAACACGGAGTTCACGTTGATGGAGGCTAGCAGAATCAGAATCACACAGCGTTCACGTTGATGGAGGCTAGCAGAATCAGGATGACACGGAGTTCACGTTGATGGAGGCTAGCAGAAACAGGATCACACGGAGTTCACGTTGATGGAGGCTAGCAGAAGCAGGATGACACAAATTTTATGTTGATGGATGCTAGCAGAATCAGGATCACACAGAGTTCATGTTGATGGAGGCTAGCAGAATCAGAATCACACAGAGTTCATGTTGATGGAGGCTACCAGAATCAGGATCATACAGAGTTCACGCTGATGGAAGCTAGCAGAATTAGGATCACACGGAGTTCACGTTGATGGAGGCTAGCAGAATCAGGATCACACAGAGTTCACATTGATGGAGGCTAGCAGAATCAGGATTATACGGAGTTCACGCTGATGGGGGCTAGCAGAATCAGGATCGCACGGAGTTCACGTTGATGGAGGCTAGCAGAATCAGGATCACACGGAGTTCACGTTGATGGAGGCTAGCAGAATCAGGATCGCACGGAGTTCACGTTGATGGAGGCTAGCAGAATCAGGATCACACGGAGTTCACGTTGATGGAGGCTAGCAGAATCAGGATCACACGGAGTTCACAGTGATGGAGGCTAGCAGAATCAGGATCACACGGAGTTCACGTTGATGGAGGCTAGCAGATTTAGGATCACACGGAGTTCACGTTGATGAAGGCTAGCTTAATCAGGATCACACAGAGTTCACGTTGATGGAGGCTAGCAGAATCAGGATCACACGGAGTTCACGTTGATGGAGGCTAGCAGAATCAGGATCACACGGAGTTCACGTTGATGGAGGCTAGCAGAATCAGGATCACACAGAGTTCATGTTGATGGAGGCTAGCAGAATCAGGATCACACGGAGTTCACGTTGATAGAGGCTAGCAGAATCAGAATCACACAGCGTTCACGTTGATGGAGGCTAGCAGAATCAGGATGACACGGAGTTCACGTTGATGGAGGCTAGCAGAAACAGGATCACACGGAGTTCACGTTGATGGAGGCTAGCAGAAGCAGGATGACACAAATTTTATGTTGATGGATGCTAGCACAATCAGGATCACACAGAGTTCATGTTGATGGAGGCAAGCAGAATCAGAATCACACAGAGTTCATGTTGATGGAGGCTACCAGAATCAGGATCATACAGAGTTCACGCTGATGGAAGCTAGCAGAATCAGGATCACACGGAGTTCACGTTGATGGAGGCTAGCAGAATCAGGATCACACAGAGTTCACATTGATGGAGGCTAGCAGAATCAGGATTATACAGAGTTCACGCTGATGGGGGCTAGCAGAATCAGGATCGCACGGAGTTCACGTTGATGGAGGCTAGCAGAATCAGGATCACACAGAGTTCACGTTGATGGAGGCTAGCAGAATCAGGATCGCACGGAGTTCACGTTGATGGAGGCTAGCAGAATCAGGATCACACGGAGTTCACGTTGATGGAGGCTAGCAGAATCAGGATCACACGGAGTTCACAGTGATGGAGGCTAGCAGAATCAGGATCACACGGAGTTCACGTTGATGGAGGCTAGCAGATTTAGGATCACACGGAGTTCACGTTGATGAAGGCTAGCTTAATCAGGATCACACGGAGTTCACGTTGATGGAGGCTAGCAGAATCGGGATCACACGGAGTTCACGTTGATGGAGGCTAGCAGAATCAGGATCACAAAGAGCTCATGTTGATGGAGGCTAGCAGAATCAGGATCACACGGAGTTCAGGTTGATGGAGGCTAGCAGAATCAGAATCACACAGAGTTCACGTTGATGGAGGCTAGCAGAATCAGGATCACACAGAGTTCATGTTGATGGAGGCTAGCAGAATCAGGATCACACGGAGTTCACGTTGATAGAGGCTAGCAGAATCAGGATCACACAGAGTTCACGTTGATGGAGGCTAGCAGAATCAGGATCACAAAGAGCTCATGTTGATGGAGGCTAGCAGAATCAGGATCACACAGAGTTCACGTTGATGGAGGCTAGCAGAATCAGGATCACAAAGAGCTCATGTTGATGGAGGCTAGCAGAATCAGGATCATACGGAGTTCACGTTGATGGAGGCTAGCAGAATCAGGTTCACACGGAGTTTACATTGATGATGGCTCGCAGAATCAGGATCACACAGAGTTCACGTTGATGGAGGCTAGCAGAATCAGGATCACACAGAGTTCACGTTGATGGAGGCTAGCAGAATCAGGATCACAAAGAGCTCATGTTGATGGAAGCTAGCAGAATCAGGATCACACAGAGTTCACGTTGATGGAGCCTAGCAGAATCAGGATCACACGGCGTACACGTTGATGGAGGCTAGCAGAATTAGGATTAAACGGAGTTCACGTTCATGGAGGCTAGCAGAATCAGGATAACACGGAGTTCACGTTGATGGAGGCTAGCAGAATCACACAGCGTTCACGTTGATGGAGGCTAGCAGAATCAGGATCACACGGAGTTCACGTTGATGGAGGCTAGCAGAATCAGGATCACACGGAGTTCACGTTGATGGAGGCTAGCAGAATCAGGATCACACAGAGTTCATGTTGATGGAGGCTAGCAGAATCAGGATCACACGGAGTTCACGTTGATAGAGGCTAGCAGAATCAGAATCACACAGCGTTCACGTTGATGGAGGCTAGCAGAATCAGGATGACACGGAGTTCACGTTGATGGAGGCTAGCAGAAACAGGATCACACGGAGTTCACGTTGATGGAGGCTAGCAGAAGCAGGATGACACAAATTTTATGTTGATGGATGCTAGCAGAATCAGTATCACACAGAGTTCATGTTGATGGAGGCTAGCAGAATCAGAATCACACAGAGTTCATGTTGATGGAGGCTACCAGAATCAGGATCATACAGAGTTCACGCTGATGGAAGCTAGCAGAATCAGGATCACACGGAGTTCACGTTGATGGAGGCTAGCAGAATCAGGATCACACAGAGTTCACATTGATGGAGGCTAGCAGAATCAGGATTATACAGAGTTCACGCTGATGGGGGCTAGCAGAATCAGGATCGCACGGAGTTCACGTTGATGGAGGCTAGCAGAATCAGGATCACACGGAGTTCACGTTGATGGAGGCTAGCAGAATCAGGATCGCACGGAGTTCACGTTGATGGAGGCTAGCAGAATCAGGATCACACGGAGTTCACGTTGATGGAGGCTAGCAGAATCAGGATCACACGGAGTTCACAGTGATGGAGGCTAGCAGAATCAGGATCACACGGAGTTCACGTTGATGGAGGCTAGCAGAATCAGAATCACACGGCGTTCACGTTGATGAAGGCTAGCAGAATCAGGATCACACAGAGTTTACGTTGATGGAGGCTAGCAGAATCAGGATCATACGGAGTTCACGTTGATGGAGGCTAGCAGAATCAGGATCATACGGAGTTCACGTTGATGGAGGCTTGCAGATTCAGGATCACACGGAGTTCACGTTGAGGGAGGCTAGCAGAATCAGGATCATACGGAGTTCACGCTGATGGAGGCTAGCAGAATCAGAATCACACGGAGTTCACATTGATGGAGGCTAGCAGAATCAGGATCACACAAAGTTCACGTTGATGGAGGCTAGCAGAATCAGGATCACACGGCGTTCACGTTGATTGAGGCTAGCAGAATCAGGATCACACAGAGTTCACGTTGATGGAGGCTAGCAGAATCAGGATCAAACAGAGTTCACGTTGATGTAGGCTAGCAGAATCAGGATCACACAGAGTTCACGTTGATGGAGTCTAGCAGAATCAGAATCATACGGAGTTCACGCTGATGGAGGCTAGCAGAATCAGGATCACACGGAGTTCACGTTGATGGAGCCTAGCAGAATCAGGATCACACGGCGTACACGTTGATGGAGGCTAGCAGAATTAGGATTACACGGAGTTCACGTTGATGGAGGCTAGCAGAATCAGGATAACACGGAGTTCACGTTGATGGAGGCTAGCAGAATCAGAATCACACAGCGTTCACGTTGATGGAGGCTAGCAGAATCAGGATGACACGGAGTTCACGTTGATGGAGGCTAGCAGAAACAGGATCACACGGAGTTCACGTTGATGGAGGCTAGCAGAAGCAGGATGACACAAATTTTATGTTGATGGATGCTAGCAGAATCAGGATCACACAGAGTTCATGTTGATGGAGGCTAGCAGAATCAGAATCACACAGAGTTCATGTTGATGGAGGCTACCAGAATCAGGATCATACAGAGTTCACGCTGATGGAAGCTAGCAGAATTAGGATCACACGGAGTTCACGTTGATGGAGGCTAGCAGAATCAGGATCACACAGAGTTCACATTGATGGAGGCTAGCAGAATCAGGATTATACGGAGTTCACGCTGATGGGGGCTAGCAGAATCAGGATCGCACGGAGTTCACGTTGATGGAGGCTAGCAGAATCAGGATCACACGGAGTTCACGTTGATGGAGGCTAGCAGAATCAGGATCGCACGGAGTTCACGTTGATGGAGGCTAGCAGAATCAGGATCACACGGAGTTCACGTTGATGGAGGCTAGCAGAATCAGGATCACACGGAGTTCACAGTGATGGAGGCTAGCAGAATCAGGATCACACGGAGTTCACGTTGATGGAGGCTAGCAGATTTAGGATCACACGGAGTTCACGTTGATGAAGGCTAGCTTAATCAGGATCACACGGAGTTCACGTTGATGGAGGCTAGCAGAATCAGGATCACACGGAGTTCACGTTGATGGAGGCTAGCAGAATCAGGATCACACGGAGTTCACGTTGATGGAGGCTAGCAGAATCAGGATCACACAGAGTTCATGTTGATGGAGGCTAGCAGAATCAGGATCACACGGAGTTCACGTTGATAGAGGCTAGCAGAATCAGAATCACACAGCGTTCACGTTGATGGAGGCTAGCAGAATCAGGATGACACGGAGTTCACGTTGATGGAGGCTAGCAGAAACAGGATCACACGGAGTTCACGTTGATGGAGGCTAGCAGAAGCAGGATGACACAAATTTTATGTTGATGGATGCTAGCACAATCAGGATCACACAGAGTTCATGTTGATGGAGGCTAGCAGAATCAGAATCACACAGAGTTCATGTTGATGGAGGCTACCAGAATCAGGATCATACAGAGTTCACGCTGATGGAAGCTAGCAGAATCAGGATCACACGGAGTTCACGTTGATGGAGGCTAGCAGAATCAGGATCACACAGAGTTCACATTGATGGAGGCTAGCAGAATCAGGATTATACAGAGTTCACGCTGATGGGGGCTAGCAGAATCAGGATCGCACGGAGTTCACGTTGATGGAGGCTAGCAGAATCAGGATCACACAGAGTTCACGTTGATGGAGGCTAGCAGAATCAGGATCGCACGGAGTTCACGTTGATGGAGGCTAGCAGAATCAGGATCACACGGAGTTCACGTTGATGGAGGCTAGCAGAATCAGGATCACACGGAGTTCACAGTGATGGAGGCTAGCAGAATCAGGATCACACGGAGTTCACGTTGATGGAGGCTAGCAGATTTAGGATCACACGGAGTTCACGTTGATGAAGGCTAGCTTAATCAGGATCACACGGAGTTCACGTTGATGGAGGCTAGCAGAATCGGGATCACACGGAGTTCACGTTGATGGAGGCTAGCAGAATCAGGATCACAAAGAGCTCATGTTGATGGAGGCTAGCAGAATCAGGATCACACGGAGTTCAGGTTGATGGAGGCTAGCAGAATCAGAATCACACAGAGTTCACGTTGATGGAGGCTAGCAGAATCAGGATCACACAGAGTTCATGTTGATGGAGGCTAGCAGAATCAGGATCACACGGAGTTCACGTTGATAGAGGCTAGCAGAATCAGGATCACACAGAGTTCACGTTGATGGAGGCTAGCAGAATCAGGATCACAAAGAGCTCATGTTGATGGAGGCTAGCAGAATCAGGATCACACAGAGTTCACGTTGATGGAGGCTAGCAGAATCAGGATCACAAAGAGCTCATGTTGATGGAGGCTAGCAGAATCAGGATCATACGGAGTTCACGTTGATGGAGGCTAGCAGAATCAGGTTCACACGGAGTTTACATTGATGATGGCTCGCAGAATCAGGATCACACAGAGTTCACGTTGATGGAGGCTAGCAGAATCAGGATCACACAGAGTTCACGTTGATGGAGGCTAGCAGAATCAGGATCACAAAGACCTCATGTTGATGGAAGCTAGCAGAATCAGGATCACACAGAGTTCACGTTGATGGAGTCTAGCAGAATCAGGATCATACAGAGTTTGCGCTGATGGAGGCTAGCAGAATCAGGATCACACGGAGTTCACGTTGATGGAGCCTAGCAGAATCAGGATCACACGGCGTACACGTTGATGGAGGCTAGCAGAATTAGGATTAAACGGAGTTCACGTTCATGGAGGCTAGCAGAATCAGGATAACACGGAGTTCACGTTGATGGAGGCTAGCAGAATCACACAGCGTTCACGTTGATGGAGGCTAGCAGAATCAGGATCACACGGAGTTCACGTTGATGGAGGCTAGCAGAATCAGGATCACACGGAGTTCACGTTGATGGAGGCTAGCAGAATCAGGATCACACAGAGTTCATGTTGATGGAGGCTAGCAGAATCAGGATCACACGGAGTTCACGTTGATAGAGGCTAGCAGAATCAGAATCACACAGCGTTCACGTTGATGGAGGCTAGCAGAATCAGGATGACACGGAGTTCACGTTGATGGAGGCTAGCAGAAACAGGATCACACGGAGTTCACGTTGATGGAGGCTAGCAGAAGCAGGATGACACAAATTTTATGTTGATGGATGCTAGCAGAATCAGTATCACACAGAGTTCATGTTGATGGAGGCTAGCAGAATCAGAATCACACAGAGTTCATGTTGATGGAGGCTACCAGAATCAGGATCATACAGAGTTCACGCTGATGGAAGCTAGCAGAATCAGGATCACACGGAGTTCACGTTGATGGAGGCTAGCAGAATCAGGATCACACAGAGTTCACATTGATGGAGGCTAGCAGAATCAGGATTATACAGAGTTCACGCTGATGGGGGCTAGCAGAATCAGGATCGCACGGAGTTCACGTTGATGGAGGCTAGCAGAATCAGGATCACACGGAGTTCACGTTGATGGAGGCTAGCAGAATCAGGATCGCACGGAGTTCACGTTGATGGAGGCTAGCAGAATCAGGATCACACGGAGTTCACGTTGATGGAGGCTAGCAGAATCAGGATCACACGGAGTTCACAGTGATGGAGGCTAGCAGAATCAGGATCACACGGAGTTCACGTTGATGGAGGCTAGCAGATTTAGGATCACACGGAGTTCACGTTGATGAAGGCTAGCTTAATCAGGATCACACGGAGTTCACGTTGATGGAGGCTAGCAGAATCGGGATCACACGGAGTTCACGTTGATGGAGGCTAGCAGAATCAGGATCACAAAGAGCTCATGTTGATGGAGGCTAGCAGAATCAGGATCACACGGAGTTCAGGTTGATGGAGGCTAGCAGAATCAGAATCACACAGAGTTCACGTTGATGGAGGCTAGCAGAATCAGGATCACACAGAGTTCATGTTGATGGAGGCTAGCAGAATCAGGATCACACGGAGTTCACGTTGATAGAGGCTAGCAGAATCAGGATCACACAGAGTTCACGTTGATGGAGGCTAGCAGAATCAGGATCACAAAGAGCTCATGTTGATGGAGGCTAGCAGAATCAGGATCACACAGAGTTCACGTTGATGGAGGCTAGCAGAATCAGGATCACAAAGAGCTCATGTTGATGGAGGCTAGCAGAATCAGGATCATACGGAGTTCACGTTGATGGAGGCTAGCAGAATCAGGTTCACACGGAGTTTACATTGATGATGGCTCGCAGAATCAGGATCACACAGAGTTCACGTTGATGGAGGCTAGCAGAATCAGGATCACACAGAGTTCACGTTGATGGAGGCTAGCAGAATCAGGATCACAAAGAGCTCATGTTGATGGAAGCTAGCAGAATCAGGATCACACAGAGTTCACGTTGATGGAGTCTAGCAGAATTAGGATCATACAGAGTTTGCGCTGATGGAGGCTAGCAGAATCAGGATCACACGGAGTTCACGTTGATGGAGCCTAGCAGAATCAGGATCACACGGCGTACACGTTGATGGAGGCTAGCAGAATTAGGATTAAACGGAGTTCACGTTCATGGAGGCTAGCAGAATCAGGATAACACAGAGTTCACGTTGATGGAGGCTAGCAGAATCACACAGCGTTCACGTTGATGGAGGCTAGCAGAATCATGATCACACGGAGTTCACGTTGATGGAGGCTAGCAGAAACAGGATCATACAGAGTTCACGTTGATGGAGGCTAGCAGAATCAGGATGACACAAATTTTATGTTGATGGATGCTAGCAGAATCAGGATCACACAGAGTTCATGTTGATGGAGGCTAGCAGAATCAGGATCACACAGAGTTCACGTTGATGGAGGCTAGCAGAATCAGATTCACACAGAGTTCACGTTGATGGAGGCTAGCAGAATCAGGATCACACGGAGTTCACGTTGATAGAGGCTAGCAGAATCAGGATCACACAGAGTTCACGTTGATGGAGGCTAGCAGAATCAGGATCACAAAGAGCTCATGTTGATGGAGGCTAGCAGAATCAGGATGACACAGAGTTCACGTTGATGGAGGCTAGCAGAATCAGGATCACAAAGAGCTCATGTTGATGGAGGCTAGCAGAATCAGGATCACATGGAGTTCACGTTGATGGAGGCTAGCAGAATCAGAATCACAAAGAGCTCATGTTGATGGAGGCTAGCAGAATCAGGATCACACAGAGTTCACGTTGATGGAGGCTAGCAGAATCAGGATCATACGGAGTTCACGTTGATGGAGGCTTGCAGATTCAGGATCACACGGAGTTCACGTTGATGGAGGCTAGCAGAATCAGGATCATACGGAGTTCACGCTGATGGAGGCTAGCAGAATCAGGATCACACGGAGTTCACGTTGATGGAGGCTAGCAGAATCAGGATCACACAAAGTTCACGTTGATGGAGGCTAGCAGAATCAGGATCACACGGAGTTCACGTTGATGAAGGCTAGCAGAATCAGGATCACACGAAGTTCACATTGATGGAGGCTAGAAGAATCAGGATCACACGGAGTTCACGTTGATGGAGGCTTGCAGAATCAGGATCACACAGAGTTCACGTTGATGGAGGCTAGCAGAATCAGGATCACAAAGAGCTCATGTTGATGGAGGCTATCAGAATCAGGATCACACAGAGTTCATGTTGATGGAGGCTAGCAGAATCAGGATCATACGTAGTTCACGTTGATGGAGGCTTGCAGATTCAGGATCACACGGAGTTCACGTTGAGGGAGGCTAGCAGAATCAGGATCACACAGAGTTCACGTTGATGGAGGCTAGCAGAATCAGGATCAAACAGAGTTCAGGTTGATGTAGGCTAGCAGAATCAGGATCACACAGAGTTCACGTTGATGGAGTCTAGCAGAATCAGGATCATACGGAGTTCACGCTGATGGAGGCTAGCAGAATCAGGATCACACGGAGTTCACGTTGATGGAGGCTTGCAGATTCATGATCATACGGAGTTCACGTTGATGGAGGCTAGCAGAATCAGGATCACATGGAGTTCACGTTGATGGAGGCCAGCAGAATCAGGATCACACGGAGTTCACGTTAATGGAGGCTAGCAGAATCAGGATCACACAGAGTTCACGTTGATGGAGGCTAGCAGAATCAGGATCATACGGAGTTCACGCTGATGGAGGCTAGCAGAATCAAGATCACACGGAGTTCACGTTGATGGAGGCTTGCAGATTCATGATCATACGGAGTTCACGTTGATGGAGGCTAGCAGAATCAGGATCACATGGAGTTCACGTTGATGGAGGCTAGCAGAATCAGGATCACACGGAGTTCACGTTGATGGAGGCAAACAGAATCAGGATCACACAGAGTTCACGTTGATGGAGGCTAGCAGAATCAGGATCACTCAGAGTTCATGTTGATGGAGGCTAGCAGAATCAGGATCACACAGAGTTCGCGTTGATGGAGGCTACCAGAATCAGGATCATACAGAGTTCAAGCTGATGGAGTCTAGCAGAATCAGGATCACACGGAGTTCACGTTGATGGAGGCTAGCAGAATCAGGATCACACAGAGTTCACATTGATGGAGGCTAGCAGAATCAGGATCACACGAAGTTCACGTTGATGGAGGCTAGCAGAATCAGAATCACATAGAGTTCACGTTGATGGAGGCTAGCAGAATCAGGATCACACAGAGTTCCCGTTGATGGAGGCTAGCAGAATCAGGATCACACGGAGTTCACGTTGATGGAGGCTAGCAGAATCAGGATCACACGGAGTTCACGTTGATGAAGGCTAGCAGAATCAGGATCACACGGAGTTCACATTGATGAAGGCTAGCAGAATCAGGATCACACGGAGTTCACGTTGATGGAGGCTAGCAGAATCAGGATCATACGGAGTTCACGTTGATGAAGGCTAGCAGAATCAGGATCACACGGAGTTCACATTGATGGAGGCTAGCAGAATCAGGATCACACAGAGTTCACGTTGATAGAGGCTAGCAGAATCAGGATCACACAGAGTTCATTTTGATGGAGGCTAGCAGATTTAGGATCACATAGAGTTCACGTTGATGGAGGCTAGCAGAATCAGGATCATACAAAGTTCACGCTGATGGAGGCTAGCAGAATCAGGATCACACGGAGTTCACGTTGATGGTAGCTAGCAGAATCAGGATCACACAAACTTCACGTTGATGGAGGCTAGCAGAATCAGGATCACATGGAGTTCACGTTGATGGAGGCTAGCAGAATCAGGATCACACGGAGTTCACGTTGATGGAGGCTAACAGAATCAGGATCACACAGAGTTCACGTTGATGGAGGCTAGCAGAATCAGGATCACTCAGAGTTCATGTTGATGGAGGCTAGCAGAATCAGGATCACACAGAGTTCGCGTTGATGGAGGCTACCAGAATCAGGATCATACAGAGTTCAAGCTGATGGAGTCTAGCAGAATCAGGATCACACGGAGTTCACGTTGATGGAGGCTAGCAGAATCAGGATCACACAGAGTTCACATTGATGGAGGCTAGCAGAATCAGGATCACACGAAGTTCACGTTGATGGAGGCTAGCAGAATCAGAATCACATAGAGTTCACGTTGATGGAGGCTAGCAGAATCAGGATCACACAGAGTTCCCATTGATGGAGGCTAGCAGAATCAGGATCACACGGAGTTCACGTTGATGGAGGCTAGCAGAATCAGGATCACACGGAGTTCACGTTGATGAAGGCTAGCAGAATCAGGATCACACGGAGTTCACATTGATGAAGGCTAGCAGAATCAGGATCACACGGAGTTCACGTTGATGGAGGCTAGCAGAATCAGGATCATACGGAGTTCACGTTGATGAAGGCTAGCAGAATCAGGATCACACGGAGTTCACATTGATGGAGGCTAGCAGAATCAGGATCACACAGAGTTCACGTTGATAGAGGCTAGCAGAATCAGGATCACACAGAGTTCATTTTGATGGAGGCTAGCAGATTTAGGATCACATAGAGTTCACGTTGATGGAGGCTAGCAGAATCAGGATCATACAAAGTTCACGCTGATGGAGGCTAGCAGAATCAGGATCACACGGAGTTCACGTTGATGGTAGCTAGCAGAATCAGGATCACACAAACTTCACGTTGATGGAGGCTAGCAGAATCAGGATCACATGGAGTTCACGTTGATGGAGGCTAGCAGAATCAGGATCACACGGAGTTCACGTTGATGGAGGCTAACAGAATCAGGATCACACAGAGTTCACGTTGATGGAGGCTAGCAGAATCAGGATCACTCAGAGTTCATGTTGATGGAGGCTAGCAGAATCAGGATCACACAGAGTTCGCGTTGATGGAGGCTACCAGAATCAGGATCATACAGAGTTCAAGCTGACGGAGTCTAGCAGAATCAGGATCACACGGAGTTCACGTTGATGGAGGCTAGCAGAATCAGGATCACACAGAGTTCACATTGATGGAGGCTAGCAGAATCAGGATCACACGAAGTTCACGTTGATGGAGGCTAGCAGAATAAGAATCACATAGAGTTCACGTTGATGGAGGCTAGCAGAATCAGGATCACACAGAGTTCCCGTTGATGGAGGCTAGCAGAATCAGGATCACATGGAGTTCACGTTGATGGAGGCTAGCAGAATCAGGATCACACGGAGTTCACGTTGATGAAGGCTAGCAGAATCAGGATCACACGGAGTTCACATTGATGAAGGCTAGCAGAATCAGGATCACACGGAGTTCACGTTGATGGAGGCTAGCAGAATCAGGATCATACGGAGTTCACGTTGATGAAGGCTAGCAGAATCAGGATCACACGGAGTTCACATTGATGGAGGCTAGCAGAATCAGGATCATACAAAGTTCACGCTGATGGAGGCTAGCAGAATCAGGATCACACGGAGTTCACGTTGATGGTAGCTAGCAGAATCAGGATCACACAAAGTTCACGTTGATGGAGGCTAGCAGAATCAGGATCACATGGAGTTCACGTTGATGGAGGCTAGCAGAATCAGGATCACACGGCGTTCACGTTGATGGAGGCTAGCAGAATCAGGATCACACGGAGTTCACATTGATGAAGGCTAGCAGAATCAGGATCACACGGAGTTCACGTTGATGGAGGCTAGCAGAATCAGGATCATACGGAGTTCACGTTGATGAAGGCTAGCAGAATCAGGATCACACGGAGTTCACATTGATGGAGGCTAGCAGAATCAGGATCACACAGAGTTCACGTTGATAGAGGCTAGCAGAATCAGGATCACACAGAGTTCATTTTGATGGAGGCTAGCAGATTTAGGATTACATAGAGTTCACGTTGATGGAGGCTAGCAGAATCAGGATCATACAAAGTTCACGCTGATGGAGGCTAGCAGAATCAGGATCACATGGAGTTCACGTTGATGGAGGCTAGCAGAATCAGGATCACACGGAGTTCACGTTGATGGAGGCTAACAGAATCAGGATCACACAGAGTTCACGTTGATGGAGGCTAGCAGAATCAGGATCACTCAGAGTTCATGTTGATGGAGGCTAGCAGAATCAGGATCACACAGAGTTCGCGTTGATGGAGGCTACCAGAATCAGGATCATACAGAGTTCAAGCTGACGGAGTCTAGCAGAATCAGGATCACACGGAGTTCACGTTGATGGAGGCTAGCAGAATCAGGATCATACGGAGTTCACGTTGATGAAGGCTAGCAGAATCAGGATCACACGGAGTTCACATTGATGGAGGCTAGCAGAATCAGGATCATACAAAGTTCACGCTGATGGAGGCTAGCAGAATCAGGATCACACGGAGTTCACGTTGATGGTAGCTAGCAGAATCAGGATCACACAAAGTTCACGTTGATGGAGGCTAGCAGAATCAGGATCACATGGAGTTCACGTTGATGGAGGCTAGCAGAATCAGGATCACACGGCGTTCACGTTGATGGAGGCTAGCAGAATCAGGATCACACGGAGTTCACGTTGATGGAGGCTAGCAGAATCAGGATCATACGGAGTTCACGTTGATGAAGGCTAGCAGAATCAGGATCACACGGAGATCACATTGATGGAGGCTAGCAGAATCAGGATCACACAGAGTTCACGTTGATAGAGGCTAGCAGAATCAGGATCACACAGAGTTCATTTTGATTGAGGCTAGCAGATTTAGGATCACATAGAGTTCACGTTGATGGAGGCTAGCAGAATCAGGATCATACGGAGTTCACGTTGATGGAGGTTTGCAGATTCAGAATCACACGGAGTTCACGTTGATGGAGGCTAGCAGAATCAGGATCATACAAAGTTCACGCTGATGGAGGCTAGCAGAATCAGGATCACACGGAGTTCACGTTGATGGTAGCTAGCAGAATCAGGATCACACAAAGTTCACGTTGATGGAGGCTAGCAGAATCAGGATCACATGGAGTTCACGTTGATGGAGGCTAGCAGAATCAGGATCACACGGCGTTCACGTTGATGGAGGCTAGCAGAATCAGGATCACACAGAGTTCACGTTGATGGAGGCTAGCAGAATCAGGATCAAACAGAGTTCACGTTGATGGAGGCTAGCAGAATCAGGATCACACAGAGTTCGCGTTGATGGAGGCTACCAGAATCAGGATCATACAGAGTACAAGCTGATGGAGGCTAGCAGAATCAGGTTCACACGGAGTTCACGTTGATGGAGGCTAGCAGAATCAGGATCACACAGAGTTCACATTGATGGAGGCTAGCAGAATCAGGATCATACAGAGTTCACGCTGATGGAGGCTAGCAGAATCAGGATCACACGGAGTTCACGTTGATGGAGCCTAGCAGAATCAGGATAACACGGAGTTCACGTTGATGGAGCCTAGCAGAATCAGGATAACACGGAGTTCACGTTGATGGAGGCTAGCAGAATCAGAATCACATAGCGTTCACGTTGATGGAGGCTAGCAGCATCAGAATCACACGGAGTTCACGTTGATGGAGGCTAGCAGAATCAGGATCACACGGAGTTCAAGTTGATGGAGGCCAGCAGAATCAGGATCACACGGAGTTCACGTTGATGGAGGCTAGCAGAATCAGGATAACACGGAGTTCACGTTGATGGAGGCTAGCAGAATCTGTATCACACGGCGTTCACGTTGATGGAGGCTAGCAGAATCAGGATCACACGGAGTTCACGTTGATGGAGGCTAGCAGAAACAGGATCACACGGAGTTCACGTTGATGGAGGCTAGCAGAATAAGGATCACACAAATTTTATGTTGATGGATGCTAGCCGAATCAGGATCACACAGAGTTCACGTTGATGGAGGCTAGCAGAATCAGAATCACACAGCGTTCACGTTGATGGAGGCTAGCAGCATCAGAATCACACGGAGTTCACGTTGATGGAGGCTAGCAGAATCAGGATCACACGGAGTTCAAGTTGATGGAGGCCAGCAGAATCAGGATCACACGGAGTTCACGTTAATGGAGGCTAGCAGAATCAGGATCACACGGAGTTCACGTTGATGGAGGCTAGCAGAATCAGAATCACACGGAGTTCACATTGATGGAGCCTAGCAGAATCAGGATCACACGGCGTTCACATTGATGGAGGCTAGCAGAATCAGGATAACACGGAGATCAAGTCGATGGAGGCTAGCAGAATCAGGATCACACGGCGTACACATTGATGGAGGCTAGCAGAATTAGGATAACACAGAGTTCACGTTGATGGAGGCTAGCAGAATCAGGATAACACGGAGTTCACATTGATGGAGGCTAGCAGAATCAGGATCACACAGAGTTCACGTTGATGGAGGCTAGCAGAATCAGGATCACACAAATTTTATGTTGATTTGATGCTAGCCGAATCAGGATCACACGGAGTTCACGTTGATGGAGGCTAGCAGAATCAGAATCACACGGAGTTCACGTTGATGGAGGCTAGCAGAATCAGGATCACACGGAGTTCAAGTTGATGGAGGCCAGCAGAATCAGGATCACACGGAGTTCACGATAATGAAGGCTAGCAGAATCAGGATCACACTGAGTTCACGTTGATGGAGGCTAGCAGAATCAGGATCACACAGAGTTCACGTTGATGGAGACTAGCAGAATGAGGATCACACGGAGTTCATGTTGATGGATGCTAGCAGAATCAGGATCACACAGAATTCACATTGATGGAGGCTAGCAGAATCAGGACCACATAGAGTTCACGTTGATGGAGGCTAGTAGAATCAGGATCACACGGAGTTCACGTTGATGAAGGCTAGCAGAATCAGGATCACACAGAGTTCACGTTGATGGAGGCTAGCAGAATCAGGATCACACTTCATTCACGTTGATGGATGTTAGCAGAATAAGGATCACACAGAGTTCACGTTGATGGAGACTAGCAGAATGAGGATCACACGGAGTTCATGTTGATGGATGCTAGCAGAATCAGGATCACACAGAATTCACATTCATGGAGGCTAGCAGAATCAGGACCACATAGAGTTCACGTTGATGGAGGCTAGTAGAATCAGGATCACACGGAGTTCAAGTTGATGGAGGCCAGCAGAATCAGGATCACACGGAGTTCACGTTGATGGAGGCTAGCAGAATCAGGATAACACGGAGTTCACGTTGATGGAGGCTAGCAGAATCTGTATCACACGGCGTTCACGTTGATGGAGGCTAGCAGAATCAGGATCACACGGAGTTCACGTTGATGGAGGCTAGCAGAAACAGGATCACACGGAGTTCACGTTGATGGAGGCTAGCAGAATAAGGATCACACAAATTTTATGTTGATGGATGCTAGCCGAATCAGGATCACACAGAGTTCACGTTGATGGAGGCTAGCAGAATCAGAATCACACAGCGTTCACGTTGATGGAGGCTAGCAGCATCAGAATCACACGGAGTTCACGTTGATGGAGGCTAGCAGAATCAGGATCACACGGAGTTCAAGTTGATGGAGGCCAGCAGAATCAGGATCACACGGAGTTCACGTTAATGGAGGCTAGCAGAATCAGGATCACACGGAGTTCACGTTGATGGAGGCTAGCAGAATCAGAATCACACGGAGTTCACATTGATGGAGCCTAGCAGAATCAGGATCACACGGCGTTCACATTGATGGAGGCTAGCAGAATCAGGATAACACGGAGATCAAGTCGATGGAGGCTAGCAGAATCAGGATCACACGGCGTACACATTGATGGAGGCTAGCAGAATTAGGATAACACAGAGTTCACGTTGATGGAGGCTAGCAGAATCAGGATAACACGGAGTTCACATTGATGGAGGCTAGCAGAATCAGGATCACACAGAGTTCACGTTGATGGAGGCTAGCAGAATCAGGATCACACAAATTTTATGTTGATTTGATGCTAGCCGAATCAGGATCACACGGAGTTCACGTTGATGGAGGCTAGCAGAATCAGAATCACACGGAGTTCACGTTGATGGAGGCTAGCAGAATCAGGATCACACGGAGTTCAAGTTGATGGAGGCCAGCAGAATCAGGATCACACGGAGTTCACGATAATGAAGGCTAGCAGAATCAGGATCACACTGAGTTCACGTTGATGGAGGCTAGCAGAATCAGGATCACACAGAGTTCACGTTGATGGAGACTAGCAGAATGAGGATCACACGGAGTTCATGTTGATGGATGCTAGCAGAATCAGGATCACACAGAATTCACATTGATGGAGGCTAGCAGAATCAGGACCACATAGAGTTCACGTTGATGGAGGCTAGTAGAATCAGGATCACACGGAGTTCACGTTGATGAAGGCTAGCAGAATCAGGATCACACAGAGTTCACGTTGATGGAGGCTAGCAGAATCAGGATCACACTTCATTCACGTTGATGGATGTTAGCAGAATAAGGATCACACAGAGTTCACGTTGATGGAGACTAGCAGAATGAGGATCACACGGAGTTCATGTTGATGGATGCTAGCAGAATCAGGATCACACAGAATTCACATTCATGGAGGCTAGCAGAATCAGGACCACATAGAGTTCACGTTGATGGAGGCTAGTAGAATCAGGATCACACGGAGTTCACGTTGATGAAGGCTAGCAGAATCAGGATCACACAGAGTTCACGTTGATGGAGGCTAGCAGAATCAGGATCACACTTCATTCACGTTGATGGATGTTAGCAGAATAAGGATCACACGGAGTTCACGTTGATGGAGGCTAGCAGAATCAGGATCACATGGAGTTCACATTGATGGAGGCTCGCAGAATCAGGAACACACAGAGTTCATTTTGATGGAGGCTAGCAGATTTAGGATCACATAGAGTTTACGTTGATGGAGGCTAGCAGAATCAGGATCACACGGAGTTCATGTTGATGGAGGCTAGCAGAATCAGGATGACACAGAGTTCACGTTGATGGAGTCTAGCAGAATCAGGACCACACAGAGTTCACGTTGATGGAGGCTAGCAGAATCAGAATCACACAGAGTTCACGTTGATGGAGGCTAGCAGAATCAGGATAACACGGAGTTCACATTGATGGAGGCTAGCAGAATCAGGATTACACGGCATCACGTTGATGGAGGCTAGCAGAATCAGGATCACACGGAGTTCACGTTGATGGAGGCTAGCAGAAACAGGATCACACGGAGTTCACGTTGATGGAGGCTAGCAGAATCAGGATCACACAAATTTTATGTTGATGGATGCTAGCCGAATCAGGATCACACGGAGTTCACGTTGATGGAGGCTAGCAGAATCAGAATCACATAGCGTTCACGTTGATGGAGGCTAGCAGCATCAGATTCACACGGAGTTCACGTTGATGGAGGCTAGTAGAATCAGGATCACACGGCGTACACGTTGATGGAGGCTAGCAGAATTAGGATAACACGGAGTTCACGTTGATGGAGGCTAGCAGAATCAGGATAACACGGAGTTCACGTTGATGGAGGCTAGCAGAATCAGGATCACACAGAGTTTGTTTTGATGGAGGCTAGCAGAATCAGGATCACACAGAGTTCACGTTGATGAAGGCTAGCAGAATCAGGATCCCACAGAGTTCACGTTGATGGAGGCTAGCAGAATCAGGATCACACAGAGTTCCCGTTGATGGAGTCTAGCAGAATCAGGACCACACAGAGTTCATGTTGATGGAGGCTAGCAGAATCAGGATCACACGGAGTTCACATTGATGGAGGCTAGCAGAATCAGGATCACACGGCATTCACGTTGATGGATGTTAGCAGAATAAGGATCACACGGAGTTCACGTTGATGGAGGCTAGCAGAATCAGGATCACACGGAGTTCACATTGCTGAAGGCTCGCAGAATCAGAAACACACAGAGTTCACGTTGATGGAGGCTAGCAGAATCAGGATCACACAGAGTTCATTTTGATGGAGGTTAGCAGATTTAGGATCACATAGAGTTCACGTTGATGGAGGCTATCAGAATCAGGACCACACAGAGTTCACGTTGATGGAGGCTAGCAGAATCAGGATTACACAGAGTTCACGTTGATGGATGCTAGCAGAATCAGGATCACATGGAGTTTAAGTTGATGGAGGCTAGCAGAATCAGGATCACACGGAGTTCACGTTGATGGAGGCTAGCAGAATCAGGATCACACTGAGTTCATTTTGATGGAGGCTAGAAGATTTAGGATCACATAGAGTTCACGTTGATGGAGGCTAGCAGAATCAGGATCACGCGGAGTTCACGTTGATGGAGGCTAGCAGAATCAGGATCACACAGGGTTAACGTTGATGGAGGCTAGCAGAATCAGGATCACACAGAGTTCACGTTGATGGAGGCTAGCAGAATCAGGATCACACAGAGTTCATGTTGATGGAGGCAAGCAGAATCAGGATCACACAGAGTTCGCGTTGATGGAGGCTAGCAGAATCAGGATCATACGGAGTTCACGTTGATGGAGGCTAGCAGATTCAGGATCTCACGGAGTTTACTTTGATGGAGGCTACCAGAATCAGGATCATACTGAGTTCACGCTGATGGAGGCTAGCAGAATCAGGATCACACGGAGTTCACGTTGATGGAGGCTAGCAGAATCAGGATCACACAGAGTTCACATTGATGGAGGCTAGCAGAATCACGATCACGCGGAGTTCATTTTGATGGAGGCTAGCAGATTTAGGATCACATAGAGTTCACGTTGATGAAGGCTAGCAGAATCAGGATCACACAGAGTTCACGTTGATGGAGGCTAGCAGAATCAGGATCACGCGGAGTTCACGTTGATGGAGGCTAGCAGAATCAGGATCACACAGAGTTCACGTAATGGAGGCTAGCAGAATCAGGATCACACGGAGTTCATGTTGATGGAGGCTAGCAGAATCAGGATCACACGGAGTTCACGTTGATGGAGGCTAGCAGAATCAGGATCACATGGAGTTCACGTTGATGGAGGCTAGCAGAATCAGGATCACACAGAGTTCACGTTGATGGAGGCTAGCAGAATCAGGATCACACAAATTTTATGTTGATGGATGCTAGCCGAATCAGGATCACACGGAGTTCATGTTGATGGATGCTAGCAGAATCAGAATCACACAGCGTTCACTTTGATGGAGGCTAGCAGCATCAGAATCACACCGAGTTCACGTTGATGGAGGCTAGCAGAATCAGGATCACACAGAGTTCAAGTTGATGGAGGCCAGCAGAATCAGGATCACACGGAGTTCACGTTAATGGAGGCTAGCAGAATCAGGATCACACAGAGTTCACGTTGATGGAGGCTAGCAGAATCAGGATCACACAGAGTTCACGTTGATGGAGGCTAGCAGAATCAGGATCACACAGAGTTCACATTGATGGAGGCTAGCAGAATAAGGATCACACAGAGTTCACGTTGATGGAGAGTAGCAGAATCAGGATCACACAGAGTTCACGTTGATGGGGTCTAGCAGAATCAGGATCACACGGAGTTCACGTTGATGGAGGCTAGCAGAATCAGGATCACACGGAGTTCATGTTGATGGATGCTAGCAGAATCAGGATCATACAGAGTTTACATTGAAGGAGGGTAGCAGAATCAGGACCACATAGAGTTCACGTTGATGGAGGCTAGTAGAATTTAGGATCACACGGAGTTCACGTTGATTAAGGCTAGCAGAATCAGGATCACACAGAGTTTATTTTGATGGAGGCTAGCAGAATCAGGATCACACAGAGTTCACGTTGATTGAGGCTAGCAGAATCAGGACCACGCAGAGTTCACGTTGATGGAGGCTAGTAGAATCAGGATCACACGGAGTTCACGTTGATGAAGGCTAGCAGAATCAGGATCCCACAGAGTTCACGTTGATAGAGGCTAGCAGAATCAGGATCACACAGAGTTCACGTTGATGGAGTCTAGCAGAATCAGGACCACACAGAGTTCACGTTGATGGAGGCTAGCAGAATCAGGATCACACGGAGTTCACATTGATGGAGGCTAGCAGAATCAGAATCACACAGCGTTCACGTTGATGGAGGCTAGCAGCATCAGAATCACACGGAGTTCACGTTGATGGAGGCTAGCAGAATCAGGATCACACGGAGTTCAAGTTGATGTAGGCCAGCAGAATCAGGATCACACGGAGTTCACGTTAATGGAGGCTAGCAGAATCAGGATCACACAGAGTTCACGTTGATGGAGGCTAGCAGAATCAGGATCACACAGAGTTCACGTTGATGGAGTCTAGCAGAATCAGGACCACACAGAGTTCACGTTGATGGAGGCTAGCAGAATCAGGATCACACAGAGTTCACATTGATGGAGGCTAGCAGAATCAGGATCACACGGCATTCACGTTGATGGATGTTAGCAGAATAAAGATCACACGGAGTTCACGTTGATGGAGGCTAGCAAAATCAGGATCACACGGAGTTCACATTGATGGAGGCTCGCAGAATCAGGAACACACAGAGTTCACGTTGATGGAGGCTAGCAGAATCAGGATCACACAGAGTTCATTTTGATGGAGGCTAGAAGATTTAGGATCACATAGAGTTCAGGTTGAGGGAGGCTAGCAGATTTAGGATCACATAGAGTTCAGGTTGATGGAGGCTAGCAGAATCAGGATCACGCGGAGTTCACGTTGATGGAGGCTAGCAGAATCAGGATCACACAGAGTTCACGTTGATGGAGTCTAGCAGAATCAGGACCACACAGAGTTCACGTTGATGGAGGCTAGCAGAATCAGGATCACACAGAGTTCACGTTGATGGAGGCTAGCAGAATCAGGATCACACGGAGTTCACGTTGATGGAGGCTAGCAGAATCAGGATCACATGGAGTTCACGTTGATGGAGGCTAGCAGAATCAGGATCACACAGTGTTCACGTTGATGGAGGCTAGCAGAATCAGGATCACACAGAGTTCATGTTGATGGAGGCTAGCAGAATCAGGATCACACAGAGTTTGCGTTGATGGAGGCTAGCAGAATCAGGATCATACGGAGTTCACGTTGATGGAGGCTAGCAGATTCAGGATCTCACAGAGTTTACGTTGATGGAGGCTACCAGAATCAGGATCACACAGAGTTCATGTTGATGGAGGCTAGCAGAATCAGGATCACACAGAGTTTGCGTTGATGGAGGCTAGCAGAATCAGGATCATACGGAGTTCACGTTGATGGAGGCTAGCAGATTTAGGATCTCACGGAGTTTACGTTGATGGAGGCTACCAGAATCAGGATCATACAGAGTTCACGCTGATGGAGGCTAGCAGAATCAGGATCACACGGAGTCCACGTTGATGGAGGCTAACAGAATCAGGATCACACAGAGTTCACATTGATGGAGGCTAGCAGAATCAGGATCACACAGAGTTCACGTTGATGGAGGCTAGCAGAATCAGGATCACACAGAGTTCACATTGATGGAGGCTAGCAGAATCAGGATCACACAGAGTTCACGTTGATGGAGGCTAGCAGAATCAGGATCACACAGAGTTCACGTTGATGGAGGCTAGCAGAATCAGGATCACACGGAGTTCACGTTGATGGAGGCTAGCAGAATCAGGATCACACAGTGTTCACGTTGATGGAGGCTAGCAGAATCAGGATCACACAGAGTTCATGTTGATGGAGGCTAGCAGAATCAGGATCACACAGAGTTTGCGTTGATGGAGGCTAGCAGAATCAGGATCATACGGAGTTCACGTTGATGGAGGCTAGCAGAATCAGGATCACACAGAGTTCACGTTGATGGAGGCTAGCAGAATCAGGATCACACAGAGTTCACATTGATGGAGGCTAGCAGAATCAGGATCACACAGAGTTCACGTTGATGGAGGCTAGTAGAATCAGGATCACACAGAGTTCATGTTGATGGAGGCTAGCAGAATCAGGATCACACAGAGTTCGCGTTGATGGAGGCTAGCAGAATCAGGATCATACGGAGTTCACGTTGATGGAGGCTAGCAGATTCAGGATCTCACGAAGTTTACGTTGATGGAGGCTACCAGAATCAGGATCATACAGAGTTCACGCTGATGGAGGCTAGCAGAATCAGGATCACACGGAGTTTACGTTGATGGAGGCTAACAGAATCAGGATCACACAGAGTTCACATTGATGGAGGCTAGCAGAATCAGGATCACACAGAGTTCACGTTGATGGAGACTAGTAGACATGTGCACACTGAAATATTTCGTTTCGGAATTTCATTTTCCTCCGAAATATAAATTTATTTAGTTACTCCCGAAATTCGTTTTTCTTTATTTCGTTTTTCGTTAAAAACCTGCATTCGTCCGAAAATCGAAATGAATTAAGGTCGAATCGGTCATTAAAGGCTTATGGTAACGCGAATGTTCAAAGTAGATTCGACGGAGCAGCTAAACTGTACAACGTCGCAATTGTACATTCCGGTCGAATTTTCTGGGATGCATTAGACCGGAAATGTTCGATAGCAGCATCGTACAGTTTGTTTAGCTGCTCTCTCGAATCTTCTAACTTTCGACAGACACCATAAGCCAGATTTACGTTTGCATGTTTTCGTTTCTGTGTCGAATCTTCATCGTTCATGCTCATTGCATTGGTCTACTCTGCCCCAGCAGTCAGCCAACCAAACTTTCACATTCGTTTCTCAATCGGAAGTGCGGAAGTGCGGCCGCAAAATCCGACGCTGTGTGGCTTAGAGATAATGGCAATGGCAGCACCAGCAGCAACCCATTCCAGCACTAGCAGCATGGAGGAGGCTGTTCCTGTGCCTTCTAAGGCAGCATCCAAAAATGGGCGCAGGAGGGAGACACAAGCTGCATCCAGCAGGAAGCGTAACCTAATGTGGACTCATATTGTGTCCCAGGTCCTGGTAAGGGAAACGCTTCCTTGCTGGATGCAGCTGTGTGGCCCCCGCTCCAGGGAAACCACTACGGAGTGGAAGCGGGAAAAGTGGGAGGAGATTTCCAGGAAGGTGGAGGAGACATATCGCCATCGGCGTGACCCAACTGCCTGTCGCAAAAAATTCAGCGACATAAAACGGTAAGTAACGTGTCTGATTATTTATTTTTTTACATTTTAACCACTTCAGCCCCGGAGGTATGGCTGCCAAATGACCATGCCACTTTGTGCGATTCGGCACTGCGACGCTTTAACTGACAATTGCGCATTCGTGTGACGTTGCTCCTAAACAAAATTGATGTCCTTTATTTCCCACAAATAGAGCTTTCTTTTGGTGGTATTTGATCACCTCTGCGGTTTTTATTTGCTTTTTGCTATATAAGTATCCCCAACAAATATATAAAAAACTAATTTTTTCCTCAGTTTAGGCCGATATGTATTCTTCTACATATTTTTGGTAACAAAAATTGCAATAGGCATTTATTGATTGGTTTGTGCAAAAGTTATAGCGTCTACAAAATAGGGATAGTTTTATGGCATTTTTATTAACAGTTTTTTTTTTACTAGTAATGGCGGCGATCAGCGATTTTTATTGTGACTGCGACATTATGGCGGACACATCGGACACTTTTGATGCCATTTCGGGACCATGGTCATTTATACAATGATAAAAGCTCCAAAAATGCACTGATTTTACACACACACATATAAACATATGTTATTGCTATCACAATTTGATGTCAGTAAAGTTAGGTGAATTTTTTTTTTAAAAAGGAATAAATAATTTTCAATTTATCCTCCCTCCTGTGAAAAACCAAATTTGCGCATAGGTGTGCCTAGCCTACACATAGTTTGCAGTTGCACATGTTATATATTATCGCCACGATCATTTTAAGAGGAATATTTCCATGCCTTATTTGTTCTTAGTTAGTTATCACTAAACTGAGCAGTAAGTGCTTTTAAGTTCCACTTGACCTGACCACCTGTAGGTTACGCCCCCTTTATGACCAGGTCATATTTTGCTATTTAGCGCATTACAGCTTTAAACTGCACGCTCCTGTGATGTATTACCCAAATGAAATTTATGCTCTTCTCCCGCCACATATAGAGATTTATTGGTGGCATTAGATCACCGCTGGGTTTTACATTTTTTGTTATTGAAAAATATAAAAGTTTATATATATATATATATATATATATATATATATATATATATATATATATAAAAAAGTGTTACGGTGGCTGGACTTAACCAGCTTGCTGACCCGCCATATGTTTAGTTACTATGGGGGGTCCACATCCGCAAGTGGGTTAATGCTTTGCAAAAGAAACAAGGAAGGAAATTTTACACTATACACATTTCACACAAGCGCGTAATAGAAAGGTGGACTGGAGTGGACACAATGGACATTTACTCGGCACAATCCCTATCCTGCCTTTTATTATTTATTGTGCACCAAAAAAGCATAGGTTTTTCTTACAATAAATTTGGTTAATAAATAAATGTGCAAACCTTGTGCTACATGAAAAAATGTGCCTAATCCAAAAATTCCATTTGCATTGTTTCATTCTACGGGTTCATGCTACATGTGTTTCATGTGTTGATGTCATTTTCAGATTACAATTGTAGTTTAATTGTGGAACCCGTTTCTCTTCTCTTTTTGTTTTGCAGTTCCATAGTGCGTAAGCGCAGGCAGTCGGGGCGCACAGGAAAGCAGGTGCCTCTCCTCCCCCATGAGAAGGAGCTCTTAGCAGCTGTAGGGGAGGATGAGATAAGAAAACTGCTGGCTCATCAGGGTTGGTGTCAGCATTGCATTGTGTGCAGGAAATTTTTTTTGTCAACCATGCCACGCGACATAGTCATTTACCATGATGTGTTTGATTTTATTTAAAGATCATCTCCAGGCCCAGCGCCGCCGGAGGCAGAGGGCAGAGGAGCAAGAGTCCTCCACGTCATCATGCAGTAAGTACTGTAGTAGTGACACTAATACAGTGGTTCCTTTTCCATTTGTCCAGCCTTCCATTGTTGATTCCAGTGTCATTGTTTCTCGCTCATGCAGTGACAGGTAGAGCCTCTGCGACACTCTGTCAGGTAACGCAAGCGATTGCGTAACTTACGTAATCTGACAGACATCGCCGCTCTGAACTGAGGTGCCTGATCAGTGGCAGTGCACCTAGCACTCGCCGGCGCCGCTGGAACCAGGACAGGTAAGTGCCTCGTATTTGTTTTTTTTTTAAATGATTTTTTCTAAATGGTGAATGCATGTCCCTGCCTTGTAGATAAACGTTAGTGACCTGCCCTGTATTGCCATGCTAATGGATAATTACTTTTATCTATTTACACTACAGTATATTTATTTACGTTTATTAACGTTCATCATTTCTCCTTTATAAATAGGTGGCATGCAGTCAGAGGGGGAGACTGAGGAGGAGGCTGAGGCAGCAACGCCCACATGTAAGTTAGTATAATCTTGCTGGTATCTGCTGAGTGATCATACATGTTTCAGTGTTCTTGTACTAATGTGTGAGATTGTTGTACACTGCAGATTGTAATGTTCTTTTCTATCATTACTCAACAGCTGCTGAGCAGGAGGTTGAGGAGACCTGCCCTGTAGAGGCTGCTGGGGATGCGGAGGAACAGCCAGACGAGGCAGATCTAGGGAGTAAGCATAACTTTTTTTGTATTTTCCAGGCAAATATAGTATTTTAAATATGAAATGCTGATGGCATACCTTGTCTAGAATAGCTTGTGATTTATTCTGCAAGGCTTCGGTTTAGCTGGAATTATTAATTATATTAGTTCCCCTCTGCAGCTGATTCCAATTTTCCTGTTAGCATGACCTGTGCTTGTTAATATTTCCCCAATGTCCCTGATCATGCCACCTTCTTGCTGCAGTTCAGATTCCCAGTCTGAGCCAATCACTGTTAATCATTATGAATAACACAGCAGGCTGGGGGGGGTGTCAGAAAAGAATCTCCAGCTATTGGCTGGCAGTCCCTGGACATGTTCAATCTCTGGCATGCCCCTAATGCATGCATTAACACTTTTCTCATGATGTTATACCTGTTATACCTCCTAGCCTAGACCAGGAGTGAGTAACCTACCTAGCCTAGAACAGAAGTGGGGCTTAATTTATTCAACAATCAGTGGCCTTACAAAATTATCAACTTTAAAAAGTAGCCTTCTATATTTTATTAAACAACTTTTTATTAGGTCATCCCAAATGCAATGGCTTGAATGGCTTCTCTTTGGTGAGTGTAATGTTAAAAGCTGGTATAGCTGATATGTTTTTCTGCAAGTGCAACTGATCCTCCATATTTGCCAAAGTCAGTCAGTCTGGATGAGGTAGATTAGTTAGCAGTAGCACTTAAGCGTCCATTACACCTTAAGATTTTCTCCAGCCACCCGTGCAACCAAGCGGATAAAATCTTTGGGAGATTCCCCTTTACACTGCTCGATGTGTAGAGGGGAATCCCTTTGTACTCTGGCCGGGAGGACACTCAGCTCCACCCCGGTCATAGTACAGTAAAGTAGTACTACACCTTCCTGCACAGCTCTGCAAACTTGGTATGACGCAGCAAATTGACACAGACACCACTATCTCCTACACACAAATTGATTAGGTGCATCTCACTAAATATCAAAAACTGGTATGGATGGAAGTGAAAACATCTCAAGATGTTACAGGATTGTCTACAAGGGCTGGGAGATCTTTGCCTTTATATATTGTTAGGGTGAAGAAGCCATGTGTATTGTATTATCTATCTAATGTATTTTCTTTTCTTCACAGGTGAAGTCTTCATCCTGCAACTGCAGCCTGTGGACGAAGACCTGGACCTGCCCGCGTCTGGTTGGACTGACTGTCCTTCCGAGTCCCCAGTGGTTTCTACAGTCTTCCACCCTTCAACATCCCCCCACCTGGCCTCCCCCGTGCATCCTTCACCCGCTCCAGAACAGGCACACATCCCCCACCCTCCAGAGCCACATGTGACGGATTATCTGCGGCGCATTGTGGAGGTCCAAAAGAGACATTTTGCAGTTACCCGGAGGCTGCGTCGATCTTTGGCCCTCCACAATCACCGGCAGCTCCGTCACTCTGTGGCTCTGGAGAGGTACCAGCGTAGCCTCAGGAGACACCTGGAGGCTACGCGGTACCTTGGTGACCAGTTGGCTGGGATTAATATGTCCCTACAGCGACTGGTCACCAGGTTGGGGGAGAATGTACTCTAATTTTTTTTTTTTTTGTTTGTTTTGTTTATGTTAACTGTTAAATAAAAAAATTTTGTTCAGAAATAATTGTTTTCTTGAGTTTTGCTTTCCTTGTTAGATTTGTGTGATGTTTATCTAAATGAACTAGTCCATATATTGTTACTAACTTACTAGAGGCCTTATAATTGTAGTTTTTCTACATTTAACCATCAGGCTGAACTTAGAAAATTGATGAGATTTCTCTCTACACGATTTCAATGTGCAAAGGGTAATCCAATGTATTGTGTCCAGTCACGCCGTTCAGCTTTCCCTCCACCAGAATATACAGCAGATAGTTAGAGCAGGGGTTACTCTATACAGTCCTCAACAGTTCACAGGACATAGGTTGCAGGCTTGCAATCATGAGGGCAACAGTTAACCGGACAGAGGTTCACAGGCTAACGCAATTACAAGGGGCAACAGTTCAAAGGGCAGTGTCATGGTTATGCAATAGAGTTTGTCTGTCAGCATACCTGTCTCCATGTGTTCATCTCTAGAGACCAGCTGACCCTCACCTGACTGCTTTTGTAAGCTCTCCTCTAGCATGGCTCCACCCCAGCTCCTATCAGGGAACCCTATATTAACCTGTGCACTGCAAGCCAGCAGTGCTGATCAACCATTGTGTGTTAGCTTTCGTGTACTGGCTGTGTTTCCTACGTCTGATTCCAGTTAACCGACTTTGGCCTGTTCTCTACTATTCCTGTCTGCTCGTGACCCTGACCTTTGGCGTGTCCCTGACCATCCCTGTTTGCCTGTGACCCTGAACCTTGGCGTGTACTCTGTTGTTTTTGTCTGCTTGTGGCCTCGACCTTGGCTTGTCCCTTACTTCCTTGTTGTTCCAGCCTTCTGCCTCTTTCCTCTTCTCCTGTAGTCTACCGTGAGCATGAGATGTGAGACCCTGGGGGCTGCGACCTGGAGCCAGACTGCAGCGCAGTCCATCCTCACCACTAGAGGCTCTGGTGAACACCTACTGGCTCTTAGACTCCGCGCCCTGGAGAATCTATGCTCTAGCTCCCAGTGGGATCTGTGTTAGTGATCCAGTAGACCTGCTTCCTGAACCTCCCAGGTTTCAATCCACAGCAGTCAGTCCTAGGATCCACTACCTAGCGGTGCACTTCCGATTCCTACAGAGTGCATCTGTCACCTAGCCTCAAGGTGACCTGACAGGCAGTCATCATTTCCAGGGCTTGAGTAACATGGCAGCAGGGTAGATTACTCACTCACACTAGTGACTATGGACAATTGCAGATGGTCATGAAACAGGCGGAGGATCAGAGAGGGCCCTGGTGTCCCCAGGGTCAGAGGTGGTAAATGGGAGGGGTCCTGGGCATCTGGATGCAGCTCAGCAGTGACCAACTAATATATCTTGCATAGAATCACGTTTCCAACTGTATGCTTCTTTGTGCTATGTTGTGTTGGTAGCATATTCTGATCCTTGAGTTGACAGTCTCTCCATCAAGAGGAACTGTCATGCTCTTGAGGTCATCTTTAATCATTGTCTCTTATTTCCAGACCACCAAACAAAAATGGTTAAATTTAGGGCTGAAACAACTAATCGATTATGAAGTTAATCGATTACTATTTTCATAATCGATTAATCGGCCAGTAACATAATGTGGTTAAAAAAAATTAAAATGAGCCCTTTATAGTACAAAAAGAGCAAATAATTGCTACTGTAACTATTAGCAAAGAGCACTGCAGAAACAGATCAAAAGTAAACTGCATAGGTGTGTACCGAGCCTTATGCTGGCCACACCGATCAATTTTCAGATGAGAATATTCAGACGAAAAATCTTTGTACATTCGATGAATGCTTGAAATTTTCACTTGTTTTTAACATTCTGTTTTTAAAATAATTGTAATTTCTGAACAAAAACCACATACACTGTCTGATAATTCCTTTCACCAAGAAGTTTTTTATTATTTCCAAATTTTCCCATTACTGTGGTTAAAAATGAACGTCGATTTGACCCCACTAACGATTAGAAAATTGAACTAACATTCTTATCTCACCTCTAATAGTATATACAGTATATCTCCTCTTATAGTATATACAGTATATCTCTTCTGTCTGTTAATCTCAGAGTGGATTAGATATTTTGCTCCCTAACCATATAGTTGGCTATTTTTATTTACGACTGCATAGAGATATTTAAGAATAAATTGTCTTTTTTTAAAACCTTACATATTAACTAAATTATACACCACACTTTTTTTTAAGGTTATTAACCGATTAATCGAAACAATAATCAGCCAACTAATCGATAATGAAAATAATCGTTAGTTGCAGCCCTAGTTAAATTAGCACATGTTGCTATTTGTATTTACAAAGACAGCAACACGTGAGCAGTAGCGCCACGTCAAGGCTTCAACCCTTGCTACTGTCCATTCACACAACATTCATTCATGCAATCATGCACACTCTAGTCACTCTACACAACATTCATTACAAAAAAGGGTGATGGAAGGAATAAAGGGAAACATTTGGATTGCTTAAAACAATATAATTCTATTTAAATCTTGGGGTCACACCAAAGTCAAGTAGACAACTGCTATTGTGTCAAGTGGTAAGAAAATAAAAAAAATGATTTTTCTCAACATTTGGATGGTTCCTCTGAGTCCCATCTATCTTCACTGTCCATTCACACAACATTCATTCATGCAATCACGCACAATCAAGTCACTCTTGTCCCATCTATCTTCACATGGTAACAATGATTCAGGTCTCACAAATTAAGGGTAGGGTAACCCAGCTTGGGGAGGTTAAATTTGAGGAAAGTTATTTGTTCCATCAAATGGGGTGTTAGTTGTGAACGGTGTGGATTAAGGATATTCCCAGTAATAGAGAAAACTATCTCACTTTGCACAGTGGTTGGAGGACAGGATAGTAGTTGCTGGGCAACCAGGCAAAGACCAGGCCACAAACTTTTCTTACCATCCCAATAGGTCAAAGGGTCCTCTGTAGGAAGCAAAGGTGCTTCATAGAGGTAGGCCCTGACCATTTCAGAGGCACTGCTCTCCTCTCGATTACCTGCTGCTTGACCTGCATCCACCAGATTGTCAAGTGCCTCTACCCAACATGCACATGCTCCACTCTGTTGTTTTTGAGTGATGCTGCCAGGCCTTGGAATAGCAGACATGGCAGGTGAATCTTCCAAACCGGCCTCAACCGTCGTACATCTCTGTTGCTGCAAATTCCGGACCCTTTCAATCAATTTTTGTTTCCAGTAGGAGAGGCTGTTGTCTCTGAGCGCCAGTTTACCTTTGATCCTGGGATCACACAGGGAAGCCAGCATGAGTTCAGGGCTTTTGCGGACACGGTCATTTAGCCGATCTTTTAAGTTAGCTTGTAGCTTTCTGATGAAAGACGCTACATCGGCATGAAGTGGGCTGCCACAAACAGGCTCACTGTTTTCTAGGTACAATCCCATCTTATCTATGAGATAGGTAAACAAGGGTATGACCTGTCCTAGGCTGGCATTGCTCTGACTCAAGTTTTCCGTCACATTCTGAAAGGGTTTTAAGACATAAACGAGCTGCCCAATTATACACCAGTCATCACGTCCCAGTGTGGAATCAATCCCGATGCTGTGGCGGGATGATAGATTGTGGATGGCTGTCTTTTGCTCCGAAATGCGTTCCAGCATTTCCAGGGTATAGTTCTACCGGGTGCTGACATCTTGTTTCAGGCGATAAATGGGGAGCCCTGATTGTTCTTGCTCCTCCCTCAACAGTTGACTAGCCCCTACACTGCGGTGGAAATGCCCTGCAATCTTTCTACAAAGGTCCAAGATTTGAGCAATCTTGTTGGTTTTCTCCACTGGGATTGCACCCTTGACCACTAAATGCAGTATGTGTGCAGAACAGCGCACACCGACAAAAGATCCATCTTGGAGAGCTTTAACCATGTTTGAACCTCCGTCTGTCACAATGAACCCAACAGAGACATTGGTGACTGCCTGCTCTCCAAACCAATTGGCCAACATTGATCTAATTGCCCGCAATATGTTGGCAGAGCTGTGTTGGTCATCACGGACTTCTGTGTGGAGCAGGAAAGCTTGATAACCCTGCTGGTCTTGCGCTGCAGACCTGCTTCCTGATGGAGTTTGAACTCTTACACCAGCGCCACCACCAACAGGCACAGTGGCCTGCCACCAGTGTGCAGTCAAATACAGGAAAGCGTGTTGACCGCTGGGAGCTGTCCACAAATCAGTTGTCAAATGAATTGTCTGACCCTCGGCTTTGGCCATTTTTTCCTTCAATAATCCAACGCATGAGTGGTATAGTGCTGGAATAATCTTTCTGCTGAAAGTTGTTCGTGCAGGAACAACGTATTGTGGAGCAAGGGCATGCATGAGCTGTTTAAACGGCTCCCCTTCAATCATGCGAAAAGAGGCTCCTCCAACAGCAATGAATTGGCCAATGAGGCGGGTGATCTTGTTTGACATGCCCTTGGAACTAAAGCCAACAAAACTATCGAGGGTAGGCTGATGATGTCCTTGGGAGGATGAGGAGCCTGATTGGGTCTGCAGTGGAACTACTGCACGTGGACGGGTTGTATTAATTGAACAATCTCTATTGCCTCCTGTGCTCTGAGTAAGTGGTGTGCTTGAGGAGGTACCACCAGTACAGTCAGAGTCCGTTATGCTGCTTCCTGCGCTACCATCTTCTTTTTCTGCCTCTGCCCGCAGTAAAGTAGAGTGGTGGTAATTTTTAAGGTGTAGGTTCATACCAGCATTGGTTAAATGACCTAACTTTTTACCCCTACTTACTTGCTTCCCACACAATTTACACTTGGCAAAGAACCCGCCTTCCAATGTTTGAAAGTATTTCCAAACGTTGCTGCGGCGGGAGGCAGCCCCTTGACCCTGTGGATATCTATTTAGGGCTGATATAGCTGCAGCAGGTAGCACACCAGTGGTGGAAGCTGTTGCCACTACAGTTACACTTGGTGAACTAGAACTAGTGCTGCTAATGGCAGGGGTGCTGGTGACTGGGAGGTCGGTGATATCATCACAGGATTCTTCCATAATAACAGAGGGAGAAGGGGAGTTAGCAGCAGATGAAAAAAGTGGACTGCTACCTGTCCTACTCCTCACAGAATATCCCTCTTGCACTTTCTCCAGGTAAAGCTGTAAGTCCTGTGGGCTACGATTGTATAAAACATCTGCAGTGTTTGGGGAAAGAGGAGCATCACATTCTAAATCATCTTCTTGGGCCAATGAAGAAAAAGTCTCACACTCTGTCTCTGCTGCTGTCTCCCTCAATTGCTTCTTTGGGGAGCTGGGCAGTGGCACTGGTAGTGTGATTGGTGGTGGTGACTGTAAAGGCAACTCCACTTTACTAGGTTTCTTGCCTATTCCATAAAAATATGCAGCCATGACACCTGTAGAAGTGGAAGGAGGCGCTGCACTGGCAGTGGAAGTGGCAGCAGATGTTGGTGGTCTGGCAGGAAAAGTAATATTAGAAGAACTGGGGGTGGTGGAACTAGCTTTGCTGGTGGCACTGGCGGTGACACCCACTGCTGTGGACGGCATGTTGGTGGCGGCAGAAGTGTCAGAGGCACTAGTAGCAGAGACCTTGCCACTTTTTTTACCAAGGCGTCCACCGCGACCACGACCACTACCTCTACCAGCCTTCACTTTTACATTAGAACGGTACATTTCTGAACTTTACAGCAACTGCAAGTCAGAAAATGGACTGGAGTGGAGATAGGGTAAATAGAATCTCAATCTATAAATCCCCCCTCACAACACGGGCAGCCTCTGAGGCTATCACAACACTAGCAGCAACACTAGAATCACTAGTCTATCTATCAAGTTCACAACACAGATGTAGCTTGCTTCACTACTGTTCTGCTGCTGTGCTTAGCTTATGCTCAAATGAAATAGTTCAGGATCTCTGATAAAGTGACAATGAATTCAAACGGACCAGCTAAGATTGACTGTTCTGAAATGAATCAGCGTGTCTGTCTCTCTCTGCTAGCAAATCGTAAGTGAAACTAAGTTGGCTGTACATGCGGTTCTAGCTATTTTACTGCCCCTCCTCTTTGGTTACAATTGACCAATAATAACCATCATCATCATTATTTTTATTTTACTTAATTTTTCTCTCTACGTTGAATCTTCTCTCTCTATGTCGAATCTTTTCGAATAATCTTGGACTACTATGGTGGATAGACTATAGAGTTAAGGTTAGGCACATTCGAACACAGGTTCGATAGACACAAATTGTTATTTTTAGCGTCATATCGAATCTCCTATCTATATCGAAATGTTGTCGCAACAAAAACGAAAATAAAGCATTTGTTTATGTCGGATCTTTCGTTTTTCGGAATCTGCGCTTTCGTTATCGTTTGTTAAAACGATAACAAAAATACCTGAAATTCGGACGAAAATGCATTCGGACGAAAACGAATGCACATGTCTAGAGACTAGCAGAATCAGGATCACACAGAGTTCACGTTGATGGAGTCTAGCAGAATCAGGATCACACGGAGTTCACGTTGATGGAGGCTAGCAGAATCAGGATCACACAGAGTTCACGTTGATGGAGGCTAGCAGAATCAGGATCACAAAGAGCTCATGTTGATGGAGGCTAGCAGAATCAGGATCACACGGAGTTCACATTGATGGAGGCTAGCAGAATCAGGATCACACGGAGTTCACGTTGATGGAGGCTAGCAGAATCAGGATCACACGGAGTTCACGTTAATGAAGGCTAGCAGAATCAGGATCACACAGAGTTCACGTTGATGGAGGCTAGCAGAATCAGGATCACAAAGAGCTCATGTTGATGGAGGCTAGCAGAATCAGGATCACACAGAGTTCACGTTGATGGAGGCTAGCAGAATCAGGATCTCACAAAGTTCACGTTGATGGAGGCCTGCAGATTCAGGATCACACGGAGTTCACGTTGATGGAGGCTAGCAGAATCAGGATCATACGGAATTCACGCTGATGGAGGCTAGCAGAATCAGGATCACACAGAGTTCACGTTGATGGAGGCTAGCAGAATCAGGATGACATGGAGTTCACGTTGATGGAGGCTAACAGAATCAGGATCAAACAGAGTTCATGTTGATGTAGGCTAGCAGAAACAGGATCACACGGCGTTCACATTGATGGAGGCTAACAGAATCAGGATCACACAGAGTTCACGTTGATGGAGGCTAGCAGAATCAGGATCACACAGAGTTCACGTTGATGGAGGCTAGCAGAATCAGGATCACACGGAGGTTATGTTGATGGAGGGTAGCAGAATCAGGATCACACAAAGTTCACGTTGATGGAGGCTAGCAGAATCAGAATCACATGGCGTTCACGTTGATGGAGGCTAGCAGAATCAGGATCACACGGCGTTCACGTTGATGTCGGCTAGCAGAATCAGGATCACATGGAGTTCACGTTGATGGAGGCTAGCAGAATCAGGATCACACGGCGTTCACGTTGATGGAGGCTAGCAGAATCAGGATCACACAGAGTTCACGTTGATGGAGGCTAGCAGAATCAGGATCACACAGAGTTCACGTTGATGGAGGCTAGCAGAATCAGGATCAAACAGAGTTCATGTTGATGTAGACTAGCAGAATCAGGATCACACTGAGTTCACGTTGATGGAGTCTAGCAGAATCCAGATCATACGGAGTTCACGCTGATGGAGGCTAGCAGAATCAGTATCACACGGAGTTCACGTTGCTGGAGGCTAGCAGAATCAGGATCACACAGAGTTCATGTTGATGTAGGCTAGCAGATTCAGGATCACACGAAGTTCACGTTGATGGAGGCTAGCAGAATCAGGATCATACGGAGTTCGCGCTGATGGAGGCTAGCAGAATCAGGATCACACGGAGTTCAAGTTGATGAAGCCTAGCAGAATCAGGATCACAAGGCGTACACGTTGATGGAGGCTAGCAGAATTAGGATAACACAGAGTTCACTTTGATGGAGGCTAGCAGAATCAGGATCACACGGCGTTCACGTTGATGGAGGCTTGCAGAATCAGGATCAAACAGTGTTCACGTTGATGGAGGCTAGCAGAAACAGGATCACACGGAGTTGACGTTGATGGAGGCTAGCAGAATCAGGATCACACAAATTTTATGTTGATGGATGCTAGCCGAATCAGGATCACACGGAGTTCACGTTGATGGAGGCTAGCAGAATCAGGATCACACAGAGTTCATGTTGATGGAGGCTAGCAGAATCAGGATCACACAGAGTTCGCGTTGATGGAGGCTAGCAGAATCAGGATCATACGGAGTTCACGTTGATGGAGGCTAGCAGATTCAGGATCTCACGGAGTTTACGTTGATGGAGGCTACCAGAATCAGGATCATACAGAGTTCACGCTGATGGAGGCTAGCAGAATCAGGATCACACGGAGTTCACGTTGATGGAGTCTAGCAGAATCAGTATCACACAGAGTTCACGTTGATGGAGGCTAGCAGAATCAGGATCACACAGAGTTCATGTTGATGTAGGCTAGCAGATTCAGGATCACACGAAGTTCACGTTGATGGAGGCTAGCAGAATCAGGATCACACAGAGTTCACGTTGATGGAGGCTAGCAGAATCAGGATCACACGGAGTTCACGTTGATGGAGGCTAGCAGAATCAAGATCACATGGAGTTCACGTTGATGGTGGCTAGCAGAATCAGGATCACACAGAGTTCATGTTGATGGAGGCTAGCAGAATCAGGATCACACAGAGTTTGCGTTGATGGAGGCTAGCAGAATCAGGATCACACAGAGTTCACGTTGATGGAGGCTAGCAGAATCAGGATCACACAGAGTTCATGTTGATGGAGGCTAGCAGAATCAGGATCAAACAGAGTTCATGTTGATGTAGACTAGCAGAATCAGGATCACACTGAGTTCACGTTGATGGAGTCTAGCAGAATCCAGATCATACGGAGTTCATGCTGATGGAGGCTAGCAGAATCAGTATCACACGGAGTTCACGTTGCTGGAGGCTAGCAGAATCAGGATCACACAGAGTTCATGTTGATGTAGGCTAGCAGATTCAGGATCACACGAAGTTCACGTTGATGGAGGCTAGCAGAAACAGGATCATACGGATTTCGCGCTGATGGAGGCTAGCAGAATCAGGATCACACGGAGTTCAAGTTGATGAAGCCTAGCAGAATCAGGATCACAAGGCGTACACGTTGATGGAGGCTAGCAGAATTAGGATAACACAGAGTTCACGTTGATGGACGCTAGCAGAATCAGGATCACACGGCGTTCACGTTGATGGAGGCTTGCAGAATCAGGATCAAACAGTGTTCACGTTGATGGAGGCTAGCAGAAACAGGATCACACGGAGTTGACGTTGATGGAGGCTAGCAGAATCAGGATCACACAAATTTTACGTTGATGGATGCTAGCCGAATCAGGATCACATGGAGTTCACGTTGATGGAGGCTAACAGAATCAGGATCACACAGAGTTCATGTTGATGGAGGCTAGCAGAATCAGGATCACACAGAGTTCGCGTTGATGGAGGCTAGCAGAATCAGGATCATACGGAGTTCACGTTGATGGAGGCTAGCAGATTCAGGATCTCACGGAGTTTACGTTGATGGAGGCTACCAGAATCAGGATCATACAGAGTTCACGCTGATGGAGGCTAGCAGAATCAGGATCACACGGAGTTCACGTTGATGGAGTCTAGCAGAATCATGATCATACGGAATTCACGCTGATGGAGGCTAGCAGAATCAGTATTACACAGAGTTCACGTTGATGGAGGCTAGCAGAATCAGGATCACACAGAGTTCATGTTGATGTAGGCTAGCAGATTCAGGATCACACGAAGTTCACGTTGATGGAGGCTAGCAGAATCAGGATCACACAGAGTTCACGTTGATGGAGGCTAGCAGAATCAGGATCACACGGAGTTCACGTTGATGGAGGCTAGCAGAATCAAGATCACATGGAGTTCACGTTGATGGTGGCTAGCAGAATCAGGATCACACAGAGTTCATGTTGATGGAGGCTAGCAGAATCAGGATCACACAGAGTTTGCGTTGATGGAGGCTAGCAGAATCAGGATCATACGGAGTTCATGTTGATGGAGGCTAGCAGATTCAGGATCACACGGAGTTTACGTTGATGGAGGCTACCAGAATCAGGATCATACAGAGTTCATGTTGATGGAGGCTAGCAGAATCAGGATCACACGGAGTTCACGTTGATGGAGGCTAGCAGAATCAGGATCACACGGAGTTCACATTGATGGAGGCTAGCAGAATCAGGATCACACGGAGTTCATGTTGATGGAGGCTAGCAGAATCAGGATCACACGGAGTTCACGTTAATGAAGGCTAGCAGAATCAGGATCACACAGAGTTCACGTTGATGGAGGCTAGCAGAATCAGGATCACAAAGAGCTCTTGTTGATGGAGGCTAGCAGAATCAGGATCACACAGAGTTCACGTTGATGGAGGCAAGCAGAATAAGGATCATACGGAGTTCACATTGATGGAGGCTTGCAGATTCAGAATCACACGGAGTTCACGTTGATGGAGGGTTGCAGAATCAGGATCACACAAAGTTCACGTTGATGGAGGCTAGAAGAATCAGGATCACATGGAGTTCACGTTGATGGAGGCTAGCAGAATCAGGATCACACGGCGTTCACGTTGATGGAGGCTAGCAGAATCAGGATCACATGGAGTTCACGTTGATGGAGGCTAGCAGAATCAGGATCACACGGCGTTCACATTGATGGAGGCTAACAGAATCAGGATCACACAGAGTTCACGTTGATGGAGGCTAGCAGAATCAGGTTCACACGGAGTTCACGTTGATAGAGGCTAGCAGAATCAAGATCACATGGAGTTCACGTTGATGGTGGCTAGCAGAATCAGGATCACACAGAGTTCATGTTGATGGAGGCTAGCAGAATCAGGATCACACAGAGTTTGCGTTGATGGAGGCTAGCAGAATCAGGATCACACAGAGTTCACGTTGATGGAGGCTAGCAGAATCAGGATCACACAGAGTTCATGTTGATGGAGGCTAGCAGAATCAGGATCAAACAGAGTTCATGTTGCTGTAGACTAACAGAATCAGGATCACACTGAGTTCACGTTGATGGAGTCTAGCAGAATCCAGATCATACGGAGTTCACGCTGATGGAGGCTAGCAGAATCAGTATCACACGGAGTTCAGGTTGCTGGAGGCTAGCAGAATCAGGATCACACAGAGTTCATGTTGATGTAGGCTAGCAGATTCAGGATCACACGAAGTTCACGTTGATGGAGGCTAGCAGAATCAGGATCATACGGAGTTCGCGCTGATGGAGGCTAGCAGAATCAGGATCACACGGAGTTCAAGTTGATGAAGCCTAGCAAAATCAGGATCACAAGGCGTACACGTTGATGGAGGCTAGCAGAATTAGGATAACACAGAGTTCACGTTGATGGAGGCTAGCAGAATCAGGATCACACGGCGTTCACGTTGATGGAGGCTTGCAGAATCAGGATCACACAGAGTTCACGTTGATGGAGGCTAGCAGAATCAGGATCACAAAGAGCTCATGTTGATGGAGGCTAGCAGAATCAGGATCACACAGAGTTCACGTTGATGGAGGCTAGCAGAATCAGGATCTCACAAAGTTCACGTTGATGGAGGCCTGCAGATTCAGGATCACACGGAGTTCACGTTGATGGAGGCTAGCAGAATCAGGATCATACGGAATTCACGCTGATGGAGGCTAGCAGAATCAGGATGACATGGAGTTCACGTTGATGGAGGCTAACAGAATCAGGATCAAACAGAGTTCATGTTGATGTAGGCTAGCAGAAACAGGATCACACGGCGTTCACATTGATGGAGGCTAACAGAATCAGGATCACACAGAGTTCACGTTGATGGAGGCTAGCAGAATCAGGATCACACAGAGTTCACGTTGATGGAGGCTAGCAGAATCAGGATCACACGGAGGTTATGTTGATGGAGGGTAGCAGAATCAGGATCACACAAAGTTCACGTTGATGGAGGCTAGCAGAATCAGAATCACATGGCGTTCACGTTGATGGAGGCTAGCAGAATCAGGATCACACGGCGTTCACGTTGATGTCGGCTAGCAGAATCAGGATCACATGGAGTTCACGTTGATGGAGGCTAGCAGAATCAGGATCACACGGCGTTCACGTTGATGGAGGCTAGCAGAATCAGGATCACACAGAGTTCACGTTGATGGAGGCTAGCAGAATCAGGATCACACAGAGTTCACGTTGATGGAGGCTAGCAGAATCAGGATCAAACAGAGTTCATGTTGATGTAGACTAGCAGAATCAGGATCACACTGAGTTCACGTTGATGGAGTCTAGCAGAATCCAGATCATACGGAGTTCACGCTGATGGAGGCTAGCAGAATCAGTATCACACGGAGTTCACGTTGCTGGAGGCTAGCAGAATCAGGATCACACAGAGTTCATGTTGATGTGGGCTAGCAGATTCAGGATCACACGAAGTTCACGTTGATGGAGGCTAGCAGAATCAGGATCATACGGAGTTCGCGCTGATGGAGGCTAGCAGAATCAGGATCACACGGAGTTCAAGTTGATGAAGCCTAGCAGAATCAGGATCACAAGGCGTACACGTTGATGGAGGCTAGCAGAATTAGGATAACACAGAGTTCACGTTGATGGAGGCTAGCAGAATCAGGATCACACGGCGTTCACGTTGATGGAGGCTTGCAGAATCAGGATCAAACAGTGTTCACGTTGATGGAGGCTAGCAGAAACAGGATCACACGGAGTTGACGTTGATGGAGGCTAGCAGAATCAGGATCACACAAATTTTATGTTGATGGATGCTAGCCGAATCAGGATCACACGGAGTTCACGTTGATGGAGGCTAGCAGAATCAGGATCACACAGAGTTCATGTTGATGGAGGCTAGCAGAATCAGGATCACACAGAGTTCGCGTTGATGGAGGCTAGCAGAATCAGGATCATACGGAGTTCACGTTGATGGAGGCTAGCAGATTCAGGATCTCACGGAGTTTACGTTGATGGAGGCTACCAGAATCAGGATCATACAGAGTTCACGCTGATGGAGGCTAGCAGAATCAGGATCACACGGAGTTCACGTTGATGGAGTCTAGCAGAATCAGTATCACACAGAGTTCACGTTGATGGAGGCTAGCAGAATCAGGATCACACAGAGTTCATGTTGATGTAGGCTAGCAGATTCAGGATCACACGAAGTTCACGTTGATGGAGGCTAGCAGAATCAGGATCACACAGAGTTCACGTTGATGGAGGCTAGCAGAATCAGGATCACACGGAGTTCACGTTGATGGAGGCTAGCAGAATCAAGATCACATGGAGTTCACGTTGATGGTGGCTAGCAGAATCAGGATCACACAGAGTTCATGTTGATGGAGGCTAGCAGAATCAGGATCACACAGAGTTTGCGTTGATGGAGGCTAGCAGAATCAGGATCACACAGAGTTCACGTTGATGGAGGCTAGCAGAATCAGGATCACACAGAGTTCATGTTGATGGAGGCTAGCAGAATCAGGATCATACGGAGTTCGCGCTGATGGAGGCTAGCAGAATCAGGATCACACGGAGTTCAAGTTGATGAAGCCTAGCAAAATCAGGATCACAAGGCGTACACGTTGATGGAGGCTAGCAGAATTAGGATAACACAGAGTTCACGTTGATGGAGGCTAGCAGAATCAGGATCACACGGCGTTCACGTTGATGGAGGCTTGCAGAATCAGGATCACACAGAGTTCACGTTGATGGAGGCTAGCAGAATCAGGATCACAAAGAGCTCATGTTGATGGAGGCTAGCAGAATCAGGATCACACAGAGTTCACGTTGATGGAGGCTAGCAGAATCAGGATCTCACAAAGTTCACGTTGATGGAGGCCTGCAGATTCAGGATCACACGGAGTTCACGTTGATGGAGGCTAGCAGAATCAGGATCATACGGAATTCACGCTGATGGAGGCTAGCAGAATCAGGATGACATGGAGTTCACGTTGATGGAGGCTAACAGAATCAGGATCAAACAGAGTTCATGTTGATGTAGGCTAGCAGAAACAGGATCACACGGCGTTCACATTGATGGAGGCTAACAGAATCAGGATCACACAGAGTTCACGTTGATGGAGGCTAGCAGAATCAGGATCACACAGAGTTCACGTTGATGGAGGCTAGCAGAATCAGGATCACACGGAGGTTATGTTGATGGAGGGTAGCAGAATCAGGATCACACAAAGTTCACGTTGATGGAGGCTAGCAGAATCAGAATCACATGGCGTTCACGTTGATGGAGGCTAGCAGAATCAGGATCACACGGCGTTCACGTTGATGTCGGCTAGCAGAATCAGGATCACATGGAGTTCACGTTGATGGAGGCTAGCAGAATCAGGATCACACGGCGTTCACGTTGATGGAGGCTAGCAGAATCAGGATCACACAGAGTTCACGTTGATGGAGGCTAGCAGAATCAGGATCACACAGAGTTCACGTTGATGGAGGCTAGCAGAATCAGGATCAAACAGAGTTCATGTTGATGTAGACTAGCAGAATCAGGATCACACTGAGTTCACGTTGATGGAGTCTAGCAGAATCCAGATCATACGGAGTTCACGCTGATGGAGGCTAGCAGAATCAGTATCACACGGAGTTCACGTTGCTGGAGGCTAGCAGAATCAGGATCACACAGAGTTCATGTTGATGTAGGCTAGCAGATTCAGGATCACACGAAGTTCACGTTGATGGAGGCTAGCAGAATCAGGATCATACGGAGTTCGCGCTGATGGAGGCTAGCAGAATCAGGATCACACGGAGTTCAAGTTGATGAAGCCTAGCAGAATCAGGATCACAAGGCGTACACGTTGATGGAGGCTAGCAGAATTAGGATAACACAGAGTTCACGTTGATGGAGGCTAGCAGAATCAGGATCACACGGCGTTCACGTTGATGGAGGCTTGCAGAATCAGGATCAAACAGTGTTCACGTTGATGGAGGCTAGCAGAAACAGGATCACACGGAGTTGACGTTGATGGAGGCTAGCAGAATCAGGATCACACAAATTTTATGTTGATGGATGCTAGCCGAATCAGGATCACACGGAGTTCACGTTGATGGAGGCTAGCAGAATCAGGATCACACAGAGTTCATGTTGATGGAGGCTAGCAGAATCAGGATCACACAGAGTTCGCGTTGATGGAGGCTAGCAGAATCAGGATCATACGGAGTTCACGTTGATGGAGGCTAGCAGATTCAGGATCTCACGGAGTTTACGTTGATGGAGGCTACCAGAATCAGGATCATACAGAGTTCACGCTGATGGAGGCTAGCAGAATCAGGATCACACGGAGTTCACGTTGATGGAGTCTAGCAGAATCAGTATCACACAGAGTTCACGTTGATGGAGGCTAGCAGAATCAGGATCACACAGAGTTCATGTTGATGTAGGCTAGCAGATTCAGGATCACACGAAGTTCACGTTGATGGAGGCTAGCAGAATCAGGATCACACAGAGTTCACGTTGATGGAGGCTAGCAGAATCAGGATCACACGGAGTTCACGTTGATGGAGGCTAGCAGAATCAAGATCACATGGAGTTCACGTTGATGGTGGCTAGCAGAATCAGGATCACACAGAGTTCATGTTGATGGAGGCTAGCAGAATCAGGATCACACAGAGTTTGCGTTGATGGAGGCTAGCAGAATCAGGATCACACAGAGTTCACGTTGATGGAGGCTAGCAGAATCAGGATCACACAGAGTTCATGTTGATGGAGGCTAGCAGAATCAGGATCAAACAGAGTTCATGTTGATGTAGACTAGCAGAATCAGGATCACACTGAGTTCACGTTGATGGAGTCTAGCAGAATCCAGATCATACGGAGTTCATGCTGATGGAGGCTAGCAGAATCAGTATCACACGGAGTTCACGTTGCTGGAGGCTAGCAGAATCAGGATCACACAGAGTTCATGTTGATGTAGGCTAGCAGATTCAGGATCACACGAAGTTCACGTTGATGGAGGCTAGCAGAAACAGGATCATACGGATTTCGCGCTGATGGAGGCTAGCAGAATCAGGATCACACGGAGTTCAAGTTGATGAAGCCTAGCAGAATCAGGATCACAAGGCGTACACGTTGATGGAGGCTAGCAGAATTAGGATAACACAGAGTTCACGTTGATGGACGCTAGCAGAATCAGGATCACACGGCGTTCACGTTGATGGAGGCTTGCAGAATCAGGATCAAACAGTGTTCACGTTGATGGAGGCTAGCAGAAACAGGATCACACGGAGTTGACGTTGATGGAGGCTAGCAGAATCAGGATCACACAAATTTTACGTTGATGGATGCTAGCCGAATCAGGATCACATGGAGTTCACGTTGATGGAGGCTAACAGAATCAGGATCACACAGAGTTCATGTTGATGGAGGCTAGCAGAATCAGGATCACACAGAGTTCGCGTTGATGGAGGCTAGCAGAATCAGGATCATACGGAGTTCACGTTGATGGAGGCTAGCAGATTCAGGATCTCACGGAGTTTACGTTGATGGAGGCTACCAGAATCAGGATCATACAGAGTTCACGCTGATGGAGGCTACCAGAATCAGGATCATACAGAGTTCACGCTGATGGAGGCTAGCAGAATCAGGATCACACGGAGTTCACGTTGATGGAGTCTAGCAGAATCAGGATCATACGGAATTCACGCTGATGGAGGCTAGCAGAATCAGTATTACACAGAGTTCACGTTGATGGAGGCTAGCAGAATCAGGATCACACAGAGTTCATGTTGATGTAGGCTAGCAGATTCAGGATCACACGAAGCTCACGTTGATGGAGGCTAGCAGAATCAGGATCACACAGAGTTCACGTTGATGGAGGCTAGCAGAATCAGGATCACACGGAGTTCACGTTGATGGAGGCTAGCAGAATCAAGATCACATGGAGTTCACGTTGATGGTGGCTAGCAGAATCAGGATCACACAGAGTTCATGTTGATGGAGGCTAGCAGAATCAGGATCACACTGAGTTCACGTTGATGGAGTCTAGCAGAATCCAGATCATACGGAGTTCACGCTGATGGAGGCTAGCAGAATCAGTATCACACGGAGTTCAGGTTGCTGGAGGCTAGCAGAATCAGGATCACACAGAGTTCATGTTGATGTAGGCTAGCAGATTCAGGATCACACGAAGTTCACGTTGATGGAGGCTAGCAGAATCAGGATCATACGGAGTTCGCGCTGATGGAGGCTAGCAGAATCAGGATCACACGGAGTTCAAGTTGATGAAGCCTAGCAAAATCAGGATCACAAGGCGTACACGTTGATGGAGGCTAGCAGAATTAGGATAACACAGAGTTCACGTTGATGGAGGCTAGCAGAATCAGGATCACACGGCGTTCACGTTGATGGAGGCTTGCAGAATCAGGATCACACAGAGTTCACGTTGATGGAGGCTAGCAGAATCAGGATCACAAAGAGCTCATGTTGATGGAGGCTAGCAGAATCAGGATCACACAGAGTTCACGTTGATGGAGGCTAGCAGAATCAGGATCTCACAAAGTTCACGTTGATGGAGGCCTGCAGATTCAGGATCACACGGAGTTCACGTTGATGGAGGCTAGCAGAATCAGGATCATACGGAATTCACGCTGATGGAGGCTAGCAGAATCAGGATGACATGGAGTTCACGTTGATGGAGGCTAACAGAATCAGGATCAAACAGAGTTCATGTTGATGTAGGCTAGCAGAAACAGGATCACACGGCGTTCACATTGATGGAGGCTAACAGAATCAGGATCACACAGAGTTCACGTTGATGGAGGCTAGCAGAATCAGGATCACACAGAGTTCACGTTGATGGAGGCTAGCAGAATCAGGATCACACGGAGGTTATGTTGATGGAGGGTAGCAGAATCAGGATCACACAAAGTTCACGTTGATGGAGGCTAGCAGAATCAGAATCACATGGCGTTCACGTTGATGGAGGCTAGCAGAATCAGGATCACACGGCGTTCACGTTGATGTCGGCTAGCAGAATCAGGATCACATGGAGTTCACGTTGATGGAGGCTAGCAGAATCAGGATCACACGGCGTTCACGTTGATGGAGGCTAGCAGAATCAGGATCACACAGAGTTCACGTTGATGGAGGCTAGCAGAATCAGGATCACACAGAGTTCACGTTGATGGAGGCTAGCAGAATCAGGATCAAACAGAGTTCATGTTGATGTAGACTAGCAGAATCAGGATCACACTGAGTTCACGTTGATGGAGTCTAGCAGAATCCAGATCATACGGAGTTCACGCTGATGGAGGCTAGCAGAATCAGTATCACACGGAGTTCACGTTGCTGGAGGCTAGCAGAATCAGGATCACACAGAGTTCATGTTGATGTGGGCTAGCAGATTCAGGATCACACGAAGTTCACGTTGATGGAGGCTAGCAGAATCAGGATCATACGGAGTTCGCGCTGATGGAGGCTAGCAGAATCAGGATCACACGGAGTTCAAGTTGATGAAGCCTAGCAGAATCAGGATCACAAGGCGTACACGTTGATGGAGGCTAGCAGAATTAGGATAACACAGAGTTCACGTTGATGGAGGCTAGCAGAATCAGGATCACACGGCGTTCACGTTGATGGAGGCTTGCAGAATCAGGATCAAACAGTGTTCACGTTGATGGAGGCTAGCAGAAACAGGATCACACGGAGTTGACGTTGATGGAGGCTAGCAGAATCAGGATCACACAAATTTTATGTTGATGGATGCTAGCCGAATCAGGATCACACGGAGTTCACGTTGATGGAGGCTAGCAGAATCAGGATCACACAGAGTTCATGTTGATGGAGGCTAGCAGAATCAGGATCACACAGAGTTCGCGTTGATGGAGGCTAGCAGAATCAGGATCATACGGAGTTCACGTTGATGGAGGCTAGCAGATTCAGGATCTCACGGAGTTTACGTTGATGGAGGCTACCAGAATCAGGATCATACAGAGTTCACGCTGATGGAGGCTAGCAGAATCAGGATCACACGGAGTTCACGTTGATGGAGTCTAGCAGAATCAGTATCACACAGAGTTCACGTTGATGGAGGCTAGCAGAATCAGGATCACACAGAGTTCATGTTGATGTAGGCTAGCAGATTCAGGATCACACGAAGTTCACGTTGATGGAGGCTAGCAGAATCAGGATCACACAGAGTTCACGTTGATGGAGGCTAGCAGAATCAGGATCACACGGAGTTCACGTTGATGGAGGCTAGCAGAATCAAGATCACATGGAGTTCACGTTGATGGTGGCTAGCAGAATCAGGATCACACAGAGTTCATGTTGATGGAGGCTAGCAGAATCAGGATCACACAGAGTTTGCGTTGATGGAGGCTAGCAGAATCAGGATCACACAGAGTTCACGTTGATGGAGGCTAGCAGAATCAGGATCACACAGAGTTCATGTTGATGGAGGCTAGCAGAATCAGGATCATACGGAGTTCGCGCTGATGGAGGCTAGCAGAATCAGGATCACACGGAGTTCAAGTTGATGAAGCCTAGCAAAATCAGGATCACAAGGCGTACACGTTGATGGAGGCTAGCAGAATTAGGATAACACAGAGTTCACGTTGATGGAGGCTAGCAGAATCAGGATCACACGGCGTTCACGTTGATGGAGGCTTGCAGAATCAGGATCACACAGAGTTCACGTTGATGGAGGCTAGCAGAATCAGGATCACAAAGAGCTCATGTTGATGGAGGCTAGCAGAATCAGGATCACACAGAGTTCACGTTGATGGAGGCTAGCAGAATCAGGATCTCACAAAGTTCACGTTGATGGAGGCCTGCAGATTCAGGATCACACGGAGTTCACGTTGATGGAGGCTAGCAGAATCAGGATCATACGGAATTCACGCTGATGGAGGCTAGCAGAATCAGGATGACATGGAGTTCACGTTGATGGAGGCTAACAGAATCAGGATCAAACAGAGTTCATGTTGATGTAGGCTAGCAGAAACAGGATCACACGGCGTTCACATTGATGGAGGCTAACAGAATCAGGATCACACAGAGTTCACGTTGATGGAGGCTAGCAGAATCAGGATCACACAGAGTTCACGTTGATGGAGGCTAGCAGAATCAGGATCACACGGAGGTTATGTTGATGGAGGGTAGCAGAATCAGGATCACACAAAGTTCACGTTGATGGAGGCTAGCAGAATCAGAATCACATGGCGTTCACGTTGATGGAGGCTAGCAGAATCAGGATCACACGGCGTTCACGTTGATGTCGGCTAGCAGAATCAGGATCACATGGAGTTCACGTTGATGGAGGCTAGCAGAATCAGGATCACACGGCGTTCACGTTGATGGAGGCTAGCAGAATCAGGATCACACAGAGTTCACGTTGATGGAGGCTAGCAGAATCAGGATCACACAGAGTTCACGTTGATGGAGGCTAGCAGAATCAGGATCAAACAGAGTTCATGTTGATGTAGACTAGCAGAATCAGGATCACACTGAGTTCACGTTGATGGAGTCTAGCAGAATCCAGATCATACGGAGTTCACGCTGATGGAGGCTAGCAGAATCAGTATCACACGGAGTTCACGTTGCTGGAGGCTAGCAGAATCAGGATCACACAGAGTTCATGTTGATGTAGGCTAGCAGATTCAGGATCACACGAAGTTCACGTTGATGGAGGCTAGCAGAATCAGGATCATACGGAGTTCGCGCTGATGGAGGCTAGCAGAATCAGGATCACACGGAGTTCAAGTTGATGAAGCCTAGCAGAATCAGGATCACAAGGCGTACACGTTGATGGAGGCTAGCAGAATTAGGATAACACAGAGTTCACGTTGATGGAGGCTAGCAGAATCAGGATCACACGGCGTTCACGTTGATGGAGGCTTGCAGAATCAGGATCAAACAGTGTTCACGTTGATGGAGGCTAGCAGAAACAGGATCACACGGAGTTGACGTTGATGGAGGCTAGCAGAATCAGGATCACACAAATTTTATGTTGATGGATGCTAGCCGAATCAGGATCACACGGAGTTCACGTTGATGGAGGCTAGCAGAATCAGGATCACACAGAGTTCATGTTGATGGAGGCTAGCAGAATCAGGATCACACAGAGTTCGCGTTGATGGAGGCTAGCAGAATCAGGATCATACGGAGTTCACGTTGATGGAGGCTAGCAGATTCAGGATCTCACGGAGTTTACGTTGATGGAGGCTACCAGAATCAGGATCATACAGAGTTCACGCTGATGGAGGCTAGCAGAATCAGGATCACACGGAGTTCACGTTGATGGAGTCTAGCAGAATCAGTATCACACAGAGTTCACGTTGATGGAGGCTAGCAGAATCAGGATCACACAGAGTTCATGTTGATGTAGGCTAGCAGATTCAGGATCACACGAAGTTCACGTTGATGGAGGCTAGCAGAATCAGGATCACACAGAGTTCACGTTGATGGAGGCTAGCAGAATCAGGATCACACGGAGTTCACGTTGATGGAGGCTAGCAGAATCAAGATCACATGGAGTTCACGTTGATGGTGGCTAGCAGAATCAGGATCACACAGAGTTCATGTTGATGGAGGCTAGCAGAATCAGGATCACACAGAGTTTGCGTTGATGGAGGCTAGCAGAATCAGGATCACACAGAGTTCACGTTGATGGAGGCTAGCAGAATCAGGATCACACAGAGTTCATGTTGATGGAGGCTAGCAGAATCAGGATCAAACAGAGTTCATGTTGATGTAGACTAGCAGAATCAGGATCACACTGAGTTCACGTTGATGGAGTCTAGCAGAATCCAGATCATACGGAGTTCATGCTGATGGAGGCTAGCAGAATCAGTATCACACGGAGTTCACGTTGCTGGAGGCTAGCAGAATCAGGATCACACAGAGTTCATGTTGATGTAGGCTAGCAGATTCAGGATCACACGAAGTTCACGTTGATGGAGGCTAGCAGAAACAGGATCATACGGATTTCGCGCTGATGGAGGCTAGCAGAATCAGGATCACACGGAGTTCAAGTTGATGAAGCCTAGCAGAATCAGGATCACAAGGCGTACACGTTGATGGAGGCTAGCAGAATTAGGATAACACAGAGTTCACGTTGATGGACGCTAGCAGAATCAGGATCACACGGCGTTCACGTTGATGGAGGCTTGCAGAATCAGGATCAAACAGTGTTCACGTTGATGGAGGCTAGCAGAAACAGGATCACACGGAGTTGACGTTGATGGAGGCTAGCAGAATCAGGATCACACAAATTTTACGTTGATGGATGCTAGCCGAATCAGGATCACATGGAGTTCACGTTGATGGAGGCTAACAGAATCAGGATCACACAGAGTTCATGTTGATGGAGGCTAGCAGAATCAGGATCACACAGAGTTCGCGTTGATGGAGGCTAGCAGAATCAGGATCATACGGAGTTCACGTTGATGGAGGCTAGCAGATTCAGGATCTCACGGAGTTTACGTTGATGGAGGCTACCAGAATCAGGATCATACAGAGTTCACGCTGATGGAGGCTACCAGAATCAGGATCATACAGAGTTCACGCTGATGGAGGCTAGCAGAATCAGGATCACACGGAGTTCACGTTGATGGAGTCTAGCAGAATCAGGATCATACGGAATTCACGCTGATGGAGGCTAGCAGAATCAGTATTACACAGAGTTCACGTTGATGGAGGCTAGCAGAATCAGGATCACACAGAGTTCATGTTGATGTAGGCTAGCAGATTCAGGATCACACGAAGCTCACGTTGATGGAGGCTAGCAGAATCAGGATCACACAGAGTTCACGTTGATGGAGGCTAGCAGAATCAGGATCACACGGAGTTCACGTTGATGGAGGCTAGCAGAATCAAGATCACATGGAGTTCACGTTGATGGTGGCTAGCAGAATCAGGATCACACAGAGTTCATGTTGATGGAGGCTAGCAGAATCAGGATCACACAGAGTTTGCGTTGATGGAGGCTAGCAGAATCAGGATCATACGGAGTTCATGTTGATGGAGGCTAGCAGATTCAGGATCACACGGAGTTTACGTTGATGGAGGCTACCAGAATCAGGATCATACAGAGTTCATGTTGATGGAGGCTAGCAGAATCAGGATCACACGGAGTTCACGTTGATGGAGGCTAGCAGAATCAGGATCACACGGAGTTCACATTGATGGAGGCTAGCAGAATCAGGATCACACGGAGTTCATGTTGATGGAGGCTAGCAGAATCAGGATCACACGGCGTTCACATTGATGGAGGCTAGCAGAATCAGGATCACACAGAGTTCACGTTGATGGAGGCTAGCAGAATCAGGATCACACAGAGTTCACGTTGATGGAGGCTAGCAGAATCAGGATCAAACAGAGTTCATGTTGATGTAGGCTAGCAGAATAAGGATCACACAGAGTTCACGTTGATGGAGGCTAGCAGAATCAGGATCATATGGAGTTCACGCTGATGGAGGCTAGCAGAATCAGTATCACATGGAGTTCACGTTGATGGAGACTAGCAGAATCAGGATCACACAGAGTTCATGTTGATGTAGGCTAGCAGATTCAGGATCACACGAAGTTCACGTTGATGGAGGCTAGCAGAATCAGGATCACATGGAGTTCACGTTGATGGAGGCTAGCAGAATCAGGATCACACGGCGTTCACATTGATGAAGGCTAGCAGAATCAGGATCACACAGAGTTCACATTGATGGAGGCTAGCAGAATCAGGATCACACAGAGTTCACGTTGATGGAGGCTAGCAGAATCAGGATCACACAGAGTTCACGCTGATGGAGGCTAGCAGAATCAGGATCACACGAAGTTCACGTTAATGGAGCCTAGCAGAATCAGGATCACACGGCGAACACGTTGATGGAGGCTAGCAGAATTAGTATAACACGGAGTTCACGTTGATGGAGGCTAGCAGAATCAGGATAACACGGTGTTCACGTTGATGGAGGCTAGCAGAATCAGAATCACACGGCGTTCACGTTGATGGAGGCTAGCAGAATCAGGATCACACGGAGTTCACGTTAATGAAGGCTAGCAGAATCAGGATCACACAGAGTTCATGTTTATGTAGGCTAGCAGATTCAGGATCACACGAAGTTCACGTTGATGGAGGCTAGCAGAATCAGGATCATACGGAGTTCACGCTGATGGAGGCTAGCAGAATCAGGATAACACGGAGTTCACGTTGATGGAGCCTAGCAGAATCAGGATCACACGGCGTACACGTTGATGGAGGCTAGCAAAATTAGGATAACACGGAGTTCATGTTGATGGAGGCTAGCAGAATCAGGATAACACGGAGTTCACGTTGATGGAGGCTAGCAGAAACAGGATCACACGGAGTTCACGTTGATGGAGCCTAGCAGAATCAGGATCACACGGCATACACGTTGATGGAGGCTAGCAGAATTAGTATAACTTGGAGTTCACGTTGATGGAGGCTAGCAGAATCAGGATCATACGGAGTTCACGTTGATGGAGGCTAGCAGAATAAGGATCAAACAGAGTTCATGTTGATGTAGGCTAGCAGAATCAGGATCACACAGAGTTCACGTTGATGGAGTCTAGCAGAATCAGGATCATACGGAGTTCACGCTGAGGGAGGCTAGCAGAATCAGGATCACACGGAGTTCACGTTGATGGAGGCTAGAAGAATCAGGATCACATGGAGTTCATGTTGATGGAGGCTAGCAGAATCAGGATCACACGGCGTTCACGTTGATGGAGGCTAGCAGAATCAGGATCACACAGAGTTCACGTTGATAGAGGCTAGCAGAATCAGGATCACATGGAGTTCACGTTGACAGAGGCTAGCAGATACAGGATCACACGGCGTTCACGTTGATGGAGGGTAGCAGAATCAGGATCACACAGAGTTTACGTTGATGGAGGCTAGCAGAATCAGGATCACACAGAGTTCACGTTGATGGAGGCTAGAAGAATCAGGATCAAACAGAGTTCATGTTGATGTAGACTAGCAGAATCAGGATCACACAGAGTTCACATTGATGGAGGCTAGACGAATCAGGATCACACGGAGTTCTCGTTGATGGAGGCTAGCAGAATGAGGATCACACGGAGTTCACGTTGATGGAGACTAGCAGTATCAGGATCACACGGAGTTCATGTTGATGAAGGCTAGCAGAATCAGGATCACACGGAGTTCACGTTGATGGAGGCTAGCAGAATCAGGATCACACGGAGTACACGTTGATGGAGGCTAGCAGAATCAGGATCACGTGGAGTTCACGTTGATGGAGGCTAGTAGAATCAGGATCACACAGAGTTCACATTGATGGAGGCTAGCAGAATCAGGATCATACGGAGTTCACGCTGATGGAGGCTAGCAGAATCAGGATCATACGGAGTTCACGCTGATGGAGCTAGCAGAATCAGGATCACACGGAGTTCACGTTGATGGAGGCTAGCAGAATCAGAATCACACAGAGTTCACGTTGATGGAGGCTAGCAGAATCAGGATCACACGGAGTTCACGTTGATGGAGGCTAGCAAAATCAGGATCACACAGAGTTCACGTTGATAGAGGCTAGCAGAATCAGGATCATACAGAGTTCACGCTGATGGAGGCTAGCAGAATCAGGATCACACGGAGTTCAGGTTGATGGAGGGTAGCAGAATCAGGATCACACAGAGTTCACGTTGATGGAGGCTAGCAGAATCAGGATCACATGGAGTTCACGTTGATGGAGGCTAGCAGAATCAGGATCACACGGCGTTCACATTGATGGAGGCTAGAAGAATCAGGATCACACAGAGTTCACGTTGATGGAGGCTAGCAGAATCAGGATCACACAGAGTTCACGTTGATGGAGGCTAGCAGAATGAGGATCACATGGAGATCACGTTGATGGCGCCTTGCAGAATCAGGATCACATGGCGTACACGTTGATGGAGGCTAGCAGAATTAGTATGACACGGAGTTCACGTTGATGGAGGCTAGCAGAATCAGAATAACACAGAGTTCACGTTGATGGAGCTAGCAGAATCAGGATCACACGGCGTTCACATTGATGGAGGCTAGCAGAAACAGAATCACACGGCGTTCACGTTGATGGAGGCTAGCAGAATCAGGATCACACAAATTTTATGTTGATGGATGCTAGCCGAATAAGGATCACACGGAGTTCACGTTGATGGAGGCTAGCAGAATCAGGATCACACGGAGATCACGTTGATGGAGGCTAGAAGAATCAGGATCACACAGAGTTCACATTGATGGAGGCTAGCAGAATCAGGATGACACGGAGTTCACGTTGATGGAGGCTAGCAGAATCAGAATCGCACGGCGTTCACGTTGATGAAGGCTAGCAGAATCAGGATCACACAGAGTTTACGTTGATGGAGGCTAGCAGAATCAGGATCATACGGAGTTCACGTTGATGGAGGCTAGCAGAATCAGGATCATACGGAGTTCACGTTGATGGAGGCTTGCAGATTCAGGATCACACAGAGTTCACGTTGATGGAGGCTAGCAGAATCAGGATCATACAGAGTTCACGCTGATGGAGGCTAGCAAAATCAGGATCACACGGAGTTCACATTGATGGAGGCTAGCAGAATCAGGATCACACAGAGTTCATGTTGATGTAGGCTAGCAGATTCAGGATCACACGAAGTTCACGTTGATGGAGGCTAGCAGAATCAGGATCATACGGAGTTCACGTTGATGGAGGCTAGCAGAATCAGGATCACACAGAGTTCGCGTTGATGGAGGCTAGCAGAATCAGGATCATACGGAGTTCACGTTGATGGAGGCTTGCAGATTAAGGATCACACGGAGTTCACGTTGATGGAGGCTAGCAGAATCAGGATCATACGGAGTTCACGTTGATGGAGGCTTGCAGATTCAGGATCACACAGAGTTCACGTTGATGGAGGCTAGCAGAATCAGGATCATACAGAGTTCACGCTGATGGAGGCTAGCAAAATAAGGATCACACGGAGTTCACATTGATGGAGGCTAGCAGAATCAGGATCACACAGAGTTCATGTTGATGTAGGCTAGCAGATTCAGGATCACACGAAGTTCACGTTGATGGAGGCTAGCAGAATCAGGATCATACGGAGTTAACGCTGAATGAGGCTAGCAGAATCAGGATCACACGGAGTTCATGTTAATGGAGCCTAGCAGAATGAGGATCACACGGCGTACACGTTGATGGAGGCTAGCAGAATCAGGATCACACGGAGTTCACATTGATGGAGGCTAGCAGAATCAGGATCACACAGAGTTCATGTTGATGTAGGCTAGCAGATTCAGGATCACACGAAGTTCACGTTGATGGAGGCTAGCAGAATCAGGATCATACGAAGTTCACGCTGATGGAGGCTAGCAGAATCAGGATCACACGGAGTTCACGTTGATGGAGGCTAGCAGAATCAGGATAACACAAAGTTCACGTTGATGGAGGCTAGCAGAATCAGGATCACATGGAGTTCATGTTGATGGAGGCTAGCAGAATCAGGATCACACGGCGTTCACGTTGATGGAGGCTAGCAGAATCAGGATCAAACAGAGTTCATGTTGATGTAGGCTAGAAGAATCAGGATCAGACAAAGTTCACGTTGATGGAGGCTAGCAGAATCAGGATCCTACGGAGTTCATGTTGATGGAGGGTTGCAGATTCAGGATCACACGGAGTTCACGTTGATGGAGGCTAGAAGAATCAGGATCATACGGAGTTCACGCTGATGGAGACTAGCAGAATCAGGATCACACGGAGTTCACGTTGATGGAGGCTAGCAGAATCAGGATCACACAGAGTTCATGTTGATGTAGGCTAGCAGATTCAGGATCACACAAAGTTCACGTTGATGGAGGCTAGCAGAATCAGGATCATACGGAGTTCACGCTGATGGAGGCTAGCCGAATCAGGATCACACGGAGTTCACGTTAATGGAGCCTAGCAGAATCAGGATCACATGGCGTACACGTTGATGGAGGCTAGCAGAATTAGTATAACACGGAGTTCACGTTGATGGAGGCTAGCAGAATGAGGATCACACGGCGTTCACGTTGATGGAGGGTAGCAGAATCAGGATCACACACAGTTCACGTTGATGGAGGCTAGCAGAATTAGTATAACACGGAGTTCACGTTGATGGAGCCTAGCAGAATCAGGATCACACGGCGTACACGTTGATGTAGACTAGCAGAATCAGGATCACACAGATTCACATTGATGGAGGCTAGCAGAATCAGGATCACACGGAGTTCTCGTTGATGGAGGCTAGCAGAATGAGGATCACACGGAGTTCACGTTGATGGAGACTAGCAGTATCAGGATCACACGGAGTTCACGTTGATGGAGGCTAGCAGAATCAGGATCACACGGAGTTCACGTTGATGGAGGCTAGCAGAATCAGGATCACACGGAGTTCACGTTGATGGAGGCTAGCAGAATCAGGCTCACATGGAGTTCACGTTGATGGAGGCTAGTAGAATCAGGATCACACAGAGTTCACATTGATGGAGGCTAGCAGAATCAGGATCATACGGAGTTCACGCTGATGGAGGCTAGCAGAATCAGGATCATACGGAGTTCACGCTGATGGAGCTAGCAGAATCAGGATCACACGGAGTTCACGTTAATGGAGCCTAGCAGAATCAGGATCACACGGCGAACACGTTGATGGAGGCTAGCAGAATTAGTATAACATGGAGTTCACGTTGATGGAGGCTAGCAGAATCAGGATAACACGGAGTTCACGTTGATGGAGGCTAGCAGAATCAGAATCACACGGCGTTCACGTTGATGGAGGCTAGCAGAATCAGGATCACACGGAGTTCACGTTAATGAAGGCTAGCAGAATCAGGATCACACAGAGTTCATGTTTATGTAGGCTAGCAGATTCAGGATCACACGAAGTTCACGTTGATGGAGGCTAGCAGAATCAGGATCATACGGAGTTCACGCTGATGGAGGCTAGCAGAATCAGGATAACACGGAGTTCACGTTGATGGAGCCTAGCAGAATCAGGATCACACGGCGTACACGTTGATGGAGGCTAGCAAAATTAGGATAACACGGAGTTCATGTTGATGGAGGCTAGCAGAATCAGGATAACACGGAGTTCACGTTGATGGAGGCTAGCAGAAACAGGATCACACGGAGTTCACGTTGATGGAGCCTAGCAGAATCAGGATCACACGGCATACACGTTGATGGAGGCTAGCAGAATTAGTATAACTTGGAGTTCACGTTGATGGAGGCTAGCAGAATCAGGATCATACGGAGTTCACGTTGATGGAGGCTAGCAGAATAAGGATCAAACAGAGTTCATGTTGATGTAGGCTAGCAGAATCAGGATCACACAGAGTTCACGTTGATGGAGTCTAGCAGAATCAGGATCATACGGAGTTCACGCTGAGGGAGGCTAGCAGAATCAGGATCACACGGAGTTCACGTTGATGGAGGCTAGAAGAATCAGGATCACATGGAGTTCATGTTGATGGAGGCTAGCAGAATCAGGATCACACGGCGTTCACGTTGATGGAGGCTAGCAGAATCAGGATCACACAGAGTTCACGTTGATAGAGGCTAGCAGAATCAGGATCACATGGAGTTCACGTTGACGGAGGCTAGCAGATACAGGATCACACGGCGTTCACGTTGATGGAGGCTAGAAGAATCAGGATCACATGGAGTTCATGTTGATGGAGGCTAGCAGAATCAGGATCACACGGAGTTCATGTTGATGAAGGCTAGCAGAATCAGGATCACACGGAGTTCACGTTGATGGAGGCTAGCAGAATCAGGATCACACGGAGTTCACGTTGATGGAGGCTAGCAGAATCAGGATCACGTGGAGTTCACGTTGATGGAGGCTAGTAGAATCAGGATCACACAGAGTTCACATTGATGGAGGCTAGCAGAATCAGGATCATACGGAGTTCACGCTGATGGAGGCTAGCAGAATCAGGATCATACGGAGTTCACGCTGATGGAGCTAGCAGAATCAGGATCACACGGAGTTCACGTTGATGGAGGCTAGCAGAATCAGAATCACACAGAGTTCACGTTGATGGAGGCTAGCAGAATCAGGATCACACGGAGTTCACGTTGATGGAGGCTAGCAAAATCAGGATCACACAGAGTTCACGTTGATGGAGGCTAGCAGAATCAGGATCACACAGAGTTCACGTTTATGGAGGCTAGCAGAATCAGGATCACACGGAGTTCACGTTGATGAAGGCTAGCAGAATCAGGATAACACAGAGTTCACGTTGATGGAGGCTAGCAGAATCAGGATCACACGGAGATCACGTTGATGGCGCCTAGCAGAATCAGGATCACATGGCGTACACGTTGATGGAGGCTAGCAGAATTAGTATAACACGGAGTTCACGTTGATGGAGGCTAGCAGAATAAGAATAACACACAGTTCACGTTGATTGAGCTAGCAGAATCAGGATCACACGGCGTTCACGTTGATGGAGGCTAGCAGAATCAGGATCACACGGAGATCACGTTGATGGCGCCTAGCAGAATCAGGATCACATGGCGTACACGTTGATGGAGGCTAGCAGAATTAGTATAACACAGAGTTCACGTTGATGGAGGCTAGCAGAATCAGAATAACACACAATTCACGTTGATGGAGCTAGCAGAATCAGGATCACACGGCGTTCACGTTGATGGAGACTAGCAGAATCAGGATCACACAGAGTTCACGTTGATGGAGGCTAGCAGAATCAGGATCACGTGGAGTTCACGTTGATGGAGGCTAGTAGAATCAGGATCACACAGAGTTCACGTTGATGGAGGCTAGCAGAATCAGGATCACACAGAGTTCATGTTGATTGAGGCTAGCAGAATCAGGATCACACAGAGTTTGCGTTGATGGAGGCTAGCAGAATCAGGATCACACAGAGTTCACATTGATGGAGGCTAGCAGAATCAGGATCATACGGAGTTCACGCTAATGGAGGCTAGCAGAATCAGGATCACACGGAGTTCACGTTGATGGAGGCTAGCAGAATCAGGGTCACACGGAGTTCACGTTGATGGAGGCTAGCAAAATCAGGATCACACGGAGTTCACGTTGATGGAGGCTAGCAGAATCAGGATCACACAGAGTTCACGTTTATGGAGGCTAGCAGAATCAGGATCACACGGAGTTCACGTTGATGAAGGGTAGCAGAATCAGGATCACACATAGTTCACGTTGATGGAGGCTAGCAGAATCAGGATCACACGGAGATCACGTTGATGGAGCCTAGCAGAATCAGGATCACACGGCGTACACGTTGATGGAGGCTAGCAGAATTAGTATAACACGGAGTTCACGTTGATGGAGGCTAGCAGAATCAGAATAACACACAGTTCACGTTGATGGAGCTAGCAGAATCAGGGTCACACGGCGTTCACGTTGATGGAGGCTAGCAGAATCAGGATCACACACAGTTCACTTTGATGGAGGCTAGCAGAAACAGGATCAAACGGAGTTCACATTGATGGAGGCTAGCAGAATCAGGATCACACAAATTTTATGTTGATGGATGCTAGCCGAATAAGGATCACACGGAGTTCACGTTGATGGAGGCTAGCAGAATCAGGATCAAACGGAGATCACGTTGATGGAGGCTAGCAGAATCAGAATCACACGGCGTTCACATTGATGAAGGCTAGCAGAATCAGGTTCACACAGAGTTCACGTTGATGGAGGCTAGCAGAATCAGGATCACCAAGAGTTCACGTTGATGAAGGCTAGCAGAATCAGGATCACACAGCGTTCATGTTGATGGAGGCTAGCAGAATCAGGATCATACGGAGTTCACGCTGATGGAGGCTAGCAGAATCAGGATCACACGGAGTTCACCTTGATGGAGGCTAGCAGAATCAGGATCAAACAAAGTTCACGTTGATGGAGGCTAGCAGAATCAGGATCACATGGAGTTCACGTTGATGGAGGCTAGCAGAATCAGGATCACCAAGAGTTCACGTTGATGAAGGCTAGCAGAATCAGGATCACACAGAGTTCACGTTGATGGAGGCTAGCAGAATCAGGATCATACGAAGTTCACGTTGATGGAGGCTTGCAGATTTAGGATAACACGGAGTTCACGTTGATGGAGGCTAGCAGAATCAGGATCATACGGAGTTCATGCTGATGGAGGCTAGCAGAATCAGGATCACATGGAGATCACGTTGATGGAGGCTAGCAGAATCAGGATCACACGGCGTTCAAGTTGATAGAGGCTAGCAGAATCAGGATCACATGGAGTTCACGTTGATGGAGGCTAGCAGAATCAGGATCACACAAAGTTCACGTTGATGGAGGCTAGCAGAATCAGGATCACACGGAGTTCACGTTGATGGAGGCTAGCAGAATCAGGATCACACAGAGTTCACGTTGATGGAGGCTAGCAGAATCAGGATCACAAAGCGTACACGTTGATGGAGGCTAGCAGAATTAGGATAACACGGAGTTCACGTTGATGGAGGCTAGCAGAATCAGGATCACACAGAGTTCACGTTGATGGAGGCTAGCAGAATAAGGATCAAACAGAGTTCATGTTGATGTAGGCTAGCAGAATCAGGATCACACAGAGTTCACGTTGATGGAGTCTAGCAGAATCAGGATCATACGGAGTTCACGCTGATGGAGGCTAGCAGAATCAGGATCACATGGAGTTCACGTTGATGGAGCCTAGCAGAATCAGGATCACAAAGCGTACACGCTGATGGAGGCTAGCAGAATTAGGATAACACGGAGTTCACGTTAATGGAGGCTAGCAGAATCAGGATCACTCGGCGTTCACGTTGATGGAGGCTAGCAGAATTAGGATAACACGGAGTTCACGTTGATGGAGGCTAGCAGAATCAGGATCACACGGCGTTCACGTTGATGGAGGCTAGCAGAATCAGGATCACACGGAGTTCGCGTTGATGGATTCTAACAGAAACAGGATCACACGGAGTTCACGTTGATGGAGGCTAGCAGAATCAGGATCACACAAATTTTATGTTGATGGATGCTAGCCAAATCAGGATCACATGGAGTTCACGTTGATGGAGGCTAGCAGAATCAGAATCACACAGCGTTCACGTTGATGGAGGCTAGCAGCATCAGAATCACACGGAGTTCACGTTGATGGAGGCTAGCAGAATCAGGATCACACGGAGTTCAAGTTGATGGAGGCCAGCAGAATCAGGATCACACGGAGTTCACGTTGATGGAGGCTAGCAGAATCAGGATCACAAAGAGCTCATGTTGATGGAGGCTAGCAGAATCAGGATCACACGGCGTTCACGTTGATGGAGGCTAGCAGAATCAGGATCACACAGAGTTCACGTTGATAGAGGCTAGCAGAATCAGGATCACATGGAGTTCACGTTGACGGAGGCTAGCAGATACAGGATCACACGGCGTTCACGTTGATGGAGGCTAGAAGAATCAGGATCACATGGAGTTCATGTTGATGGAGGCTAGCAGAATCAGGATCACACGGAGTTCATGTTGATGAAGGCTAGCAGAATCAGGATCACACGGAGTTCACGTTGATGGAGGCTAGCAGAATCAGGATCACACGGAGTTCACGTTGATGGAGGCTAGCAGAATCAGGATCACGTGGAGTTCACGTTGATGGAGGCTAGTAGAATCAGGATCACACAGAGTTCACATTGATGGAGGCTAGCAGAATCAGGATCATACGGAGTTCACGCTGATGGAGGCTAGCAGAATCAGGATCATACGGAGTTCACGCTGATGGAGCTAGCAGAATCAGGATCACACGGAGTTCACGTTGATGGAGGCTAGCAGAATCAGAATCACACAGAGTTCACGTTGATGGAGGCTAGCAGAATCAGGATCACACGGAGTTCACGTTGATGGAGGCTAGCAAAATCAGGATCACACAGAGTTCACGTTGATGGAGGCTAGCAGAATCAGGATCACACAGAGTTCACGTTTATGGAGGCTAGCAGAATCAGGATCACACGGAGTTCACGTTGATGAAGGCTAGCAGAATCAGGATAACACAGAGTTCACGTTGATGGAGGCTAGCAGAATCAGGATCACACGGAGATCACGTTGATGGCGCCTAGCAGAATCAGGATCACATGGCGTACACGTTGATGGAGGCTAGCAGAATTAGTATAACACGGAGTTCACGTTGATGGAGGCTAGCAGAATAAGAATAACACACAGTTCACGTTGATTGAGCTAGCAGAATCAGGATCACACGGCGTTCACGTTGATGGAGGCTAGCAGAATCAGGATCACACGGAGATCACGTTGATGGCGCCTAGCAGAATCAGGATCACATGGCGTACACGTTGATGGAGGCTAGCAGAATTAGTATAACACAGAGTTCACGTTGATGGAGGCTAGCAGAATCAGAATAACACACAGTTCACGTTGATGGAGCTAGCAGAATCAGGATCACACGGCGTTCACGTTGATGGAGACTAGCAGAATCAGGATCACACAGAGTTCACGTTGATGGAGGCTAGCAGAATCAGGATCACGTGGAGTTCACGTTGATGGAGGCTAGTAGAATCAGGATCACACAGAGTTCACGTTGATGGAGGCTAGCAGAATCAGGATCACACAGAGTTCATGTTGATTGAGGCTAGCAGAATCAGGATCACACAGAGTTTGCGTTGATGGAGGCTAGCAGAATCAGGATCACACAGAGTTCACATTGATGGAGGCTAGCAGAATCAGGATCATACGGAGTTCACGCTAATGGAGGCTAGCAGAATCAGGATCACACGGAGTTCACGTTGATGGAGGCTAGCAGAATCAGGGTCACACGGAGTTCACGTTGATGGAGGCTAGCAAAATCAGGATCACACGGAGTTCACGTTGATGGAGGCTAGCAGAATCAGGATCACACAGAGTTCACGTTTATGGAGGCTAGCAGAATCAGGATCACACGGAGTTCACGTTGATGAAGGGTAGCAGAATCAGGATCACACATAGTTCACGTTGATGGAGGCTAGCAGAATCAGGATCACACGGAGATCACGTTGATGGAGCCTAGCAGAATCAGGATCACACGGCGTACACGTTGATGGAGGCTAGCAGAATTAGTATAACACGGAGTTCACGTTGATGGAGGCTAGCAGAATCAGAATAACACACAGTTCACGTTGATGGAGCTAGCAGAATCAGGGTCACACGGCGTTCACGTTGATGGAGGCTAGCAGAATCAGGATCACACACAGTTCACTTTGATGGAGGCTAGCAGAAACAGGATCAAACGGAGTTCACATTGATGGAGGCTAGCAGAATCAGGATCACACAAATTTTATGTTGATGGATGCTAGCCGAATAAGGATCACACGGAGTTCACGTTGATGGAGGCTAGCAGAATCAGGATCAAACGGAGATCACGTTGATGGAGGCTAGCAGAATCAGAATCACACGGCGTTCACATTGATGAAGGCTAGCAGAATCAGGTTCACACAGAGTTCACGTTGATGGAGGCTAGCAGAATCAGGATCACCAAGAGTTCACGTTGATGAAGGCTAGCAGAATCAGGATCACACAGCGTTCATGTTGATGGAGGCTAGCAGAATCAGGATCATACGGAGTTCACGCTGATGGAGGCTAGCAGAATCAGGATCACACGGAGTTCACCTTGATGGAGGCTAGCAGAATCAGGATCAAACAAAGTTCACGTTGATGGAGGCTAGCAGAATCAGGATCACATGGAGTTCACGTTGATGGAGGCTAGCAGAATCAGGATCACCAAGAGTTCACGTTGATGAAGGCTAGCAGAATCAGGATCACACAGAGTTCACGTTGATGGAGGCTAGCAGAATCAGGATCATACGAAGTTCACGTTGATGGAGGCTTGCAGATTTAGGATAACACGGAGTTCACGTTGATGGAGGCTAGCAGAATCAGGATCATACGGAGTTCATGCTGATGGAGGCTAGCAGAATCAGGATCACATGGAGATCACGTTGATGGAGGCTAGCAGAATCAGGATCACACGGCGTTCAAGTTGATAGAGGCTAGCAGAATCAGGATCACATGGAGTTCACGTTGATGGAGGCTAGCAGAATCAGGATCACACAAAGTTCACGTTGATGGAGGCTAGCAGAATCAGGATCACACGGAGTTCACGTTGATGGAGGCTAGCAGAATCAGGATCACACAGAGTTCACGTTGATGGAGGCTAGCAGAATCAGGATCACAAAGCGTACACGTTGATGGAGGCTAGCAGAATTAGGATAACACGGAGTTCACGTTGATGGAGGCTAGCAGAATCAGGATCACACAGAGTTCACGTTGATGGAGGCTAGCAGAATAAGGATCAAACAGAGTTCATGTTGATGTAGGCTAGCAGAATCAGGATCACACAGAGTTCACGTTGATGGAGTCTAGCAGAATCAGGATCATACGGAGTTCACGCTGATGGAGGCTAGCAGAATCAGGATCACATGGAGTTCACGTTGATGGAGCCTAGCAGAATCAGGATCACAAAGCGTACACGCTGATGGAGGCTAGCAGAATTAGGATAACACGGAGTTCACGTTAATGGACACTAGCAGAATCAGGATCACTCGGCGTTCACGTTGATGGAGGCTAGCAGAATTAGGATAACACGGAGTTCACGTTGATGGAGGCTAGCAGAATCAGGATCACACGGCGTTCACGTTGATGGAGGCTAGCAGAATCAGGATCACACGGAGTTCGCGTTGATGGATTCTAACAGAAACAGGATCACACGGAGTTCACGTTGATGGAGGCTAGCAGAATCAGGATCACACAAATTTTATGTTGATGGATGCTAGCCAAATCAGGATCACATGGAGTTCACGTTGATGGAGGCTAGCAGAATCAGAATCACACAGCGTTCACGTTGATGGAGGCTAGCAGCATCAGAATCACACGGAGTTCACGTTGATGGAGGCTAGCAGAATCAGGATCACACGGAGTTCAAGTTGATGGAGGCCAGCAGAATCAGGATCACACGGAGTTCACGTTGATGGAGGCTAGCAGAATCAGGATCACAAAGAGCTCATGTTGATGGAGGCTAGCAGAATCAGGATCACACAGCGTTCACGTTGATGGAGGCTAGCAGAATCAGGATCACACGGAGTTCGCGTTGATGGAGGCTAGCAGAAACAGGATCACACGGAGTTCACGTTGATGGAGGCTAGCAGAATCAGGATCACACAAATTTTATGTTGATGGATGCTAGCCGAATCAGGATCACACGGAGTTCACGTTGATGGAGGCTAGCAGAAACAGAATTACACAGCGTTCACGTTGATGGAGGCTAGCAGCATCAGAATCACATGGAGTTCACGTTGATGGAGGCTAGCAGAATCAGGATCACACGGAGTTCAAGTTGATGGAGGCCAGCAGAATCAGGATCACACGGAGTTCATGTTAATGGAGGCTAGCAGAATCAGGATCACACAGAGTTCACGTTGATGGAGGATAGCAGAATCAGGATCACACAGAGTTCACGTTGATGGAGGCTAGCAGAATCAGGATCACACAGAGTTCACATTGATGGAGGCTAGCAGAATCAAGATCACACGGAGTTTACGTTGATGGAGGCTAGCAGAAACAGGATCACACGGAGTTCATGTTGATGGAGGCTAGCAGAATCAGGATCACACAAATTTTATGTTGATGGATGCTAGCCGAATCAGGATCACACGGAGTTCACGTTGATGGAGGCTAGCAGAATCAGAATCACACAGCGTTCACGTTGATGGAGGCTAGCAGCATCAGAATCACACGGAGTTCACGTTGATGGAGGCTAGCAGAATCAGGATCACACGGAGTTCAAGTTGATGGGGGCCAGCAGAATCAGGATCACATGGAGTTCACGTTAATGGAGGCTAGCAGAATCAGGATCACACAGAGTTCACGTTGATGGAGTCTAGCAGAATCAGGATCATACGGAGTTCACGCTGATGAAGGCTAGCAGAATCAGTATCACACGGAGTTCACGTTGATGGAGGCTAGCAGAATCAGGATCACATAGAGTTCATGTTGATGTAGGCTAGCAGATTCAGGATCACACGAAGTTCACGTTGATAGAGGCTAGCAGAATCAGGATCATACGGAGATAACGCTGATGGAGGCTAGCAGAATCAGGATCACACAGCGTTCACGTTGATGGAGCCTAGCAGAATCAGGATCACAAGGCGTACATGTTGATGGAGGCTAGCAGAATTAGGATAACACGGAGTTCACGATGATGGAGGCTAGCAGAATCAGGATCACACGGCGTTCACGTTGATGGAGGCTAGCAGAATCAGGATCACACGGAGTTGGCGTTGATGGAGGCTAGCAGAAACAGGATCACACGGAGTTCACGTTGATGGAGGCTACCAGAATCAGGATCACACAAATTTTATGTTGATGGATGCTAGCCGAATCAGGATCACACGGAGTTCACGTTGATGGAGGCTAGCAGAATCAGAATTACACAGCGTTCACGTTGATGGAGGCTAGCAGCATCAGAATCACACGGAGTTCACGTTGATGGAGGCTAGCAGAATCAGGATCACACGGAGTTCAAGTTGATGGAGGCCAGCAGAATCAGGATCACACGGAGTTCACGTTAATGGAGGCTAGCAGAATCAGGATCACACGGAGTTCACGTTGATGGAGGCTAGCAGAATCAGGATCACACAGAGTTCAAGTTGATGGAGGCTAGCAGAATCAGGATCACACAGAGTTCACATTGATGGAGGCTAGCAGAATCAAGATCACACGGAGTTCACGTTGATGGAGGCTAGCAGAAACAGGATCACACGGAGTTCACGTTGATGGAGGCTAGCAGAATCAGGATCACATAAATTTTATGTTGATGGATGCTAGCCGAATCAGGATCACACGGAGTTCACGTTGATGGAGGCTAGCAGAATCAGAATCACACAGCGTTCACGTTGATGGAGGCTAGCAGCATCAGAATCACACGGAGTTCACGTTGATGGAGGCTAGCAGAATCAGGATCACACGGAGTTCATGTTGATGTTGGCTAGCAGATTCAGGATCACACAGAGTTCACGTTGATGGAGGCTAGCAGAATCAGGATCACATGCAGTTCACGTTGACGGAGGCTAGCAGATACAGGATCACACGGCGTTCACGTTGATGGAGGGTAGCAGAATCAGGATCACACAGAGTTTACGTTGATGGAGGCTAGCAGAATCAGGATCACACAGAGTTCACGTTGATGGAGGCTAGAAGAATCAGGATCAAACAGAGTTCATGTTGATGTAGACTAGCAGAATCAGGATCACACAGAGTTCACATTGATGGAGGCTAGACGAATCAGGATCACACGGAGTTCTCGTTGATGGAGGCTAGCAGAATGAGGATCACACGGAGTTCACGTTGATGGAGACTAGCAGTATCAGGATCACACGGAGTTCATGTTGATGAAGGCTAGCAGAATCAGGATCACACGGAGTTCACGTTGATGGAGGCTAGCAGAATCAGGATCACACGGAGTTCACGTTGATGGAGGCTAGCAGAATCAGGATCACGTGGAGTTCACGTTGATGGAGGCTAGTAGAATCAGGATCACACAGAGTTCACATTGATGGAGGCTAGCAGAATCAGGATCATATGGAGTTCACTCTGATGGAGGCTAGCAGAATCAGGATCACACGGAGTTCACGTTGATGGAGGCTAGCAGAATCAGGATCACACGGCGTTCACGTTGATGGAGGCTAGCAGAATCAGGATCACACAGAGTTCACGTTGATGGAGGCTAGCAGAATCAGGATCACATGGAGTTCACGTTGATGGAGGCTAGCAGAATCAGGATAACACGGCGTTCACGTTGATGGAGGCTAGCAGAATCAGGATCACACAGAGTTCACGTTGATGGAGGCTAGCAGAATCAGGATCACACAGAGTTCACGTTAATGGAGTCTAGCAGAATCAGGATCATACGGAGTTCACGCTGATGGAGGCTAGCAGAATCAGTATCACACGGAGTTCACGTTGATGGAGGCTAGCAGAATCAGGATCACATAGAGTTCATGTTGATGTAGGCTAGCAGATTCAGGATCACACAAAGTTCACGTTGATGGAGGCTAGCAGAATCAGGATCATACAGAGTTAACGCTGATGGAGGCTAGCAGAATCAGGATCACACAGCGTTCACGTTGATGGAGCCTAGCAGAATCAGGATCACAAGGCGTACACGTTGATGGAGGCTAGCAGAATTAGGATAACACGGAGTTCACGTTGATGGAGGCTAGCAGAATCAGGATCACACGGCGTTCACGTTGATGGAGGCTAGCAGAATCAGGATTACACGGAGTTCAAGTTGATGGAGGCCAGCAGAATCAGGATCACACGGAGTTCACGTTAATGGAGGCTAGCAGAATCAGGATCACACAGAGTTCACGTTGATGGAGGCTAGCAGCATCACGATCACACAGAGTTCACATTGATGGAGGCTAGCAGAATCAGGATCACACAGAGTTCACATTGATGGAGACTAGCAGAATCAGGATCACACAGAGTTCATGTTGATGTTGGCTAGCAGATTCAGGATCACACGAAGTTCATGTTGATGGAGGCTAGCAGAATCAGGATCATACGGAGTTCACGCTGATGGAGGCTAGCAGAATCAGTATCACACGGAGTTCACGTTGATGGAGGCTAGCAGAATCAGGATCACATAGAGTTCATGTTGATGTAGGCTAACAGGTTCAGGATCACACGAAGTTCACGTTGATGGAGGCTAGCAGAATCAGGATCGTACGGAGTTAACGCTGATGGAGGCTATCAGAATCAGGATCACACAGCGTTCACGTTGATGGAGCCTAGCAGAATCAGGATCACAAGGCGTACACGTTGATGGAGGCTAGCAGAATTAGGATAACACGGAGTTCACGTTGATGGAGGCCAGCAGAATCAGGATCACACAAAGTTCACGTTGATGGAGGCTAGCAGAATCAGGATCACATGGAGTTCACGTTGATGGAGGCTAGCAGAATCAGAATCACACAAAGTTCACGTTGATGGAGGCTAGCAGAATCAGGATCACACAGAGTTCACGTTGATGGAGGCTAGTAGAATCAGGATCACATGGAGTTCACGTTGATGGAGGCTAGCAGAAACAGGATCACACGGAGTTCACGTTGATGGAGGCTAGCAGAATCAGAATCACACAGCGTTCACGTTGATGGAGGCTAGCAGCATCAGAATCACACAGAGTTCACGTTGATGGAGGCTAGCAGAATCAGGATCACACAGAGTTCACGTTGATGGAGGCTAGCAGAATCAGGATCACACAAATTTTATGTTGATGGATGCTAGCCGAATCAGGATCACACGGAGTTCACGTTGATGGAGGCTAGCAGAAACAGAATTACACAGCGTTCACGTTGATGGAGGCTAGCAGCATCAGAATCACATGGAGTTCACGTTGATGGAGGCTAGCAGAATCAGGATCACACGGAGTTCAAGTTGATGGAGGCCAGCAGAATCAGGATCACACGGAGTTCATGTTAATGGAGGCTAGCAGAATCAGGATCACACAGAGTTCACGTTGATGGAGGATAGCAGAATCAGGATCACACAGAGTTCACGTTGATGGAGGCTAGCAGAATCAGGATCACACAGAGTTCACATTGATGGAGGCTAGCAGAATCAAGATCACACGGAGTTTACGTTGATGGAGGCTAGCAGAAACAGGATCACACGGAGTTCATGTTGATGGAGGCTAGCAGAATCAGGATCACACAAATTTTATGTTGATGGATGCTAGCCGAATCAGGATCACACGGAGTTCACGTTGATGGAGGCTAGCAGAATCAGAATCACACAGCGTTCACGTTGATGGAGGCTAGCAGCATCAGAATCACACGGAGTTCACGTTGATGGAGGCTAGCAGAATCAGGATCACACGGAGTTCAACTTGATGGGGGCCAGCAGAATCAGGATCACACGGAGTTCACGTTAATGGAGGCTAGCAGAATCAGGATCACACAGAGTTCACGTTGATGGAGTCTAGCAGAATCAGGATCATACGGAGTTCACGCTGATGAAGGCTAGCAGAATCAGTATCACACGGAGTTCACGTTGATGGAGGCTAGCAGAATCAGGATCACATAGAGTTCATGTTGATGTAGGCTAGCAGATTCAGGATCACACGAAGTTCACGTTGATAGAGGCTAGCAGAATCAGGATCATACGGAGATAACGCTGATGGAGGCTAGCAGAATCAGGATCACACAGCGTTCACGTTGATGGAGCCTAGCAGAATCAGGATCACAAGGCGTACATGTTGATGGAGGCTAGCAGAATTAGGATAACACGGAGTTCACGATGATGGAGGCTAGAAGAATCAGGATCACACGGCGTTCACGTTGATGGAGGCTAGCAGAATCAGGATCACACGGAGTTCGCGTTGATGGAGGCTAGCAGAAACAGGATCACACGGAGTTCACGTTGATGGAGGCTACCAGAATCAGGATCACACAAATTTTATGTTGATGGATGCTAGCCGAATCAGGATCACACGGAGTTCACGTTGATGGAGGCTAGCAGAATCAGAATTACACAGCGTTCACGTTGATGGAGGCTAGTAGCATCAGAATCACACGGAGTTCACGTTGATGGAGGCTAGCAGAATCAGGATCACACGGAGTTCAAGTTGATGGAGGCCAGCAGAATCAGGATCACACGGAGTTCACGTTAATGGAGGCTAGCAGAATCAGGATCACACGGAGTTCACGTTGATGGAGGCTAGCAAAATCAGGATCACACAGAGTTCAAGTTGATGGAGGCTAGCAGAATCAGGATCACACAGAGTTCACATTGATGGAGGCTAGCAGAATCAAGATCACACGGAGTTCACGTTGATGGAGGCTAGCAGAAACAGGATCACACGGAGTTCACGTTGATGGAGGCTAGCAGAATCAGGATCACACAAATTTTATGTTGATGGATGCTAGCCGAATCAGGATCACACGGAGTTCACGTTGATGGAGGCTAGCAGAATCAGAATCACACAGCGTTCACGTTGATGGAGGCTAGCAGCATCAGAATCACACGGAGTTCATGTTGATGGAGGCTAGCAGAATCAGGATCACACGGAGTTCATGTTGATGTTGGCTAGCAGATTCAGGATCACACAGAGTTCACGTTGATGGAGGCTAGCAGAATCAGGATCACATGGAGTTCACGTTGACGGAGGCTAGCAGATACAGGATCACACGGCGTTCACGTTGATGGAGGGTAGCAGAATCAGGATCACACAGAGTTTACGTTGATGGAGGCTAGCAGAATCAGGATCACACAGAGTTCACGTTGATGGAGGCTAGAAGAATCAGGATCAAACAGAGTTCATGTTGATGTAGACTAGCAGAATCAGGATCACACAGAGTTCACATTGATGGAGGCTAGACGAATCAGGATCACACGGAGTTCTCGTTGATGGAGGCTAGCAGAATGAGGATCACACGGAGTTCACGTTGATGGAGACTAGCAGTATCAGGATCACACGGAGTTCATGTTGATGAAGGCTAGCAGAATCAGGATCACACGGAGTTCACGTTGATGGAGGCTAGCAGAATCAGGATCACACGGAGTTCACGTTGATGGAGGCTAGCAGAATCAGGATCACGTGGAGTTCACGTTGATGGAGGCTAGTAGAATCAGGATCACACAGAATTCACATTGATGGAGGCTAGCAGAATCAGGATCATACGGAGTTCACTCTGATGGAGGCTAGCAGAATCAGGATCACACGGAGTTCACGTTGATGGAGGCTAGCAGAATCAGGATCACACGGCGTTCACGTTGATGGAGGCTAGCAGAATCAGGATCACACAGAGTTCACGTTGATGGAGGCTAGCAGAATCAGGATCAAATGGAGTTCACGTTGATGGAGGCTAGCAGAATCAGGATAACACGGCGTTCACGTTGATGGAGGCTAGCAGAATCAGGATCACACAGAGTTCACATTGATGGAGACTAGCAGAATCAGGATCACACAGAGTTCATGTTGATGTTGGCTAGCAGATTCAGGATCACACGAAGTTCATGTTGATGGAGGCTAGCAGAATCAGGATCATACGGAGTTCACGCTGATGGAGGCTAGCAGAATCAGTATCACACGGAGTTCACGTTGATGGAGGCTAGCAGAATCAGGATCACATAGAGTTCATGTTGATGTAGGCTAGCAGGTTCAGGATCACACGAAGTTCACGTTGATGGAGGCTAGCAGAATCAGGATCATACGGAGTTAACGCTGATGGAGGCTATCAGAATCAGGATCACACAGCGTTCACGTTGATGGAGCCTAGCAGAATCAGGATCACAAGGCGTACACGTTGATGGAGGCTAGCAGAATTAGGATAACACGGAGTTCACGTTGATGGAGGCCAGCAGAATCAGGATCACACAAAGTTCACGTTGATGGAGGCTAGCAGAATCAGGATCACATGGAGTTCACGTTGATGGAGGCTAGCAGAATCAGAATCACACAAAGTTCACGTTGATGGAGGCTAGCAGAATCAGGATCACACAGAGTTCACGTTGATGGAGGCTAGTAGAATCAGGATCACATGGAGTTCACGTTGATGGAGGCTAGCAGAAACAGGATCACACGGAGTTCACGTTGATGGAGGCTAGCAGAATCAGAATCACACAGCGTTCACGTTGATGGAGGCTAGCAGCATCAGAATCACACAGAGTTCACGTTGATGGAGGCTAGCAGAATCAGGATCACACAGAGTTCACGTTGATGGAGTCTAGCAGAATCAGGATCATATGGAGTTCATGCTGATGAAGGCTAGCAGAATCAGTATCACACGGAGTTCACGTTGATGGAGGCTAGCAGAATTAGGATCACATAGAGTTCTGTTGATGTAGGCTAGCAGATTCAGGATCACACGAAGTTCACGTTGATGGAGGCTAGCAGAATCAGGATCATACGGAGTTAACGCTGATGGAGGCTAGCAGAATCAGGATCACACAGCGTTCACGTTGATGGAGCCTAGCAGAATCAGGATCACAAGGCGTACACGTTGATGGAGGCTAGCAGAATTAGGATAACACGGAGTTCACGTTGATGGAGGCTAGCAGAATCAGGATCACACGGCGTTCACGTTGATGGAGGCTAGCAGAATCAGGATCACACGGAGTTCAAGTTGATGGAGGCCAGCAGAATCAGGATCACACAAAGTTCACGTTGATGGAGGCTAGCAGAATCAGGATCACATGGAGTTCACGTTGATGGAGGCTAGCAGAATCAGGATCACACAAAGTTCACGTTGATGGAGGCTAGCAGAATCAGGATCACACAGAGTTCACGTTGATGGAGGCTAGCAGAATCAGGATCACATGGAGTTCAGGTTGATGGAGGCTAGCAGAATCAGGATAACACGGTGTTCACGTTGATGGAGGCTAGCAGAATCAGGATCACACAGAGTTCACGTTGATGGAGGCTAGCAGAATCAGGATCAAACAGAGTTCATTTTGATGTAGGCTAGCAGAATCAGGATCACACAGAGTTCACGTTGATGGAGTCTAGCAGAATCAGAATCATACGGAGTTCACGCTGATGGAGGCTAGCAGAATCAGTATCACACGGAGTTCACGTTGATGGAGGCTAGCAGAATCAGGATCACATAGAGTTCATGTTGATGTAGGCTAGCAGATTCAGGATCACACGAAGTTCACGTTGATGGAGGCTAGCAGAATCAGGATCATGCGGAGTTCACGCTGATGGAGGCTAGCAGAATCAGGATCACACGGAGTTCACGTTGATGGAGCCTAGCAGAATCAGGATCACAAGGCGTACACGTTGATGGAGGCTAGCAGAATTAGGATAACACAGAGTTCACGATGATGGAGGCTAGCAGAATCAGGATCACACGGCGTTCACGTTGATTTAGACTAGCCGAATCAGGATCACACGGAGTTCGCGTTGATGGAGGCTAGCAGAAACAGGATCACACGGAGTTCACGTTGATGGAGGCTAGCAGAATCAGGATCACACAAATTTTATGTTGATGGATGCTAGCCGAATCAGGATCACACGGAGTTCACGTTGATGGAGGCTAGCAGAATCAGAATTACACAGCGTTCACGTTGATGGAGGCTAGCAGCATCAGAATTAGGGATGAGCCGAACACCCCCCTGTTCGGTTCGCACCAGAACATGCGAACAGGAAAAAAGTTCGTTCGAACATGCGAACACCGTTAAAGTCTATGGGACACGAACATGAATAATCAAAAGTGCTAATTTTAAAGGCTTATATGAAAGTTATTGTCATAAAAAGTGTTTGGGGACCTGGGTCCTGCCCCAGGGGACATGGATCAATGCAAAAAAAAGTTTTAAAAACGGCCGTTTTTTCAGGAGCAGTGATTTTAATAATGCTTAAAGTCAAACAATAAAAGTGTAATATCCCTTTAAATTTCGTAGCTGGGGGGTGTCTATAGTATGCCTGTAAAGGGGCACATGTTTCCTGTGTTTAGAACAGTCTGACAGCAAAATGACATTTTGAAGGAAAAAACTCATTTAAAACTACTCGCGGCTATTGCATTGCCGACAATACACATAGAAGTTCATTGATAAAAACGGCATGGGAATTCCCCAAAGGGGAACCCCGAACCAAAATTTAAAAAAAAAAATGACGTGGGAGTCCTCCTAAATTCCATACCAGGCCCTTCAGGTCTGGTATGGATATTAAGGGGAACCCCGGCCAAAATTTAAAAAAAAAATGACGTGGGGTTCCCCCTAAATTCCATACCAGACCCTTCAGGTCTGGTATGGATTTTAAGGGGAACCCCGCGCCAAAAAAAAAAAAAAAAAAAACGGCGTGGGGTCCCCCCAAAAATCCATACCAGACCCTTATCCGAGCACGCAACCTGGCAGGCCGCAGGAAAAGAGGGGGGGACGAGAGTGCGGCCCCCCCTCCCTCCTGAACCGTACCAGGCCACATGCCCTCAACATTGGGAGGGTGCTTTGGGGTAGCCCCCCAAAACACCTTGTCCCCATGTTGATGAGGACAAGTGCCTCATCCCCACAACCCTGGCCGGTGGTTGTGGGGGTCTGCGGGCGGGGGGCTTATCGGAATCTGGAAGCCCCCTTTAACAAGGTGACCCCCAGATCCCGCCCCCCCCCGTGTGAAATGGTAAGGGGGTACATAAGTACCCCTACCATTTCACGAAGAAAGTGTCAAAAATGTTAAAAATGACAAGAGACAGTTTTTGACAATTCCTTTATTTAAATGCTTCTTCTTTCTTCTATCTTCCTTCATCTTCTGGTTCTTCTGGTTCTTCTGGCTCTTCTGGTTAGGGATGAGCTTCGAGTTCGAGTCGAACTCATGTTCGACTCGAACATTGGCTGTTCGCAAGTTCACCGAACAGCGAACAATTTGGGGTGTTCGCGGCAAATTCGAATGCCGCAGAACACCCTTTAAAAGTCTATGGGAGAAATCAAAAGTGCTAATTTTAAAGGCTAATATGCAAGTTATTGTCATAAAAAGTGTTTGGGGACCTGGGTCCTGCCCCAGGGGACATGGATCAATGCAAAAAAAAGTTTTAAAAACGGCCGTTTTTTCAGGAGCAGTGATTTTAATAATGCTTAAAGTCAATCAATAAAAGTGTAATATCCCTTTAAATTTCGTACCTGGGGGGTGTCTATAGTGTGCCTGTAAAGGGGCGCATGTTTCCTGTGTTTAGAACAGTCTGACAGCAAAATGACATTTTGAAGGAAAAAACTCATTTAAAACTACCCGCGGCTATTGCATTGCCAACAATACACATAGAAGTTCATTGATAAAAACGGCATGGGAATTCCCCAAAGGGGAACCCCGAACCAAAATTAAAAAAAAAAAATGACGTGGGGGTCCCCCTAAATTCCATACCAGGCCCTTCAGGTCTGGTATGGATATTAAGGGGAACCCTGGCCAAAATTTAAAAAAAAAAATGACGTGGGGTTCCCCCTAAATTCCATACCAGACCCTTCAGGTCTGGTATGGATTTTAAGGGGAACCCCGCGCCAAAAAAAAAAAAAAAAACGGCGTGGGGTCCCCCAAAAATCCATACCAGACCCTTATCCGAGCACGCAACCTGGCAGGCCGCAGGAAAAGAGGGGGGGATGAGAGTGCGGCCCCCCCTCCCTCCTGAACCGTACCAGGCCACATGCCCTCAACATTGGGAGGGTGCTTTGGGGTAGCCCCCCAAAACACCTTGTCCCCATGTTGATGAGGACAAGGGCCTCATCCCCACAACCCTGGCCGGTGGTTGTGGGGGTCTGCGGGCGGGGGGCTTATCGGAATCTGGAAGCCCCCTTTAACAAGGTGACCCCCAGATCCCGGCCCCCCCCTGTGTGAAATGGTAAGGGGGTACATAAGTACCCCTACCATTTCACGAAAAAAGTGTCAAAAATGTTAAAAATGACAAGAGACAGTTTTTGACAATTCCTTTATTTAAATGCTTCTTCTATCTTCCTTCATCTTCTGGTTCTTCTGGTTCTTCTGGTTCTTCTGGCTCTTCTGGCTCTTCTGGTTCTTCCTCCGGCGTTCTCGTCCAGCATCTCCTCCGCGGCGTCTTCTATCTTCTTCTCCTCGGGCCGCTCCGCACCCATGGCATGGGGGGGAGGCTCCCGCTCTTCTCTTCTTCTCTTCTTCTTTTCTTCTTTTCTTCTTTTCTTCTCTTCTTCTCTTCTTCTCTTCTTCATTTTCTTCTCCGGGCCGCTCCGCAATCCATGCTGGCATGGAGGGAGGCTCCCGCTGTGTGACGGCGCTCCTCGTCTGACAGTTCTTAAATAACGGGGGGGCGGGGCCACCCGGTGACCCCGCCCCCTCTGACGCACGGTGACTTGACGGGACTTCCCTGTGACGTCATGGGGAATGCCACAGGGAAGTCCCGTCAAGTCACCGTGCATCAGAGGGGGGCGGGGTCACCGGGTGGCCCCCCCCCGTTATTTAAGAACTGTCAGACGAGGAGCGCCGTCACACAGCGGGAGCCTCCCTCCATGCCAGCATGGATTGCGGAGCGGCCCGGAGAAAAAAATGAAGAAGAGAAGAAGAGAAGAAGAGAAGAAGAGAAGAAGAGAAGAGCGGGAGCCTCCCCCCATGCCATGGGTGCGGAGCGGCCCGAGGAGAAGAAGACAGAAGACGCCGCGGAGGAGATGCTGGACGAGAACGCCGGAGGAAGAACCAGAAGAACCAGAAGAGCCAGAAGAACCAGAAGATGAAGGAAGATAGAAGAAAGAAGAAGCATTTAAATAAAGGAATTGTCAAAAACTGTCTCTTGTCATTTTTAACATTTTTGACACTTTTTTCGTGAAATGGTAGGGGTACTTACCATTTCACACAGGGGGGGGGCCGGGATCTGGGGGTCACCTTGTTAAAGGGGGCTTCCAGATTCCGATAAGACCCCCACAACCACCGGCCAGGGTTGTGGGGATGAGGCCCTTGTCCTCATCAACATGGGGACAAGGTGTTTTGGGGGGCTACCCCAAAGCACCCTCCCAATGTTGAGGGCATGTGGCCTGGTACGGTTCAGGAGGGAGGGGGGGCCGCACTCTCGTCCCCCCCTCTTTTCCTGCGGCCTGCCAGGTTGCGTGCTCGGATAAGGGTCTGGTATGGATTTTTGGGGGGACCCCACGCCGTTTTTTTTTTTTTTTTTTTGGCGCGAGGTTCCCCTTAAAATCCATACCAGACCTGAAGGGTCTGGTATGGAATTTAGGGGGAACCCCACATCATTTTTTTTTTTAAATTTTGGCCGGGGTTCCCCTTAATATCCATACCAGACCTGAAGGGCCTGGTATGGAATTTAGGAGGACTCCCACGTCATTTTTTTTTTTTAATTTTGGTTCGGGGTTCCCCTTTGGGGAATTCCCATGCCGTTTTTATCAATGAACTTCTATGTGTATTGTCGGCAATGCAATAGCCGCGGGTAGTTTTAAATGAGTTTTTTCCTTCAAAATGTCATTTTGCTGTCAGACTGTTCTAAACACAGGAAACATGCGCCCCTTTACAGGCATACTATAGACACCCCCCAGGTACGAAATTTAAAGGGATATTACACTTTTATTGTTTGACTTTAAGCATTATTAAAATCACTGCTCCTGAAAAAACGGCCGTTTTTAAAACTTTTTTTTGCATTGATCCATGTCCCCTGGGGCAGGACCCAGGTCCCCAAACACTTTTTATGACAATAACTTGCATATTAGCCTTTAAAATTAGCACTTTTGATTATTCATGTTCGTGTCCCATAGACTTTAACGGTGTTCGCATGTTCGAACGAACTTTTTTCCTGTTCGCATGTTCTGGTGCGAACCGAACAGGGGGGTGTTCGGCTCATCCCTAATCAGAGCCTTCCAAACGCTGAGCATCCTCCTGGAGCATGTACCCATCACTGTGGTCAAACAGTTCGAGGGACTCCTCAGGAGGACATGGTGGGGCTAGGGAAGGAGTCACTGATGACATTGAGCCGAGGGAAGAGGCCGCTGCTTTGCCAGACAAAGTACCCTGGGCATGGGTGAGAGAGGATGAGGAGGATGAGGATGGCTTGGTCATCCACTCGACCAAGTCTTCCGCATGTTGCGGCTCAACACGGCCAGCTGCCGAAAAAAAGGCCAAGCGTGTCCCATGGCCACGTGCTGATGAGGATGCACCGTCTCCACGACCAGCACTAGACACAGAGCCTGCTTGCCCTCTCTTATTGGCTTGTGACTGTCTGCCTCTCCTTCTTGGCCTTCCAGACATACTAATGGCCTGTAGCTGCACTAAGCTGGGATATATATATATATATATGTACTGATACTGCAGCTAGCAAAATCAACTGCCTGCCTGTAGTATGAGAACACCACCAACCTTCTACAGGTAGCTTTAGCTGAACACTGTGAGCAGGACGCACCCCACTAACTTGTAGGTTTAGCTGAACACTGTGAGCAGGACGCACTGCACTAACTGTAAATAGTCTAGCTGCCTGACTGTGGTACTAATAGGATCAAAAGAACACCAGCAATTTTCTTCAGGTAGCTGTATTTACTGTAACAAGACAAGCCTGCCTGTCAGTAAGAAGATAACAGAAACGGATCTAGCTGAACACTGTGAGCAGGACGCACCCCACTAGCTTGTAGGTTTAGCTGAACACTGTGAGGTGGACGCACCCCACTAACTTGTAGGTTTAGCAGAACACTGTGAGCAGGACACACTGCACTAACTGTAAATAGTCTAGCTGCCTGACTGTGGTACTATTAGGATCAAAAGAACACCAGTAATTTTCTTCAGGTAGCTGTAAATACTGTAACAAGACAAGCCTGCCTGTCAGTAGGAAGATAACAGGAACGGATCTAGCTGAACACTGTGATCAGGACGCACTGCACTAAATGTAAATAGTCTAGCTGCCTGACTGTGGTACTAATAGGATCAAAAGAACACCAGTAATTTTCTTCAGGTAGCTGTAAATACTGTAACAAGACAAGCCTGCCTGTCAGTAGGAAGATAACAGGAACGGATCTAGCTGAACACTGTGAGCAGGACGCACTGCACTAAATGTAAATAGTCTAGCTGCCTGACTGTGGTACTAATAGGATCAAAAGAACACCAGTAATTTTCTTCAGGTAGCTTTATATACTGTAACAAGACATGCCTGCCTGCCTGTCAGTAGGAAGATAACAGGAACGGATCTAGCTGAACACTGTGAGCAGGACGTACTGCACTAAATGTAAATAGTCTAGCTGCCTGGCTGTGGTACTAATAGGATCAAAAGAACACCAGTAATTTTCTTCAGGTAGCTGTAAATACTGTAACAAGACAAGCCTGCATGTCAGTAGGAAGATAACAGGAACAGATCTAGCTAAACTGAATACAGTGTATATATATATATGCAACACCTGGGATGCATATATATACACAATACACTTTAAGTGCAGCTAACTGACTGACTGTCCTGCCTAATCTAGCTAACTCAAATGAAATGACACTGTCTCTCTCTCTATCTCTCAGCACACTGGAACACACTGCACAGGGCCGCCGTGTAGGCGGCCTTATATAGTGTGGGGTGTGTATTAAATCCCCTGAGCCATAATTGGCCAAAGCCTCCTTGGCTTTGGCCAATTACGGCTCTCTGTTCAGGCGGCACTGTGATTGGCCAAGCATGCGGGTAATAGTGCATGCTTGGCCAATCATCAGCAAGCAATGCACTGCAATTCCGCAGTGAATTATGGGCCGTGACGCGCCACACGAATTTGGCGCAAACGGCCCATATCGTTCGCAATTCGGCGAACGACCAAACAGCCGATGTTCGAGTCGAACATGGGTTCAACTCGAACACGAAGCTCATCCCTAATTCTGAGCATGCGTGGCACTTTGTGCTTCGGATTTGTGTACACACGATCGGAATTTCCGACAACGGATTTTGTTGTCGGAAAATTTTATAGCAAGCTCTCAAACTTTGTGTGTCAGAAATTCCTATGGAAAATGTGTGATGGAGTCTACACACGGTCGGAATTTCCGACAACGAGGTCCTATCACACATTTTCCATCGGAAAATCCAATTGTGTGTACAGGGCATAAAAGGACCCCCAGGTACTATATTTAAAGGAATTTTTCATTGTATGCCCAATTACTTGCATATAAGTATCATACGGGCCGGTCTGAGTATTTATGGGATTGTCACACACAACCATCTCTCGGGTTTACAGAGAATGGTGGGAAAAAGAGAAAATATCCACTGAGCGGAAGTTGTGTGGAGGAAAATGCCTTGTTGGTGTCAGAGGTCAGAGGAGAATGGGCAGGCTGGTTCCAGATGATAGAAAGGCAACAGTAACTCAAATATTCACTCGTTACATCCAAGCAGGCGGCCCCCTCTCTCCTCGTCACCCCTCTATATGGTTAATGGATAGATTCATGCATTGCATGAATCTATCCATTGCCTGCCGCAGCCACCCCCTATTCAGACGTCTGGCCCCTTTTCAGATGCCAGGCGCCTGAATTACAGCGGCGGGGGAGTTTTTTTGAACCACCTGAATAGAGCCATAGGCTCTAATAGGCTTCAAAATAGGGTGGACTCGGACCGCAGAGCATTACGCTTGGAGTCCACCCAGATGTGTTAGAAAAGCAAACGAATATTTGCTTTTCTGACACTGAATCGTCTCTTCACCATTCAGGAAGCTTGAGTCTGTTATCCGTTTCCCAATTGGCTGAAAGGTTAGGCAATCCTATTGGATGCCTAGGAGGAGGGGAGGAGATGCCGGCGTGATCTCCGTGATCACGCCATGATCTCAGAAGGGAAGAGGACACGGAAGATGCTGCAAAATGCCTGCTGCAGCCTGTCCCCCTGCCTGATGATGCCCGATGTGGACCGGCAAATATCGGGGGGGTTGAGGTGTCAGGGGGGTGGTTGTTTGCTGCCCCCCTAAACAAAAACCACCAGCCGCCACTGAATCCAAGGTATGCAGAATACCATCTCTGAAAGCAAAACACATTCAAGCAGAAAACCACACCAGGTGTCACTCCTGTCAGCTAAGAACAGGGAACCAAGGCTATAATTGGCACAGGATCACCAAAATTGGACAATAGAAGATTGGAGAAGCGTTGCCTGGTCTGATGAGTCTGGATTTAATCTGTGACATTCAGATGGTGGGGTCAGAATTTGGCGCATGGATCCATCCTGCCTTGTATCACCAGTTCAGGCTGGTGGTGGTGGTGTAATGGTGTGGGGGATGGGCACACTTTGGGCCCCTTAGTACCAATTGAGCATGGTTTAATCACCACAGCCTACCTGAGTATTGTTGCTGACCATGTCCATGCCTTTATGACTACATCTTCTGATGGCTCCTTCCAGCAGGATAATGCACCATGTCACAAAGCTCCAATCATCTCACCACTGGACAATTAGGTCACTGTACTCCAATGGCCTCCACACTCACCACATCTCATCCAATAGAGCACCTTTGGGATGTGGTGGAACGGGAGATTGGCATCATGGATGTGCAGCCGACAAATTTGCAGCAACTGCGTGATGTTATCATGTCACTATGGAGCAAAATCCCTGAGAAATGTTTCCAACTCCTTGTTGAATCTATGCCACGAATAGTGATGGACTGAACACCCCCCGGTTCAGTTTGCTCCAGAACTCCCAATCATGGAAAAAGTTCAGACCCGACCTGCAAACCCCATTGAAATCTATGGGACCCAAACATGAAAAAATCAAAAGCCCCCATTTTGAAGGCTTATAAGCAAGTTATTGGCCATAAAAAGGGGTATGGGGACCAGGATACAACCCTGGGGGACATGTACCAATGCAAAAAAAGTTTAAAAACAATCGTTTTTAAAGGAGCAGTGATTTAATGATGCTTAAAGTGAAACAATAAAAATGAAAAATGCCTTTAAATATAGTGGCGGGGGTCCCCTAAGTCTGCCTGTAAAGTGGAGCATCTGTACCATGTATAGAAACCTGATGAAGGCAAAATTTACATTTCTAAAGAAAAAAAATTAAATTGACAGAAATACAAAAATGTTTTTTAAAAAAAAAGCGTGGTCCACCCAATCCATACCAGGCCCTTCGGGTCCCCGCCAAGATTAATACCAGACCCGTATCCAAGTATTTTTTTTTTAATAAAGGAATTGTCAAAAACTTGTGCACTGTTTTTATTTATTTTTGACACTTTTTTTGGTGAATGAGTATGGGGGACCAGAATTTTGGGGAGGGGACTACTTGTTAAAGGGGGCTTCCAGATTCTGATAAGCCTACTGCTCGCAGACCCCCACAACCACTGGCCAGGGTTGTGGGAAAGAGGCCCTTGTCCCCATCAGCATGGGGATCAGGTGCTTTGGGGTGGGGGGCAGAGCCCCCAGCCCAAAGTACCCCCCATGTTTAGAGCATGGGGCCTAGTATGGCTCAGGAGGGGGGGCGCTCGCTCATTTCCCCCCTTTTCTGGCCTGCTGAGCTGCATGCTCGGATAAGGGTCTGGCATGGATTTTGGGGGGACCCCACACTGTTATTTTATCATTTTTGTTGTGGGGTTCCCCTTAAAATCCAAACCAGACCCAAAGGGCCTGGTATGGATTGGGGGAGACTCCCACACTACTTTTTTCAATTGTTGGCAATGAGGGGAAGCCCGCTGACAGCTGATGAGTCGTTCGTTGGGAAGGATGACACGGCCAGCCCACTCCTTAACAGCCAGCTATTCACTGTGCCCTGATTGGGCAAAGCTTTGCCCAATCAGGGCACAAATTGCACTGTGCCGCACGCAGTGCATTGTGGGGTGCTCGGTGGGCGAACATCCTGCTGAGCATCCTGCAAATTTGAGTGTTCAGCGAACGGGTGAACAGGCGATATTCAGCTGAACGTTTGCTCGTTCAGAACCATTCACCCCACTCTAGTCACGAAGAATTAAGGCAGATCTGAAGGCAAAAGTGGGTCCAACCCGGTACTAACAAGGTGGGCCTGATAAAGTGGCCGGAGAGTGTATATATGTGATTCTGCGCAGGAGGGCCGCCCTGTATCAGTAAATCTGCTATAGGGCGGTCATTAACTGGTTAATGTAATAATATTAATGTTAAGAATTAGTGGTTCTTATTATGGTTCTTCTATTTATAGGGATGTTGGCATCCCTTCAGAAATATTTTAGAATTCCTAATTCCCGAGAAGAGTTATTGTTGTGCAATGTTGTTTTCAGAATAAGAGAAAATAGGAACTTCACTTCTCTGAGCCGAACTTCACTTTCTCCATCAACGTGAACTCTGTGTGATCCTGATTCTGCTAGCCTCCATCAACGTGAACTCTGTGTGATCCTGATTCTGCTAGCCTCCATCGACGTGAACTCCGTGTGATCCTGATTCTGCTAGCCTCCATCAACGTGAACGCCATGTGATCCTGATTCTGCTAGCCTCCATCAACGTGAACACCGTGTGATCCTGATTCTGCTAGCATTCATCAACGTGAACTTTGTGTGATCCTGATTCTGCTAGCCTCCATCAACGTGAACTCCGTGTGATCCTGATTCTGCTAGCCTCCATCAACGTGAACGCCATGTGATCCTAATTCTGCTAGCCTCCATCAACGTGAACACCGTGTGATCCTGATTCTGCTAGCATCCATCAACGTGAACACCGTGTGATCCTGATTCTGCTAGCCTCCATCAACATGAACTCCGTGTGATCCTGATTCTGCTAGCCTCCATCAACATGAACTCTGTGTGATCCTGATTCTGCTAGCCTCCATTGACCTGAACTCCGTGTGATCCTGATTCTGCTAGCCTCCATCAACGTGAACTCTGTGTGATCCTGATTCTGCTAGCCTCCATCGACCTGAACTCCATGTGATCCTGATTCTGCTAGCCTCCATCAACGTGAACTCCGTGTGATCCTGATTCTGCTAGCCTCCATCAACGTGAACTCCGTGTGATCCTGATTCTGCTAGCCTCCATCAACGTGAACTCCGTGTGATCCTGATTCTGCTAGCCTCCATCAACGTGAACTCCGTGTGGTCCTGATTCTGCTAGACTTCATCAACGTGAACTCCGTGTGATCCTGATTCTGCTAGCCTCCATCAACGTGAACTCCGTGTGATCCTGATTCTGCTAGTCTCCATCAGCGTAAACTCTGTGTGATCCTGATTCTGCTAGTCTCCATCAACGTGAACTCCGTGTGGTCCTGATTCTGCTAGACTCCATCAACGTGAACTCCATGTGATCCTGATTCTGCTATACTCCATCAACGTGAACTCCGTGTGATCCTGATTCTGCTAGTCTCCATCAGTGTGAACTCTGTGTGATCCTGATTCTGCTAGCCTCCATCAATGTGAACTCTGTGTGATCCTGATTCTGCTGGCCTTCATCAACTTGAACTCCGTGTGATCCTGATTCTGCTAGCCTGCATCAACGTGAACTCCGTGTGATTCTGATGCTGCTAGCCTCCATCATCGTGAACGCTGTGTGATTCTGATTCTGCTAGCCTCCATCAACGTGAACTCCTTGTGATCCTGATTCGGCTAGCATCCATCAGCATAAAATTTGTGTGATCCTGATTCTGCTAGCCTCCATCAACGTGAACTCCATGTGATCCTGATTCTGCTAGCCTCCATCAACATGAACTCCGTGTGATGCTGATTCTGCTAGCCTCCATCAACGTGAACGCCGTGTGATCCTGATTCTGCTTGCCTCCATCAACGTGAACTCCATGTTATCCTGATTCTGCTAGCCTCCATCAACGTGAACTCCGTGTTATCCTAATTCTGCTAGCCTCCATCAACGTGAACGCCGTGTGATCCTGATTCTGCTAGGCTCCATCAACGTGAACTTTGTGTGATCCTGATTCTGCTAGCCTCCATCAGCGTGAACTCCGTATGATCCTGATTCTGCTAGCCTCCATCAACATGAACTTCGTGTGATCCTGAATCTGCTAGCCAACATCAACATGAACTCTGTGTGATCCTGATTCTGCTAGTCTCCATCAATGTGAACTCTGTGTGATCCTGATTCTGCTAGCCTCCATCAATGTGAACTCTGTGTGATCCTGATTCTGCTAGCCTCCATCAACGTGAACTCTGTGTGATCCTGATTCTGCTAGCCTCCATCAACGTGAACTCCGTGTGATCCTGATTCTGCTAGCCTCCATTAACGTGAACTCCGTGTGATCCTGATTCTGCTGGCCTCCATCAACTTGAACTCCGTGTGATCCTGATTCTGCTAGCCTCCATCAACGTGAACGCCGTGTGATCCTGATTCTGCTAGCCTCCATCAACGTGAACTCCGTGTTATCCTAATTCTGCTAGCCTCCATCAACGTGTACGCCTTGTGATCCTGATTCTGCTAGGCTCCATCAACGTGAACGCTGTGTGATCCTGATTCTGCTAGCCTCCATCAGCGTTAACTCCGTATGATCCTGATTCTGCTAGCCTCCATCAACGTGAACTTCGTGTGATCCTGAATCTGCTAGCCTACATCAACATGAACTCTATGTGATCCTGATTCTGCTAGCCTCCATCAACGTGAACTCCGTGTGATACTGATTCTGCTAGCCTCCATCAGCGTGAACTCCGTATGATCCTGATTCTGCTAGACTCCATCAACGTGAACTCTGTGTGATCCTGATTCTGCTAGCCTACATCAACATGAACTCTGTTTGATCCTGATTCTGCTAGCCTCCATCAACATGAGCTCTTTGTGATCCTGATTCTGCTAGCCTCCATCAACGTGAACTCCGTGTGATCCTGATTCTGCTAGGCTTCATCAACGTAAACTCCGTGTGATTCTGATTTTGCTAGCCTCCATCAACGTGAACTTCGTGTGATCCTGAATCTGCTAGCCAACATCAACATAAACTCTGTGTGATCCTGATTCTGCTAGTCTCCATCAACGTGAACGCTGTGTGATCCTGATTCTGCTAGCCTCCATCAACGTGAACACCGTGTGATCCTGATTCTGCTAGCATCCATCAACGTGAACACCGTGTGATCCTGATTCTGCTAGCCTCCATCAACATGAACTCCGTGTGATCCTGATTCTGCTAGCCTCCATCAACATGAACTCTGTGTGATCCTGATTCTGCTAGCCTCCATTGACCTGAACTCCGTGTGATCCTGATTCTGCTAGCCTCCATCAACGTGAACTCTGTGTGATCCTGATTCTGCTAGCCTCCATCGACCTGAACTCCATGTGATCCTGATTCTGCTAGCCTCCATCAACGTGAACTCCGTGTGATCCTGATTCTGCTAGCCTCCATCAACGTGAACTCCGTGTGATCCTGATTCTGCTAGCCTCCATCAACGTGAACTCCGTGTGATCCTGATTCTGCTAGCCTCCATCAACGTGAACTCCGTGTGGTCCTGATTCTGCTAGACTCCATCAACGTGAACTCCGTGTGATCCTGATTCTGCTAGCCTCCATCAACGTGAACTCCGTGTGATCCTGATTCTGCTAGTCTCCATCAGCGTAAACTCTGTGTGATCCTGATTCTGCTAGTCTCCATCAACGTGAACTCCGTGTGGTCCTGATTCTGCTAGACTCCATCAACGTGAACTCCATGTGATCCTGATTCTGCTATACTCCATCAACGTGAACTCCGTGTGATCCTGATTCTGCTAGTCTCCATCAGTGTGAACTCTGTGTGATCCTGATTCTGCTAGCCTCCATCAATGTGAACTCTGTGTGATCCTGATTCTGCTGGCCTCCATCAACTTGAACTCCGTGTGATCCTGATTCTGCTAGCCTGCATCAACGTGAACTCCGTGTGATTCTGATGCTGCTAGCCTCCATCATCGTGAACGCTGTGTGATTCTGATTCTGCTAGCCTCCATCAACGTGAACTCCTTGTGATCCTGATTCGGCTAGCATCCATCAGCATAAAATTTGTGTGATCCTGATTCTGCTAGCCTCCATCAACGTGAACTCCATGTGATCCTGATTCTGCTAGCCTCCATCAACATGAACTCCGTGTGATGCTGATTCTGCTAGCCTCCATCAACGTGAACGCCGTGTGATCCTGATTCTGCTTGCCTCCATCAACGTGAACTCCATGTTATCCTGATTCTGCTAGCCTCCATCAACGTGAACTCCGTGTTATCCTAATTCTGCTAGCCTCCATCAACGTGAACGCCGTGTGATCCTGATTCTGCTAGGCTCCATCAACGTGAACTTTGTGTGATCCTGATTCTGCTAGCCTCCATCAGCGTGAACTCCGTATGATCCTGATTCTGCTAGCCTCCATCAACATGAACTTCGTGTGATCCTGAATCTGCTAGCCAACATCAACATGAACTCTGTGTGATCCTGATTCTGCTAGTCTCCATCAATGTGAACTCTGTGTGATCCTGATTCTGCTAGCCTCCATCAATGTGAACTCTGTGTGATCCTGATTCTGCTAGCCTCCATCAACGTGAACTCTGTGTGATCCTGATTCTGCTAGCCTCCATCAACGTGAACTCCGTGTGATCCTGATTCTGCTAGCCTCCATTAACGTGAACTCCGTGTGATCCTGATTCTGCTGGCCTCCATCAACTTGAACTCCGTGTGATCCTGATTCTGCTAGCCTCCATCAACGTGAACGCCGTGTGATCCTGATTCTGCTAGCCTCCATCAACGTGAACTCCGTGTTATCCTAATTCTGCTAGCCTCCATCAACGTGTACGCCTTGTGATCCTGATTCTGCTAGGCTCCATCAACGTGAACGCTGTGTGATCCTGATTCTGCTAGCCTCCATCAGCGTTAACTCCGTATGATCCTGATTCTGCTAGCCTCCATCAACGTGAACTTCGTGTGATCCTGAATCTGCTAGCCTACATCAACATGAACTCTATGTGATCCTGATTCTGCTAGCCTCCATCAACGTGAACTCCGTGTGATACTGATTCTGCTAGCCTCCATCAGCGTGAACTCCGTATGATCCTGATTCTGCTAGACTCCATCAACGTGAACTCTGTGTGATCCTGATTCTGCTAGCCTACATCAACATGAACTCTGTTTGATCCTGATTCTGCTAGCCTCCATCAACATGAGCTCTTTGTGATCCTGATTCTGCTAGCCTCCATCAACGTGAACTCCGTGTGATCCTGATTCTGCTAGGCTTCATCAACGTAAACTCCGTGTGATTCTGATTTTGCTAGCCTCCATCAACGTGAACTTCGTGTGATCCTGAATCTGCTAGCCAACATCAACATAAACTCTGTGTGATCCTGATTCTGCTAGTCTCCATCAACGTGAACGCTGTGTGATCCTGATTCTGCTAGCCTCCATCAACGTGAACACCGTGTGATCCTGATTCTGCTAGCATCCATCAACGTGAACACCGTGTGATCCTGATTCTGCTAGCCTCCATCAACATGAACTCCGTGTGATCCTGATTCTGCTAGCCTCCATCAACATGAACTCTGTGTGATCCTGATTCTGCTAGCCTCCATTGACCTGAACTCCGTGTGATCCTGATTCTGCTAGCCTCCATCAACGTGAACTCTGTGTGATCCTGATTCTGCTAGCCTCCATCGACCTGAACTCCATGTGATCCTGATTCTGCTAGCCTCCATCAACGTGAACTCCGTGTGATCCTGATTCTGCTAGCCTCCATCAACGTGAACTCCGTGTGATCCTGATTCTGCTAGCCTCCATCAACGTGAACTCCGTGTGATCCTGATTCTGCTAGCCTCCATCAACGTGAACTCCGTGTGGTCCTGATTCTGCTAGACTCCATCAACGTGAACTCCGTGTGATCCTGATTCTGCTAGCCTCCATCAACGTGAACTCCGTGTGATCCTGATTCTGCTAGTCTCCATCAGCGTAAACTCTGTGTGATCCTGATTCTGCTAGTCTCCATCAACGTGAACTCCGTGTGGTCCTGATTCTGCTAGACTCCATCAACGTGAACTCCATGTGATCCTGATTCTGCTATACTCCATCAACGTGAACTCCGTGTGATCCTGATTCTGCTAGTCTCCATCAGTGTGAACTCTGTGTGATCCTGATTCTGCTAGCCTCCATCAATGTGAACTCTGTGTGATCCTGATTCTGCTGGCCTCCATCAACTTGAACTCCGTGTGATCCTGATTCTGCTAGCCTGCATCAACGTGAACTCCGTGTGATTCTGATGCTGCTAGCCTCCATCATCGTGAACGCTGTGTGATTCTGATTCTGCTAGCCTCCATCAACGTGAACTCCTTGTGATCCTGATTCGGCTAGCATCCATCAGCATAAAATTTGTGTGATCCTGATTCTGCTAGCCTCCATCAACGTGAACTCCATGTGATCCTGATTCTGCTAGCCTCCATCAACATGAACTCCGTGTGATGCTGATTCTGCTAGCCACCATCAACGTGAACGCCGTGTGATCCTGATTCTGCTTGCCTCCATCAACGTGAACTCCATGTTATCCTGATTCTGCTAGCCTCCATCAACGTGAACTCCGTGTTATCCTAATTCTGCTAGCCTCCATCAACGTGAACGCCGTGTGATCCTGATTCTGCTAGGCTCCATCAACGTGAACTTTGTGTGATCCTGATTCTGCTAGCCTCCATCAGCGTGAACTCCGTATGATCCTGATTCTGCTAGCCTCCATCAACATGAACTTCGTGTGATCCTGAATCTGCTAGCCAACATCAACATGAACTCTGTGTGATCCTGATTCTGCTAGTCTCCATCAATGTGAACTCTGTGTGATCCTGATTCTGCTAGCCTCCATCAATGTGAACTCTGTGTGATCCTGATTCTGCTAGCCTCCATCAACGTGAACTCTGTGTGATCCTGATTCTGCTAGCCTCCATCAACGTGAACTCCGTGTGATCCTGATTCTGCTAGCCTCCATTAACGTGAACTCCGTGTGATCCTGATTCTGCTGGCCTCCATCAACTTGAACTCCGTGTGATCCTGATTCTGCTAGCCTCCATCAACGTGAACGCCGTGTGATCCTGATTCTGCTAGCCTCCATCAACGTGAACTCCGTGTTATCCTAATTCTGCTAGCCTCCATCAACGTGTACGCCTTGTGATCCTGATTCTGCTAGGCTCCATCAACGTGAACGCTGTGTGATCCTGATTCTGCTAGCCTCCATCAGCGTTAACTCCGTATGATCCTGATTCTGCTAGCCTCCATCAACGTGAACTTCGTGTGATCCTGAATCTGCTAGCCTACATCAACATGAACTCTATGTGATCCTGATTCTGCTAGCCTCCATCAACGTGAACTCCGTGTGATACTGATTCTGCTAGCCTCCATCAGCGTGAACTCCGTATGATCCTGATTCTGCTAGACTCCATCAACGTGAACTCTGTGTGATCCTGATTCTGCTAGCCTACATCAACATGAACTCTGTTTGATCCTGATTCTGCTAGCCTCCATCAACATGAGCTCTTTGTGATCCTGATTCTGCTAGCCTCCATCAACGTGAACTCCGTGTGATCCTGATTCTGCTAGGCTTCATCAACGTAAACTCCGTGTGATTCTGATTTTGCTAGCCTCCATCAACGTGAACTTCGTGTGATCCTGAATCTGCTAGCCAACATCAACATAAACTCTGTGTGATCCTGATTCTGCTAGTCTCCATCAACGTGAACGCTGTGTGATCCTGATTCTGCTAGCCTCCATCAATGTGAACTCTGTGTGATCCTGATTCTGCTAGCCTCCATCAACGTGAACTCTGTGTGATCCTGATTCTGCTAGCCTCCATCAACGTGAACTCCGTGTGATCCTGATTCTGCTAGCCTCCATTAACGTGAACTCCGTGTGATCCTGATTCTGCTGGCCCCCATCAACTTGAACTCCGTGTGATCCTGATTCTGCTAGCCTCCATCAACGTGAACTCCGTGTGATTCTGATGCTGCTAGCCTCCATCAACGTGAACGCTGTGTGATTCTGATTCTGCTAGCCTCCATCAACGTGAACTCCGTGTGATCCTAATTCGGCTAGCATCCATCAACATAAAATTTGTGTGATCCTGATTCTGCTAGCCTCCATCAACGTGAACTCCGTGTGATCCTGTTTCTGCTAGCCTCCATCAACGTGAACTCCGTGTGATCTTCATTCTGCTAGCCTCCATCAATGTGAACTCTGTGTGATCCTGATTCTGCTAGCCTCTGTCACGGGCATGGCCGGAGCGGAGGCTGTTGGAGAGGACTGTGTGCAAGCCTGTTGCCCACCGATTATGGGCCCTAGCATTTGAGGTGAATGAGAAATCCAGTCTGAACTGTATTAATCAGACTCAGTCATGTATATATTGTATGGGGACTCCTTACTGTATATTTGTGTCCCTGAAGAGGGAGGGGGGATTCCTCCAGCAGCCCCCTGCTGATAAGACTGATTCATTCTGCTGGGACACATCCTGTGAGGAGATGCTGGTGTTATCAACATGTGTTTATGTTAATTTGAGAGAGCTGATCACATTAGCCACCAGCCCTGGCTAATAGACGAATGGTCTAGGCTGAGGAGGGGGGAGATTGTTGTTTGTATTGTTAATTGTATTAATGTGTGAAGCTCGGTGCCCACAAGACTGTCATCTGGTCTGGGTACATTTTGTAGTAAATTAGGTCATGTTAATAAGGTTAGCTTTGAGTCATCCCTGCTATATAAAGGTCTGTGAGATCTCAAAATAAAGACAGTTCTGATGTACTCCAAGACTGGTGTTGTCTAGTTCTTGGGGTTCCTATAGCCAGATCCATTGGACTCGTGTTCCAGAACTTAGGAAGCAGTATATGACGGAAGCACTCAAGCGGAGTGTGGGACGTTCCGTGACATTGGTGGCAAGCAGCGGGAAAGCTTCCTGAAGTCTGAAGTCTGTGACATCCAAACCTCCAACTGGATCCAAGATCAGCATAGCAGACTTCAGTCACCCCAGCGGAGATATGGACCTGGCATCAGAATTCCCGGGGCTGCTGCGGATCATCCTTTCAACGTACACCAGGACTGTGTCTGAGGATGAATACCTGGAGCTCAGGCAGCTGATTCGGGTGGAGCTCTGGATGGCAGCCCTCCGTCTCGCTGGTATAAAACAGGGCAAGTGCTTTCCAACCCAAGAGCAACGGGCCAGTGACCAACGGGCATTGCGGATGGCATTCCTGGGAGAGCAGCCCCAGGAGCAATGGGTGACTGAGTTGGACAGGTTGGTCCAGCAGGAGATAGAGCTGGACAATCGTTATCGGGCTCTGCAATGGCACGCAGAGGAGGGATATTTAGGGGAGACAACAGAATGCTCTCCGGAGGGATATGACTTTGGCGGCCCTGGATTGCTGTGGGAGAACCTTACAGATCTTTTTATGTTTGGCAATGAGGGGGAACCTGACCTTGAGGACATGAGGGACTATAGAGAGTCTATGCTCGGTCTTGCAGGGGTCTCAGGGCTCAAACCTGATCTGGACCATTTGCTAAGGAAGGAACAGTATCTGGAAAGGGCATACAGGAAACTGCTAGAACAAGTTCAGCAGCATGCCAGAGAATCGGCAGTGGAAAATCCGGAGATTGCCGTCCCCAAACCTGAAGTGCTGACAAAAGGGCAGAGCTCTGCTAACCTCTGCCCAGAAATGATAGCATCTTCTGGGTTCCATGGACAGGAGATGGTGAACCTCTATTCCCAGACATCAGTTGCAGAGACATGGGATTTGATAGACTTTTCTGCTGAGGAAGAACAACCTGATGAGCCTCCAGCAGAAGAGCTGCTATCAGGGCCAAAGTTCACTGTGTTCTGCCCAGCACCAACAGTGGCTTCGGCCTTCCTGAGAGAAGAGGTAGTCGGCCTTTCTCCCACAACACTGACAGGGACATGTGATTTTCTGCCAGCAGCATCTATGGAGTGAAAATAAACTTCTCCAGCTGAAGATCTGGTAACTGAACAGAGGGTCCAAGACCTCTGTCCCACACTTTTACCACTTCCAGAGACTGGGGATTTAATAGACATTTCTGTAGAGGAGGAACCACCTAGCAAACCCCCAGCAGAAGTGCTGGCAACCGGACAGAGGGTCCAAGACCTCTGCCCCACACCTGCAGCAATTGTGGAGGCCCAAGGTGAGGAGGTGGCAGTCTATCGCGAGCTGCAGATCAGGATCCAAGGAGAGAATGCAGTCATCACCTCACAACTGCAGCTTGATCTGGTGTCGGTTGATGGGGCTTCAGTCCCCACCTGTATACCCCAGGGATGCTGGGCAGTCGGCCCAGATCCCCAACAGCAGGATGGAGTGAGCCCAGTCACCCTGTCTTCTCTCCAGCGGCAGAAAGGATTCCAGGGAGAAGAGCCAGTCCAGGCCTCTCCCCAGCGGCAGATATGTTCTCTGAGAGAGGCAGAGGATGGCTGGGTGAGTAATGCACTGTTTGGGATAATTTGTTTGGGGTACTGTGTGGGTACAGGCAGTAGAGGACTGGAGCTGTTTACTAACTTCGGAGTCAACCCGTCTGGGGTCTCCTCCTGTGTTAGTCTCCTGCCGAAAGGGGAGAAATGTCACGGGCATGGCCGGAGCGGAGGCTGTTGGAGAGGACTGTGTGCAAGCCTGTTGCCCACCGATTATGGGCCCTAGCATTTGAGGTGAATGAGAAATCCAGTCTGAACTGTATTAATCAGACTCAGTCATGTATATATTGTATGGGGACTCCTTACTGTATATTTGTGTCCCTGAAGAGGGAGGGGGGATTCCTCCAGCAGCCCCCTGCTGATAAGACTGATTCATTCTGCTGGGACACATCCTGTGAGGAGATGCTGGTGTTATCAACATGTGTTTATGTTAATTTGAGAGAGCTGATCACATTAGCCACCAGCCCTGGCTAATAGACGAATGGTCTAGGCTGAGGAGGGGGGAGATTGTTGTTTGTATTGTTAATTGTATTAATGTGTGAAGCTCGGTGCCCACAAGACTGTCATCTGGTCTGGGTACATTTTGTAGTAAATTAGGTCATGTTAATTAGGTTAGCTTTGAGTCATCCCTGCTATATAAAGGTCTGTGAGATCTCAAAATAAAGACAGTTCTGATGTACTCCAAGACTGGTGTTGTCTAGTTCTTGGGGTTCCTATAGCCAGATCCATTGGACTCGTGTTCCAGAACTTAGGAAGCAGTATATGACGGAAGCACTCAAGCGGAGTGTGGGACGTTCCGTGACAGCCTCCATCAACGTGAACTCTGTGTGATCCTGATTCTGCTAGCCTCCATCAACGTGAACTCCGTGTGATCCTGATTCTGCTAGCCTCCATTAACGTGAACTCCGTGTGATCCTGATTCTGCTGGCCTCCATCAACTTGAACTCCGTGTGATCCTGATTCTGCTAGCCTCCATCAACGTGAACTCCGTGTGATTCTAAAGCTGCTAGCCTCCATCAACGTGAACGCTGTGTAATTCTGATTCTGCTAGCCTCCATCAACGTGAACTCCGTGTGATCCTGATTCGGCTAGCATCCATCAACATAAAATTTGTGTGATCCTGATTCTGCTAGACTCCATCAACGTGAACTCCGTGTGATCCTGTTTCTGCTAGCCTCCATCAACGTGAACTCTGTGTGATCCTGATTCTGCTAGCCTCCATCAACGTGAACTCCGTGTGATCCTGATTCTGCTAGCCTCCATTAACGTGAACTCCGTGTGATCCTGATTCTGCTGGCCCCCATCATCTTGAACTCCGTGTGATCCTGATTCTGCTAGCCTCCATCAACGTGAACTCCGTGTGATTCTGATGCTGCTAGCCTCCATTAACGTGAACGCTGTGTAATTCTGATTCTGCTAGCTTCCATCAACGTGAACTCCGTGTGATCCTGATTCGGCTAGCATCCATCAACATAAAATTTGTGTGATCCTGATTCTGCTAGCCTCCATCAACGTGAACTCCGTGTGATCCTGTTTCTGCTAGCCTCCATCAACGCGAACTCCGTGTGATCCTGATTCTGCTAGCCTCCATCAACGTGAACGCCGTGAGATCAAGATTCTGCTAGCCTCCATCATCGTGAACTCCGTGTTATCCTAATTCTGCTAGCCTCCATCAACGTGTACGCCTTGTGATCCTGATTATGCTAGGCTCCATCAACGTGAACTAAGTGTGATCCTGATTCTGCTAGCCTCCATCAGCGTGAACTCCGTATGATCCTGATTCTGCTAGCCTCCATCAACGTGAACTTCGTGTGATCCTGATTCTGCTAGCCTCCATCAACGTGAACGCCGTGTTATCCTGATTCTGCAAGCCTCCATCAACGTGAATTCCATGTGATCCTGATTCTGCTAGCCTCCATCAACGTGAACTCTGTGTGATCCTGATTCTGCTAGCCTCCATCAACGTGAACGCCGTGTGATCCTGATTCTGCTAGCCTTCATCAACGTGAACTCCATGTGATCCTGATTCTGCTAGCCTCCATCAACGTGAACTTTGTGTGATCCTGATTCTGCTGGCCTCCATCAACTTGAACTCCGTGTGATCCTGATTCTGCTAGCCTCCATCAACGTGAACTCCGTGTGATTCTAAAGCTGCTAGCCTCCATCAACGTGAACGCTGTGTAATTCTGATTCTGCTAGCCTCCATCAACGTGAACTCCGTGTGATCCTGATTCGGCTAGCATCCATCAACATAAAATTTGTGTGATCCTGATTCTGCTAGACTCCATCAACGTGAACTCCGTGTGATCCTGTTTCTGCTAGCCTCCATCAACGTGAACTCTGTGTGATCCTGATTCTGCTAGCCTCCATCAACGTGAACTCCGTGTGATCCTGATTCTGCTAGCCTCCATTAACGTGAACTCCGTGTGATCCTGATTCTGCTGGCCCCCATCATCTTGAACTCCGTGTGATCCTGATTCTGCTAGCCTCCATCAACGTGAACTCCGTGTGATTCTGATGCTGCTAGCCTCCATTAACGTGAACGCTGTGTAATTCTGATTCTGCTAGCCTCCATCAACGTGAACTCCGTGTGATCCTGATTCGGCTAGCATCCATCAACATAAAATTTGTGTGATCCTGATTCTGCTAGCCTCCATCAACGTGAACTCCGTGTGATCCTGTTTCTGCTAGCCTCCATCAACGCGAACTCCGTGTGATCCTGATTCTGCTAGCCTCCATCAACGTGAACGCCGTGAGATCAAGATTCTGCTAGCCTCCATCATCGTGAACTCCGTGTTATCCTAATTCTGCTAGCCTCCATCAACGTGTACGCCTTGTGATCCTGATTATGCTAGGCTCCATCAACGTGAACTAAGTGTGATCCTGATTCTGCTAGCCTCCATCAGCGTGAACTCCGTATGATCCTGATTCTGCTAGCCTCCATCAACGTGAACTTCGTGTGATCCTGAATCTGCTAGCCTACATCAACATGAACTCTATGTGATCCTGATTCTGCCAGCCTCCATCAACGTGAACTCCGTGTGATACTGATTCTTCTAGCCTCCATCAGCGTGAACTCCGTATGATCCTGATTCTGCTAGACTCCATCAACGTGAACTCTGTGTGATCCTGATTCTGCTAGCCTACATTAAAATGAACTCTGTTTGATCCTGATTCTGCTAGCCTCCATCAACGTGAACTCTGTGTGATCCTGATTCTGCTAGCCTCCATCAACGTGAACACCGTGTTAAGCTGATTCTGCTAACCTCCATCAACCTGAACTGTATGTGATCCTGATTCTGCTAGCCTCCATCAACGTGAACTCTGTGTGATCCTGATTCTGCTAGCCTCCATCAGCGTGAACTCTGTATGATCCTGATTCTGCTAGCCTCCATCAACGTGAACTCCATGTGATCCTGATTCTGCTAGCCTCCATCAACGTGAACTTTGTGTGATCCTGATTCTGCTGGACTCCATCAACTTGAACTCCGTGTGATCCTGATTCTGCTAGCCTCCATCAACGTGAACGCCGTGTGATCCTGATTCTGCTAGCCTCCATCAACGTGAACTCCGTGTTATCCTAATTCTGCTAGCCTCCATCAATGTGTACGCCTTGTGATCCTGATTCTGCTAGGCTCCATCAACGTGAACGCTGTGTGATCCTGATTCTGCTAGCCTCCATTAATGTGAACTCTGTGTGATCCTGATTCTGCTGGCCCCCATCAACTTGAACTCAATGTGATCCTGATTCTGCTAGCCTCCATCAACGTGAACTCCGTGTGATTCTGATGCTGCTAGCCTCCATCAACGTGAACTCCGTGTGATCCTGATTCGGCTAGCATCCATCAACATAAAATTTGTGTGATCCTGATTCTGCTAGCCTCCATCAACGTGAACTCCGTGTGATCCTGTTTCTGCTAGCCTCCATCAACGTGAACTCCGTGTTATCTTGATTCTGCTAGCCTCCATCAATGTGAACTCTGTGTGATCCTGATTCTGCTAGCCTCCATCAACGTGAACTCCGTGTGATCCTGAATCTGCAAGCCTCCATCAACGTGAACTCCGTATGATCCTGATTCTGCTAGCCTCCATCAACGTGAACTCTGTGTGATCCTGATTCTGCTATCCTCCATCAACATGAGCTCTTTGTGATCCTGATTCTGCTAGCCTATATCAACGTGAACTCCGTGTGATCCTGATTCTGTTAGGCTTCATCAACGTAAACTCCGTGTGATTCTGATTTTGCTAGCCTCCATCAACGTGAACTTTGTGTGTTCCTGATTCTGCTAGCCTCCATCAACGCGAACTCCGTGTGATCCTGATTCTTCTAGCCTCCATCAGAGTGAACTCCGTATGATCCTGATTCTGCTAGCCTCCATCAACGTGAACTTCGTGTGATCCTGAATCTGCTAGCCAACATCAACATGAACTCTGTGTGATCCTGATTCTGCTAGTCTCCATCAACGTGAACGCTGTGTGATCCTGATTCTGCTAGACTCCATCAATGTGAACTCTGTGTGATCCTGATTCTGCTAGCCTCCATCAATGTGAACTCTGTGTGATCCTGATTCTGCTAGCCTCCATCAACGTGAACTCTGTGTGATCCTGATTCTGCTAGCCTCCATCAACGTGAACTCCGTGTGATCCTGATTCTGCTAGCCTCCATTAACGTGAACTCCGTGTGATCCTGATTCTGCTGGCCCCCATCAACTTGAACTCCGTGTGATTCTGATGCTGCTAGCCTCCATCAACGTGAACTCCGTGTGATCCTGATTCGGCTAGCATCCATCAATATAAAATTTGTGTGATCCTGATTCTGCTAGCCTCCATCAACGTGAACTCCATGTGATCCTGTTTCTGCTAGCCTCCATCAACGTGAACTCCGTGTTATCTTGATTCTGCTGGCCTCCATCAATGTGAACTCTGTGTGATCCTGATTCTGCTAGCCTCCATCAACTTGAACTCTGTGTGATCCTGATTCTGCTAGCCTCCATCAACGTGAACTCCGTGTGATCCTGATTCTGCTAGCTTCCATTAACGTGAACTCCGTGTGATCCTGATTCTGCTGGCCTCCATCAACTTGAACTCCATGTGATCCTGATTCTGCTAGCCTCCATCAACGTGAACTCCGTGTGATTCTGATGCTGCTAGCCTCCATCAACGTGAACGCTGTGTAATTCTGATTCTGCTAGCCTCCATCAACGTGAACTCCGTGTGATCCTGATTCGGCTAGCATCCATCAACATAAAATTTGTGTGATCCTGATTCTGCTAGCCTCCATCAACATGAACTCCGTGTGATCCTGTTTCTGCCAGCCTCCATCAACGTGAACGCCGTGTAATCCTGATTCTGCTAGCCTCCATCATCGTGAACTCCGTGTTATCCTAATTCTGCTAGCCTCCATCAACGTGTACGCCTTGTGATCCTGATTCTGCTAGGCTCCATCAATGTGAACTCCGTGTGATCCTGATTCTGCTAGCCTCCATCAGCGTGAACTCCGTATGATCCTGATTCTGCTAGCCTCCATCAACGTGAACTTCGTGTGATCCTGAATCTGCTAGCCTACATCAACATGAACTCTGTGTGATCCTGATTCTGCTAGCCTCCATCAACGTGAACTCCGTGTGAATCTGATTCTGCTAGCCTCCATCAGCGTGAACTCCGTATGATCCTGATTCTGCTGGACTCCATCAACGTGAACTCTGTGTGATCCTGATTCTGCTAGCCTACATCAAAATGAACTCTGTTTGATCCTGATTCTGCTAGCCTCCATCAACGTGAACTCTGTGTGATCCTGATTCTGCTAGCCTCCATCAACGTGAACACCGTGTTATCCTGATTCTGCTAGCCTCCATCAACCTGAACTCCATGTGATCCTGATTCTGCTAGCCTCCATCAACGTGAACTCTGTGTGATCCTGATTCTGCTAGCCTCCATCAACGTGAACTTTGTGTGATCCTGATTCTGCTAGCCTCCATCAACGTGAACTCCATGTGATCCTGATTCTGCTAGCCTCCATCAACGTGAACTTTGTGTGATCCTGATTCTGCTTGCCTCCATCAACTTGAACTCCGTGTGATCCTGATTCTGCTAGCCTCCATCAACGTGAACGCCGTGTGATCCTGATTCTGCTAGCCTCCATCAACGTGAACTCCGTGTTATCCTAATTCTGCTAGCCTCCATCAACGTGTACGCCTTGTGATCCTGATTCTGCTAGGCTCCATCAACGTGAACGCTGTGTGATCCTGATTCTGCTAGCCTCCATCAGCGTTAACTCTGTATGATCCTGATTCTACTAGCCTCCATCAACGTGAACTTCGTGTGATCCTGAATCTGCTAGCCTACATCAACATGAACTCTATGTGATCCTGATTCTGCTAGCCTCCATCAACGTGAACTCCGTGTGATACTGATTCTGCTAGCCTTCATCAGCATGAACTCCGTATGATCCTGATTCTGCTAGACTCCATCAACGTGAACTCTGTGTGATCCTGATTCTGCTAGCCTCCATTAACGTGAACTCCGTGTGATCCTGATTCTGCTGGCCCCCATCAACTTGAACTCCGTGTGATCCTGATTCTGCTAGCCTCCATCAACGTGAACTCCGTGTGATTCTGATGCTGCTAGCCTCCATCAACGTGAACGCTGTGTGATTCTGATTCTGCTAGCCTCCATCAACGTGAACTCCGTGTGATCCTGATTCGGATAGCATCCATCAACATAACATTTGTGTGATCCTGATTCTGCTAGCCTCCATCAACGTAAACTCTGTGTGATCCTGTTTCTGCTAGCCTCCATCAACGTGAACTCCATGTGATCCTGATTCTGCTAGCCTCCATCAACGTGAACTCTGTGTGATCCTGATTCTGCTAGCCTCCATCAACGTGAACTTTGTGTGATCCTGATTCTGCTAGCCTCCATCAACGTGAACTCCATGTGATCATGATTCTGCTAGACTCCACCAACGTGAACTTTGTGTGATCCTGATTCTGCTGGCCTCCATCAACTTGAACTCCGTGTGATCCTGATTCTGCTAGCCTCCATCAACGTGAACGCCGTGTGATTCTGATTCTGCTAGCCTCCATCAACGTGAACTCCGTGTTATCCTAATTCTGCTAGCCTCCATCAACGTGTATGCCTTGTGATCCTGATTCTGCTAGGCTCCATCAACGTGAACGCTGTGTGATCCTGATTCTGCTAGCCTCCATCAACGTTAACTCCGTATGATCCTGATTCTGCTAGCCTCCATCAACGTGAACTTCATGTGATCCTGAACCTGCTAGCCTACATCAACATGAACTCTATGTGATCCTGATTCTGCTAGCCTCCATCAACGTGAACTCCGTGTGATACTGATTCTGCTAGCCTCCATCAGCGTGAACTCCGTATGATCCTGATTCTGCTAGCCTCCATCAACATGAACTTCGTGTGATCCTGAATCTGCTAGCCAACATCAACATGAACTCTGTGTGATCCTGATTCTGCTAGTCTCCATCAATGTGAACTCTGTGTGATCCTGATTCTGCTAGCCTACATCAAAATGAACTCTGTTTGATCCTGATTCTGCTAGCCTCCATCAACGTGAACTCTGTGTGATCCTGATTCTGCTAGCCTCCATCAACGTGAACTCCGTGTGATCCTGATTCTGCTAGCCTCCATTAACGTGAACTCCGTGTGATCCTGATTCTGCTGGCCTCCATCAACTTGAACTCCGTGTGATCCTGATTCTGCTAGCCTCCATCAATGTGAACGCCGTGTGATCCTGATTCTGCTAGCCTCCGTCAACGTGAACTCCGTGTTATCCTAATTCTGCTAGCCTCCATCAACGTGTACGCCTTGTGATCCTGATTCTGCTAGGCTCCATCAACGTGAACGCTGTGTGATCCTGATTCTCCTAGCCTCCATCAGCGTTAACTCCGTATGATCCTGATTCTGCTAGCCTCCATCAACGTGAACTTCGTGTGATCCTGAATCTGCTAGCCTACATCAACATGAACTCTATGTGATCCTGATTCTGCTAGCCTCCATCAACGTGAACTCCGTGTGATACTGATTCTGCTAGCCTCCATCAGCGTGAACTCCGTATGATCCTGATTCTGCTAGACTCCATCAACGTGAACTCTGTGTGATCCTGATTCTGCTAGCCTCCATCAACGTGAACTCTGTGTGATCCTGATTCTGCTAGCCTCCATCAACGTGAACGCCGTGTTATCCTGATTCTGCAAGCCTCCATCAACGTGAACTCCATGTGATCCTGATTCTGCTAGCCTCCATCAACGTGAACTCTGTGTGATCCTGATTCTGCTAGCCTCCATCAACGTGAACGCCGTGTGATCCTGATTCTGCTAGCCTTCATCAACGTGAACTCCATGTGATCCTGATTCTGCTAGCCTCCATCAACGTGAACTTTGTGTGATCCTGATTCTGCTGGCCTCCATCAACTTGAACTCCGTGTGATCCTGATTCTGCTAGCCTCCATCAACGTGAACTCCGTGTGATTCTAAAGCTGCTAGCCTGCATCAACGTGAACGCTGTGTAATTCTGATTCTGCTAGCCTCCATCAACGTGAACTCCGTGTGATCCTGATTCGGCTAGCATCCATCAACATAAAATTTGTGTGATCCTGATTCTGCTAGACTCCATCAACGTGAACTCCGTGTGATCCTGTTTCTGCTAGCCTCCATCAACGTGAACTCTGTGTGATCCTGATTCTACTAGCCTCCATCAACGTGAACTCCGTGTGATCCTGATTCTGCTAGCCTCCATTAACGTGAACTCCGTGTGATCCTGATTCTGCTGGCCCCCATCATATTGAACTCCGTGTGATCCTGATTCTGCTAGCCTCCATCAACGTGAACGCCGTGAGATCAAGATTCTGCTAACCTCCATCATCGTGAACTCCGTTTCATCCTAATTCTGCTAGCCTCCGTCAACGTGTACGCCTTGTGATCCTGATTATGCTAGGCTCCATCAACGTGAACTAAGTGTGATCCTGATTCTGCTAGCCTCCATCAGCGTGAACTCCGTATGATCCTGATTCTGCTAGCCTCCATCAACGTGAACTTCGTGTGATCCTGAATCTGCTAGCCTACATCAACATGAACTCTATGTGATCCTGATTCTGCCAGCCTCCATCAACGTGAACTCCGTGTGATACTGATTCTTCTAGCCTCCATCAGCGTGAACTCCGTATGATCCTGATTCTGCTAGACTCCATCAACGTGAACTCTGTGTGATCCTGATTCTGCTAGCCTACATCAAAATGAACTCTGTTTGATCCTGATTCTGCTAGCCTCCATCAACGTGAACTCTGTGTTATCCTGATTCTGCTAGCCTCCATCAACGTGAACACCGTGTTAAGCTGATTCTGCTAACCTCCATCAACCTGAACTCCATGTGATCCTGATTCTGCTAGCCTCCATCAACGTGAACTCTGTGTGATTCTGATTCTGCTAGCCTCCATCAGCGTGAACTCCGTATGATCCTGATTCTGCTAGCCTCCATCAACGTGAACTCCATGTGATCCTGATTCTGCTAGCCTCCATCAACGTGAACTCCGTGTGATCCTGATTCTGCTAGCCTCCATCAACGTGAACGCCGTGTGATCCTGATTCTGCTAGCCTCCATCAATGTGAACTCCGTGTTATCCTAATTCTGCTAGCCTCCATCAACGTGTACGCCTTGTGATCCTGATTCTGCTAGGCTCCATCAACGTGAACGCTGTGTGATCCTGATTCTGCTAGCCTCCATTAATGTGAACTCTGTGTGATCCTGACTCTGCTGGCCCCCATCAACTTGAACTCCGTGTGATCCTGATTCTGCTAGCCTCCATCAACGTGAACTCCGTGTGATTCTGATGCTGCTAGCCTCCATCAACGTGAACTCCGTGTGATCCTGATTCGGCTAGCATCCATCAACATAAAATTTGTGTGATCCTGATTCTGCTAGCCTCCATCAACGTGAACTCCGTGTGATCCTGTTTCTGCTAGCCTCCATCAACGTGAACTCCGTGTTATCTTGATTCTGCTAGCCTCCATCAATGTGAACTCTGTGTGATCCTGATTCTGCTAGCCTCCATCAACGTGAACTCCGTGTGATCCTGAATCTGCAAGCCTCCATCAACGTGAACTCCGTATGATCCTGATTCTGCTAGCCTCCATCAACGTGAACTCTGTGTGATCCTGATTCTGCTATCCTCCATCAACATGAGCTCTTTGTGATCCTGATTCTGCTAGCCTCCATCAACATGAACTCCGTGTGATCCTGATTCTGTTAGGCTTCATCAACGTAAACTCCGTGTGATTCTGATTTTGCTAGCCTCCATCAACGTGAACTTTGTGTGTTCCTGATTCTGCTAGCCTCCATCAACGCGAACTCCGTGTGATCCTGATTCTTCTAGCCTCCATCAGCGTGAACTCCGTATGATCCTGATTCTGCTAGCCTCCATCAACGTGAACTTCGTGTGATCCTGAATCTGCTAGCCAACATCAACATGAACTCTGTGTGATCCTGATTCTGCTAGCCTCCATCAACGTGAACTCCGTGTGATCCTGAATCTGCAAGCCTCCATCAACGTGAACTCCGTATGATCCTGATTCTGCTAGCCTCCATCAACGTGAACTCTGTGTGATCCTGATTCTGCTATCCTCCATCAACATGAGCTCTTTGTGATCCTGATTCTGCTAGCCTCCATCAACGTGAACTCCGTGTGATCCTGATTCTGTTAGGCTTCATCAACGTAAACTCCGTGTGATTCTGATTTTGCTAGCCTCCATCAACGTGAACTTTGTGTGTTCCTGATTCTGCTAGCCTTCATCAACGCGAACTCCGTGTGATCCTGATTCTTCTAGCCTCCATCAGCGTGAACTCCGTATGATCCTGATTCTGCTAGCCTCCATCAACGTGAACTTCGTGTGATCCTGAATCTGCTAGCCAACATCAACATGAACTCTGTGTGATCCTGATTCTGCTAGTCTCCATCAACGTGAACGCTGTGTGATCCTGATTCTGCTAGCCTCCATCAATGTGAACTCTGTGTGATCCTGATTCTGCTAGCCTCCATCAATGTGAACTCTGTGTGATCCTGATTCTGCTAGCCTCCATCAACGTGAACTCTGTGTGATCCTGATTCTGCTAGCCTCCATCAACTTGAACTCTGTGTGATCCTGATTCTGCTAGCCTCCATCAACGTGAACTCCGTGTGATCCTGATTCTGCTAGCCTCCATTAACGTGAACTCCGTGTGATCCTGATTCTGCTGGCCTCCATCAACTTGAACTCCATGTGATCCTGATTCTGCTAGCCTCCATCAATGTGAACTCCGTGTGATTCTGATGCTGCTAGCCTCCATCAATGTGAACGCTGTGTAATTCTGATTCTGCTAGCCTCCGTCAACGTGAACTCAGTGTGATCCTGATTCGGCTAGTATCCATCAACATAAAATTTGTGTGATCCTGATTCTGCTAGCCTCCATCAACATGAACTCCGTGTGATCCTGTTTCTGCCAGCCTCCATCAACGTGAACGCCGTGTTATCCTGATTCTGCTAGCCTCCATCATCGTGAACTCCGTGTTATCCTAATTCTGCTAGCCTCCATCAACGTGTACGCCTTGTGATCCTGATTCTGCTAGGCTCCATCAATGTGAACTCCGTGTGATCCTGATTCTGCTAGCCTCCATCAGCGTGAACTCCGTATGATCCTGATTCTGCTAGCCTCCATCAACGTGAACTTCGTGTGATCCTGAATCTGCTAGCCTACATCAACATGAACTCTATGTGATCCTGATTCTGCTAGCTTCCATCAACGTGAACTCCGTGTGAATCTGATTCTGCTAGCCTCCATCAGCGTGAACTCCGTATGATCCTGATTCTGCTGGACTCCATCAACGTGAACTCTGTGTGATCCTGATTCTGCTAGCCTACATCAAAATGAACTCTGTTTGATCCTGATTCTGCTAGCCTCCATCAACGTGAACTCTGTGTGATCCTGATTCTGCTAGCCTCCATCAACGTGAACACCGTGTTATCCTGATTCTGCTAGCCTCCATCAACCTGAACTCCATGTGATCCTGATTCTGCTAGCCTCCATCAACGTGAACTCTGTGTGATCCTGATTCTGCTAGCCTCCATCAACGTGAACTCCGTATGATCCTGATTCTGCTAGCCTCCATCAACGTGAACTCTGTGTGATCCTGATTCTGCTATCCTCCATCAACATGAGCTCTTTGTGATCCTGATTCTGCTAGCCTCCATCAACGTGAACTCCGTGTGATCCTGATTCTGTTAGGCTTCATCAACGTAAACTCTGTGTGATTCTGATTTTGCTAGCCTCCATCAACGTGAACTTTATGTGTTCCTGATTCTGCTAGCCTCCATCAACGCGAACTCCGTGTGATCCTGATTCTTCTAGCCTCCATCAGCGTGAACTCCGTATGATCCTGATTCTGCTAGCCTCCATCAAGTGAACTTCGTGTGATCCTGAATCTGCTAGCCAACATCAACATGAACTCTGTGTGATCCTGATTCTGCTAGTCTCCATCAACGTGAACGCTGTGTGATCCTGATTCTGCTAGCCTCCATCAATGTGAACTCTGTGTGATCCTGATTCTGCTAGCCTCCATCAATGTGAACTCTGTGTGATCCTGATTCTGCTAGCCTCCATCAACGTGAACTCTGTGTGATCCTGATTCTGCTAGCCTCCATCAACGTGAACTCCGTGTGATCCTAATTCTGCTAGCCTCCATTAACGTGAACTCCGTATGATCCTGATTCTGCTGGCCCCCATCAACTTGAACTCCGTGTGATCCTGATTCTGCTAGCCTCCATCAACGTGAACTCCATGTGATTCTGATGCTGCTAGCCTCCATCAACGTGAACTCCGTGTGATCCTGATTCGGCTAGCATCCATCAATATAAAATTTGTGTGATCCTGATTCTGCTAGCCTCCATCAACGTGAACTCCGTGTGATCCTGTTTCTGCTAGCCTCCATCAACGTGAACTCCGTGTTATCTTGATTCTGCTAGCCTCCATCAATGTGAACTCTGTGTGATCCTGATTCTGCTAGCCTCCATCAACGTGAACTCCGTGTGATCCTGATTCTGCTAGCCTCCATTACCGTGAACTCCGTGTGATCCTGATTCTGCTGGCCTCCATCAACTTGAACTCCGTGTGATCCTGATTCTGCTAGCCTCCATCAACGTGAACTCCGTGTGATTCTGATGCTGCTAGCCTCCATCAACGTGAACGCTGTGTAATTCTGATTCTGCTAGCCTCCATCAACGTGAACTCCGTGTGATCCTGATTCGGCTAGCATCCATCAACATAAAATTTTTGTGATCCTGATTCTGCTAGCCTCCATCAACATGAACTCCGTGTGATCCTGTTTCTGCCAGCCTCCATCAACGTGAACGCCGTGTTATCCTAAATCTGCTAGCCTCCATCATCATGAACTCCGTGTTATCCTAATTCTGCTAGCCTCCATCAACGTGTACGCCTTGTGATCCTGATTCTGCTAGGCTCCATCAATGTGAACTCCGTGTGATCCTGATTCTGCTAGCCTCCATCAGCGTGAACTCCGTATGATCCTGATTCTGCTAGCCTCCATCAACGTGAACTTCGTGTGATCCTGAATCTGCTAGCCTACATCAACATGAACTCTATGTGATCCTGATTCTGCTAGCCTCCATCAACGTGAACTCCGTGTGAATCTGATTCTGCTAGCCTCCATCAGCGTGAACTCCGTATGATCCTGATTCTGCTGGACTCCATCAACGTGAACTCTGTGTGATCCTGATTCTGCTAGCCTACATCAAAATGAACTCTGTTTGATCCTGATTCTGCTAGCCTCCATCAACGTGAACTCTGTGTGATCCTGATTCTGCTAGCCTCCATCAACGTGAACACCGTGTTATCCTGATTCTGCTAGCCTCCATCAACCTGAACTCCATGTGATCCTGATTCTGCTAGCCTCCATCAACGTGAACTCTGTGTGATCCTGATTCTGCTAGCCACCATCAACGTGAACTTTGTGTGATCCTGATTCTGCTAGCCTCCATCAACTTGAACTCCGTGTGATCCTGATTCTGCTAGCCTCCATCAACGTGAACGCCGTGTGATCCTGATTCTGCTAGCCTCCATCAACGTGAACTCCGTGTTATCCTAATTCTGCTAGCCTCCATCAACGTGTACGCCTTGTGATCCTGATTCTGCTAGGCTCCATCAACGTGAACGCTGTGTGATCCTGATTCTGCTAGCCTCCATCAGCGTTAACTCTGTATGATCCTGATTCTGCTAGCCTCCATCAACGTGAACTTCGTGTGATCCTGAATCTGCTAGCCTACATCAACATGAACTCTATGTGATCCTGATTCTGCTAGCCTCCATCAACGTGAACTCCGTGTGATACTGATTCTGCTAGCCTTCATCAGCATGAACTCCGTATGATCCTGATTCTGCTAGACTCCATCAACGTGAACTCTGTGTGATCCTGATTCTGCTAGCCTCCATTAACGTGAACTCCGTGTGATCCTGATTCTGCTGGCCCCCATCAACTTGAACTCCGTGTGATCCTGATTCTGCTAGCCTCCATCAACGTGAACTCCGTGTGATTCTGATGCTGCTAGCCTCCATCAACGTGAACGCTGTGTGATTCTGATTCTGCTAGCCTCCATCAACGTGAACTCCGTGTGATCCTGATTCGGCTAGCATCCATCAACATAAAATTTGTGTGATCCTGATTCTGCTAGCCTCCATCAACGTGAACTCCGTGTGATACTGATTCTGCTAGCCTCCATCAGCGTGAACTCCGTATGATCCTGATTCTGCTAGCCTCCATCAACGTTAACTTCATGTGATCCTGAATCTGCTAGCCAACGTCAACATGAACTCTGTGTGATCCTGATTCTGCTAGTCTCCATCAACGTGAACGCTGTGTGATCCTGATTCTGCTAGCCTCCATCAATGTGAACTCTGTGTGATCCTGATTCTGCTAGCCTCCATCAACGTGAACTCTGTGTGATCCTGATTCTGCTAGCCTCCATCAACGTCAACTCCGTGTGATCCTGATTCTGCTAGCCTCCATTAACGTGAATTCCGTGTGATCCTGATTCTGCTGGCCCCCATCAACTTGAACTCCGTGTGATCCTGATTCTGCTAGCCTTCATCAACATAAAATTTGTGTGATCCTGATTCTGCTAGCCTCCATCAACGTGAACTCCGTGTGATCCTGTTTCTGCTAGCCTCCATCAACGTGAACTCCGTGTGAATTTGATTCTTTTCAATAGAAGATTACGGAAAGAGAGGAAAATTCAATAGCACCACATCCCAAATAATCACTTTAAATGTAAGAGAGGGGCATTGAGGCCATGATATGGTCCTCAGGGACTTTTTACGGTGCTTAAGTCAAATGATATATCCAACATATCATAAAATCATATTTTATTAAACAATCTTATAAAAGGAAACAGACATAATGAAGGACAATATACAAAACAGGAAAAAAGAAAAAAAGGGGGAAGATACCCCTTTAATACACAAGTTAATACCACTCTCTCGATACACAAGTTAATACCACTTTCTCAACATGTTTCGCTTGCATAAGCTTCTTCAGGAGATATGTTTGTGATATTAAAGTCAACTATAAAAAATAGAAAATATCTGTAAATAATACATATACATGTCTGCTAATACCTCATACAGTCATGATATTAGAGTATAAACAATATACAAAATAAATCTGAAAAATGAATCTGCATATGTGTAAACATTAAATATTTAAACATGAAAAAAAAAAAAAAAAAAAAAAAAAAAAAAAAGAGGGGGGAAAAAAAGGGGGAGGGGGTTTTTTTATGCATTATCATCATTCAGCTCAAAAAGAGCTTACCTGTAGAGAAAAATCTACAATTCACATGGAAATTTGGGTAATGGCGGAAAGCTTCCTCCCCGATTCTCACCTCACTTGGGAGGCATGCAGAGAGAGATAAAAATCTTTAAGCCTAAGCTCTTTGTAGAAAAGAAGAAAATAGAAAGAAGTAAGTCTAGGTAATTAAAGTAATTTTCAATGATATATATGATATATTTATACATAATATCATTGAAAATTACTTTAATTACCTAGACTTACTTCTTTCTATTTTCTTCTTTTCTACAAAGAGCTTAGGCTTAAAGATTTTTATCTCTCTCTGCATGCCTCCCAAGTGAGGTGAGAATCGGGGAGGAAGCTTTCCGCCATTACCCAAATTTCCATGTGAATTGTAGATTTTTCTCTACAGGTAAGCTCTTTTTGAGCTGAATGATGATAATGCATAAAAAAACCCCCTCCCCCTTTTTTTCCCCCCTCTTTTTTTTTTTTTTTTTCATGTTTAAATATTTAATGTTTACACATATGCAGATTCATTTTTCAGATTTATTTTGTATTTTATACTCTAATATCATGACTGTATGAGGTATTAGCAGACATGTATATGTATTATTTACAGATATTTTCTATTTTTTATAGTTGACTTTAATATCACAAACATATCTCCTGAAGAAGCTTATGCAAGCGAAACATGTTGAGAAAGTGGTATTAACTTGTGTATCGAGAGAGTGGTATTAACTTGTGTATTAAAGGGGTATCTTCCCCCTTTTTTTCTTTTTTCCTGTTTTGTATATTGTCCTTCATTATGTCTGTTTCCTTTTATAAGATTGTTTAATAAAATATGATTTTATGATATGTTGGATATATCATTTGACTTAAGCACCGTAAAAAGTCCCTGAGGACCATATCATGGCCTCAATGCCCCTCTCTTACATTTAAAGTGAATTTGATTCTGCTAGCCTTCATCAATGTGAACTCTGTGTGATCCTGATTCTGCTAGCCTCCATCAACGTGAACTCCGTGTGATCCTGATTCTGCTAGCCTCCATTAACGTGAACTCCGTGTGATCCTGATTCTGCTGGCCTCCATCAACTTGAACTCCGTGTGATCCTGATTCTGCTAGCCTCCATCAACGTGAACTCTGTGTGATTCTGATGCTGCTAGCCTCCATTAACGTGAATGCTGTGTAATTCTGATTCTGCTAGCCTCCATCAACGTGAACTCCGTGTGATCCAGATTCAGCTAGCATCCATCAACATAAAATTTGTGTGATCCTGATTCTGCTAGCCTCCATCAACGTGAACTCCGTGTGATCCTGTTTCTGCTAGCCTCCATCAACGTGAACGCCGTGTGATCCTGATTCTGCTACCCTCCATCATCGTGAACTCCGTGTTATCCTAATTCTGCTAGCCTCCATCAACGTGTACGCCTTGTGATCCTGATTCTGCTAGGCTCCATCAACGTGAACTCCGTGTGATGCTGATTCTGCTAGCCTCCATCAGCCTGAACTCCGTATGATCCTGATTCTGCTAGCCTCCATCAACGTGAACTTCGTGTGATCCTGAATCTGCTAGCCTACATCAACATGAACTCTATGTGATCCTGATTCTGCTAGCCTCCATCAACGTGAACTCCGTGTGATACTGATTCTGCTAGCCTCCATCAGCGTGAACTTCGTATGATCCTGATTCTGCTGGACTCCATCAACGTGAACTCTGTGTGATCCTGATTCTGCTAGCCTACATCAAAATGAACTCTGTTTGATCCTGATTCTGCTAGCCTCCATCAACGTGAACTCTGTGTGATCCTGATTCTGCTAGCCTCCATCAACGTGAACACCGTGTTATCCTGATTCTGCTAGCCTCCATCAGCCTGAACTCCATGTGATCCTGAATCTGCTAGCCTCCAGCAACGTGAACTCTGTGTGATCCTGATTCTGCTAGCCTCCATCAACGTGAACTTTGTGTGATCCTGATTCTGCTAGCCTCCATCAACGTGAACTCCATGTGATCCTGATTCTGCTAGCCTCCATCAACGTGAACTTTGTGTGATCCTGATTCTGCTGGCCTCCATCAACTTGAACTCCGTGTGATCCTGATTCTGCTAGCCTCCATCAACGTGAACGCCGTGTGATCCTGATTCTGCTAGCCTCCATCAACGTGAACTCCGTGTTATCCTAATTCTGCTAGCCTCCATCAACGTGTACGCCTTGTGATCCTGATTCTGCTAGGCTCCATCAACGTGAACGCTGTGTGATCCTGATTCTGCTAGCCTCCATCAGCGTTAACTCCGTATGATCCTGATTCTGCTAGCCTCCATCAACGTGAACTTCGTGTGATCCTGAATCTGCTAGCCTACATCAACATGAACTCTATGTGATCCTGATTCTGCTAGCCTCCATCAACGTGAACTCCGTGTGATACTGATTCTGCTAGCCTTCATCAGCGTGAACTCCGTATGATCCTGATTCTGCTAGACTCCATCAACGTGAACTCTGTGTGATCCTGATTCTGTTAGCCTCCATTAATGTGAACTCCGTGTGATCCTGATTCTGCTGGCCCCCATCAACTTGAACTCCGTGTGATCCTGATTCTGCTAGCCTCCATCAACGTGAACTCCGTGTGATTCTGATGCTGCTAGCCTCCATCAACGTGAACGCTGTGTGATTCTGATTCTGCTAGCCTCCATCAACGTGAACTCCGTGTGATCCTGATTCGGCTAGCATCCATCAACATAAAATTTGTGTGATCCTGATTCTGCTAGCCTCCATCAACGTGAACTGCGTGTGATCCTGTTTCTGCTAGCCTCCATCAACGTGAACTCCATGTGATCCTGATTCTGCTAGCCTCCATCAACGTGAACTCTGTGTGATCCTGATTCTGCTAGCCTCCATCAACGTGAACTTTGTGTGATCCTGATTCTGCTAGCCTCCATCAACGTGAACTCCATGTGATGCTGATTCTGCTAGCCTCCATCAACGTGAACTTTGTGTGATCCTGATTCTGTAGGCCTCCATCAACTTGAACTCCGTGTGATCCTGATTCTGCTAGCCTCCATCAACGTGAACGCCGTGTGATCCTGATTCTGCTAGCCTCCATCAACGTGAACTCCGTGTTACCCTAATTCTGCTAGCCTCCATCAACGTGTACGCCTTGTGATTCTGATTCTGCTAGGCTCCATCAACGTTAACTCCGTATGATCCTGATTCTGCTAGCCTCCATCAACGTGAACTTCGTGTGATCCTGAATCTGCTAGCCTACATCAACATGAACTCTATGTGATCCTGTTTCTGCTAGCCTCCATCAACGTGAACTCCGTGTGATACTGATTCTGCTAGCCTCCATCAGCGTGAACTCCGTATGATCCTGATTCTGCTAGACTCCATCAACGTGAACTCTGTGTGATCCTGATTCTGCTAGCCTCCATCAACGTGAACTCTGTGTGATCCTGATTCTGCTAGCCTCCATCAACGTGAACGCCGTGTTATCCTGATTCTGCAAGCCTCCATCAACGTGAACTCCATGTGATCCTGATTCTGCTAGCCTCCATCAACGTGAACTCTGTGTGATCCTGATTCTGCTAGCCTCCATCAACGTGAACGCCGTGTGATCCTGATTCTGCTAGCCTTCATCAACGTGAACTCCATGTGATCCTGATTCTGCTAGCCTCCATCAACGTGAACTTTGTGTGATCCTGATTCTGCTGGCCTCCATCAACTTGAACTCCGTGTGATCCTGATTCTGCTAGCCTCCATCAACGTGAACTCCGTGTGATTCTAAAGCTGCTAGCCTCCATCAACGTGAACGCTGTGTAATTCTGATTCTGCTAGCCTCCATCAACGTGAACTCCGTGTGATCCTGATTCGGCTAGCATCCATCAACATAAAATTTGTGTGATCCTGATTCTGCTAGACTCCATCAACGTGAACTCCGTGTGATCCTGTTTCTGCTAGCCTCCATCAACGTGAACTCTGTGTGATCCTGATTCTGCTAGCCTCCATCAACGTGAACTCCGTGTGATCCTGATTCTGCTAGCCTCCATTAACGTGAACTCCGTGTGATCCTGATTCTGCTGGCCCCCATCATCTTGAACTCCGTGTGATCCTGATTCTGCTAGCCTCCATCAACGTGAACTCCGTGTGATTCTGATGCTGCTAGCCTCCATTAACGTGAACGCTGTGTAATTCTGATTCTGCTAGCCTCCATCAACGTGAACTCCGTGTGATCCTGATTCGGCTAGCATCCATCAGCATAAAATTTGTGTGATCCTGATTCTGCTAGCCTCCATCAACGTGAACTCCGTGTGATCCTGTTTCTGCTAGCCTCCATCAACGCGAACTCCGTGTGATCCTGATTCTGCTAGCCTCCATCAACGTGAACGCCGTGAGATCAAGATTTCGGTAGCCTCCATCATCTTGAACTCCGTGTTATCCTAATTCTGCTAGCCTCCATCAACGTGTACGCCTTGTGATCCTGATTATGCTAGGCTCCATCAACGTGAACTAAGTGTGATCCTGATTCTGCTAGCCTCCATCAGCGTGAACTCCGTATGATCCTGATTCTGCTAGCCTCCATCAACGTGAACTTCGTGTGATCCTGAATCTGCTAGCCTACATCAACATGAACTCTATGTGATCCTGATTCTGCCAGCCTCCATCAACGTGAACTCCGTGTGATACTGATTCTTCTAGCCTCCATCAGCGTGAACTCCGTATGATCCTGATTCTGCTAGACTCCATCAACGTGAACTCTGTGTGATCCTGATTCTGCTAGCCTACATCAAAATGAACTCTGTTTGATCGTGATTCTGCTAGCCTCCATCAACGTGAACTCTGTGTGATCCTGATTCTGCTAGCCTCCATCAACGTGAACACCGTGTTAAGCTGATTCTGCTAACCTCCATCAACCTGAACTCCATGTGATCCTGATTCTGCTAGCCTCCATCAACGTGAACTCTGTGTGATCCTGATTCTGCTAGCCTCCATCAGCGTGAACTCCGTATGATCCTGATTCTGCTAGCCTCCATCAACGTGAACGCCGTGTGATCCTGATTCTGCTAGCCTCCATCAACGTGAACTCCGTGTTATCCTAATTCTGCTAGCCTCCATCAACGTGTACGCCTTGTGATCCTGATTCTGCTAGGCTCCATCAACGTGAACGCTGTGTGATCCTGATTCTGCTAGCCTCCATTAATGTGAACTCTGTGTGATCCTGAATCTGCTGGCCCCCATCAACTTGAACTCCGTGTGATCCTGATTCTGCTAGCCTCCATCAACGTGAACTCCGTGTGATTCTGATGCTGCTAGCCTCCATCAACGTGAACTCCGTGTGATCCTGATTCGGCTAGCATCCATCAACATAAAATTTGTGTGATCCTGATTCTGCTAGCCTCCATCAACGTGAACTCCGTGTGATCCTGTTTCTGCTAGCCTCCATCAACGTGAACTCCGTGTTCTCTTGATTCCGCTAGCCTCCATCAATGTGAACTCTGTGTGATCCTGATTCTGCTAGCCTCCATCAACGTGAACTCCGTATGATCCTGATTCTGCTAGCCTCCATCAACGTGAACTCTGTGTGATCCTGATTCTGCTATCCTCCATCAACATGAGCTCTTTGTGATCCTGATTCTGCTAGCCTCCATCAACGTGAACTCCGTGTGATCCTGATTCTGTTAGGCTTCATCAACGTAAACTCTGTGTGATTCTGATTTTGCTAGCCTCCATCAACGTGATCTTTGTGTGTTCCTGATTCTGCTAGCCTCCATCAACGCGAACTCCGTGTGATCCTGATTCTTCTAGCCTCCATCAGCGTGAACTCCGTATGATCCTGATTCTGCTAGCCTCCATCAACGTGAACTTCGTGTGATCCTGAATCTGCTAGCCAACATCAACATGAACCCTGTGTGATCCTGATTCTGCTAGTCTCCATCAACGTGAACGCTGTGTGATCCTGATTCTGCTAGCCTCCATCAATGTGAACTCTGTGTGATCCTGATTCTGCTAGCCTCCATCAATGTGAACTCTGTGTGATCCTGATTCTGCTAGCCTCCATCAACGTGAACTCCGTGTGATCCTAATTCTGCTAGCCTCCATTAACGTGAACTCCGTGTGATCCTGATTCTGCTGGCCCCCATCAACTTGAACTCCGTGTGATCCTGATTCTGCTAGCCTCCATCAACGTGAACTCCGTGTGATTCTGATGCTGCTAGCCTCCATCAACGTGAACTCCGTGTGATCCTGATTCGGCTAGCATCCATCAATATAAAATTTGTGTGATCCTGATTCTGCTAGCCTCCATCAACGTGAACTCCGTGTGATCCTGTTTCTGCTAGCCTCCATCAACGTGAACTCCGTGTTATCTTGATTCTGCTAGCCTCCATCAATGTGAACTCTGTGTGATCCTGATTCTGCTAGCCTCCATCAACGTGAACTCCGTGTGATCCTGATTCTGCTAGCCTCCATTAACGTGAACTCCGTGTGATCCTGATTCTGCTGGCCTCCATCAACTTGAACTCCGTGTGATCCTGATTCTGCTAGCCTCCATCAACGTGAACTCCGTGTGATTCTGATGCTGCTAGCCTCCATCAACGTGAACGCTGTGTAATTCTGATTCTGCTAGCCTCCATCAACGTGAACTCCGTGTGATCCTGATTCGGCTAGCATCCATCAACATAAAATTTGTGTGATCCTGATTCTGCTAGCCTCCATCAACATGAACTCCGTGTGATCCTGTTTCTGCCAGCCTCCATCAACGTGAACGCCGTGTTATCCTGATTCTGCTAGCCTCCATCATCGTGAACTCCGTGTTATCCTAATTCTGCTAGCCTCCATCAACGTGTACGCCTTGTGATCCTGATTCTGCTAGGCTCCATCAATGTGAACTCCGTGTGATCCTGATTCTGCTAGCCTCCATCAGCGTGAACCCCGTATGATCCTGATTCTGCTAGCCTCCATCAACGTGAACTTCGTGTGATCCTGAATCTGCTAGCCTACATCAACATGAACTCTATGTGATCCTGATTCTGCTAGCCTCCATCAACGTGAACTCCGTGTGAATCTGATTCTGCTAGCCTCCATCAGCGTGAACTCCGTATGATCCTGATTCTGCTGGACTCCATCAACGTGAACTCTGTGTGATCCTGATTCTGCTAGCCTACATCAAAATGAACTCTGTTTGATCCTGATTCTGCTAGCCTCCATCAACGTGAACTCTGTGTGATCCTGATTCTGCTAGCCTCCATCAACGTGAACACCGTGTTATCCTGATTCTGCTAGCCTCCATCAACCTGAACTCCATGTGATCCTGATTCTGCTAGCCTCCATCAACGTGAACTCTGTGTGATCCTGATTCTGCTAGCCTCCATCAACGTGAACTTTGTGTGATCCTGATTCTGCTAGCCTCCATCAACGTGAACTCCATGTGATCCTGATTCTGCTAGCCTCCATCAACGTGAACTTTGTGTGATCCTGATTCTTCTTGCCTCCATCAACTTGAACTCCGTGTGATCCTGATTCTGCTAGCCTCCATCAACGTGAACGCCGTGTGATCCTGATTCTGCTAGCCTCCATCAACGTGAACTCCGTGTTATCCTAATTCTGCTAGCCTCCATCAACGTGTACGCCTTGTGATCCTGATTCTGCTAGGCTCCATCAACGTGAACGCTGTGTGATCCTGATTCTGCTAGCCTCCATCAGCGTTAACTCTGTATGATCCTGATTCTGCTAGCCTCCATCAACGTGAACTTCGTGTGATCCTGAATCTGCTAGCCTACATCAACATGAACTCTATGTGATCCTGATTCTGCTAGCCTCCATCAACGTGAACTCCGTGTGATACTGATTCTGCTAGCCTTCATCAGCATGAACTCCGTATGATCCTGATTCTGCTAGACTCCATCAACGTGAACTCTGTGTGATCCTGATTCTGCTAGCCTCCATTAACGTGAACTCCGTGTGATCCTGATTCTGCTGGCCCCCATCAACTTGAACTCCGTGTGATCCTGATTCTGCTAGCCTCCATCAACGTGAACTCCGTGTGATTCTGATGCTGCTAGCCTCCATCAACGTGAACGCTGTGTGATTCTGATTCTGCTAGCCTCCATCAACGTGAACTCCGTGTGATCCTGATTCGGCTAGCATCCATCAACATAAAATTTGTGTGATCCTGATTCTGCTAGCCTCCATCAACGTGAACTCCGTGTGATCCTGTTTCTGCTAGCCTCCATCAACGTGAACTCCATGTGATTCTGATTCTGCTAGCCTCCATCAACGTGAACTCCATGTGATCCTGATTCTGCTAAACTCCACCAACGTGAACTTTGTGTGATCCTGATTCTGCTGGCCTCCATCAACTTGAACTCCGTGTGATCCTGATTCTGCTAGCCTCCATCAACGTGAACGCCGTGTGATTCTGATTCTGCTAGCCTCCATCAACGTGAACTCCGTGTTATCCTAATTCTGCTAGCCTCCATCAACGTGTATGCCTTGTGATCCTGATTCTGCTAGGCTCCATCAACGTGAACGCTGTGTGATCCTGATTCTGCTAGCCTCCATCAACGATAACTCCGTATGATCCTGATTCTGCTAGCCTCCATCAACGTGAACTTCGTGTGATCCTGAACCTGCTAGCCTACATCAACATGAACTCTATGTGATCCTGATTCTGCTAGCCTCCATCAACATGAACTCCGTGTGATACTGATTCTGCTAGCCTCCATCAGCGTGAACTCCGTATGATCCTGATTCTGCTAGCCTCCATCAACATGAACTTCATGTGATCCTGAATCTGCTAGCCAACATCAACATGAACTCTGTGTGATCCTTATTCTGCTAGTCTCCATCAATGTGAACTCTGTGTGATCCTGATTCTGCTAGCCTACATCAAAATGAACTCTGTTTGATCCTAATTCTGCTAGCCTCCATTAACGTGAACTCCGTGTGATCCTGATTCTGCTGGCCTCCATCAACTTGAACTCCGTGTGATCCTGATTCTGCTAGCCTCCATCAACGTGAACGCCGTGTGATCCTGATTCTGCTAGCCTCCATCAACGTGTACGCCTTGTGATCCTGATTCTGCTAGGCTCCATCAACGTGAACGCTGTGTGATCCTGATTCTCCTAGCCTCCATCAGCGTTAACTCCGTATGATCCTGATTCTGCTAGCCTCCATCAACGTGAACTTCGTGTGATCCTGAATCTGCTAGCCTACATCAACATGAACTCTATGTGATCCTGATTCTGCTAGCCTCCATCAACGTGAACTCCGTGTGATACTGATTCTGCTAGCCTCCATCAGCGTGAACTCTGTATGATCCTGATTCTGCTAGACTCCATCAACGTGAACTCTGTGTGATCCTGATTCTGCTAGCCTCCATCAACGTGAACTCTGTGTGATCCTGATTCTGCTAGCCTCCATCAACGTGAACGCCGTGTTATCCTGATTCTGCAAGCCTCCATCAACGTGAACTCCATGTGATCCTGATTCTGCTAGCCTCCATCAACGTGAACTCTGTGTGATCCTGATTCTGCTAACCTCCATCAACGTGAACGCCGTGTGATCCTGATTCTGCTAGCCTTCATCAACGTGAACTTCATGTGATCCTGATTCTGCTAGCCTCCATCAACGTGAACTTTGTGTGATCCTGATTCTGCTAGCCTCCATCAACGTGAACTCCGTGTGATCCTGATTCTGCTAGCCTCCATCAGAGTGAACTCCGTATGATCCTGATTCTGCTAGCCTCCATCAACGTGAACACTGTGTTATCCTGAATCTGCAAGCCTCCATCAACGTGAACTCCGTATGATCCTGATTCTGCTAGCCTCCATCAACATGAACTTCATGTGATCCTGAATCTGCTAGCCTCCATCAACGTGAACTCCGTGTGATCCTGATTCTGCTAGGCTTCATCAACGTAAACTCCGTGTGATTTTGATTTTGCTAGCCTCCATCAACGTGAACTTTGTGTGATCCTGATTCTGCTAGCCTCCATCAACGTGAACTCCGTGTGATCCTGATTCTTCTAGCCTCCATCAGCGTGAACTCCGTATGATCCTGATTCTGCTAGCCTCCATCAACGTTAACTTCATGTGATCCTGAATCTGCTAGCCAACATCAACATGAACTCTGTGTGATCCTGATTCTGCTAGTCTCCATCAACGTGAACGCTGTGTGATCCTGATTCTGCTAGCCTCCATCAATGTGAACTCTGTGTGATCCTGATTCTGCTAGCCTCCATCAATGTGAACTCTGTGTGATCCTGATTCTGCTAGCCTCCATCAACGTGAACTCTGTGTGATCCTGATTCTGCTAGCCTCCATCAACGTCAACTCCGTGTGATCCTGATTCTGCTAGCCTCCATTAACGTGAATTCCGTGTGATCCTGATTCTGCTGGCCCCCATCAACTTGAACTCCGTGTGATCCTGATTCTGCTAGCCTCCATCAACGTGAACTCCGTGTGATTCTGATGCTGCTAGCCTCCATCAACGTGAACTCCGTGTGATCCTGATTCGGCTAGCATCCATCAACATAAAATTTGTGTGATCCTGATTCTGCTAGCCTCCATCAACGTGAACTCCGTGTGATCCTGTTTCTGCTAGCCTCCATCAACGTGAACTCCATGTGAATTTGATTCTGCTAGCCTCCATCAATGTGAACTCTGTGTGATCCTGATTCTGCTAGCCTCCATCAACGTGAACTCCGTGTGATCCTGATTCTGCTAGCCTCCATTAACGTGAACTCCGTGTGATCCTGATTCTGCTGGCCTCCATCAACTTGAACTCCGTGTGATCCTGATTCTGCTAGCCTCCATCAACGTGAACTCTGTGTGATTCTGATGCTGCTAGCCTCCATCAACGTGAATGCTGTGTAATTCTGATTCTGCTAGCCTCCATCAACGTGAACTCCGTGTTATCCAGATTCGGCTAGCATCCATCAACATAAAATTTGTGTGATCCTGATTCTGCTAGCCTCCATCAACGTGAACTCCGTGTGATCCTGTTTCTGCTAGCCTCCATCAACGTGAACGCCGTGTGATCCTGATTCTGCTAGCCTCCATCATCGTGAACTCCGTGTTATCCTAATTCTGCTAGCCTCCATCAACGTGTACGCCTTGTGATCCTGATTCTGCTAGGCTCCATCAACGTGAACTCCGTGTGATCCTGATTATGCTAGCCTCCATCAGCGTGAACTCCGTGTGATCCTGATTCTGCTAGCCTCCATTAACGTGAACTCCGTGTGATCCTGATTCTGCTGGCCTCCATCAACTTGAACTCCGTGTGATCCTGATTCTGCTAGCCTCCATCAACGTGAACTCTGTGTGATTCTGATGCTGCTAGCCTCCATCAACGTGAATGCTGTGTAATTCTGATTCTGCTAGCCTCCATCAACGTGAACTCCGTGTTATCCAGATTCGGCTAGCATCCATCAACATAAAATTTGTGTGATCCTGATTCTGCTAGCCTCCATCAACGTGAACTCCGTGTGATCCTGTTTCTGCTAGCCTCCATCAACGTGAACGCCGTGTGATCCTGATTCTGCTAGCCTCCATCATCGTGAACTCCGTGTTATCCTAATTCTGCTAGCCTCCATCAACGTGTACGCCTTGTGATCCTGATTCTGCTAGGCTCCATCAACGTGAACTCCGTGTGATCCTGATTATGCTAGCCTCCATCAGCGTGAACTCCGTATGATCCTGATTCTGCTAGCCTCCATCAACGTGAACTCTGTGTGATCCTGATTCTGCTAGCCTCCATCAACGTGAACTTTGTGTGATCCTGATTCTGCTAGCCTCCATCAACGTGAACTCCATGTGATCCTGATTCTGCTAGCCTCCATCAACGTGAACTTTGTGTGATCCTGATTCTGCTGGCCTCCATCAACTTGAACTCCGTGTGATCCTGATTCTGCTAGCCTCCATCAACGTGAACGCCGTGTGATCCTGATTCTGCTAGCCTCCATCAACGTGAACTCAGTGTTATCCTAATTCTGCTAGCCTCCATCAACGTGTACGCCTTGTGATCCTGATTCTGCTAGGCTCCATCAACGTGAACGCTGTGTGATCCTGATTCTGCTAGCCTCCATCAGCGTTAACTCCGTATGATCCTGATTCTGCTAGCCTCCATCAACGTGAACTTCGTGTGATCCTGAATCTGCTAGCCTACATCAACATGAACTCTATGTGATCCTGATTCTGCTAGCCTCCATCAACGTGAACTCCGTGTGATACTGATTCTGCTAGCCTTCATCAGCGTGAACTCCGTATGATCCTGATTCTGCTAGACTCCATCAACGTGAACTCTGTGTGATCCTGATTCTGCTAGCCTCCATCAACGTGAACGCCGTGTGATCCTGATTCTGCTAGCCTCCATCAACGTGAACTCCATGTGATCCTGATTCTGCTAGCCTCCATCAACGTGAACTCCGTGTGATACTGATTCTGCTAGCCTCCATCAGCGTGAACTCCGTATGATCCTGATTCTGCTGGACTCCATCAACGTGAACTCTGTGTGATCCTGATTCTGCTAGCCTACATCAAAATGAACTCTGTTTGATCCTGATTCTGCTAGCCTCCATCAACGTGAACTCTGTGTGATCCTGATTCTGCTAGCCTCCATCAACGTGAACACCGTGTTATCCTGATTCTGCTAGCCTCCATCAGCCTGAACTCCATGTGATCCTGATTCTGCTAGCCTCCATCAACGTGAACTCTGTGTGATCCTGATTCTGCTAGCCTCCATCAACGTGAACTTTGTGTGATCCTGATTCTGCTAGCCTCCATCAACGTGAACTTTGTGTGATCCTGATTCTGCTGGCCTCCATCAACTTGAACTCCGTGTGATCCTGATTCTGCTAGCCTCCATCAACGTGAACGCCGTGTGATCCTGATTCTGCTAGCCTCCATCAACGTGAACTCCGTGTTATCCTAATTCTGCTAGCCTCCATCAACATGTACGCCTTGTGATCCTGATTCTGCTAGGCTCCATCAACGTGAACGCTGTGTGATCCTGATTCTGCTAGCCTCCATCAGCGTTAACTCCGTATGATCCTGATTCTGCTAGCCTCCATCAACGTGAACTTCGTGTGATCCTGAATCTGCTAGCCTACATCAACATGAACTCAATGTGATCCTGATTCTGCTAGCCTCCATCAACGTGAACTCCGTGTGATACTGATTCTGCTAGCCTTCATCATCGTGAACTCCGTATGATCCTGATTCTGCTAGACTCCATCAACGTGAACTCTGTGTGATCCTGATTCTGCTAGCCTCCATTAACGTGAACTCCATGTGATCCTGATTCTGCTGGCCCCCATCAACTTGAACTCCGTGTGATCCTGATTCTGCTAACCTCCATCAACGTGAACTCCGTGTGATTCTGATGCTGCTAGCCTCCATCAACGTGAACGCTGTGTGATTCTGATTCTGCTAGCCTCCATCAACGTGAACTCCGTGTGATCCTGATTCGGCTAGCATCCATCAACATAAAATTTGTGTGATCCTGATTCTGCTAGCCTCCATCAACGTGAACTCCGTGTGATCCTGTTTCTGCTAGCCTCCATCAACGTGAACTCCATGTGATCCTGATTCTGCTAGCCTCCATCAACGTGAACTCTGTGTGATCCTGATTCTGCTAGCCTCCATCAACGTGAACTTTGTGTGATCCTGATTCTGCTAGCCTCCATCAACGTGAACTCCATGTGATCCTGATTCTGCTAGCCTCCATCAACGTGAACTTTGTGTGATCCTGATTCTGTAGGCCTCCATCAACTTGAACTCCGTGTGATCCTGATTCTGCTAGCCTCCATCAACGTTAACGCCGTGTGATCCTGATTCTGCTAGCCTCCATCAACGTGAACTCCGTGTTACCCTAATTCTGCTAGCCTCCATTAACGTGTACGCCTTGTGATCCTGATTCTGCTAGCCTCCATCAACGTGAACTCCGTGTGATACTGATTCTGCTAGCCTCCATCAGCGTGAACTCCGTATGATCCTGATTCTGCTAGACTCCATCAACATGAACTTCGTGTGATCCTGAATCTGCTAGCCAACATCAACATGAACTCTGTGTGATCCTGATTCTGCTAGTCTCCATCAATGTGAACTCTGTGTGATCCTGATTCTGCTAGCCTCCATCAATGTGAACTCTTTGTGATCCTGATTCTGCTAGCCTTCATCAACGTGAACTCTGTGTGATCCTGATTCTGCTAGCCTCCATCAACGTGAACTCCGTGTGATCCTGATTCTGCTAGCCTCCATTAACGTGAGCTCCGTGTGATCCTGATTCTGCTGGCCTCCATCAACGTGAACTCCGTGTGATCCTGATTCTGCTAGCCTCCATTAACGTGAGCTCCGTGTGATCCTGATTCTGCTAGCCTCCATCAACGTGAACTCCGTGTGATCCTGATTCTGCTAGCCTCCATTAACGTGAGCTCCGTGTGATCCTGATTCTGCTGGCCTCCATCAACGTGAACGCCGTGTGATCCTGATTCTGCTAGCCTCCATCAACGTGAACTCCGTGTTATCCTAATTCTGCTAGCCTCCATCAACGTGTACGCCTTGTGATCCTGATTCTGCTAGGCTCCATCAACGTGAACGCTGTGTGATCCTGATTCTGCTAGCCTCCATCAGCGTTAACTCCGTATGATCCTGATTCTGCTAGTCTCCATCAACGTGAACTTCGTGTGATCCTGAATCTGCTAGCCTACATCAACATGAACTCTATGTGATCCTGATTCTGCTAGCCTCCATCAACGTGAACTCCGTGTGATACTGATTCTGCTAGCCTCCATCAGCGTGAACTCCGTATGATCCTAAAGGTAAAAATTATGTGGCGCTAATCAAAATTTACCACTTGATATAAATCTCAAACTAAAGAAATCTCAATGCTTCCTTACTGCTCAATACTCAAAAACTCTCTTGATGGACAATACTTACTTCTCCCATTAGGGGGCAACCAAATCAGCAAAAATATTAAATACTGGTAAATAAACCAAAATAAAATAGAATAAAATATATATATACCATCCAATAACTCAAGTGTTCCTCAATCAGACTGTGTAAAACTGTGACCAACGGTGCTTTTAAACACCGACACAATAGATGAAAATAAACAGTTCCTCAAAGTGTGTCATAAATTGTGCATAATTTTCTCCAGCTTAATAAATAAAAATAATTTCCTACACCAAATAAATAATGCTGATGGATAGATGATATCAGAGCAGCTGTGATGCAATAATAAATATAAAAGTGCAACTCTATATCACATATATATATATACAAAGTGATCAAGTGCAAAAAAGTGACATTAGTGCAGAGCCGTGCATATATACAGATCTGACTCTGAAATAGACTCCCAAAATCCAACTTCTCTATCCCCCTAAAATTATATAATAATGAAGATACAAAAAAGAAAAAAAGAAAAAAACTGTGACAGTGAACTGTGATCAAGTCCAAAACTAATGCTTCATGCAATGTGATTCATAATGTCCATACAGATGGTTAATATTAACATGCCAGTAGCGTGACTTTGTGCTGGATTCATTCACTTGAACAGTAGGTGCAGCACACAGGTGTTTCCCCCAGCCTCTCACCTCTATCAGCGGCCCCCAATGGGCCAAGTCAGGCAGATAGTTAATATTCCTCTGTCAGGGATGATGCTCCAACAGCCGTCCCCCTCTTCCAAAGGGTATGCGTGGGTCAGACTCTCTAACTAGTCACCAGCGCTCCCACCGACCCCAGAATAACAATGAAGAAGGAGATGCTTCCATAGTGAAGTAATTCCAATACAAGTTTATTGATAAAAAGTAGTAACTTACATTAAAAACTGAAACTGTTAGCGAAATTGCAGCAGAAACAATCAGGCTTCCGGGTACGGCCGTCCCCGGGAAGCGTCGGCACCTGGCTCCTCCTACCCTGACGCGTTGCGTCACACCACGTGACTTTATCAAAGTCTGCTAGCCTCCATCAACGTGAACTCTGTGTGATCCTGATTCTGCTAGCCTCCATCAACGTGAACGCCGTGTGATCCTGATTCTGCTAGCCTCCATCAACGTGAACTCCATGTGATCCTGATTCTGCTAGCCTCCATCAACGTGAACTTCGTGTGATCCTGAACCTGCTAGCCTACATCAACATGAACTCTATGTGATCCTGATTCTGCTAGCCTCCATCAACGTGAACTTTGTGTGATCCTGAACCTGCTAGCCTACATCAACATGAACTCTATGTGATCCTGATTCTGCTAGCCTCCATCAACGTGAACTTTGTGTGATCCTGATTCTGCTAGCCTCCATCAACGTGAACTCCGTGTGATCCTGATTCTGCTAGCCTCCATTAACGTGAACTCCGTGTGATCCTGATTCTGCTGGCCTCCATCAACTTGAACTCCGTGTGATCCTGATTCTGCTAGCCTCCATCAACGTGAACTCCGTGTGATTCTGATTAGGGATGAGCTTCGAGTTCGAGTCGAACTCATGTTCGACTCGAACATTGGCTGTTCGCAAGTTCACCGAACAGCGAACAATTTGGGGTGTTCGCGGCAAATTCGAATGCCGCGGAACACCCTTTAAAAGTCTATGGGAGAAATCAAAAGTGCTAATTTTAAAGGCTAATATGCAAGTTATTGTCATAAAAAGTGTTTGGGGACCTGGGTCCTGCCCCAGGGGACATGGATCAATGCAAAAAAAAGTTTTAAAAACGGCCGTTTTTTCAGGAGCAGTTATTTTAATAATGCTTAAAGTCAAACAATAAAAGTGTAATATCCCTTTAAATTTCGTACCTGGGGGGTGTCTATAGTGTGCCTGTAAAGGGGCGCATGTTTCCTGTGTTTAGAACAGTCTGACAGCAAAATGACATTTTGAAGGAAAAAACTCATTTAAAACTACTCGCGGCTATTGCATTGCCGACAATACACATAGAAGTTCATTGATAAAAACGGCATGGGAATTCCCCAAAGGGGAACCCCGAACCAAAATTTAAAAAAAAAAATGACGTGGGAGTCCCCCTAAATTCCATACCAGGCCCTTCAGGTCTGGTATGGATATTAAGGGGAACCCCGGCCAAAATTTTAAAAAAAAAATGACGTGGGGTTCCCCCTAAATTCCATACCAGACCCTTCAGGTCTGGTATGGATTTTAAGGAGAACCCCGCGCCGAAAAAAAAAAAAAAATGGCGTGGGGTCCCCCCAAAAATCCATACCAGACCCTTATCCGAGCACGCAACCTGGCAGGCCGCAGGAAAAGAGGGGGGGACGAGAGTGCGGCCCCCCCTCCCTCCTGAACCATACCAGGCCACATGCCCTCAACATTGGGAGGGTGCTTTGGGGTAGCCCCCAAAACACCTTGTCCCCATGTTGATGAGGACAAGGGCCTCATCCCCACAACCCTGGCCGGTGGTTGTGGGGGTCTGCGGGCGGAGGGCTTATCGGAATCTGGAAGCCCCCTTTAACAAGGTGACCCCCAGATCCCGGCCCCCCCCTGTGTGAAATGGTAAGGGGGTACATAAGTACCCCTACCATTTCACGAAAAAAGTGTCAAAAATGTTAAAAATGACAAGAGACAGTTTTTGACAATTCCTTTATTTAAATGCTTCTTCTTTCTTCTATCTTCCTTCATCTTCTGGTTCTTCTGGTTCTTCTGGCTCTTCTGGTTCTTCCTCCGGCGTTCTCGTCCAGCATCTCCTCTGCGGCGTCTTCTGTCTTCTTCTCCTCGGGCCGCTCCGCACCCATGGCATGGGGGGGAGGCTCCCGCTCTTCTCTTCTTCTCTTCTTCTCTTCTTCTCTTCTTCTCTTCTTCTCTTCTTCATTTTCTTCTCCGGGCCGCTCCGCAATCCATGCTGGCATGGAGGGAGGCTCCCGCTGTGTGACGGCGCTCCTCGTCTGACAGTTCTTAAATAACGGGGGGCGGGGCCACCCAGTGACCCCGCCCCCCTCTGTCAGACGAGGAGCGCCGTCACACAGCGGGAGCCTCCCTCCATGCCAGCATGGATTGCGGAGCGGCCCGGAGAAGAAAATGAAGAAGAGAAGAAGAGAAGAAGAGAAGAAAAGAAGAAAAGAAGAAAAGAAGAAGAGAAGAAGAGAAGAGCGGGAGCCTCCCCCCCATGCCATGGGTGCGGAGCGGCCCGAGGAGAAGAAGACAGAAGACGCCGCGGAGGAGATGCTGGACGAGAACGCCGGAGGAAGAACCAGAAGAGCCAGAAGAACCAGAAGAACCAGAAGATGAAGGAAGATAGAAGAAAGAAGAAGCATTTAAATAAAGGAATTGTCAAAAACTGTCTCTTGTCATTTTTAACATTTTTGACACTTTTTTCGTGAAATGGTAGGGGTACCCCTTACCATTTCACACAGGGGGGGGGCCGGGATCTGGGGGTCACCTTGTTAAAGGGGGCTTCCAGATTCCGATAAGCCCCCCGCCCGCAGACCCCCACAACCACCGGCCAGGGTTGTGGGGATGAGGCCCTTGTCCTCATCAACATGGGGACAAGGTGTTTTGGGGGGCTACCCCAAAGCACCCTCCCAATGTTGAGGGCATGTGGCCTGGTACGGTTCAGGAGGGAGGGGGGGCCGCACTCTCGTCCCCCCCTCTTTTCCTGCGGCCTGCCAGGTTGCGTGCTCGGATAAGGGTCTGGTATGGATTCTTGGGGGGACCCCACGCCGTTTTTTTTTTTTTTTTTGGCGCGGGGTTCCCCTTAAAATCCATACCAGACCTGAAGAGTCTGGTATGGAATTTAGGGGGAACCCCACGTCATTTTTTTTTTTAAATTTTGGCCGGGGTTCCCCTTAATATCCATACCAGACCTGAAGGGCCTGGTATGGAATTTAGGGGGACCCCCACGTCATTTTTTTTTTTTAATTTTGGTTCGGGGTTCCCCTTTGGGGAATTCCCATGCCGTTTTTATCAATGAACTTCTATGTGTATTGTCGGCAATGCAATAGCCGCGGGTAGTTTTAAATGAGTTTTTTCCTTCAAAATGTCATTTTGCTGTCAGACTGTTCTAAACACAGGAAACATGCGCCCCTTTACAAGCACACTATAGACACCCCCCAGGTACGAAATTTAAAGGGATATTACACTTTTATTGATTGACTTTAAGCATTATTAAAATCACTGCTCCTGAAAAAACGGCCGTTTTTAAAACTTTTTTTGCATTGATCCATGTCCCCTGGGGCAGGACCCAGGTCCCCAAACACTTTTTATGACAATAACTTGCATATTAGCCTTTAAAATTAGCACTTTTAATTTCTCCCATAGACTTTTAAAGGGTGTTCTGCGGCATTCGAATTTGCCGCGAACACCCCAAATTGTTCGCTGTTCGGTGAACTTGCGAACAGCCAATGTTCGAGTCGAACATGAGTTCGACTCGAACTCGAAGCTCATCCCTAGCTCTGATGATGATACTGAGCTCGATGAAGGCAGTAACATGAGCACGGACAGAGGGGGTGCCCAAGAAGGACAGCAATCTGGCAGTCATGCTCCCCCTGCTGCAGCATACTGCCAGGTTTGCTCCAGTGATGAGGAGGAAGGGGATGATGAGGTCACTGACTCAACGTGGGTGCCTGATAGGAGAGAGGAGGAGGAGGAGGAGGCGGCACATCACCAACGAGGCAGGATGCTCTCCAGGGGCCAGCCTAAGGGCAGCACATTGACTGCATCACACCCCAAAGCTCCACATGTGCAGGGCGCTGCAGTCTCTGCACGTTATTCAAAAAGTTCTTTGGTGTGGGCCTTTTTTGAGACGAGTGCATCAGATCGCACCGCTGCTATTTGCAACATATGTCTCAAGCGTATCTCACGTTGCCAAAACATCTCCCGCTTGGGTACCACATGCTTTACCAGACATATGTTGACCTGCCATGCAGTTCGTTGGCAAGCGTATCTAAAAGACCCACACCAAAGAACAAAGAGGACCTCTCCTTGCTCCTCATCAGCTGAGATTTCCAACCCCACTAGACCTTCAGTCCTCTCTGAGACCTGCACTGAGAGGAATGAAGGTGTAGAATTAGGTGTGTCACAGCCAAGTACTTGTGGGCAATCTGCTTTTGGTACACCGACGTCAGATTGTACCAGGCAAATTTCCCTGCCCCAGCTGCTGCACCGCCGAAAGAAGTTTGCTCCCAGCCATCCACATGCCCAGCGGTTGAATGCTAGCTTGGCAAAATTGCTAGCACTTCAACTGCTGCCTTTTCAGTTGGTAGACTCTGCCCCCTTCTGTGGGTTTGTGGAATGTGCGGTTCCTCAGTGGCAGGTACCCAAACGCCACTTTTTCTCACGGAAGGCGATTCCGGCTCTCTACCGGCATGTGGAAGGCAATATCCATGCCTCGCTGGACAGGGCGGTCAGCGGTAAGGTGCATATTACCGCTGACTCATGGTCCAGCAGGCATGGACAGGGACGTTACCTAAGTTTCACGGCGCATTGGGTGACTCTGCTGGCAGCTGGGAAGGATGCAGGACAAGGTGCAGTAGTGTTGGAGTTTGTTCCGCCACCACGCCTCCAAAATGCTAATGATTGTGACACACCTCTCTCCTCCACCCCCTCCTCTTCTTCTTCCTCCATGGCCTCTTCCTCGGAACCAGCGGTGCTCCGTAGTCGTTCAAGGGGCTACACAGGTACGCAGGCCAAAAGATGCCATGCAGTGCTTGAGCTGGTGTGCTTGGGGGACAGGAGCCACACTGGGGCAGAGGTTCTGTCAGCTCTGCAGGGGCAGGTTCAGAGGTGGTTGACGCCACGCCAACTTAAGGCAGGAATGGTGGTTTGCGACAATGGCACCAACCTCCTCTCTGCCCTCCGACAGGGACAAATGACCCATGTGCCCTGTTTGGCTCACGTCCTTAACTTGGTGGTGCAGCGGTTCTTGGGCAGGTACCCGGGCTTACAGGATGTCCTGAGGCAGGCCAGGAAAGTCTGTGTGCATTTCCGCCGGTCATATAATGCCAGTGCTCGGCTGATGGACCTCCAAAAGGAGTTTAACCTGCCCAAGAACCGCCTAATCTGTGACATGCCCACCAGGTGGAACTCAACGTTGGCCATGAGGCAGCGGCTGCACACGCAGCAGAGGGCCATCAATGAGTACCTGTGCGACTATGGCACCAGGACAGGGTCAGGGGAGCTTGTTTTTTTTCCCCATGCCAGTGGGCCATGATCAGGGATGCATGCACTGTCCTGTCACCATTTGAGGAGGCCACGAGGATGGTGAGCAGTGACAGTGCATGCAACAGTGACACTGTCCCCCTTGTCCACCTGTTGGAGCACACGCTGCATGGAATAATGGACAGGGCACTTAAGGCAGAACAGAGGCAGGAAGAGGAGGACTTCCTTAGCTCTCAAAGCCCCCTTTATCCAGACAGTGTTTCTGCATGCCCGCCGATCACACAGGAAGAGGACGAGGAGGAGGAGGAGTAGGAAGAAGAGGATTGTGTCAGCATGGAGGTGGAGCCTGGCACTCAGCATCAGCAGCAGTCTTTAAGGGATCATTTACAGTCCCAAGAAACCCATGGACTTGTATGTGGCTGGGAGGAGGTGGCTGCGGATCATGTCGTCCTTAGTGACCCAGAGGACTCCGGACCGAATGCCTCAGCAAACCTACGCTGCATGACCTCCCTGATCCTGCAAAGCCTGCGTAAGGATCCTCGTATTCGTGGTATCAAGGAGAAGGATCAATACTGGCTGGCAACCCTCCTTGATCCACGTTACAAGGATAAGGTTGCGGACCTTATCTTGCCATCGCAGAGGGAGCAGAGGATGAAACATCTTCTGGAGGCCTTGCAGAAAGGTCTGTGCAACGCGTTCCCAGAGACTGGGAGGTTACAAACTCCTGTTTCTGGACAACGTGTTGCTGAGGCTTCGGTCAGTCAAAGAAGGAGCGGTGGAGAAGGTGGGCATCTGACCGATGCGTTCAGACAATTTTTTTGGTCCGCAGCCCCAAGGTATGATCGGTTCCAGCAACCATCGCCAGCATCTGTTTTACATGGTGCAGGAATACCTAGGGGCAAGATCAGACTTGGACACCTTTCCCACCGAAAATCCTCTGGGATACTGGGTCTTGAGGATGGATCACTGGCCAGAGCTTGCACAGTATGCAATTGAGCTACTGGCCTGTCCTGCATCCAGCGTTCTCTCGGAACGCACATTCAGTGCTGCTGGAGGCGTGGTAACCGATCACAGGGTGCGTCTGTCCACCGACTCGGTCGATCGACTGACCTTCATAAAAATGAATCAGTCTTGGATCACCACCAGCTACCAAGCACCTGATGCTGATGTAACTGAATAATTTTTTTTGAAATCTCAGATCCCTTCAAAGACTGCCTATGCTGATGCTGAGTGACTATCCCTGAGTAATTATCCTCTTCCTCCTCAATCATCACGCTGATAGCTTGTAAGAACATTTTTGGTTCTGGGTGCCACCACCAGTGCCTAAGGCACAATTTTTCAGCCCCTGTTTAACAGGGGCGTGTAATTACAATTTTTGATGTAATACTTTGCAGCAGGGCTCGTTCCTGCATTCCAACTAGAGTGTCTGTGAGGGGTTGCAGTGTTGTGGCACCAGCACCAGTGGCTAAGGCCTAATTTTTCAGCTCCTGTTCAACAGGGGCATGTAATTACAATTCTTGATCTAATATTTCACAGCAGGGCCCTGTGAGGGCTTACAGTGTTGTGGCCACAGCAACACCTAAGGCCCAAATTTCTGCTGAGTATATAGGGCAGGACCCTACTTTCAAACATCTAACTTACAAACGACTCCTACTTGCAAACAGAAGGAGACAACAGGAAGTGAGATGAAATCTACCCCCACGAAGGGAAATTCTCTCCTGTAAGAGTTAATATGGGAAAAACATTTCTCCTTTCCACTGATGCTTTCCAATCCTTGTTCCACAAAAAAACCCAAATTTTCAAAAAACATTTTTCATTGGGACAAAAAGTGAGGTGAAATCTTCTGAAGAGGAGGAAAGACAGCAAAACAAATGTCACAGGGGTGATAACCCTTCCCTATGTTTTCCAAAAAGCTTAAAAAAGATTTTTTGGCTGGAGCTAAACACGTTAAAAATGTTCAAAATTACAAACAGATTCTACTTAACAACAAACCTACAGTCCCTGTCTTGTTTGCACCGCCTGTATACTGCTGTTCAGAGTATATAGGGCCTGGTGGCCCCACACCTTTCCTTATTTTAATTTGGGTGCGGGGTTCCCCTTAATATCCATACAAGACCCAAAGGGCCTGGTAATGGACTGGGGGGTACCTATGCCGTTTGTCTCACTGATTTTCATCCATATTGCCAGGACCCGACATTACATTAAACCCGCAAGCAGTTTTAAATGAGATTTTTTCCTTTAAAAATGACATTTGGTGCAGGGACTGTTCTAAACACAGGAAACACGCGTCACTTTAGAGGCATACTATAGACACCCCCCAGGTACGATATTTAAAAGGAATATTTCACTTTTTTTTTTTTTTTTACTTTAAGCATCATTAAAATCACTGCTCCCGAAAAAACGGCCATTTTTAAAAGTTTTTTTTGCATTGATACATGTCCCCTGGGTTAGGACCCAGGTCCCCAAACCCTTTTTAGGACAATACCATGCAAATTAGGCTTTAAAATGAGCACTTTTGATTTCGAACGTTCGAGTCCCATAGACGTCAATGGGGTTCTAACGTTCGTGCGAACTTTCGGTCCGTTCGCAGGTTCTGGTGCGAACCGAACCGGGGGGTGTTCGGCTCATCCCTACTCAGAATAAATTAAGAGATGAAAGCTATTGGCTACTGCCCCGTTTATATTCCCGATGTACGTGTTTTACGTCACCACGTTCAGAACGATCGGATTTTCCGACAACTTTGTGTGACCGTGTGTATGCAAGTCAAGTTTGAGCCAACATCCGTCGGAAAAAATTTATGGATTTTGTTGTCGGAATGTCCGATCAATGTCCGACCGTGTGTACAGGGCATTAGTCTGCCTGTAAAGTGGCACATCTGTTCCATGTATAGAACCTACTGCAGCAATAATGACATTTATAAAGCCGAAAAAATGATATTTCCATTCAAGTTTTCTTTATTTTATAAAAAACAGCTTGGGAAGCCAGTCTGCATGATGCGGCCACAATGTAGTGCACTCGGAACAAGATTAGAGATTTTTTGGATAAATTCTGGTGTCTCTTTCGCAGACTTTGGATAGAAGTAACAGAAGTGGAAAGTGGAAATACAGTAGGTGACCGCGATATTGTGTCAATCTCGCCGCACTTCTCGGCGAGATTTGACACCTACGAGCCCCGTCGCAGGAGCCAGCGCCGAGATGTCTCAGTCATCGGGAAAGGAAAACTTTGTTTTCCTTCCGCGATGAGTGACAGGCAGCGCTGACAGCTGTCTAGTATGAATCCTGAGGCGGGAACACCGCGCCAAATTTTCAATGAAAAAACCGGCGTGGGTTCCCCCCTCGGAGGCATACCAGGCCCTTAGGTCTGGCATGGATTGTAAGGGGAACCCCCTATGCCGAAAAATCGGCGTGGGGGTCCCCCCCAAATCCATACCAGACCCTTATCCGAGCACGCAGCCCGGCCGGCCAGGAAGGGGGGTGGGGACGAGCGAGCGCCCCCCCCTCCTGAGCCGTACCAGGCCGCATGCCCTCAACATGGGGGGGTGGGTGCCTTGGGGGAGGGGGGCGCCCTGCGGCCCCCCCACCCCAAAGCACCTTGTCCCCATGTTGATGAGGACAAGGGCCTCTTCCCGACAACCCTGGCCGTTGGTTGTCGGGGTCTGCGGGCGGGGGGCTTATCGGAATCCGGGAGCCCCCCTTAATAAGGGGGGCCCCCAGATCCCGGCCCCCCACCCTGTGTGAATGAGTTTGGGGTACATGGTACCCCTACCCATTCACCTAGGGAAAAGTGTCAATATAAAAAAAAACACACTACACAGGTTTTAAGAGTAATTTATTAGTCAGCTCCGGGGGTCTTCTTCCGACTTCGGGGGGTCTCCTTCCGACTTCTCCCGGTGTTCGGCCTCTTCTCCCGGGCCCCGCCGCTATCTTCTTCCAGCTCTATTGCCAGCGAGGGGCCCGGTCTGCTGCCGCTGTCTCGCCGCCGCTGTCTCGCCGCCGCTGTCTCACCGCCGCTGTCTCTCCGCTTCTTCTCTTCTTTTCTTCTTCCCCGATGTTGACACGACGCTCTCTGCGGCTCGAATGCTGTGTGCGAGCTGCGGAGCCATTTGTATAGGCGGTAACCCCGCCCCCTTACGACGTCATGGTCCCAGCATGCGCAGGGACTCTGGCGTCATAAGGGGGCGTGGCCCCAGAGTCCCTGCGCATGCTGGGACCATGACGTCGTAAGGGGGCGGGGTTACCGCCTATATAAATGGCTCCGCAGCTCGCACACAGCATTCGAGCCGGAGAGAGCGTCGTGTCAACATCGGGGAAGAAGAGAAGAAGCGGAGAGACAGCGGCGGAGAGACAGCGGCGGCGAGACAGCGGCAGCAGACAGCGGCAGCAGACCGGGCCCCTCGCTGGCAATAGAGCTGGAAGAAGATAGCGGCGGGGCCCGGGAGAAGAGGCCGAACACCGGGAGAAGTCGGAAGGAGACCCCCCGAAGTCGGAAGAAGACCCCGGAGCTGACTAATAAATTACTCTTAAAACCTGTGTAGTGTGTTTTTTTTATATTGACACTTTTCCCTAGGTGAATGGGTAGGGGTACCATGTACCCCAAACTCATTCACACAGGGTGGGGGGCCGGGATCTGGGGGCCCCCTTATTAAGGGGGGCTCCCGGATTCCGATAAGCCCCCCGCCCGCAGACCCCGACAACCAACGGCCAGGGTTGTCGGGAAGAGGCCCTTGTCCTCATCAACATGGGGACAAGGTGCTTTGGGGTGGGGGGGCCGCAGGGCGCCCCCCTCCCCCAAGGCACCCACCCCCCCATGTTGAGGGCATGCGGCCTGGTACGGCTCAGGAGGGGGGGGGGGCGCTCGCTCGTCCCCACCCCCTTTCCTGGCCGGCCGGGCTGCGTGCTCAGATAAGGGTCTGGTATGGATTTGGGGGGGGACCCCCACGCCGATTTTTCGGCATAGGGGGTTCCCCTTACAATCCATGCCAGACCTAAGGGCCTGGTATGCCCCCGAGGGGGGAACCCACGCCGGTTTTTTCATTGAAAATTTGGCGCGGTGTTCCCGCCTCAGGATTCATACTAGACAGCTGTCAGCGCTGCCTGTCACTCATCGCGGAAGGAAAACAAAGTTTTCCTTTCCCGATGAGCGAGCGAGCCAGCGCGACATTCACAGTACCCTGTCGCCGAGAACCAGCGCGATGCTATCGCGCTGGAAACACAATCTCGCGGTCAGGTACTGTAAGTGGAAAAATTGGTCTTTGGGTGTCGTTGGCGCCTTCACACCATAACCCTATAGAGGTACTCTTGATACAAGCAAGAATTGGCCTTGCTGTCAAAAATTGAAATGATATGCACCTGTCAAACAGGTGCAGAAAAATTGCCTTGGGTGTTAATTGTTCCCATAAAACCTACACCAAAAAAAAAATCTTCCAGATGAAATCAACACCCACAAAGCTAGGCAACCTAGACAGTCTTTTAGAGATTTGAGATCCAGAAAGCACTTCATCAGCAACATCGGCATCAGGGGCTTGATAGCTGCTGCCAATCCACGACTGATACATTTTGATAAATGTCAGCCGGTCCACGGAGTCTGTGTACAGACTGGCTCTCTTATCTGTCACAAAATCTCAGGGAGCACTAAATGCCCATTTGGAAAGCACGCTAAATGCGGGGCAGCCCAGCAGCTCAGTGGCATTCTGGACAAGTTCTGGCCAGTGGTCTATTCTCATGACCCAGTAACCCAATGGATCGTCAACTGTAGAGCTCTCCATATCTGTTTTTGCCTCTAGATAATCTCCCACCATATGATGAAGACACTGCTAATGGGATGTGGAAGCTGACAGCCCTGGTTGCTGAGGACCAAAAAACATTTTGAAATGCATGACAGAGGCAGCTCCCTTCTCCACAGCTCCTCTCTTGACCAACAGAAGCCTCAAAACTACTTTTTCCACCAGACTGTAACCTACCAGAGTCGCGAAAGGCATTACATGAATTCCTCTTTAATGTGTCCTCTGTGAGGATGGGATGGGTTCAGAGAATTTCCCCTTGTAACGGTGGTCAAGGAGGGTTGCCAACCAATAGTTATCCTTCTCCTTGATGCTATGTATTCTCCGGTCCTTTCTCCGGCTTTGAAGAATAAGGGAATGAGCAAGTTTACGGATTCATGAGAAGCAGACTCCTCGAGGTCACTGAGAATTACAGTATCTGGAACTGTCTCCTCCCAGCCATGTACTACTCCCAAGGGTTCTGGGGATGGAAAACCATCTCGTAAGGGTTGGCGTATGCCTTGCTCTGCTTCAATGCCTCCAAAGCTGCCAGAATCCTGCTCCTCTTCCTCCCACTGCTCTCCCTCGAGTGCCCTGTCCATAATGTCACACAGAGTCTGCTCCAGCAGGAACACAAAAGGGTTGTTCACTGATTAAACACTCCTAAACCTCGTGGACAGCCTTCCCAGAAGAGTTGAAGCTGTTATAGCTGCAAAGGGTGGGCCAACTCAATATTGAACACTACAGAATAAGACTAGGATGGCATTAAAGTTCATGTGTATGTAAAGGCAGGCTTCCCAATATTTTTGACAATATAGTGTATTTTTAGTCCAGAAGTGGTTACATATAGTTACATATTTAGTCTTGTTGAAAAAAGACACTAGTCCATCTATTTCAACCAATATAAAAGAAAAAAAAACATATAATCCTATATGCACAATCCTATACCCACAGCTGATCCAGAGGAAGGCAAACAAAAACCTAGCAAAACATGATCCTATTTGCCCCGGGGGGGGATTCCTTCCTGACCCCCTGAGAGGCAATCAGATATTCCCTGGATCAACTGTTAGGTTTGGCTTTTTAAGAATTTTTACATATATTGACAGTTTCTTGTTGTTTTTCTTCATTTCCAAAGAAAGACGATGGACAGAGATTAGGGGAAGTCAGAGGAAATGATTCACTTCTGTATATCTAATGTATATCCCTGCATAGATAATGAGACATAGAGGGATGTATGGAATACGCACATACTTAACACTCACTTCAAGGTAAAAACATCTGCTTTTTTTTAACATTTTTTGTTGGGACCATAAAAGGTCCAATTACAGCAACATTTATTGTATAATGTTCATCACAGATAATCTGGCGTATGCTAATTTTCATCCAACACTTTTCCTGGAACAAAGTCCTTTTCTCCAAGGATGTACACATAGTTTAAATATTAAAGGGGTTGTAAAGGTAAACATTTTTTCACCTTAATGCATTCTATGCATTAAGGTGAAAAAACTTTTGACAATACCGCCGCCCCCAGCCCCCCCGTTTTACTTACCTGACGCCTCGAATCTCCGCTGCTCGTTCTCGTCATCTCCATTGCAGCTCAGCCTGGTCGCTGATTGGCTGCAGTGGATGGATTGAAAGCAGCGCAGCCATTGGCTCGCGCTGCTGTCAATCACATCCGATGACGCGGCGCGCCGGGGGGCGGGGCCGAGTGATACAGCGAGCGGCTATAGCCGCCGGCTGTATCACAGGAGCGCGCCCGCAAGCACTCACCACCATGCGAGGGAGCTCGCATTAAGGTGGTTAATGCTTGCGGGGAGGAGCTGAAACAGCCGCCGAGGGACCCCAGAAGACCAGGTTCGGGGCCACTCTGTGCAGAACGAGCTGCACAGTGAAGGTAAGTATAACATGTTTGTTATTTTAAAAAAAAAAAAATTTACCTTTACAACCCCTTTAATCCTATAAAACAACAAAACCATATAAGTAACATGCATACATGTGGCGCCCCCTAGTTGGGGAGTCGTGGCCACTGTGTCCCTACAGTGTAGGATGGCAACACGGAGGGTAGGTTTGTAAACTGGTTCCTGGACCAGTCACTCACTTAGCTTTGCAGGGTAGGAACCCACCAAAAAAAAGGCATTGGGGTCCCGCCCAAAAAATACTCACCTGGAGACCTTAGTATCTTGAATGAGTGCAGGACAAACACAGACATGATGTATGGTTACTGGCTTTTCTACAGAACTTAATGTATTACAAAATCCCTTATCCTGGATGAGGGTCTAGTATAGATGATTAAGGGGGACCTCACAAAAAAGGCTTGAGGTCCCCCTAAAAAATACATACGGTGCCTTGCAAAAGTATTCACCCCCTTGGCATTTTTCATGTTTTGTTGCTTCACAACCTGGAACTAACATGGATTGTTTGAGGATTTGCATCATTTAATTTACAGAACATGCCCACAACTTTGAAGATGTTTTTTTTTTTATTGTGAAGCAAACAACAAATAGGACAAAATAACAGAAAAAGCAAATGTGCATAACTATTCACTCCCCTAAAGTAAATACTTTGTAGAGCCACCTTTTGCGGCTATCACAGCTCCAAGTCGCTTTGGGTAAGTCTCTATGAGCTTGCCACATCTTACAACTGGGATTTTTATCCATTCCTCCTTGCAAAACTGCTCCAGCTCCTTCAAGTTGGATGGTTTGCACTTGTAAACAGCAATCTTTAAGTCTTACCACAGATTTACTATTGGATTGAGGTCTGGGCTTAGACTAGGCCATTCCAATACATTTACATGTTTCCCCTTAAACCACTCAAGTGTTGCTTTAGCAGTGTGTTTGGGCTCCGACCTAGCCTCAAATCACACACAGAGTGCTACAATTTTTGCTCAAGAATATCCCTGTATTTAGCACCATCCATCTTTCCCTCAACTCTGACTAGTTTCCCAGTTCCGACTGCTGAAAAACATCCCCACACATGATGCTGCCACCACCATGTTTCACAGTGGGGATGGGGTCCTTTGGGTGATGTGATGTGTTGGGTTTGCGCCAGACATAGTGTTTTCTTTGATGGCCAAAAAGTTCAGTTTTAGTTTCATCAGACCAGAGCACCTTCCTCCATACATTTTGGGAGTCTCCCACATGCCTTTTTGCAGACTCGAAACGTGCCATTTTGTTTTTTGCTGAAAGTAATGGCTTTCTTCTGGCCACTCTGCCATAAAGCCCAACTCTATGGAGCGTACGGCTTATTGTCATTCTATGTACTCCAGTCTCTGCTGTGGAACTCTGCAACTCCTCCAGGGTTACCTTAGGTCTCTGTGCTCCTCTCTGATTAATGCCCTCCTTGCCCGCTCCGTGAGTTTTGGTGTGCGGCCGTCTCTTGGCAGGTTTGCTGTTGTGCCCTGTTCTTTACATTTGGTTATGATAGATTTGATGGTGCTCCTAGGGATCATCAAAGATTTGGATTTTTTTTATAACCTAACCCTGACTTGTACTTCTCAACAACATTGTCCCTTACTTATTTGGAGAGTTCCTTGGTCTTCATGGCAGTGTTTGGTTAGTGGTGCCGCTTGCTTATGTGTTGCAGCCTCTGGGGCCTTTCACAAAGGTGTGTCTATGTAATGACAGGTCATGTGACACTTAGATTGCACACAGGTGGACATCATTTCACTAATTATGTGACTTCTGAAGGTAATTGGTTGCACCAGAGCTTTTTATGGGCTTCATAACAAAGGGGGTGAATACATACGCACATGACAATTATCAGTTTTTTTATTTTTGAAAAATAGTTTTATGTATATATATTTCTAATTTTACTTCACCAACTTAGACTATTGTGTTCTGATCCATCACATATAATTCATATTAAAAAACATTGAACTAAAGGCTGTAATGTAACAAAATAGGTAAAAAGTCAAGGGGGTGAATACTTTTGCAAGGCACTGTACTAGTCCCTTATTCTGGATGAGGGACTAATATAGATTTTTATGGTGGGGTGGGGCACACAAAAAATGCCATGGGGTTCCACCTAAAAATACATACAAGGCCGTTATGATTGATGATGGTCTGGTAAGGATGTCAAGGGGGAGCCCACAAAAAAAAGCATGAAGTATTGTCCAAAGAAAGTAGAAAGATCATTAGTTTCATAAGGAACTGGCAGCTCTTATGAGTACAGATTTTTGTAGGAAAGAGGAAGAATCAGTATGTGTTGTGGGAAAGTTAAGCCACAGGCAACAATATATGGACATATATTTTACACAAAATGTAGATGAATACACCTCAGAAAAATTAGGACGAAAGCTTTGCAAATAGAGATGGGCGAACGGTTCGTCCCGAACTTGAGTTCGGGTTGAACAGTGGCTGTTCACCCATTCAATGAACACCTGAATTGTTGGGGCGTTCAACCATTTGTTCGGCTTGCCGAATGACCACAATGCACTGCGCCACTGCACAGTGCATTGAAAGCCATGATTGGCTGGGGAAATGAAAGCTTCATCCAATCAGAGCACAAAGCACTGTCAGAGCCATGATTGGAGAAAGTAATGATGACTCTATCCAATCATGGCTCATTGCTCTTGATCCCACCACACACTATAAGGGGATTCTGGCCAAACACGAGAGTGTGAGGCTATAACAGCTGGTGAGTAGGGATGAGCTTTGTGTTCGAGTCAAACCCATGTTCGGCTCGAACATCGTCTGTTCGGTCGTTCGCCGAATTGCGAACGATATGGGCCGTTCACACCAAATTCGAGTGACGCATCATGGCCCATAATTTACTGCGGCATTGCAGTGCATTCCTGGCTGATGATTGGCCAAGCATGCACTATGACCCGCATGCTTGGCCAATCACAGCACCGTCTGTACAGAGAGCCAGGGTGGCTTTGGCCAGTTATAGCTCAGGGGGTTTAGTACACGCCCCACACTATATAAGGCCGCCTGCACGTCGGCCCTGTGTAGTGTGTTCCAGCGTTGAGAGACAGAGACAGAGAGACAGTGTCATTTGATTTAAGTTAGATAGATTAGTCAGGACAGTCAGTCAGTTAGCTGCACTTACAGTGTATTGTGTATATATATATATATATGCATCCCAGGTGTTGTATATATATATATATATATATATATATATATATATATATATATATATACACTGTATTCAGTTTAGCTATTAATTACCTGTTATTATCTTCCTACTGACAGGCAGGCAGGTATTGTTACAGTATTGACAGCTACCTGAGGAAAATTGCTGGTGTTCTTCTGATCCTATTAGTACCAAAGTCAGGCAGCTACAGTATTTAGTGTTCAGCTAAAGCTACAAGTTAGTGTAGTGCGACCTCTGCACAGTGTTCAGCTAAAGCTACAAGTTAGTGTAGTGCAACCTCTGCACAGTGTTCAACTAAAGCTACAAGTTAGTGTAGTGCGACCTCGGCACAGTGCTCAGTTAAAACTACAAGTTAGTGTAGTGCGACCTCTGCACAGTGTTCAGCTAAAGCTACCTGTAGAAGATTGGTGGTGTTTTTCTGATCCTATTACTACCGCAGGCAGCTACATTATTTACATGTTAGTGTAGTGCGACCTCGGCACAATGTTCAGCTAAAGCTCCAAGTTAGTGTAGTGCGACCTCTCCACAGTGCTCAGCTAAAGCTACAAGTTAGTGTAGTGCAACCTCTGCACAGTGTTCAGCTAAAGCTACCTGTAGAAGATTGGTGGTGTTTTTCTGATCCTATCACTACCACAGGCAGCTACATTATTTACATGTTAGTGTAGTGTGACCTCGGCACAGTGTTCAGCTAAAGCTACAAGTTAGTGTAGTGCGACCTCTGCACAGTGTTCAGCTAAAGCTACAAGTTAGTGTAGTGTGTCCTCTGCACAGTGTTCAGCTAAAGCTACCTGTAGAAGATTGGTGGTGTTCTCATACTAATAATACTACAGGCAGGCAGTTGATTTTGCTAGCTGCAGTATCAGTATATATATATATATATATATATATATATATCCCAGCTTAGTGCAGCTACATCTCACTGCAGGCCATTAGTATGTCTGCAAGGCCAACAAGGAGAGGCAGACAGTCACAAGCCAATAAAAGAGGGCAAGCAGACTCTGTGTCTAGAGGCAACAGTGCTGGTCGTGGACACGGTGCATCCTCATCAGCATGTGGCCATGGGACACGCTTGGCCTTTTTTTCAGCAGCTGGCCGTGTTGAGCCGCAACATGCGGAAGACTTGGTCGAGTGAATGACCAAGCCGTCCTCATCCACCTCATCCTCTCTCACCCATGCTCAGGCTACTTGGTCTGGCAAAGCAGCTGCCAACCCGGCCTCTTCCCTCGGCTCAGTGGAATCAGTCACTCCTTCCTTAGCCCCACCATGTCCTCCTGAGGAGTCCCCCGAACTGTTTGACCACAGTGTTGGGTACATGCTCTAGGAGGATGCCCAGCATTTTGAAGGCTCCGATGATGGTACTCACCTAGAGGAAGGCAGTATAGTGAGCCCAGACAGAGGGGGTACCCAAGAAGGACAGCAATCTGGCAGTCATGTTGCCCCTGCTGCAGCATACTGTCAGGTTTGCTCCTGTGATGAGAAGGGAGGGGATAACGAGGTCACTGACTCCATGTGGGTGCCTGATAGGAGAAAGGAGGAGGCACATCACCAATGAGGCAGGATGCCCTCCAGGGGCCAGCTTAAGGGCAGCACACTGACTGCATAACACCGCAAAGCTCCGCATGTGCAGGGCGCTGCTGTCTCTGCACGTTATTCCAAAAGTTCTTTGGTGTGGGGCTTTTTTGAGACGAGTGCATCAGATCGCACCGCTGCTATTTGCAACATATGTCTCAAGCGTATCTCGCGTGGCCAAAACATCTCCACATGCACCACATGCTTGACCAGACATATGTTGACCTGCCATGCAGTTCATTAGCAAACGTATCTAAAAGACCCACACCAATGAACAAAGAGGACCTCTCCTTGCTCCTCATCAGCTGAGATCTCCAACCCCACTATACCTTCAGTCATCTCTGAGACCTGCACTGAGAGGAATGGAGGTGTAGAATTAGGTGTGTCACAGCCAAGTACTTGTGGGTAATCTGCTACACGGTACACCAATGTCAGATTGTACCAGGCAAATTTCCCTGCCCCAACTGCTTCACCGCCGAAAGAAGTTCGCTCCCAGCCATCCACATGCCCAGTGGTTGAATGCTAGCTTGGCAAAATTGCTAGCACTTCAACTGCTACCTTTGCAGTTGGTAGACTCTGCCCCCTTCCATGAGTATGTGGAATGTTACATAGTTACATAGTAGGTGAGGTTGAAAAAAGACACAAGTCCATCAAGTCCAACCTATGTGTGTGATTATGTGTCAGTATTACATTACATATCCCTGTATATTGCGGTCATTCAGGTGATTATCTAATAGTTTCTTGAAGCTATCAATGCTCCCCGCTGAGACCACTGTGGAAGGGAATTCCACATCCTTACCGCTCTTACAGTAAAGAACCCTCTACGTCGTTAAAGGTTAAACCTCTTTTCTTCTAATTGTAATGAGTGGCCACGAGTCTTATTAAACTCTCTTCTGCGAAAAAGTTTTATCCCTATTGTGGGGTCACCAGTACAGTATTTGTAAATTGAAATCATATTCCTCAGTGGCAGGTACTCAAACGCCACTTTTTCTTACAGAAGGCGATTCCGGCTCTCTACCGGCATGTGGAAGGCAATGTCCATGCCTCGCTGGACAGGGCGGTCAGCGGTAAGGTGCATATTAACGCTGACTCATGGTCCAGCAGGCATGGACAGGGATGTTACCTAAGTTTCACGGCACATTGGGTGACTCTGCTGGCAGCTGGGAAGGATGCAGGACAAGGTGCAGTAGTGTTGGAGGTTGTTCCACCACCACGCCTCCAAAATGCTACTACTGGTGATTCTGACACACCTCTCTCCTCCACCCCCTCCTCTTCTTCTTCCTCCATGGCCACTTCCTGTGCTTTGTCCTCAGAACCAGCAGTGCTCCGTAGATGTTCAAGGGGCTACGCAACTACACAGGCCAAAAGATGCCATGCGGTGCTTGAGCTGGTGTGCTTGGGGGACAGGAGCCACACTGGGGCAGAGGTTCTGTCAGCTCTGCAGGGGCAGGTTCAGAGGTGGTTGACGCCACGCCAACTTAAGGCAGGAATGGTGGTTTGTGACAATGGCACCAACCTCCTCTCTGCCCTCCGACAGGGACAAATGACCCATGTGCCCTGTTTGGCTCACTTGGTGGTGCAACGGTCATATAATGCCAGTGCTCGGCTGGCTGACCTCCAAAAGGAATTTAACCTGCCCAAGAACCACCTAATCTGTGACATGCCCACCAGGTGGAACTCAACCTTGGCCATGCTGCAGCAGCTGCACACGCAGCAGAGGGCCATCAATGAGTACCTGTACGACTATGGCACCAGGACAGGGTCAGGGGAGCTTGTTTTTTTTCCCCATGCCAGTGGGCCATGATCAGGGATGCATGCACTGTCCTGTCACCATTTGAGGAGGCCACAAGGATGGTGAGCAGTGACAGTGCATGCATCAGTGACACTGTCCCCCTTGTCCACCTGTTGGAGCACACGCTGCATGGAATAATGGACAGGGCACTTAAGGCAGAACTGAGGCAGGAAGAGGAGGACTTCCTTAGCTCTCAAAGCCCCCTTTATCCAGACAGTGTTTCTGCATGCCCGCCGATCACACAGGAAGAGGACGAGGAGGAGGAGGAGTAGGAAGAAGAGGATTGTGTCAGCATGGAGGTGGAGCCTGGCACTCAGCATCAGCAGCAGTCTTTAAGGGATCATTTACAGTCCCAAGAAACCCATGGACTTGTATGTGGCTGGGAGGAGGTGGCTGCGGATCATGTCGTCCTTAGCGACCCAGAGGACTCCAGACCGAATGCCTCAGCAAACCTATGCTGCATGGCCTCCCTGATCCTGCAAAGCCTGCAGAAGGATCCTCGTATTTGTGGTATCAAGGAGAAGGACCAATACTGGCTGGCAACCCTCCTTGATCCACATTACAAGGGTAAGGTTGCGGACCTTATCTTACCGTCACAGAGGGAGCAGAGGATGAAACATCTTCGGGAGGCCTTGCAGAAAGGTCTGTGCAACGCGTTCCCAGAGACTGGAAGGTTACAAACTCCTGTTTCTGGACAACGTGTTGCTGAGGCTTCGGTCAGTCAAAGAAGGAGCGGTGGAGAAGGTGGCTGTCTGACCGATGCATTCAGACAATTTTTTAGTCCGCAGCCCCAAGGTATAATTGGTTCCAGCAACCATCGCCAGCATCTGTTTTACATGTTGCAGGAATACCTAGGGGCAAGATCTGACTTGGACACCTTTCCCACCGAAAATCCTCTGGGTTACTGGGTCTTGAGGATGGATCACTGACCAGAGCTTGCACAGTATGAAATTGAGCTACCGGCCTGTCCTGCATCCAGCAATCTTTCGGAACGCACATTCAGTGCTGCTAGAGGTTTTGTAACCGATCACAGGGAGTCCACCGACTCGGTTGATCGACTGACCTTCATAAAAATGAATCAGTCTTGGATCACCACCAGCTACCAAGCACCTGATGCTGATGTAACCGAATATTTTTTTCTGAAATGTCAGATCCCTTCAAGACTGCCTATGCTGATGCTGAGTGACTATCCTGTTATGCTGAGTGATTATACTCTTCCTCCTCAATGATCATGCTGATAGCTTGTAAGAATATTTTTGGTTCTGGGCACCGCCACCAGTGGCTAAGGCCCAATTTTTCAGCCCCTGTTTAACAGGGGCATGTAATTACAATTTTTGATGCAATACTTTGCAGCAGGGCTCGTTCCTGCGCTCCAACTAGAGTATCTGTGAGGGGTTGCAGTGTTGTGGCACCAGCACCAGTGCATAAGGCCCAATTTTTCAGCCCCTGTTTAGCAGGGGCGTGTAATTACAATTTTTTGATGCAATACTTTGCAGCAGGGCTCGTTCCTGCGTTCCAACTAGAGTATCTGTGAGGGGTTGCAGTGTTGTGGCACCAGCACCAGTGCCTAAGGCCCAATTTTTCAGCCCCTGTTCAAGAGGTGCATGTAATTACAATTTTTGATCTAATATTTCACAGCAGGGCCCGTTCCAGCTCCCACCAAGAGTAACTATGAGGACTTACAGTGTTGTGTCAACACCACCACCACCACCACCAAAGGCCCAATTTTTATGCCCCTGTTCAACAGGTGCATGTAATTACAATTCTTGATATAATATTTCACAGCAGGGCCCGTTCCAGCACCCACCAACAGTAACTATGAGGACTTACAGTGTTGTTGCACCAGCACCACCACCATCAAAGGCCCAATTTTTCAGCCTCTGTTCAACAGGGTCATGTAATTACAATTCTTGATCTAATATTTCACAGCAGGGCCCTGTGAGGGCTTACAGTGTTGTGGCCACAACAACACCTAAGGCCCAAATTTCTGCTGAGTATATAGGGCAGGTCCCTACTTTCAAACATCTAACTTACAAATGACTCCTACTTGCAAACAGAAGGAGACAACAGGAAGTGAGATGAAATCTACCCCTAGGAAGGGAAATTCTCTCCTGTAAGAGTTAATATGGGAAAAACATGTCTCCTCTCCACTGATGCTTTATCACCAAACCTTGTTTCACTAAAACCCCCAAATTTTCAAAAAACATTTGTCATTGGGACAGAAAGTGAGGTGAAATCTTCTGAAGAGGAGCACAGACAGCAAAACAAATATCACAGGGGTGATAACCCTTCCCTATGTTTTCCAAAAAGCTTAAAAATAGATTTTTTGGCTGGAGCTACACTTTAAAAATGTACCAGTTCAAAATTACAAACAGATTCTACTTAACTACAAACCTACAGTCCCTGTCTTGTTTGCACCGCCTGTATACTGCTGTTCAGAGGGCCTGGGGCCCCACGCCTTTCCTTTTTTTAATATGGGTGCGGGGTTCCTCTTAATATCCATACAAGACCCAAAGGGCCTGGTAATGGACTGGGGGGGTACCCATGCCATTTGTCTCACTGATTTTCATCCATATTGCCAGGACCGGACATTACATTAAAGCCATAAGCAGTTTTAAATGACTTTTATTCCTTTAAAAATGTCATTTTGTGCAGGGACTGTTCTAAGCACGGGAAACACGTGCCACTTTACAGGCATACTATGCATTGATCCATGTCCCCTGGGGCAGGACCCGGGTCCCCAAACCCTTTTTAGGACAATACCATGCAAATTAGCCTTTAAAATAAGCATTTTTGATTTTGAACGTTCGAGTCCCATAGACTTCAATGGGGTTCTAACGTTCGTGCGAATTTTCGGTCCGTTCACGGGTTCTGGTGCGAACCGAACCGGGGGGTGTTCGGCTCATCCCTACTGGTGAGTTTGAATCCTAGAGGGGAGTGGAATCATGCCACTGAGGTGTGGTGGATGATTACAAGAATCACATTTTGTTTCTCATACTGGAGATCTCATCAATTTTTTGGACTTTTGTTCACACTGTTTATGGACTGTTTTTGAGGCATTTCATTTTTTGTTCTCTGAGAATTGATATATATATTTTACACTTGTCACAGGTTTTTAATATTTGCTTTTTATCACATTGCATATAGACTGTTGTTTATGCATTTTTTTATCACTCTTTGAGAAGTGATACATTTTTTTCACGGGGTTTATTTTATTCACTTTTGTTCACATCACATATGGATTGTTTTTATTTATTTTTATAATCAATTCATTATTTTTGAGAAGTGACACAATTGTTTAACACTTGTCACAGGGTGTAATTCATTTGTCTAGTCACGTTATTTAGATTTTGCATGTTTACAGACACATTGTATATTTATTTTCACTGTGGCATTTATGTAATCAATTTAGAGATTTCACATTCGTTTTTGTTTTCACGGTAGCACCACTATTCATTCTTATAATCTTTTAGTTTGAATTTGGTTTACAAGTACAGATTTTTGTAGGAAAGAGGAAGAATCAGTATGAGTTGGTGGGGAAAGTTAAGCCACAGGCAACAATATATTGACATATAATTCATAACAAAATGTAGATGAATGCACCTCAGAAAATTAGGGCGAAAGCTTTGCAAATAGAAATGGGCGAATGGTTCGGCCCGAACATGAGTTTGGATCGAACATTGGCTGTTCACCCATTCGATGAACACATGAATTGTTGGAGCGTTCGACCATTTGTTCGGTTTGCCGAATGACCACAATGCACTGCGCCGCTGCACAGTGCATTGAAAGCCATAATTGGCTGAGGCAATGAAAGCTTCATCTTTTTAAATGTGGTACAGCGCTGCGCTAAAAGCAAACTAGAAAAGCAGCCAACACACCCGTAGACTCAAGGACAAAAATAACAACAAAAAATTCAAAGTGTGGCGCTATTAATAGCAATATAGAAAACTAAGCATAAAATGATATCACAAAATTATAGTGTGAACCAAAATTGCCACGTGAGCACATATGACAGTGACTAATAAGCAAAGTGATAAATACATGTATGTGTTCAATACAAATATTAAAACCAATATCAGATATAATCTAAAACATCAAAGGAAATTTGTGATATCAGTGCATAAACAATTATCAAATATAAAGTCCAAAACACCAAAAATTCGTGACATCAGTGCATAAGCAGTATTAAGCAGGTGTTTTCTTGTATGTGTAGAAAAACTTTCAACCCAGTAGCCTGGTAGGTAAATGGACCATAGAAGACCAGAGGTGCACGGAAGTTTGAAAACAGTGCCAGGACCATCACCAGAAGCTATGGAGGCTTACCGGAAATTGTGGCCTGAAATAGCATATGCCATACAGGTCAAAGAGGCTTAGTGACCAACAGGTCTAGATGTATTATCCGGTCAGATGTTATCGTCACACAAACCATGGGGGGGAGGAATCGGTCAGCACGACTTCCACATTAATAAGTATACCACCATAGGCCATGCGAAAGATTCGTATTACATGTGAGGAATAAAAACACTCACATAGTGTAATAACGTAAAACTTGGATTTATTTAAAAAGTAACAGTAAAAAACAGACTCACATTTTTTGCAGATAAATTAGTGTATCAATCGTGTAGCGGTAGTTGTGAGGGATCCACCCGACATGTTTCAACTAAAAAAGTCTTCTTCTGGGATGTGGAACCCTCTCACCCCACCGCTCTATATATAGACAAACACATAATGACCCCCATTGGAAGTATGCAAAACCGGAAGTGAACCAGATGACCTTATTTCCGTTTTTTTTGGGACATAGGTTATAGGCTTGATATTTTGAAGCCATTTCTCAAAAAAGACTAGACAATCGGGATATATATTAAGATGTGACTCAGATAGTAAAATTATGAGGCAGAAAAGAGTTAGCAGTGGTCCGGATAATTAATCCGTAACCAAGCCTCGCTATCAGTGTCTTCATCCAATAGATGAGAGTGCAACGATGCCGCTGCGCTCCGTACTCTGTGACGAGCCTCGTTTAAGCACAATGACGTCACGCGTAAGGCTGGGTAACGGCGGCGGTGCGTTCCAAGCCATCACCCAAGCCTCATTCTCGTATAACGCGATGACGTCATGCGCATATCAGAACAACGACGGCGGTACGCTCAGAGGCGTCAACCAAGCCTCGCCATTAGTCACCAAACAGCCACCCCACAGGAAGCGGAGCCCAGCCCTATAAAACAGGGCGGAAATGACATCCAGGTGTCAGCAAGGATGGAAATCATAATATTAAATTGTGTAAAAACTTAAATGTGCTACAAATGCCCATAAAAAACATGGTAATATAATACATAGAAATTTCGATATATTATAAATACCCACGAAAATCTATAATAGAAGACAGGAAAATTATTCCATAGTCTACATTATATAGATTCGAACACCTGGCCTGCCAGACACTTCCAATAGGGGACATAGGTACACTCTAATGCCCAACCATTATGTCTAAAAAAACACATACAGTGTATACAAAAGGGGTAAGCCTAAGAAATTAAAGAGTCACATAGCAATGTATATTAAAATTATAATAAAAAATAATAAAAAGGAGACCATCACTATCGGGCTACCATAAATAGTAAATACCAAGAAAAAGGAAAAAATCTAAAATAAATAACAATTTACGCCTGGTTTATAAACGAATTGATGTCCCAATCGACATTAATACCTTGCGGGAAATGGGACCCCAATTCGTATATCCAGTATGTCTCCAAACGAGAGACACCCCTAAGAATAGATCCCCCCCGCCATGGGGCCCTGTATTTATCTATGATGAGAAACTGTGTGCCAGCAGGGTTTCTATCATGACATTCCCTATAGTGCCTAGGGACAGTATGCTTAGTGCTGCCTGCCTTAATGAGATTAATATGCTCTGAGACACGTACAGTGAAGGATCTAATAGTACGGCCCACATATTGTTTGCCACAAGGGCAAGTCAACAAGTACACAATCCCGGTAGTGGCACACGTGCCAAATTGCTTAATTGCATATGTGCGGCCAGTCACGGTAGAAGTAAACTCGTGACTCACCCTTCTGCCACAGGTATTATACTGGCAAACCAGACATTTTTTGCAAGGAAAAAAAACAGTCCAATTGTGAAAGAAGGATGGTTTATTTGGCGGATCAATAACATTGGGTGCCAACTTGTTCCTGAGAGATGGAACTCCTCTAAAGACCACCTTGGGAGTATCAGGAAGTAGTGGTCCCAATATTTTGTCTGTTTTTAAAATGTCCCAATGATGTTCAAAAATCTTCTTAATACGTTTATATTGCATCGAGAAGGACGTCAAAAATGACCATTTGAACTCGTCATTAGATTGTTTGGGTCTGTCCTGCAATAGTATCTGGCGATCTATACCACAGGCATTCTCAATCTCTCTATCCAGGTCAGGCGGGTTATAACCTTTTTCAACAAACCTATCTTTGAGTATCATGGCCTGAGCCATATAAGTATCTCGATCGGTACAATTTCTACGTAATCGTAAAAATTGGCTCCTAGGAACTGATTTAATCCAAGAGATATGATGACAACTGTCGGTTGGTATGTAACCGTTTCTGTCGGTGGACTTAAAATAAGTACTAAAACTAAATCCACCTTCTTTTCTATCAATGACCAAATCTAAAAAGTGAACTGAAGTGGTGCTAGCCTCAAATGTCAGGGCAATACCCCTATCATTGGCATTCAAGGAGGCCATGAAATCAATCAGATCATCATGGCTACCAGTCCACAGGAGGAGGACGTTGTCTATGTACCGGGCCCACAGCAGAAGATGTGGGTTATCCATGGCATAGACGACGTCCTCCTCCCACTTGGCCATGAATAAATTAGCCAAGCTGGGAGCAAACTTGGCTCCCATTGCCACCCCCTTGTGTTGGCGATAGTAATTGCCATTAAACCAAAAATAATTACTTTGGGTTGCAAATGAAAGCTTCATCCAATCAGAGCACAAAGCACTGTCAGAGCCATGATTGGAGAAAGCATAGCAGCCATTTGTAGTGTGATATCTGCGTGGAGAGAGATAGAACAGGGCTCTGTTCAGTGCTGCTAGACAGTTAGTGTGCTATTCTGTGCTATTCTGATTATATTGTCAGTAGAATATCAGGTTAGTGTGAATCTAGGGATAGTTCAGTGTGAGTGTAGTGACCATTCATCTTTACATTAGTGACAGTTTATTTTGTCAGGGCAGGTTTCCTGCAGTATTTCAGTGCATTACTGCATGGTTACTGCACATTTAACGCAGTATATTTCAGTGTGTTACTGCATACTTAATGCAGTATTTTGCAGTGCTTTACTGCATGTTTAATGCAGTATATTTTAGAGCATTACTGCATGTTTAATACAATATATTTCTGTGCATTAGTGCACATTACATGCAGCATAATTCAGTGCATTACTGCATGTTTAATACTGTATATTTTAGGGCGTTACTGCACGTTAAACACAGTATATTTCAGTGCATTAGTGCAGGTGTAATGCAGTATTTTGCAGTGCTTTACTGCAAGTTTAACGCAGTACATTTCAGTGCGTTACTGAATGTTTAATGCAATATATTTCTGTGTGTTAGTGCACATTTAACGCAGTATATTTCAGTGCGTTAGTGCACATTTAATGCAGTATATATCAGTGCGTTACTGCATGTTTAATGCAGTATATATCAGTGTGTTACTGCAGGTTTAACGCAGTACATTTCAGTGCATTACTGCACGTTTATTGCAATATATTTCTGTGCATTAGTGCACATTTAATGCAGTATATTTAAGTGCGTTAGTGTACATTTAATGCAGTATATTTTAGAGCATTACTGCACGTTTAATACAATATATTTCTGTGCATTAGTGCACATTACAAGCAGCATAATTCAGTGCGTTACTGCATGTTTAATACTGTATATTTTAGGGCGTTACTGCACGTTAAACGCAGTATATTTCAGTGCATTATGGCAGGTTTAACGCAGTATATTGCAATGCGTTACTTTGCATTTAACGCAGTATATTTCAAAGCATTAGTGCACATTTACCACAGTATATTGTAGTGTGTCAGTGGAGTGTGTCTGTATAGTGAGTACTCCCAGTATTTCCCCATCTTTATTACAGTTTGTTAATAAGCTCCTGCCCACTCCCCTCCATCATGTCTGGGAGGACAGCAAGGAAAGGCAGACGTTTCCATGGCACTGTGAGGGGGCCAGCAGCAAATGTGTCCACAGGCAAAGGTGGACGTGGTAAGTCCTCATGCAGGGCATCATTTCCTCTGTTTAGTGATGTTGCTCGTGCTATCCAGCCACAGCATGCAGAGGAGGTGGTGGAGGTGGTGGACTGGCTTACTAAATCATCCTCATCCTCCTCATCCTCTGTCACCCAAGCAGAGACTAGTTGACAGTCCCCTGCAGCTGCCAGCATGGCTTATTCTGCCTCCTTGCCCACAGCCAATCATGCCATAGCTCCAGCATCAGGCATGGCGAAGTCAGCGGAGTTATTTGAACACAGCATCAGCCACTTGTTCTTTGATGATGCACAGCCAATACTCGATTCAGATGTTGGTTCTGAGGTTGAGGAAGGCAGGAACATGAGCCTACAGAGAGAGGAGAACACTGGTACACAAATTGGCATTCATGTTCCCCCAACGCAGCGTATTACCAAGTTGTCTCCAGTGGTAATGAGGATGGAGGGGATAATGATGAGGTCACTGGCGCGACTTGGGTGCCGGATAGAGCAGAGGAGGAAAGTGAGGGTGAGGCACATCCCCAACGAGGCAGCCATCATGGAAGAGTAGAGAGCAGCCACCCTATTCCATCACATTGTGGAGCTGTTATCTCCCTGCCCACTTCCCACAGCTCAGCTGTCTGGGCCTTTTTTAGCACATTTGCAGCTGACCGCACTGTTGCAATTTGCAAAATTTGCCTCAAGCCCATCAAGTGTGTCAAAAACACCAGCCATTTGGCACCCCATGCTTGACAAGGTATTTAACCTCCCACCACTCAGCCCATTGTCAAGAGCACCTAAAAGACACACAAAAGGAACAAAATTCTGCTGCTCCCCACTACTCATCTTTCCGTTTTTTCCCCGCTATACCCCTTTATCTCTCAGCAGCCTCCGCTGACAGGGATGATGGTATAGCCAGGGTGTCCCAGGTCCTTACAGCATGTCTGCCAGTAGCACACCACCAGCTGTAAACTATAGCGGGCAAATTTCTTTGCCTCAGATGCTGCAGTGAAAAAAATATACAGTCACTGGTAGATTCTGCCCCCCTCTGTGAATTTGCAGAATATGCTGTACCACAATGTCAGGTTCCCAGTTGCTATTTATTTTCATGTAATGCTATTCCAGCTCTGTAACATCACATGGAAGGCAATGTTGTGGCATTGATGGACAAGGCAGTCAGCCGCAAGGTCCACGTTACTGCTGACACGTGGTCCAGGAAGCATGGGCAGGGATGATATATTTCGTTCAGAGCACACTGAGCAACTCTGCTTGAAACTCAGAAGGATGCAGGACAGGGGTCAGTTCTGCAGCTTGTTGTGCCCCCATGTCTCAATACAGCCATTGATGATGCAAGATTTGTTAGCTCTACCCCTCTCCTCCTCCTCCTCCTCTGCCCTCCTCTGTATAATTGTCCTATGAACCATAAGGATAAAGGATGCATGCACTGTACTGTCACCATTTGAGGAGGCCACAAGGATAGTGAGCTGTGACAATGCATGCATCAGTGACACAATCCCTCTTGTGTTCCTGCTGGAGCATATTCTGCTTGGCATTATGGACAGGGCACTCAAGGCAGAGCAGTGGGAGGAAGAGAAGCACTGCCTTTCCTCTCAAGGCCCACGGTGTGCAGACACCAATCTTGCCACACCACAGAACACACAAGAGGAGAGGGAGGAGGAGGAGGATTCTAGCAATTTTGGAGGCATTGAAACAGAGCAATACATACGTCAACCCTTAACAGATGATTTTCCATCCCACAACCCTTGGGAGTAGTAGGTGGCTGAGAGGAGGCAATTCCAGATACTGTAATCCTTAGTGACCCCGAGGAGTCTGCTTCTCATGCCTCCGCAAACTTGTGGTGCATGGGCCCCCTCATGCTTCAAAGCCTGCAAAAGGACCTGGAAATATGTGGCATCAAGCAGAAGGATCACTATTGTTTGGCAACCCTTCTTGACCACCGTTACAAGGGGAAAGTCATTTTGAGGCTTCTGTTGGTCAATAGAGGAGTGGTGGAGCCCCAGTGATGCATTTAAAAAAAAATTTAGTCCTTGGCTCCCAGGGCTGTCAGCTTCCACATCCCACCAGCAGCATCTGCATCATATGGTGGGAGATTATCTAGGGGCGAAAACAGTTATATAGAGCTTACCAGTTGATGACCCATTGGGTTAATAGGTCGTGAGAAGAGACCATTGGCCAGAACTTGCCCAGAATGCAACTGAACTGTTGGGCTGCCCTGCATCCAGCGTGCTTTCCGAATGGGCATTCAGTGCTGTTGGAGGTTTTGTGACAGATAAGAGAGCACGTCTGTCCACAGACTCCGTGGACTGGCTGACATTTATAAAAATTAATCAGCCCTTGATTAGCAGCAGCTATCAAGCCCCTGATGCCAGTGTCGCTGATCAAGCGTTTCTGGATCTGGAATCTCTGAAAGACTGTCTAGGCTGCCTAGCTTTGTGGGTGCTGATTTAATCGGGAAGAGGTTTTTTGTGTAGATTTAAGGGGCACAATTAACCAACAATTATATCATTGCAATTTTTGACAGCAAGGTAATATCTTGCTTTTTGTCTTTATAAATGTGATTACTGCTGCAGAAGGTTCTATACACGGTACAGATGTACCACTTTACAGGCAGACTAGGGGGACCCCCCCCAGGCACTATATTTTTATTTTTATTATTATGTTTAATTTTAATGATTTCACTTTAAGCATCAGTAAATCACTGCTCATTTAACCACTTCAATACCGGGCCATAGTCATGTGACATCCGCAGATGGGATCTTCCATCCTGGGTGGGCGTCATATGACATCTTTGGCTTCTCGTTTCTCCTGCAGGCCTCCAGGGGCTCGCAGCACAGCAAATGGGGATGAGGTGTGTCCCTCGGACATAGCCCATCCCAGATCCGTGTAAAGAGCCAATAGAGAATGGCTCTTTACCATGTGACTGTCACATGTACTGTCCACATGCACAGCGCTCATGCACGCCCCTAGAGCATGCGCAGAGCAGCGATCGGCGACGAGGCTTGTCATCCTGACACAGCCTGACCCCGATCCAATCACAGCCAGTCACAAAATGTCAACAAACCACGGTACCGAGATGTTACCGGGTTCTCCTCCTCACACCGATCGTGTGTGCGAAAGAGATTGTGGTAACATCTTGTTACCGCTTACAGTGTACACCAACCACACTGATTGCCCCCCCTAATAACGAGGACCTGTCACCACCCATCAAAGTACCTGTCACCACCCATCAAAGTACCTGTCACAGTTCATCTGAGTACCCGAGTACCTGAGTACCTGTCACAGTTCATCTGAGTACTCGAGTACCTGAGCACCTGTCACAGTCCATCTGAGTACTCAAGTACCTGAATGCCTGTCACAGTCCATCTGAGTACCTGTCACAGTCCATCTGAGTACCTGTCACAGTCCATCTGAGTACCTGTCACAGTCCATCTGAGTACCTGAGTACCTGTCACAGCCCATCTGAGTACCTGAGTACCTGTCACAGCCCATCTGAGTACCTGAGTACCTGTCACAGCCCATCTGAGTACCTGAGTACCTGTCACAGCCCATCTGAGTACCTGAGTACCTGTCACAGCCCATCTGAGTACCTGAGTACCCATCACAGCCCATCTGAGTACCTGCCTAAACCCTACTGCCTAAACTTCCTAAAGTCACTTACAGAAGAGCTCCCAATATAAAAAAATAAAATCACCCCAAGTAAGCTGAAATCTTGCCCTACTCAGCCCATACCACGTATATGCTTACTTCCATTGTTTGGCATGTTTCAATGCAAAAAATCTTTATGCAAAGCATGCAGCTACGTACAACATGGTCAGAAGCAATTTGCTACCAAGGGAAAGATGTATGATATCAGCGAGTTCTATAATTGCTCATCTGACTTTGTAGTGTATTGCCTCCATTGTCCTTGCCACCTACTCTATGTGGGCCGTACCATCCGTCCACTTAGACAAAGGTTTGGTGAGCATCGTAGAAAGATTGAGGAAGGGACAAACACAGTGTCCCTCGCCATTTCTCAATGTGTCATAAAAGTTCCACTGATGGCCTTAAGGTATGGGTATTGGAACAAATGCCCAACAATCTGTCCGAGGCAGAAAGGTTTTATAGGCTTTGTGAACGCGAAACCTTTTGGATATGTTCCCTTGATGCTTTGTCACCTGGGGGAATGAATGAGGCTTTGGAGATATCCACGATTTTATAAAATCCTTTTAAATCCTTGTTTTCCTTCAACATGGGTATAATTTTTGCTTTGAAAATTATCATAACAATTGAATCTTCATATGGAATAAATATAACAATTCCCTCTAAGACTATCTCTAAATGTCCATTATACACACATATAAAAATGTACTTTGTTTTTATCTTAAATCTAATAGTATTTTATTTTTATAAAAAAATAGAAAACCCTGAAATGTGACCCACATCAGCCCAAACATAGCAGAGCAGAGACTCACCTCCATCCCTTGGACATAGTAAAGAACAATTAAAAGAAAAGAATATGGGACTTTAGATGAGGTGTGTCTCTGCAAATAAGGAATATTGACCTATTAATTGTAACCAATCCCCAATGGGTAGTCCCTAAAATGAACAAAATAAAATATTTCTTGTGTACAATATAGGCACGATATAAACATATTCGATGCACAATAGTCACATATTTATTATTTATACATAGAAGGACATGATTGGTTTTACACAAAGTAATAATAAAGAAATAATATACATGATTGGTAATGATAGATATAAACATGATAAGATGAATTCATGATAAAACATGTTGTAAACCTGGCACCCTTGAGTATGGACTCAACGCGTTTCATGGCGTTTAAAGCCAATCGTCAGGAGTAGGATGCTAAAGATAAAAATAAAAATAATCATAAATAAGTAGATGAGCCTACACCGGATAACTCTGTAATACAACAGGCTCTCTAGGTTAGAGGAGGAATTCAATGTAGTGATGGTACTGACCTATAAAGTATCCAAAGGGTATATACCCGTTGCTACTGTGTTAGGATGAGTATGGCCCGGATAAGTTGATCTCCCCCGGGGTTGAGGCGGGGAAACCCAGCCCAGTGCAATCCCCCCATCATCGTCCCGCCCTGGATGTATGGGTAGGCGAGGTGGGGGGTTGGAGGGGCCAGCCAGCCGGGTGCAGGAGGAGGACCACACATAGGAGGGGGGGGGACCAAAGTGGAAGGTAAAGAAGGTTTTTTACACCAGCGTTCTCATGTTCCCTAGCCGGATGTTCTTGGTCCTGGTCTTTGTGGTCTCACTCCGGGGTTGCGAGGTGCTCAGTTCCTCCCCCTCGCCCGTCCCACTTGTGACGGGGTAGGGGTTGACCTCCGCACCTCGACGTCATGCTTATGCACCCTCTCGCGCGGCGTCTCTTTGAGCGCCAATCGTGGATCGGGTGTTTGTTTCCATCTCACGCGGCGGCGACCATGGAGCGCCTCTCCTCCTCGCCGCCTTACGTAGACGCATGACGTTGGCGGGGTCCCGCCCCCCCTTTTGGCGGGTATTTCAGTCGGGAGGGAGCCATGGGCTACTCATAGGCTGCTACCATCGTGTTGGGACAATCTCATCCTTATCCTGCCAAACTCAGGTATGTGTGGTTTTCCAGGACCTCACACTCATACACCTATGCTCACTTATTTCTTATTTTATATTTTATATATATTATACTTTTATATATATTTACTTAGTTCCTTATTGTATGTATTGCAGGATCCCTATGGACACCCCCTTCCTATATGTGCCCAATATACAGTTACCTTAATTATCCTGGGTTCTTTACCTTCCACTTTGGTTCCCCCCCCTCCTATGTGTGGTCCTCCTCCTGCACCCGGCTGGCTGGCCCCTCCAACCCCCCACCTCGCCTACCCGTACATCCAGGGCGGGACGATGATGGGGGGATTGCACTGGGCTGGGTTTCCCCGCCTCAACCCCGGGGGAGATCAACTTATCCGGGCCATACTCATCCTAACACAGTAGCAACGGGTATATACCCTTTGGATACTTTATAGGTCAGTACCATCACTACATTGAATTCCTCCTCTAACCTAGAGAGCCTGTTGTATTACAGAGTTATCCGGTGTAGGCTCATCTACTTATTTATGATTATTTTTATTTTTATCTTTAGCATCCTACTCCTGATGATTGGCTTTAAACGCCATGAAACGCGTTGAGTCCATACTCAAGGGTGCCAGGTTTACAACATGTTTTATCATGAATTCATCTTATCATGTTTATATCTATCATTACCAATCATGTATATTATTTCTTTATTATTACTTTGTGTAAAACCAATCATGTCCTTCTATGTATAAATAATAAATATGTGACTATTGTGCATCGAATATGTTTATATCGTGCCTATATTGTACACAAGAAATATTTTATTTTGTTCATTTTAGGGACTACCCATTGGGGATTGGTTACAATTAATAGGTCAATATTCCTTATTTGCAGAGACACACCTCATTTAAAGTCCCATATTCTTTTCTTTTAATTGTTCTTTAGTATTTTATTTTTATTTCCAACAATCCCTTTGATTAACCATCTATTATAAGATATTTTTAATACATATTCTTATTTATATGTCTCCATTTATTTTTACCATGCAACGGTGACACTATAATTATGCTAATTTGATCAATTTTAATTATACTTATATTGTACATATGCGTATGTTTTTTTTTTTTTTTTAATTTATTAGTAGTTATTTTTCATTAAATGAATGCATATGTTGTTATCTACATAGGCTATGTTCAGCCTTATATGTGCATCGGTTTTCTGCCATCTAGTGGATGCAGTGTGGAAAAACACCAACGTATCACTAGAGAGCTGCAAACACTGAACTTATTCTAGAATGCACATATATATATATATATATATATATATATAAGTGCATTCTAACAAGCATTTCAATATATGTGTATATATCCTTAATAAACAGCTGCTTATATCCATCCCCTTCTTTTCCCCTCCTTCCAATTCCTTTATATTCCCAATTGCCTTGGCATCCATATTTTTGGTTTGTCCCCTCGTATTTGCTAGAATAAGTTCAGTGTTTGCAGCTCTCTAGTGATACGTTGGTGTTTTTCCACACTGTATCCACTAGATGGCAGAAAACCGATGCACATATAAGGCTGAACATAGCCTATGTCTTCTAAGCTTGAGGAAGGAACGCGCCTGTTTTTTTCACCCACACAGAGCGCAAGCTCTGAAACGTCGTTGTTACCCCTAGTGACGTCACCGCGCTCGGCGCCTCGAGTTCCACTGCTGACCAGAGCCAAACCTCGGTCTCAGCCTCCAGAGACGGTTAAGGAAACCCTGACGGACAGGACTACCTACTCTTATGGAAGAACTATCTACAGGCTAAAAACGCCGGTTAGACATCACATATAGAGGACATTGTGCTGATAATCTTCTTTTTTACATGCAAGCAGATGTATACACTTGTTTATTTATTAAATGCAACTGGCTCTAATCTGGTGGTGCCCATTCTGTTTTCTTTTGCATGTTTTTGGAGTTTGCTCCCAACTTCCCCCTGAAGGCTTGTCCTGGAGCACGGACTTGTTGGGAAAATACACAGGTTGTTTCCCCACTTGCTCCCTACAGTTTATTCCTTCCTCACCCTGATCTGAGAATTTCATGACAAGGTTTCTATTGAATGGACAATTATTTGTAATCAGTACTAACTAAGCTACATCGCCACTATCCTGTGTTTTTTCTTCTGTATGTTCTTTGAAGCAATTGTTGGCTGCAGCTACTGGTTTTGTGTTGATTTTAACCATTCATTATATCCTGTCATTATTTTTTAATAGGTCCCAACCACAAAGTGTCTGTTTATACATTCGTGCTCTATGTGTTTTACAGGTCATTCGGTGGCACTGTTGCATGGTTCTCTTTCACATAATATATTTATATAAATATATATATACAGTATATTGTATTTCTTGCCCATTACATTTAATTCATCATTATCCCGCTTTTTTTTTAATTAATATTGTTCTTTCTTCTTTATATAATGGATTTTTTAGCGGATATAGAGTCATCAAAATATAGTATTTTGAATGACCTCTATACTATGTTGCCCCTTTCCTTATTTAGTGCCAATAAAAGCACTAGATATATTTTGTGTGGTAAATTCAAGAAACTTGAACGTCTAATACCTTCTACAAACCTACAATGGTGGGATATTTTCTGGATAAGTGTCTTGAGAATAGAATCTCACCTAGAGGTTTGGGAACAATAAAAAAAATTGTTCTTTTCTGGAGCCTGAAGAAGCCAAAGAATGGTTCAATATTTCTGAATTTGGCACCACAAAGTGGATTGACATTTTAGTCAAACACAGGGCGGCCAAATTTTAACAACTTACTCACTAAGTCCAAATAATAACCCAAGAGATCAAGGATATGGGTCAGAAAGTCCCCATGTCCTGGTTTGATACTTTGAAAAGAAACACCAAGAGACAAGAAGATGATCTTATAAAAAATAAATTGGAGAAATTTAGATGTGACCTAAATGATTACACTAACAATAGAGTGTTCACATGGATAATAAAATCCTGGCACCCCATTCTCCTAATTCCCACTACCTTAACGATCAAAAACCCAAATTTAAAGTACCTTCCCACATCCCCACCTCTCTTTCCATTGACTAAACCTACTATATCTCATACCCAATCCACAAAAATCCAATCAAAATCTGCAAAATCATCATACAAAAAAAGTTAATCACAATGAATATCCTCTATAGACTCTAATATTAGTCAGAGTAAGTTGTGTAAGGATTTACAAAAACATTTTACAATAGAAACCCTATGGCCACCAGATCTTGTACTTCGTCCATCCAACCGGAGTCACAAGGTTCTATACATATTGCTTTCACTGGTGAGCCAGCTGGCGAATCTGAGGTACTTGAAACCCTCGGCACGGGATTGGTGTATCAGTCTGCATCTCCGATGGAATCTAGTAATGATGGTGTCGTAGTCCCCTCCCTTATCATGGAGGCCACAACAACTTCTAGTTCCATTTGTATGCACAGTATAGGTCATAAGGTTCCCACCACAACTGCTACCAACAATCTTCTTAGTTTTGGTTCCCAATTATCATTAGATGTTGTTCACAGTTCTCTGGCCAATGATTCTTCTTTTTTAGAAATGAACCCCTCTCCAGTAGCTCCGAAAAAAAGAAAACACGACGGAGAGGCTGCAGAGGGGGGAAGAAACAAACAGAGATACGAGCCACCACAAGTCTCTCAAACTATAAGGATCTTCAATCTCTCTAAGCATATTCTTTCCTCCACAGAAACATCGCTGTTGAGTAGGGGTTTAAATATCGCACCAGCTCGCAAACCAGATCCTTATATACGGTTAAAAGATTTGAACAAATATATAATAAATCTTACCCAGAAAAGGTTTTTTTAAATTCAAAAGACAAAATACATCGAGACGGATAGTGCCCCTCACACTGATGCAGTGCCTGCATCGCAAACGGAACCCATTGCGTTCAGTTTTGATGCAGACATTATAGGTACACTTGAGGAACTCTATTTGGATAGTACTCATGCCAATTTGGATCTCTACACACAACACTTACAAACCTCACCACCAATATTATATTCCACTCTGAAACCAAAATCAGAGTTTTATCCACATCAGTCAAAAGGCCCACAAATAACCACGTTTTATAACATGGTGTTTGCAGATATTAAGAGATTATGCTCTCATTCATCTTCCTGCCCCCCCCCCCCCCAGAGTTGGGGTAACTTACACCTGCAGAAAACAAAGTCATAAAATCCCTTGCCAGTAATGAAAATTTAATTATCAAAACTGCGGACAAGGGAGGTGGTATCGTCATCATGGATTGTGATGACTATATCAAAGAGGCTTATCGCCTTCTTGCTGATACATCAACATACAAAAAATTAACCAAAGACCCACTCCCTGGATATAAATGTGAAGCCAATCTCCTAAAAGAAAGGGCAACACAATCAAAAATTTTAGAAAAATCAGGTTTCATTTTTAAATTAAAGATTTTTATCATATCCCTTATTTTTATCATATCCCCAAAGTCCACAAAAGTCTGACCAATCCCCCCGGTAGGCCCAAAATAGCGGCTATGGACAGTATTACCTCTGGTCTGTCAAAGTACATAGATTATTATCTCCAGCCTTTGGCCCAAGGTCTACAATGTTATATTCGAGATGGTACCCATTTGCTTGAATTACTCAAACCTCATTCCTGGAACAGTGATTATATATGGATGTCATTAGATGTAAGCTCTTTATATACATCAATTCCACATGGCTTTGGACTTGCAGCCCTCCATCACTTCCTGTTCCAGGATCAATACATAAACAACAGACAAGCCGCATTCATCTTGGATTGCACAGAGTTTTGTCTTGAGCACAACTATTTTGTTTCTGAGGACCAATATTATGTGCAAGTCCAAGGCACTGCTATGGGAGCGAATTTTGCTCTCTCGTATGCCAACCTAGCAATGGGATATTGGGAACATAAGTATATATGGAATAATAATCCTTATTCCAAACATCTTATTTACTATGGCAGGTATATAGACGATATTGTCATTATCTGGAATGGTTCTCCCCAAGACACTGTAGATTTTGTTAACCACTGTAATGATAGCCCACATGGCTTAACCGGTTCAATACAGGGCAATTTCACCCCCTTCCTTCCCAGGCCAATTTTTAGTTTTCAGCGCTGTCGCACTTTAAACGTCAATTGCGCGGTCGTGCGACGTTGTACCCAAAAAAAATTGACGTCCTTTTTTCCCCACAAATAGAGCTTTCTTTTGGTGGTATTTGATCGCCTCTGCGGTTTTTATTTTTTGTGCTATAAACAAAAGAAGTGACAATTTTGAAAAAAACACAATATTTTTTACTTTTTGCTATAATAAATATCCCAATTTTTTTTTAAAAAAACACATTTTTTCCTCAGTTTCAGCCGATACGTATTCTTCTACATATTTTTGTTAAAAAAAAATCGCAATAAGCGTATATTGATTGGTTTGCGCAAAAGTTATAGCGTCTACAAAATACGGGATAGATTTATGGCATTTAAAAAAATATATATATTTATTTATTTTTTTAGCGGTGATCGCGATTTTTTTTCGTGACTGCGACATTATGGCGGACACATCGAACACTTTTGACACATTTTTGGGACCATTCACATTTATACAGCGATCAATGCTATAAAATTGCATTGATTACTGTGTAAAAGTGACAGGCAGTGAAGGGGTTAACCACTAGGGGGCGGGGAGGGGTTAATATGTTTCCTAGGGATTGATTCTAACTGAAGGGGGAGGGGACGCTCAAGGGGAGGAGACCGATCAGTGTTCCTCCATTCTGGGAACACAGATCGCTCTCCTCAGAGCTGACAGGCTGTGGGTCTGTGTGTTTACACACACAGATCCACGGTCCGGCCCGGTTAACGGGCAATCGCGGGTGCCCAGCGGACATCGCGGCCACCGGGCAACGCACCGGGTCCCGAGCAGCGCGGCAGGCGCGCGCGCCCCCTAGATGGCTGGGAATCCCAGGACGTCATATGACGTCCACCCAGGATGGGAGATCCCATCCCAGGACGTCATATGACTATAGGCGGGTAGTGAAGTGGTTAAGGTTCACCCATGTTTCAGATGCTGATAAATTGACATTTCTGGATCTAGAGCTGTATCATGTTGAGGATGCAATACATGCCAAGAATTATTTAAAACCAACTGCTGGCAACTCTCTATTACATTATAGAAGTTGCTATTATCATAAATTCAAAAATAATATCCCCAGAGGACAATTTTGTCATCTCAGACGTAATTGCACAAACTTGAATGATTTCATAGTAGGAAGTAATGTACTCAGCAAAAAACTTAGAGACAAAGGTTATCCAGAATCATTGATCCGAGAGGCTTACACACAATATACACAAGATATTCCATCACAGAGGGACAAGGGAGTATTTGACCAATCCGTCTGGTTTATCACTAGATTCCATTATGATCATAAAAATATGGAATCTATCTTAAAAAAAAACACTGGCCCATACTTCTAGAAGACTTGCATTTAAAACCCTACTGCCTAAACTTCCTAAAGTCACTTACAGAAGAGCTCCCAATATAAAAAATAAAATCGCCCCAAGTAAGCTGAAATCTTGCCCTACTCAGCCCATACCATGTATATGCTTACTTCCATTGTTTGGCATGTTTCAATGCAAAAAATCTTTATGCAAAACATGCAGCTACGTACAACATGGTCAGAAGCAATTTACTACCAAGGGCAAGACATATGATATCAGCGAGTTCTATAATTGCTCATCTGACTTTGTAGTGTATTGCCTCCGTTGTCCTTGCCACCTACTCTATGTGGGCCGTACCATCCGTCCACTTAGACAAAGGTTTGGTGAGTATCGTAGAAAGATTGAGGAAGGGACAAACATAGTGTCCCTCACCATTTCTCAAAGTGTCATAAAAGTTCCACTGATGGCCTTAAGGTATGGGTATTGGAACAAATGCCCAAAAATCTGTCTGAGGCAGAAAGGTTTTATAGGCTTTGTAAATGCGAAACCTTTTGGATATATTCCCTTGATGCTTTGTCACCTGGGGGAATGAATGAGGCTTTGGAGATGTCCACGATTATAAAATCCTTTTAAATCCTTGTTTTCCTTCAACATGGGTATAATTTTTGCTTTGAAAATTATCATAACAATTTAATCTTCATATGGAATAAATATAACAATTCCCTCTAAGACTATCTCTAAATGTCCATTATACACACATATAAAAATGTACTTTGTTTTTATCCTAAATCTAATAGTATTTTATTTTTATTTCCAACAATCCCTTTGATTAACCATTTATTATAAGATATTTTGAATACATATTCTTATTTATATGTCTCCATTTATTTTTACCATGCAACGGTGACACTATAATTATGCTAATTTGATCAATTTTAATTATACTTATATTGTACATATGCGTGTGTTTTTTTTTTTATTAATTTATTATTGAGTAGTTATTTTTCATGAAATGAATGCATATGTTTTTATCTACATGTATATATATGAGTGCATGCTAACAAGCATTTAAATATATGTGTATATATCCTTATTAAACAGCTGCTTATATCCATCCCCTTCTTTTCCCCTCCTTCCAATTCCTTTATATTCCCAATTGCCTCAGCATCCATATTTTTGGTTGGCCCCCTGTATTTGCTAGAATAAGTTCAGTGTTTGCAGCTCTCTAGTGCTATTCTGGTGTTTTTCCACACTGCATCCACTAGATGGCAGCAAACCGATGCACATATAAGGCTGAACATAGCCTAAGTCTTCTAAGCTTGAGGAAGGAGCACGCCTGTTTTTTCACCCACACAGAGCGCAAGCTCCGAAACGTCGTCGCTACCCCTAGTGATGTCACCGTGCTCCGACGCCTCGAGTTCCACTGCTGACCAAAGCCAAGCCTTGGTATCAACCTACAGAGGCAGTTAAGGAAACCCTGCTGGACGGGACTACCTACTCTTATGGAAGAACTATCTACAGGCTAAAAACGCCGGTTAGACGTCACATATAGAGGACATTGTGCTGATAATCTTTTTTACATGTAAGTGGATGTATACACTTGTTTATTTATTAAATGCAACTGGCTCTAATCTGGTGGCGCCTTTTCTGTTTTCTTTTGAGTACCTGTCACCGCCCATTTGAGTACTAATCACCACCCATTAGAGTACCTGAGTACCAGTCACCAGACCATCAGAGTACCCGAGTACCTATCTGTAGCCCATCAGAGTACCCGAGTACCTGTCACCAGCCCATCAGAGTAAGCAAGTACCTGTCACCAGCCCATCAGAGTACCCGAGTACACCCATAAGAGTACCCAAGTACCTGTCACCAGCCCACCAGAGTACCCGAGTACCTGTCACCAGCCCATCAGAGTACCCGAGTACCTGTCACCAGGCCATCAGAGTACCCGAGTACCTGTCACCAGGCCATCAGAGTATCCGAGTACCTGTCTCCAGCCCATCAGAGTACCCAAGTACCTGTCACCAGGCCATCAGAGTACCCAAGTACCTGCCACCAGGCCATCAGAGTAACCGAGTACCTGTCTCCAGCCCATCTGTAAGAGAACTGTCAGGATGCGCCCAGCACGCACACGTGCGCATGCACGCATTCACGGGCATCAGCAGATTTCCTTGCGCAGGAACACACATCTGACCACAATTGGCACCTGACAGCCTATTTAAGGGTTGCTCTGATTTCTGACAGGTGCTGCTTGATCTTCAGCTGTGTCCTGAGATTCTGAAACCCTGTTTGTTTGACTTGACTTCCTGTTGCTGAAACCCTGGCCTTCCTGACCCTGTTTCTGGACTCTGATTACTCTGATTACTGGTTCATGATCCTGGCTTCCTGTTTGACCTTGCTCCTGTTTATACCTTGGTACCTCGCTGCCCGCCCGTTACTGAACCCGGCTTACCTGACGACCTCGCTCCTGTCTCCTGTTTGGCTCCACGCTGTTTCCGAGTACCTGTGCTGGCCGTCCATCCTCTCAGCTGTGCTGGTTCCAGCTCTTCACCAGAAACCCTGCCTGCACTTCCCAGTCTGCAACACTTCCGGCAAGTTCTGCATGCAGCATTCACAGGCACTCATGTTCCTCCTGATCCTTGCCACCATCTGTTCCATCTCCAGTGGGGCTTGGATTGGAGATACAAGAGAGGCTGACCTCATCATTTCAGACTCCTACCAGGTACATGACAGTATCAAGCAGCCACAAATGGAGTCTGAAAGGGAGGCCTCTCCACCAGAGAACATTTACAGATCTATTTCTGTGCTATCCAATATTGTGCAGAAGTTACAAGAAAATCTGAGTCGCACGGAAGAGCGATTTCCCCACAATGAGAATGTTGCATTGGCCTGTGCTCCGCTTTTGGTCTCTGATTCATATACCCAAACAGAGCCCGGCTTGTTCCATGAGGTTGCTTCTGCTCCTGAACCCAGGGTGCCTATGCCTGAGCGATTCTCCGGAAATCGCAAGAAGTTTCGCACATTCCGGAATTCCTGTGAACTATATTTCTCCCTGTTACCCCGGACCTTCACGTCTGAAAACATCAAGGTGGGGTTTATCATTACATTACTATTGGATGAACCACTTTCCTGGGCTCATCATCTCCGGGAACAACATGACCCTGTCCTGACAACCACGGATTCTTTCTTCTCAGCCATGGCTCAGCTTTATGCAGACCCCTTCTACCAGCAGACTGCCAAATTCATGCTTGGCAAATTACAGCAAGGTCCAAGGCCTGCTGAGGAATATGTAACTGATTTCCGTGTATGGAGTGCAGATACCCAATGGAATCATTCCGCACTTCGCCACCAGTTTCGACTAGGACTGTCTGACACCTTAAAGGATGAGCTTGCCAGAGTGGGAGTTCCAGCATCCCTGGAAGACCTGATCGATCTAACCATTCAGATCGATCGGCGATTACGTGAAAGGCAATCCGAAAGGTCCAAAGGAACCCTTTCTGTGGCTTCAAGGTCTGACATTCCTGCATCCTCATCCATTGCATCCCCCAGAAGGAGGGAACTGCATAAGACTCCTCATAGAAGTTTTCGAAGACCACCCCTTTCTCCCGATGAACGCCTTCATCGATTACAGGACAATCTGTGTCTCTATTGCGGGGAGGCGGGTCACTTTATACAGACTTGCCCGGCAAAGACCCGCAAGCCTCACATGATGCATCTCTCACGGAGGTACCAGTCTCATGTCTCTCTTTCCACTGTGCTCCAGTTTTCTGAAAAGACTGTTCCTGTACTTGCAATCATAGACTCTGGGGCCTGTAGTTGTTTTATGGACTCTGCATTTGCTTCTCTCCACCAGCTGCCTGTATGTGCCAAGAAGCAGGAATTCCATGTTCATCTGGCTGACGGTTCCGGCATTAAATCAGGCCCAGTTACCCAAGAGACTTTACCTATTTCCTGCCGTACTTCTTCCGGCCACCATGAATTCCTCAGTTTGGATATCATAGCTTCTCCCATGTTCCCGGTCATCCTTGGCATTCCATGGTTGAAGGCACATAATCCTCACATTAACTGGCTTACCGGAGACATCTCCTTCTCCTCTGACTACTGCCAAATTCACTGCCTACCTGAAAAGACTTTCAATAACACACCCCTCCTGGGTATCCTCTCTGACCATGAAACCTCTAATCTGGTCCCTGCTGCATACCACGAGTATCTGGATGTATTTAACAAGAAAGGAGCGGACACTCTTCCTCCCCATAGAACATATGATTGTCCTATTGAACTTTTACCATTTGGGCGAATTTATCCTCTCTCTGAGCCTGAACTAGAAGCCCTGCGGATTTATATAGATGAAAGCCTTGAAAAACAGTTCATCCGGCCCTCCACTTCACCAGCAGGGGCCGGTATTTTCTTTGTGGAAAAGAAAGACCATACCCTTAGGCCCTGTGTGGACTATCGTGACCTTAACAGGGTCACTGTTAAAAACCAGTACCCTCTGCCTCTGATCCCTGAACTTTTTCAAAGGCTGCGTGGGGCACGAGTGTTCTCCAAATTGGATCTGAGAGGTGCTTATAATCTTGTCAGAATCAGGGAGGGAGACGAATGGAAGACGGCCGTCCGAACATGCTTCGGGCATTTTGAATATCAAGTCATGCCATTCGGACTCTGCAACGCCCCTGCCACATTCCAACATCTGGTTAATGACGTTTTTCGGGACTTCCTTGATTTATTCGTCATCGTGTATCTGGATGACATCCTTATATTCTCTGAAACTCTAGAATCCCATAGGACTCATGTAAAGAAAGTACTGGGTCGGCTGAGGGAACACCGCCTTTACACAAAGGCTGAGAAATGTGACTTTGAAAAACCAACCATACATTTCCTGGGACTTGTCATCTCTGCTGACGGTATCTCCATGGACCCACAGAAAGTCACTTCCGTCCTGGAATGGCCTGCCCCTGTTGACAGGAAAGCTGTTCAGAGATTTGTGGGATTCGCCAACTTTTACAGAAAATTTATCAAGAACTTTTCTGGCATCATCACTCCCATCACTCAGTTAACAAAGCAGCATGTTCCTTTCTGATGGACCCCTGAAGCTCAAACAGCTTTTGAACAGTTAAAAACTTTATTCACGTCAGCTCCTATCTTGAAACATCCTGATCCATCCTTAGCCTACGTTTTGGAGGTGGATGCCTCTGAGAGTGCACTGGGCGCTATTTTGTCTCAACGCCAAGGTCCCAAATCTTTGCTCCATCCTGTGGCCTTTTTCTCTAAGAAATTTAATCCTTCTGAAAAGAACTATGATGTTGGAGACCGAGAATTGCTGGCTATCAAGGCTGCGCTTGAAGAATGGCGCTACCTCCTGGAAGGAGCAGCTCACCCCATCCTCATCTTCACGGACCATAAAAATCTCAAATACTTGAGGACGGCTAGACGACTAAGACCCCGGCAGGCAAGGTGGGCACTTTTCTTCTCTCGTTTTATGTTCCATATAACTTATCGTCCTGGCTCAAAGAATGGTAAACCGGATGCCTTGTCCCGCATGTTCAGCGACCCAGTGGTATCCTCAGAACCTGATACTATTCTACCAGCCAAACATTTTTTGCTTCTTCAGGCGGATTTGATGTCTCAGATAAAAGCAGATGTGATAAACCAACCACCTTCCAAAGATCTGGCTCTTCAATTGAGGGATGGTCTGTACTTTCATAAGAAGCAAATCTTTATCCCTGAGCAATTCAGAGTTGCTGTCCTGAGGCGATGTCATGACCACCCATTAGCGGGCCACTTTGGAATTCGCAAAACGGCCGATCTGATCTCTCGTACATTCTGATGGCCAGACTCGATGCAAGACTGCAAAAGATATGTTAATTCTTGTGTGACATGCCTTCGGAATAAGACGGTCAGAGCCAAAACTTGGGGCCTACTTGAGCCACTCCCTGTACCTGAGAAACCATGGAGCATGATCTCCATGGATTTCATCGTGGAACTCCCCCATCTGAAAACTTCACCACCGTGTTTGTTGTGGTGGATCGCCTGACCAAGATGGCCCATTTTGTACCCTTACAAGGAACTCCTTCGGCCACAGAGACCGCCTCAGCTTTCATCAAGGAGATTGTAAGATTACATGGTGTCCCTGATAGCATCATCTCTGATCGTGGGGTGCAGTTTACGTCTAGATTTTGGATGGCATTATGCCAAGCACTGAACATTGAACTCCGCCTCTCCACAGCCTACCATCCACAAACTAATGGACAAACTGAAAGAACCAATCAAACCCTTGAGCAGTACTTACGGTGTTTTTCCTCTTTTGCACAAGATGACTGGCTATCACTTCTCCCACTGGCAGAATTTTCATACAATAATTCCATCCACTCTGCAACCAAGCAATCACCCTTTTTTGCCAATTATGGGTACCACCCCTCTTTCTTACCTGAGCTGGCCATTGAATCATCTGTACCTGCTGTACAAAACAGATTAAACTTCCTCAGTACTAATAACCAATTACTGCAAGATACAATCTCCAAGACTCAAGCAAGCAATAAAAAGTTCTTCGACAAGAAGAAGAGAGGTAATCTGAACCTTAAACCTAGAGACAAGGTCTGGCTTTCCACAACAAACTTGAAACTCAGCTGTCCTTCAAGAAAACTTGGCCCAAAATTTTTGGGACCCTTCCCAGTCAAGAGGAAAATTAATGCAGTGGCATTCGAGTTGGTGTTACCCAAGAATCTAAAGATCCACCCTGTATTCCATGTCTCTTTGTTGAAACCAGCTGTACCAAATCCATTTCCAGATCGGATTTCTGAAATTCCTCCTCCGCTGCTCATCGAAGAGAATGAGGAATTTGAGGTGGAAGCCGTGTTGGACTGTAGAAGAAGGCATAACCAAACACAGTTCCTCATTAAATGGAAAGGCTATGGGTCGGAAGAAAATTCCTGGGAACCAGCTTCAGATGTGCATGCTCCCAAACTAGTGCAAGCCTTTTTTCAACGCCACCCAGAAAAAAGACACTTGAAGGGCATCCGGAGGCTGCCCTTAAGGGGGGGGCAATGTAAGAGAACTGTCAGGATGCGCCCGGCACGCACACGTGCGCATGCACGCATTCACGGGCATCAGCAGATTTCCTTGCGCAGGAACACACATCTGACCACAATTGGCACCTGACAGCCTATTTAAGGGTTGCTCTGATTTCTGACAGGTGCTGCTTGATCTTCAGCTGTGTCCTGAGATTCTGAAACCCTGTTTGTTTGACTTGACTTCCTGTTGCTGAAGCCCTGGCCTTCCTGACCCTGTTTCTGGACTCTGATTACTCTGATTACTGGTTCATGATCCTGGCTTCCTGTTTGACCTTGCTCCTGTTTATACCTTGGTACCTCGCTGCCCGCCCGTTACTGAACCCGGCTTACCTGACGACCTCGCTCCTGTCTCCTGTTTGGCTCCACGCTGTTTCCGAGTACCTGTGCTGGCCGTCCATCCTCTCAGCTGTGCTGGTTCCAGCTCTTCACCAGAAACCCTGCCTGCACTTCCCAGTCTGCAACACTTCCGGCAAGTTCTGCACGCAGCATTCACAGGCACTCGTGTTCCTCCTGATCCTTGCCACCATCTGTTCCATCTCCAGTGGGGCTTGGATTGGAGATACAAGAGAGGCTGACCTCGTCATTTCAGACTCCTACCAGGTACGTGACACCATCAGAGTAACCGAGCACCTGCAGGCAATGCCTCATAGAATATACGTTGGGGTGTTTGATTTCCAAAATGGGGTCATTTTGTGGGTAATTCCACTGTCCTGGTGCTCAAGGACCTTCAAAAGTGTTATAGGTAGGAATGAAATGAGGTGTGTAATTTATCCTCCTACAACGGCTGAAGGTACTACTTCAATGTTGGGCCTCCGTATGTGGCCAGGCTGTGTAAAAGTCTCACACATGTGGTATTGCCATACTCAGGAGGAGTAGCAGAATGTATTGTGGGGTGTCATTCTTGCTATATACATGCTATGTGTTAGAAATATCTTATAAATTGATAACTTTGTGTAAAAAAAAAGATTTTCATTTTCTTTCCACGTTTTCTGAAGACTTGTGTAAAAAAATTAACCATTCAAAAGACTCATAATGCTAAATAGAATAGACATTGGGGTGTTTATTTTCCAAAATGGGGTCATTTTGTGGGTAATTCCACTGTCCTGGTGATCCAGGGCCTTCACAAATGTAATAGGTCGTTAGGAAATTAGAGGTGTAATTTATGCTCCTAGCACCCCTGACGGTGCTCCCTGCATGTTGGACCTCTCTGTGTGGCCAGGCTGTGTAAAAGTCATACACATGTGGTATCACCATACTCGGGAGGAGTAGCAGAATGTATTTTGGGGTGTAATTGGAAGTTTGCATATCCTGTGTGTGAGAAATAACTTGTTATTATGACAATTTTGTGAAAAAAAAATCTTCATTTTCCCAAGAAATGTTGGAAAAAATTACAACTTCAAAAAACTCACCATGCCTCTTACTAAATACCTTTGACTCTCTACTTTTCAAAAATGGGTCATTTGGGGGTTATTTGTACTGTCCTGACAGAGCTTCAAGAAATGAGATCGGCCGTCAGTGCATCAGGTGTGATCAGATGTGATCAATTTTCAGTGATTTGCACCATAGCTTGTAGACTCTATAACTTTCACAGAGACTAAATAATATCCACTAATTTGGGTTATTTTTACCAAAGAGTTGTAGCAGTATAAATTTTGGCCCAAATTTATGAACAAAAATGACTTATTTGCAAAATTTTATCATAGAAACTAAAAAAAAGTGTTTTTTTTTTTCAAAAATGTTCGCTCTTTTTTCACTTATGTCGCAAAAAATAAAAAAACCCAGTGGTGATTAAGTACCACCAAAAGAAAGCTCCATTTGTATAAAAAAATGATAAAAATGTTGTTTGGGTGCAGTGTTGCATGACTGAGTAATTGGCATTCAAATGTGAGAGCGCTGAAAGCTAAAAATTGGTCTGGGCAGGGACGGTGTATAAATGTATTGAAGTGGTTAAAAACAGCATTTTTTACAGACCTTTTTTTTTTTATTGATACGTGTCCCTCAGGGCAGTACCTGGACCCCAATAACCACTGTATGCCCAATTACTTGCATATAAGCCTTCAAAATGTGTCTACAGTAGGCACCGCCTGAAGTATATTAGAAAAAGTACACCAGGAACGGTCTGCAGACAGATACAGGCTATATATATGTACGAGACTGGCTGTATATATATATTAAATACACTGCAGCTAACTGAATAACCTGCCTGCCTGCTCAATCTAAATGACCCTCTCTCTCTGTCCACATCAACAACGCACTACATGGGGCCGACGTGCAGATGGCCTTATATAGTGTGGGGCGTGGACTTAGTCCTCCTGAGCCATGATTGGCCAAAGGCACCCTGCCTTTGGCCAATTATGGCTCTCTTAGCTGAGGGCGCTGGGATTGGCCAAAGCATGCAGGTCATGGTACATGCTTTGGCCAATCATCATACAGCAATGCACTGCACTCCCGCAGTGCATTATGGGGCATTACAGCCAATTTTCGGCCCGAATATAAAGTTCATCCCTACTCTGCATAATAGGTTATGGGTCCCAGGCACATCCAAGCATTGGAGAGTAGGGATTAGCTTCGTGTTCGAGTCAAACCCATGTTCAACTCGAACAGCGTCTGTTCGATCGTTCGCCGGATTGCGAACAATATGGGCCGTTCGCGCCAAATTCAAATTGGCGCGTCACGGCCCATAATTCACTGCGGCATCGCAGTGCATTACTGGCTGATGATTGGCCAATCACAGCACCGTCTGAACAGAGAGCCGTAATTGGCCAAAGCCAAGGAGGCTTTGGCCAATTATGGCTCAGGGGTTTAGTACACGCCCCACACTATATAAGGCAACCTGCACTGCGGCCCTGTGTAGTGTGCGTTCTGGCATTCAGAGATAGAGAGAGAGACAGACAGTGTGGTTTGATTTAAGTTAGATAGAGTAGGCAGGTCGATTCAGTTAGCTGCAGTTACAGTGTATTGTGTATATATATGTATCCCAGGTGTTGTGTGTGTGTATATATATATATATATATATATATACATATATATATATATATTGTAATGTTTGGGGAACCAGCTAGATCGCAGGACACAGGCTTTTCACTCAAAAGGAGATTTATTGAACTTAAATAGCTTTACAGCAGCAAAAACAAAAGAAAAAGTTTTCAGTCTCCCCGACTTGCAAAGTCCAGAACTGCTATTGCAGTTAAACAGTCCTTAGTCCCTGTTGCAGGTAGATTCCCCTAGCAGGAGGCTTCCAGGCAGGCCACTGCTATTCACTGTTGCTGCACACAAAAACACCATCCACCATCCACCATCTCCTCTACACTCCTCCACACCTTCTCTAACTTCCTGTCTTGTTTTAAACCCACTTCCTCTTCCAGTGAGTTAACCCTTTTTTTGTTCCCTTAAAGGGACCACAGTCCAAACAGAGGGGAAAAATAGTGTCCTTCCAGGACCCAGCCACGGCGTCCTGTACAATATATATATATATATATATATATATATATATATATATATATATATATATATATATATATATATATATATATATATACTGTATTCAGTTTAGCTAGATCCTGTTCTTCTCTTCCTAATATACTGACATGCAGACAGGTGTTTTTATAGTATTTCCAGCTACTGTACTGCAGCATATATTTGTCTGACCTACAGTATAGCAACCTGTAGACAGTTGCTTGTGTAGGCTCATTGAAGTATTTCCATCTACTTTACTGTGCACCCTGCACAGTCTGAGCTACAGTATAGCAACCTGCAGCCAGTTGCTTGTGTAGGCTCATTGAATTATTTCCAGTTGGGGGCGTGGCCGACCGGAGCTGATGATGGACGCCTGATCTCTCAGCTCGTCACACAGGGGATACCATTGCGCTACTCAGGCCGCACAACTACCCTACCCCTAATCCAGAGCCATCCTCGTCCCTGCAGCATCAGAGAACATAGCCAGTGGGTCTAGGAAGAGAAATCCAGAATACAAACCTAAGAAACTTACCGAATTCTCCTATAAGCTGGCGGAGCAAGTCAGTGAGTTTCAAGATGGCGCCGGCTCGGCCGCGCTGCGGGATTCCTACACTGATCTACCAGATGAAATCCTGGTAGATACTACTCCATCTGACCCTCCAGTATTACCCTCTCACCCTCCGGTGGGTGATTATCTTCTTAATAGCCCTGCAAAGGCTAAAATGAGGCTTGATGAGCCGCCGCAGCGGCCGCCCACAGCACAAATTGAGGCCCAGGCTTTCAATCCCCTTCTCAGCAACCAGGCCCTACATTCATCCATGGCATCCTTTCTTACCTCAGGACAGCCTGTGATGGACACTACATTAAAAGACATGCTGTTGTCACTACAGACCTCCCTCATGACAGATATCTCCTCACTATTTACTAAAATTTCCTCAGACATCCACTCACTTGATGATAGAGTGTCATGCATTGAAAGAAATATGAGTGAATGCACCTCCACAGTTAATGAGGACATTGATGTGTGTGAAGATGTGAGAGAAGAGCAAACATGGATTTGCGCCAAGCTGGCCGATTTAGAGGACAGATCTCGCAGGAACAATATTAAGCTGCGCGGAGTCCCTGAATCCATAATGCCTGCAGATCTGCCACAATTCGCGAAAGAAATGATGCACGTCATTATCCCAGAAGCATCACCCAGGGACTTAATAGTGGACAGAATTCACAGAATTGCTAAGCCATCTCACCTTGCTGCCTCCATTCCCAGAGATGTGTTAATGAGAGTCCACTTCTTTTCATATCAAAGAGAAACTCTGGGGGTCAAAAATAAATCACCACTGCCTGCTCCTTACACGGGGATCCAATTTTTCCCAGATCTTTCCAAGTATACACTCCAACTAAGAAGAAATCTAAACCCGATAACCAAAGGTTTTCAAAACCATAAAATACCATACAAATGGTGTTATCCAGCGACTATCCTAGTCACAAGAAATGGCCAATCCCACGCCATAAATGACCTAGACAAAGGCCTGCAACTTCTCCACAACTGGGGTATAATTCTTGAACCTCCCAAGACCAACTCACTGCGCAACAGTCCACTTCCAGCCCGCAGCCGTACAGATCACCAACGCAGATGAGGGGCCCCGAAAGATCCTATTGTAGTAGGCCTAACTACTTCTTGTAATATCCCCTGGGACATGACGAATTGTTTCCTTAAGCTCTGAGCTCCCTTCGTTATTAACTGTTTATACCCCCTCTTAGAGGTTGAAGCAGTGTGTTACACCACCTCTATGTACCCTTCTACAACTCAGCAGAGTTACCTTACCAGCAGTTTGCTCATCGATTTTTTAATTTCAAGTGTGATTAACATTTTGCTCTATCTGCAGCTCTATTATCCAAACTATCGTCAAGTCCACGGACTAAAGCCCACTCACCATCTGACCCACAGCCCAGGTTTCGAAGCGAGGAAAGCTCGCGAAACGCGTCGGGTTAGAGATGTACCATGTATACCTGTATCATATGTATTACTATTATATTATGGCTATGTTTTAGGATTACAATGCAATGTTGCTGTTTTTATGAACCTGTTCACCCATGCTCATGTCCTGCTATGGACTATGTTGTTGCTCTCAATAAAATATTTGTACTTTTATACTTGTTTACCCTTTGATCACCATTTACACCTCATTTAAAGTCCCGTGGGCGATGTTCGTTTTTTTCTTTCTCTGATATTAGGGATGGAGGTGGTTTATGTTAGGGGTCATTGTATGGATGGATGGTGCAGCACTAATCCTGTATGTAAACCTCTGGTGGTTTAAAATAGGTCATAATATAGTCCACTATATTGTGTATAAATAGTCTGAAAAGCCAGTGACTTATAAGTAATATATCTCACTACACAAAAATAAATCAAATAAAAAAATGTGGGTGTAAACAAATTAGCAACCTAAAAAGCTTAGATCATCATATCAACCTTAGATGACCATATCAGTGACTGGTCCAGCATAAGTGACAAAAAACAATTTTAAATATAGTGCAGCGTAAATTGTACTAAATAATAAACAATCCAAAATTGGCAAAGTGCATTGTGCAAAACACTGTGCAACATAAATACCTACATCACATGATGGCTTATAGTGTTAAACAACAAACATTCCGTATAAAGTGCAAGTGTGCAAACAAAAGGAAAGAAACCGAAAAAACTCCAAGCTATATAATTATGAAATATAAGTGAATGTCCCAAAAAAATTAAGATGCAAAAAAAGAAAAATTTACACAGAAAAAACTTCCTTATTCATGATGAAATCTGTGACAATAGAGTGCTGACATGCGCATGTAGCAGTTAAAGTGCCTGGTGACTCAAAATCTCATGCAGCTTCGTGTGCAAACACTGCAGTGGGTGGTGGCCCCTTACCTCAAAGTAATGGGGCAACAGCATATGACCAAACAGGTTCTTTATCTCTTCCACCTAGCGGCTCCTGCGTATTCCTCACCATCCTGGGGTAAGGTTCCCTCAGATGTGATGCAGGAAGATATTTATAAATAAAGTAGAGTAGAAAAGAACCCAATAGTGTAATTCCATTTTTATAGGTAACTGGTTTATTAGGCAAAGGAACAGGTACTCACATTGGCAATAAAATGATAGAATGTTTGTATCCGACGAGCGGCGAGCTCGTAGCCTTCTCTCAGTGTATCCAGCCTATCCCGTCCCTACGCGTGACGTCACACCACACGTGACTTCTTCAGGGGATAAGTATAGGCTGTAATAGTGTCCTTAAATAGTGTAGTATTGGCTGGCAATGGGCGGCCATTTTCCCGAAGTTTAATATATTATGTTACGGCGGCCATTTTCCTAGAGGTTTTTTAGGCTCTGATTCCACTTAAGATGTGTGTCAGCTGACAGTTATTGGCCAATGAGGACTGTTAGCTGGTTCAATACCGCTTGTACTGTCAGCAAAGGGGGACAGAGTTACTTCTAATGATAGAAGCCGAGCGGAAAGGGGAATCGAATTGCGATTATAACTACAAGTATAGGATTGCCTCCGGGATAATATTGATGGTCTAATAATGCCCTACATAAGTGTAAATCGGGCAGAGCTTGTAACAAGATTATATATATGATATGATAATAAAAACGAAGGAAAAGAGAGGCAGCAAACACTGATAGAATGCCGGATGTACATAATGAGTAAATATATATATATATATATATATATATATATATATATATATACAGAACAATATTACATTAATATTAAAATTAAAATTAGCATTAAATGGATACCAAAAACCTAAAATTTGTAAATGAGAAAAAATTGAGGAGGATTGTGTATCTTTATTAGAATGTTATACAAAATAATAAATGTATAAAAGTGTATAAAATCAAATTTTAATTAAGGTTAAAATCCCTACACTCGTTTAAAATAAGAAGAAAGGCTAATCTTATAGGAGCTACTAGATACTCCCCTGAGTGACAAATCAGTAGTCAGGGGGAGTGTATAAAGGGAGATGTAGAGGGAGGGAGAAATTCCAGCAGATAAGATCTTTACCCAGGTATCTCTAGATGTATGGGATTAAGTTCAATTTTTATCTAATGATGGCTAGAAATGTAGGCCTACGTGAATATATAAACTTGCCTAGTGGGTAAGGCAAATAGATAAATAGATATACGATCTTAATTAAATGGATTTTGAATATAAAAGATATATAGTTAAAATTAATTAAAATTATTTTAAAATATTTTAAAATATTTCAAATTAACTTAAAAATCACTCAGGAAACAATTCAGATCAAACTCAATGTTTAAACCACGGTGCCAGAAAGTATCCAAGGTGAAGATCCATTTGGATTCCAATTTACTTAGGGTTCTCACCTTGTGACCCCCCCGCCAGTGTTTTTTATAAGGGGTAATACCCCAAAAAGTCAGATGGGTGGGGTCTTTGTTGTGGCAGGTGAGGAAATGTTTTGATACACAGTGTTTGTCATAGCCGTTAAGGATATTTTTGACATGTTCCTTGATACGGACTCTGATGCCGCGTACACACGGTCGGACTTTTCGTCTACAAAAGTCCAACGGACGCTGACGGACTAAAGCTGGCTGGTAATCCGATCGTGTGTGGGCTTCTCCGGACTTTCAACTGACTTTTTTAGCCTCAAATCCGACGTACTTTAGATTTGAAACATGCTTCAAATCTTTCCGACGGACTCGAGTCCGGTCGAAAAATCCGCTCGTCTGTATGCTAGTCCGACGGACAAAAACCTACGCTAGGGCAGCTATTGGCTACTGGCTATGAACTTCCTTATTTTAGTCCGGTGTACGTCATCACGTAAGAATTCGACGGACTTTTGTGTGATCGTGTGTAGGCAAGTCTGTTCGTTAGAAAGTCCGCCGCAAGTCCGTCGAAAGTCCGCCAAAAGTCCGTCGAAAGTCTGTCGGATAGGCTGTCGGACTTTTGTAGCTGAAAAGTCCGACCGTGTGTACGCGGCATGAGGGGTCTTTTGGTACGACCTACATACTGAAGGCCACAGCTACATTCAAGTGCGTATACTGTCCCTTCTGTGTTACAGCAAACAAAGTCTTTGATTTCGTGGCTCTCTCCAGTACTGGTTGAAGTGAAATTAAACACTTTCTTATTTGGTCATTTGGTCCTGAGGCATGCAAAACACCTCTTGCACGGAAAAAATCCGTTTCTGGAGAAGAAAGTAAAAGGTTTCTTGGGTGGGTCCACAACATTTTTTACTAATATATCTCTAATCGTTGGTGCTTTTTTGTATATGAATTTCGGGTTCTCAGGGAGGATGTCTTGTAATTGCCTATCTGCCCGTAGGATATGCCAATGGCGCTTGATTATCCTTTCTATTTTTTCTATATTGTACATTGCAGTCTAAGATGAGAGGTATTCCTTCAATTGTGTTTTCTTGTTGAGTGGTTTTTTGTTTAATCAGTTGGTTCCGGTCTAGCTTAGCCACTTCATCAATTTTGGTCTTAATAAATTTTCGATCATAGCCTTTTGTGGTAAATCTCTTGCCCATCTTCTCTGCCTGTTCAAAATATGTATCAATTTTAGTGCAGTTTCTCTTTATTCGCATTAATTGTCCTTTCGGGATATTAAAAATCCAGTTTTTATGATGGCAACTTGTGGTTGGGAGGTAGCTGTTTCTATCAACCCCCTTAAAGTGCGTTTTGGTGCTAAATGTAGAGTTATCAAGCGAAATCTCTAGATCTAAAAAATTGATTTTTTCTGAACTAATATCCCAAGTTAATGAGATGTTCCTATCATTGTCGTTAAGCTTCATGAGGAATTCGATTAGATGTCCTTCTTCTCCATCCCATAATATAAAAATATCATCAATATATCTTTTATATATGACGAGTTGGCTTGGGCGCTCACTAAAAACGTTGTACTCTTCCCACTGTGCCATAAAGAGGCCGGCTATGCTCGGGGCAAATCTGGCACCCATGGCCACCCCAGTCTGTTGATGGTAATAAGATTTATCGTACCAGAAATAATTGTTTTTGAGACTGAATTCCAGACATTTGATTAGGAACTTCCTCTGTATGCACGGGAGTTCAGTATATTTCCTTAAACCCCATTTTGCTGCTTCACAGGCCTTATGGCCTTATGGTGAGGAATAATTTTAATATTAATGTAATATTGTTCTGTATATATATATTTATATTTACTCATTATGTACATTCGGCATTCTATCAGTGTTTGCTGCCTCTCTTTTCCTTCGTTTTTATTATCATATCATATATATAATCTTGTTACAAGCTCTGCCCGATTTACACTTATGTAGGGCATTATTAGACCATCAATATTATCCCGGAGGCAATCCTATACTTGTAGTTATAATCGCAATTCGATTCCCCTTTCCGCTCGGCTTCTATCATTAGAAGTAACTCTGTCCCCCTTTGCTGACAGTACAAGCGGTATTGAACCAGCTAACAGTCCTCATTGGCCAATAACTGTCAGCCGACACACATCTTAATTGAAATCAGAGCCTAAAAAACCTCTAGGAAAATGGCCGCCGTAACATAATATATTAAACTTCGGGAAAATGGCCGCCCATTGCCGGCCAATACTACACTATTTAAGGACACTATTACAGCCTATACTTATCCCCTGAAGAAGTCACGTGTGGTGTGACGTCACGCGTAGGGACGGGATAGGCTGGATACACTGAGAGAAGGCTACGAGCTCGCCGCTCGTCGGATACAAACATTCTATCATTTTATTGCCAATGTGAGTACCTGTTCCTTTGCCTTATAAACCAGTTACCTATAAAAACGGAATTACACTATTGGGTTCTTTTCTACTCTACTTTATTTATAAATATCTTCCTGCATCACATCTGAGGGAACCTTACCCCAGGGTGGTGAGGAATACGCAGGAGCCGCTAGGTGGAAGAGATAAAGAACCTGTTTGGTCATATGCTGTTGCCCCATTACTTTGAGGTAAGGGGCCACTGCCCACTGCAGTGTTTGCACACTAAGGTGCATGAGATTTTGAGTCACCAGGCACTTTAACTGCTACATGCGCATGTCAGCACTCTATTGTCACAGATTTCATAATGAATAGACACAAAACAAAGGATTCCCCTGGGTGGACTTTTCCGGCACTTGCAAAGGCAAAAAGTAGGGTGTGTAAAAAGTAAAGGGCATTAATATAATAAAAAAAAAGGTATAATTTTATTCGTATTGAAAAGTACAGTTGATAAAAACAAGCAATAGATATCTAAGGTAACATAGTGAAACTACATAGTAGCCATGATAAACAAACAAAACAAGTTGTGATGAAAAGCTCTTCTCAAGCCCGACGCGTTTCGGGGTACTTAGTATCTGTATGGTCCTTCTTCAGGGGCATAATTGAGAGAGAAGGGTTCATCTAGGCTGAAAATATACGATTATTCGCTTGTGAAGATTTCTAAAAGCAAAGAGGGCCACGGAGGAAGGGCAGGGTATGGCAATAAGTATTAGTGTTGTAGCTAATATAGATACTAATACTTAGACGGTGAGAAATGCAGGTTGGTAGGCTGCAGTCACCATGGGGAGGTGTGACAGTGCTCCCGTCCTGCCCGACCCGGGCGAGCGCAAACCAGAGTGGCGTGCTGAGGTCACAGGAAGACGTCCCTTAGATGGAAACAAGAGTGCATGACCACAGCCTCACAACCCAGCGTCCGGCATATGTAGCGCCATTATTCATAATGAATAAGGACCTTTTTTTCTGTGTGAATTTTTCTTTTTTTGCATCTTAATTTTTTTGGGACATTCACTTATATTTCATAATTATAAAGCTTGGAGTTTTTTTGGTTTCTTTCCTTTTGTTTGCACACTTGCACTTTATACGGAATGTTTGTTGTTTAACACTATAAGCCATCATGTGATGTAGGTATTTATGTTGCACAGTGTTTTGCACAATGCACTTTGCCAATTTTGGATTGTTTATTATTTAGTACAATTTACGCTGCACTATATTTAAAATTGTTTTTTGTCACTTATGCTGGACCAGTCACTGATATGGTCATCTATGGTTGATATGATGATCTAAGCTTTTTAGGTTGCTAATTTGTTTACATCCACATTTTTTTATTTGATTTATTTTTGTGTAGTGAGATATATCACTTATACGTCACTGGCTTTTCAGACTATTTATACACAATATAGTGGACTATATTATGACCTATTTTAAACCACCAGAGGTTTACATACAGGATTAGCGCTGCACCATCCATCCATACAATATCTATTTAGGTCAGGTGTTTACCCTAATAGGTGCATGCCGCTGTTCCACCCTTATCTCCATATTCGATAGCGCAGGAATACCTATATTAAACATATGTTAGGGGTCAGTTCTCAGATTTCCTTTGCAATTTGTACCCAGGTGGAAGACACCATAATGCCCTAGTCTGATGCTGATCCTAGATCTCATGGGTTACATTGGTTTTGTTACTACTGAACCTCAATGATATGCTGGTATATTTTTACCATTATCATGCTTAAATTTGACTATGTACTTGCAGACCTAGCTCCTCCACTGCGCCCCTGTTTGGGTTGGGCGGTCTGTTTCATCCTCTGGGAGCTGCGATGCACAAATGGGGATTTGTTTTCCCCAGCTATCCCCGTCTCTCTGGTCTCCCCGGAGGGGCGGGGCCACCAGTGCATCGGCGTCATGCTTTTCCACGCCCACCTGGGGATGCCCGCATCACAGCGGTATCCCCCTCCCTGATGGGCGGGACGTGTCATCCAGGCGGTGGCTGGGGATCACGAGTGCCTGTCTCTTTGCGGCGGGTGCATTGTGATTCCCTTTGCTCCGGCTGACGCAGGACGCTAGGGGCGGAGAACTCGGCGGATGTCCGGGTATTAAGGCGGGGGGTGTCAGCATGGCAAACTTTTCCTCCATCATTTCTCTCCAACACTTAGTCGGGACGCTCCACTACATTGGTAGGCACCTTGTTTTAATCATATTTCACATGAATACTCTGTACCCCATAGTGTACCCATCCTCACTCTCTGTCTCTGACTGACTCCTCAAATTTACACGCTCTTCACTCCCTTCTTCCTTTCACATGGAAGAACCTTTTTTAGTTCATCACACCATTAATATTTTTGTCCTTCTTTTTCACCGTGTTTCATTTTCCTCCACTTCTTCACTCTCCCTTTCCCCCCCTTCCCCCTGGTCCTGTTCCCCCTTTCTTTCTTTTTCTTTTTCTTTTCTTTGTTTTTTTTCTGTCTCTTTTCACTTCACTTCCTCTTGTTTTTCCCTTCCTTTTTCCTTTTCCTTCTCATTCATTCCCTCACTCCTTTCTCTCTTTGCTCTGCGGGACACCTCAGGCATACTATGCAAGCAGCACATATTTTATATTTTTATGACAGTACCAATGCTATTTCAGACCTTGTTCATCAGCATACCTTGCACTTGATGCCATGATGTACATTTTTTCATACTTCTAAGACTCTTAAACCTTATACTACCTTATATTTATATTTCCACACAGTGAGTTGCCCTGCAGGACATATGGGAACAATTTGGGTCCACGCTCTCCTTTCTCCTTTTTTTATTTGCCATGCTGCCCCCCACGCCTGGCCTCGGTCCTCTGGTTGGGTCCTCGGTCCCTTCAGCTCCCGGGGGAGATGCCCTCTGCCGACCCCTACCTGGGTTCAGTGTCGGTAGCCTTGGTCCTACAAGTAAGTATGGGATGATCGGTTCTGGCTTCTTGCTTCCATCCAATCATAACCGATACTCTAATTACTTCAATCTGTTTTTACAGATAGCAGATATGCACATCAGCCCCTGATGAAGCGAGGAAAGCTCGTGAAACGCGTCGGGTTAGAGATGTACCATGCATACCTGTATCATATGTATTACTATTATATTATGGCTATGTTTTATGATTACAATGCAATGTTGCTGTTTTTATGAACCTGTTCACCCATGCTCATGTCCTACTATGGACTATGTTGTTGCTCTCAATAAAATATTTGTACTTTTATACTTGTTTACCCTTTGATCACCATTTACACCTCATTTAAAGTCCCGTGGGCGATGTTCGTTTTTTTCTTTCTCTGATATTAGGGATGGAGGTGGTTTATGTTAGGGGTCAGTTCTCAGATTTCCTTTGCAATCCCCTATTACAAACGGCACGTGTCAAGGCTGTCCATTGTACCCACTTATCTTTAATTTATTAATGGAACTTCTGGCTCAACACATCCGTTCCAATAAGACAATATCTGGATTACAGATGGGCAACGCCTGCCACAAAATAAGCCTCTTCGCGGATGACGTTATACTGGTACTCACAAATCCCACATCCTCCCTGGCAGAAGTACAAACTACATTAAATTGGTTCAGTAATGTCTCATATTATAAGCTAAACACGACCAAATCATCTGTTCTTGACATAAATCTAGATGCCACAACAAAAAATTTGCTTCAACTACAGTACCCCTTCGCATGGGCAGACAAAGAAATCACATACCTGGGAATCCAACTCACAAAATCAATCAGACATCTTTACCCTTCTAACTTCCTCCCAATCCTTCACAAAATTAAAACTGACACACAACAAATAATAAAGCACAAGCTCTCCTGGTCGGGAAGACTGGCGGCCTTCAAAATGACATGTCTCCCTCAAATACTGTACTTCTTCCGCACATTGCCCATTCCAATACCCTCCTCATTTTTCAGGTCCCTTCATTCAATATTCAACAAATTTCTTTGGAAGGAGAAAAAACCCAGATGTGCCCATGTAAAACTAATTAAACATAGACTGGCGGGAGGCGCAGGATCCATAGACTTTAGGGACTACTATTTAGCGGCCATACTTGCTCAACTTCCTGAATGGTTTCAACCTAGTACTCAATCTCTATGGGCCCAGATAGAAAAATCCTCACTTATATGTTCCAATCTTAAACACTGGTTACTGAGCACTCCTCTGGGCTCCTGTGTCTCATCCTCCATCTCCCCAACCATGAAGGCTTCAGTTTACGCCTGGAGAAAGATGGTCATTCTCTCTGACTACATCCTCTCTACGGCACTCTTTAACGTACCCTTAGAAACTCTTCAACATCTGTCACCTGATCTTAGACTCTACCAATGGACCCTCAATGGTATACATTTACTACATCTCCTCATACAAGGAAACAAACTTAAATCTTTCTCTCAATTACAAAAGGAATATGATCTACCCACCACTGAACATTTCACATTCCTCCGCATCCACCACTGTCTAGGCAAAACACCTCTCCCCCACTACAACATCCCCCAAAGACCTGGGATTTCCTCACGAATCCCACTCCAAGAACCAAAGGCATATCTTACTTTTATACCCTCCTTCAAGATGTCCCCACATCATCAATGGGAAGCAGACCTTTTCAGTACTTTCTCTGAAGCACAATGGCAACTTGCTCTCAAGTCTGCGTACAAAGTAACCTAATGTTCGACATTATGGGAACTCACCCAGAAAATCTCGCTGCGGTGGTACTTGACCCCAGCTAAAATGGCTTCCTTCAGTCCCCACACCCCCAACACATGTTGGAGATGTAAATCCCACAAAGGAGACATCTTTCATATTTTCTGGTCATGTTCCGTCATTCAGAAATACTGGATAGATACATTTAACCTTCTTACCAACATAACAAAAATCTTTATCCCACCCACACCCGCACTGGCGCTTCTAAACCTAATCATAGAAAACATACCTGGCCCCCTAAGACACACAACAACCCATGTCCTCTTGGCTTCCAGACTCAATTTAAATAGGCATTGGAAGTCAGATACTTCCCCAACTATAACACAAACAATAGACCTGGTTTCACTACACTTCAGTTACGAAACAATGATGGCCGCCAGCAATGGTCGGGCCACAAAAAACGCTCAACAATGGCTTCCCTGGACAAATTGGTCCAATGCTGCATTCCCTACTCAGACTCTCAAAATCACCCACACACCTTCTTGACCGAGCAATTTGTTCATCATATGCTATATCCGGTTGTTACACTATGACTATAGTAGAGGAATAACTCCTCAAATTAAGAATAAGTGATTGTACTTTAAGGTTACCCATGGGGTCCTTTCTGCCTTTGCGGCACAAAGAGCTCCCACTAGGGGTGCTGCAATGGGAGAAAGGGCCCTATATGTATGTTTAACTAACCAAAGTTCTATATATTCCTATACCTATGTTACTTTATCTGAATCTGTTCCAATGACAAACTGCTGGATGTTACGTATAGTTTCTGTTTGAAAAACGTATGTTTTAAATGTATGCATAACGTCATTGCACGACGTACAATACATAAATTGTACCTTGTATTTCCTTGTAAAAATTCAATAAAATACTTTGAAAGAGAATTATTTCCAGTTACTGTATTGTGTACCCTGCACAGTTGCACCTACATTATAGCTACCTTAAGACAAGTGCAAGGGTTATCATACTAATAATACTAAAGGCAGGCACTTGATTCTGCTAGCTGCAGTATAATCGGTATATATATATATATATATATATATATATATATATATATATCCCAGTTTTGTGCAGCTCACTGCAGGCCAATAGTATGTCTGGAAGGCCAACAAGGAGAGGCAGATAGTCACAAGCCAATAAAAGAGGGCAAGCAGGCTCTGTGTCTAGAGGCAACAGTGCTGGTCGTGGAGATGGTCAGTGGTGTATTTAGGTTTTGTGCTGCCCTAGGCCTGACTAAGCTCGCGCACCCCCTAATTTAACTATGACCCACCCCTTCCTGTCAAGGACACACCCCTTCCTTTTTAAGATCCGCCCTGTCATCTTCATGGGAGGACAGAGGGACGCCGTGGGAGGAGGACAGTGAGGGATGCGGCATCTTTTCATTTGAGGGGTAAGGAGATATGTGCTGGGTGCTTTGGGAGGCTCTTGCACTGAAGTCGTGTCCCTCCTCTGTGGCTCCTCCTCCTCCTGGCTGTGTACACTAGAACATTGGAGCCAAGAAGGAGAAGGGAGGAGGAGCCGAGGAGTGTGTGTGGCTAACAGTGGGGAGAGAGGTGTCGGCTGCCACGGAAAGCCCATCGCCGCTTGTGGGACTCCGGGCGGCAAATGTCCTGGGTGCCCACGCTGGCGCATCCCTGTCTGGCCAGTTACGGAAACTCAGTGCTGGAACTTGTGGGCTCCAGGACAGTGGCGTCACTAGGGTTGGCATAGAGGATTAGGCACTTCCTAATGGCTCAGTCCCTGGGAACAGTAATGGATAATGGCCAACAGGCTCTCTTACCAGACCCGGTGAAACCGCAACAGTGATCCTATCGGCTGGACGTTCGCTCACTCTGGGTTGCCCAGGCCGACTCTAGTCAGTAGTGTAGCATGTCTCTACCCTGGCAGTGGCTTCATCTTTCTCCTCCTCTGGTGGTGCGGGTACAGCATGGCTCTTTTTGGTAGTGCGGGTACAGCGTGGCTCTCTAGTGGTGCGTGTACAGCGTGGCTCTGGTGCTGTGGGTACAGCGTGGCTCTGGTGGTGCGGGTACAGCGTAGCTCTCTGGTGGTGTGGGTACAGCGTGGCTCTGGTGGTGCGTGCACAGCATGGCTCTCTGGTGGTGCATGTACAGCGTGGCTCTCTGGTGGTGCGGGTACAGTGTAGCTCTGGTGGTGCGGGTACAGCATGGCTCTGGTGGTGCGGGTACAGCGTTGCTCTCTGGTGGTGTGGGTACAGCGTGGCGCTGGTGGTGCGGGTACAGCATGGCTCTGGTGGTGCGGGTACAGCATGGCTCTGGTGGTGCGGGTACAGCATGGCTCTGGTGGTGTGTGCGTACAGCGTGGCTCTGGTGGTGCGGGTACAGCGTGGCTCTGGTGATGCGGGTACAGTGTGGCTCTGGTGGTGCGGGTACAGCGTGGCTCTGGTGGTGCGGGTACAGTGTGGCTCTGGTGGTGCGGGTACAGGGGTACAGTGTGGCTCCCTATCTGGCTTCCCCCAGCACAGTACTCTTTTTCTCCTCCTGTAAACCCCCCAGCAGAGTGCATGCATGCTGGGGGCTGTAGCATGATGTCTGTGGACACACAGGGGCCGCCACTCTTCAGGGACTACTTTTCCCATGATGCCCCCAGAGTCTTCTGATTAGCCCTCTGCTGTGGCCAATCATGGGGAGGGAAACAGCGGTCAGGAAGCTGGGCGGCATGGCAAAACCAATTAGAGCCGCTCTCTCTCTCTTCTCCTTTCGAATCACAGAAAGGGGAGGGGCGGCGTGCGGGGGAGATACACAGACAGCCTGCATCTCTCCTCTCCCTGTCACAGTGCTGCTGCTCCATTTACCAGAGAACTAGGCAGCAGCACAGAACTCCCCCGCTCGCCCCCCCTCCCCTTTCTGTCAGTCGAAGGGAGAAGAGAGAGAGAGTGGCTCTAATTGGTTTTGCCGTGTCGCCGCCAAGCTTGCTGCCCGCTGTTTCCCTCCCATGATTGGCCACAGCAGAGGACCAATCAGAGAGACAGAATCACGATTTTACGGGGGTGGCTTGATTGCTCCTGCTTACATTGCTTTCTGGCCCTATCTGCAGCTGAGATGCCACTGCACTCCTAAGCTTTACTCTGCTGATGTGCCCTGCTGTGCGGTAGGAGAGCCGGTGGTGTTTTGGTGGGGGGGCGGCTCTTTTGCCGCCCCCCGCAAAGTGCGGCCCTAGGCCTGAGCCTTGTTGGCCTAGGCCAAAACACAGCACTGGATACGGTGCATCCTCATCAGCACGTGGCCGTGGGACACGCTTGGCCTTTTTTTCGGCAGCTGGCCGCATTGAGCCACAACATGCGGAAGACTTGGTCGAGTGGATGACCAAGCCATCCTCATCCTCCTCATCCTCTCTCACCCAGGCTCAGGGAACTTTGTCTGGCAAAGCAGCTGCCAACGCGGCCTCTTCCCTCAGCTCAATGGCATCAGTGACTCCTTCCCTAGCCCCACCATGTCCTCCTGAGGAGTCCCTTAAACTGTTTGACCACAGTGTTGGGTACATGCTCAAGGAGGATGCCCAGCGTTTAGAAGGCTCTGATGATGATACTGAGCTAGATGAAGGCAGTAACACGGACAGAGGGGGTGCCCAAGAAGGACAGCATACTGCCAGGTTTGCTGCAGTGATGAGGAGGAAGGGGATGATGAGGTCACTGACTTAACGTGGGTGCCTGATAGGAGAGAAGAGGAGGAGGAGGAGGCACATCACCAACGAGGCAGGATGCCCTCCAGGGGCAGCATACTGACTGCATCACACCTCAGAGCTCCGCATGTGCAGGGCGCTGCTGTCCCTGCGCGTTATTCCAAAAGTTCTTTGGTGTGGGCCTTTTTTGAGATGAGTGCATCAGATGGCACCGCTGCTATTTGCAACATATGTCTCAAGCGTATCTCGCGTGGCCAAAACATCACCCGCTTGGCCACCACATGCTTGACCAGACATATGTTGACCTGCCATGCAGTTCGTTGGCAAGAGTACCTAAATGACCCACACCAAAAAACAAAGAGGACCTCTCCTTACTTCTCATCAGCTGGGATCTCCAACCCCACTATACCTTCAGTCCTCTCTGAGACCTGCACTGAGAGGAATGAAGGTGTAGAATTAGGTGTGTCACAACCAAGTACTTGCAGGCAATCTACTATCGGTACACCAATGTCAGATTGTACCAGGCAAATTTCCCTGCCCCAGCTGCTGCACCGCAAAAAGAAGTTCGCTCCCAGCCATCCACATGCCCAGCAGTTGAATGCTAGCTTGGCAAAATTGCTAGCACTTCAACTGCTACCTTTTCAGTTGATAGACTCTGCCCCCTTCCGTGAGTTTGTGGAATGTGCGGTTCCTCAGTGGCAGGTTCCCAAACGCCACTTTTTCTCGCTACCGGCATGTGGAAGGCAATGTCTTGGCCTTGCTGGACAGGGCAGTCAGCGGTAAGGTGCATATTACCACTGACTCATGGTCCAGCATCATGGACAGGGATGTTACCTAAGTTTCACAGCGCATTGGCTGACTCTGCTGGCAGCTGGGAAGGATGCAGGACAAGGTGCACCTCCAAAATGCCACTACTAGTGATTCTGGTACACCTCTCTCCTCCACCCCCTCCTCTTCTTCTTCCTCCATGTCCTCTTCCTGTGCTTTGTCCTCGGAACCAGCGGTGCTCCGTAGGTGTTCAAGGGGCTACTCAAGTACGCAGGCCAAAAGATGCCATGCGGTGCTTGAGCTGGTGTGCTTGGGGGACAGGAGCCACACTGGGGCAGAGGTTCTGTCAGCTCTGCAGGGGCAGGTTCAGAGGTGGTTGACGCCATACCAACTTAAGGCAGGAATGGTGGTTTGCGACAATGGCACCAACCTCCTCTCCGCCCTCCGACAGGGACAAATGACCCATGTGCCCTGTTTGCCTCACGTCCTTAACTTGGTGGTGCAGCGGTTCTTGGGCAGGTACCCGGGCTTACAGGATGTCCTGAGGCAGGCCAGGAAAATCTGTGTGCATTTCTGCCGGTCATATAATGCCAGTGCTCGGCTGGCGGACCTCCAAAAGGAATTTAACCTGCCCAAGAACTGCCTAATCCTTGACATGCCCACCAGGTGGAACTCAACGTTGGCCATGCTGCAGCGGCTGCACATGCAGCAGAGGGCCATCAATGAGTACCTGTGTGACTATGGAACCAGGACAGGGTCAGGGGAGCTTGTTTTTTTTTACCCACGCCAGTGGGCCATGATCAGGGATGCATGCATTGTCCTGTCACCATTTGAGGAGGCCACAAGGATGGTGAGCAGTGACAGTGCATGCACCAGTGACACTGTCCCCCTTGTCCACCTGTTGGAGCACACGCTATGTGGAATAATGGACAGGGCACTTAAGGCAGAACAGAGGCAGGAAGAGGAGGACTTCCTTAGCTCTCAAGGCCCCCTTTATACAGACAGTGTTCCTGCATGCCTGCTGATCACACAGGAAGAGGAGGAGGAGGAGGATTGTGTCAGTATGGAGGTGGAGCCTGGCACTCAGCATCAGCAGCAGTCTTTAAGGGATCATTTACAGTCCCAGGAAACCCATGGACTTGTACGTGGCTGGGAGGAGGTGGCTGCGGATCATGTCGTCCTTAGTGACCCAGAGGACTCCGGACCGAATGCCTCAGCAAACCTACGCTGCATGGCCTCCCTGATCCTGCAAAGCCTGCAGAAGGATCCTTGTATTTGTGGTATCACTAGAAGGAACAATACTGGCTGGCAACGCTCCTTGATCCACGTTACAAGGGTAAGGTTGCGGACCTTATCTTGCCGTCGCAGAGGGAGCAGAGGATGAAACATCTTCGCGAGGCCTTGCAGAAAGGTCTGTGCAACTCGTTCCCAGAGACTGGGAGGTTACAAACTCCTGTTTCTGGACGTGTTGCTGAGGCTTCGGTCAGTCAAAGAAGGAGTGGTGGAGAAAGTGGCCGTCTGACCGATGCGTTCAGACAATTTTTTAGTCTGCAGCCCCAAGGTATGATCGGTTCCAGCAACCATCGCCAGCGTCTGTTTCACATGGTGCAGGAATACCTAGGGGCAAGATCTGACTTGGACACCTTTCCCACCGAAAATCCTCTGGGTTACTGGGTCTTGAGGATGGATCACTGGCCAGAGCTTGCACAGTATGCAATTGAGTTACTGGCCTGTCCAGCGTTCTTTCGGAATGCACATTCAGTGCTGCTGGAGGCTTTGTAACCGATCACAGGGTGCGCCTGTCCACCGACTGACCTTCATAAAAATGAATCAGTCTTGGATCACCACAAGCTACCAAGCACCTGATGCTGATGTAACCGAATATTTTTTTTTTAAATGTCAGATCCCTTCAAGACTGCCTATGCTGATGCTGAGTGACTATCCTGTTATGCTTAGTGACTATCCTCTTCCTCCTCAATAATCATGCTGATAGCTTGTAAGAACATTTTTGGTTCTGGGCGCCGCCACCAGTTGCTAAGGCCCAATTTTTTAGCCCCTGAACAGGGGCGTGCAATTACAATTTTTGATGTTATATTTTGCAGGAGGGCTCATTCCTGCGCTCCAACTAGAGTATCTGTGAGGGGTTGCAGTGTTGTGGCAACAGCACCAGTGCCTAAGGCCCAATTTTTCAGCCCCTGTTCAACAGGGAAATGTAATTAGAATTCTTGATCTAATATTTCACAGCAGGGCCCGTTTCTGCGCCCACCAAGAGTAAATGTGAGGACTTACAGTGTTGTGGCACCAGCACCACCACCACCACCAAAGGCCCAATTTTTTTGCCCCTGTTCAACAGGGGCATGTAATTACAATTCTTGATCTAATATTTCACAGCAGGGGCCTGTGAGGGCTTACAGTGTTGTGGCCACAACAACACCTAAGGCCCAAATTTCTACTGAGTATATAGGGCGGTCCCCTACTTTCAAACATCCAACTTACAAATGACTCCTACTTGCAAACGGAAGGAGACAACAGGAAAGTGAGATGAAATCTACCCCTAGGAAGGGAAATTCTCTTCTGTAAGAGTTAATATGGGAAAAACTTTTCTCCTTCCCACTAATGCTTTATCACCAATCCTTGTTTCACTAAAAACCCCAGTTTTTCAAAAAACATTTGTCATTGGGACAAAAAGTGAGGTGAAATCTTCTGAAGAGGAGCACAGACAGCAAAACAAATGTCACAGGGGTGATAACCCTTCCCTATGTTTTCCAAAAAGCTTAAAATAGATTTTCTGGCTGGAGCTAAACACGTTAAAATATACCAGTTCAAAATTACAAACAGATTCTACTTAACAACAAACCTACAGTCCCTGTCTTGTTTGCACTGCCTGTATACTGTCTCACTGATTTTCATCCATATTGCCAGAACCCGACATTACATTAAAGCCACAAGCAGTTTTAAAGGACTTTTATTCCTTTAAAAATGTCATTTTGTGCAGGGACTGTTCTAAACACGGGAAACACACGCCACTTTACAGGCATACTATAGACACCCCCAGGTACGATATTTAAAGGAATATTTCACTTTTTTTTTACTTTAAACATCATTAAAATCACTGCTCCTGAAAAAACGTCCGTTTTTAAAAGTTTTTTTTGCATTGATACATGTCCCCTGGGGCAGGACCCGGGTCCCCAAACACTTTTTAGGACAATACCATGCAAATTAGCCTTTAAAATGAGCACTTTTGATTTTGAATGTTTAAGTCCCATAGACGTCAATGGGGTTCTAACGTTCGTGCAAATTTTTGGTCCGTTCGCAGGTTCTGGTGTGAACCGAACTGGGGGGGGTTCGGCTCATCCCTATTGGAGAGGATACTACTAGCTGCAGCAAACCCAGCAGCACCCAGAGGCACTGGAAATAATTATGCAATACTGTGAGTACTGTGAACAATCTGCTGAAAGATGGCAAGTGGTTCAGATGTAAAATTTGCAATTGCAAAGCTGAACAATGCCAATTACCATCTGTGGAAGTTTAACCTGGAAATGGTTTTGAACAAGGATGACTTGTGGCAAGTGCTGAATGTAGACAGACCCACAGACAGAGAGATGGAGTGATGGGATAGGAAAGATAGACAGGCAAAATTATAAGCTTACTAGTGGAAGATGATCAGCTTATCCACATAAGAACAGAGAAAACGGCCAAAGGCAAGTGGACTTCATTACTTCATTACAGAAACTGCATGAGCGTTCAAGCCTCAACAGCAAACTGTTTTTGTTAAGGAAACTATATAAGATGAGACTAGAAAAAGGACAGCAAATATGTGACCACGTGAATGCTATGCTAGAGATCATAGAGCAGCTACACGCCATCGGAGAGAACATCTAAGATAACCATATTGTTGCCATGCTCCTCTACAGCCTTCCAGAGACATATACTGCTCTTATTAATGCTTTAGAAACCAGACCCGAGCAGGAGCTGACGCTGGAATATGTCAAAGGCAAATTAATTGATACATGTGAAGTTACGGTTACCAGCAACATCAAATCCAAAACTGGTTGGATATGTGGATGCTGATTGGGCCGGGGAATGCACAGACCACAAATCAACAAGTGGATTCATCTTCCAGTATGGAGAAGGGACCATAGGTTGGTCTAGTCGAAAGCAAGCAACTATCACTCTATCTTCAACTGAAGCAGGATTACATTGCAGCAGCAAACGGTTGTTAAGAAGCAATATAGATTTGTTAACATTTTGCGGACATTGGAATAGACATGTCAAAACCAATTCCCATTTTTGAAGACAACCAGGGATGTATAAAGGTTACACAATCAGAAAGGGTCAATCCCAGGACCAAACACATTGACAAAGTGTCACCTACTGAGGGACTATCAAGAACAAGGTGTTATTGACATTCAATACTGCCCATCAGAGGCGATGACTGCCGATTGCACTCACCAGGCCTTTGTTGAAGGAATGTCAGGAGTTATTTCCAGAAGAAGCTGAATATAATTTGACAAAGCATTGTCACGGAATCGCTTCCCACACTCCACTTGAGTGCTTCCGTCATATACTGCAGTCTGAATATAGATATTAGAGCCACATATTACAACCATGAACTAGGCAGGACTTGTTTGGCTGCAAATTTGGAACATGAACTATTTTTTTGAACAAAGACACACACAGATATACTCTCAGGGGACATTCCCCCCTCCTTTTGCATAATGACACAAGGTGGGGCAACAAGAGGCACACAGGTGTATTTAAACTTCTTGTCAGACTTTACTTACCAGACCGGTGAGTCTGCTTGGGCAGAGGGTGGTCTCCCGTACGTATCCCACTTGCGGCCCCTGGTAGAATGGACAGGAGGCACGGGAGTAAGGAATGGTAAGAGAGCCTGATGAGGGATCCAGGTGCCGGATGGAAAAGGAACTTCAAGCAGCAGAAGGTGAACTGGAACACAGGCAAACAGGTGCTGAGCAGGAACAAGCAGGCAGGTCCGGGTACAGACAGAGTTCGGCAACAGACAGGCAGCACGGTACAAAGGAGCAGGCAGAAGAAGGGTCAAACAAGCCAAGGTCAGGTACGGGTAGCAATCAAAGGAGAGTCAGAGGCAAGCCGGGTTGTCAGGAGATCAGGAACACAGGAACATTGGAACAGGTACTGGGAAGCTAAGGAACCGGGAGCTGATGATCAGGCAGCACCGAGCAGAGTGCATGGCAAACCTAAATAGGCCGATTGGCGCCAAACAGCATGTGCACGCCGACGCTCACAGGCGTGTGTGCACGCCCGCGCATGCACACGCATGTTCCCGCACGCCAGTACACCGACCAGTGCCTGCAGGGACATGCACAGCAGCACGCACAGGAACGCGCGCGCCAATGCGCCCCGGCACGCACGGGCGCACACCAGCACCGCGACCAGCCAGGTGAGCTCTCTGACAGTGCCCCCTCCTAAAGGACAGCCTCCGGATGCCCAGCTGAGCCAGCTTGGAAGCATGGACATTCTTAAAAGACCGTAAAAGTTCCGGGGCATGCAAATTGCTCTCAGGCTCCCAGGAGTTGTCTTCCGGCCAATACCCCTTCCACTTGATGAGATATTGAATTCTGTTGTTCCTCCTTCTGCAATCCAAGATTGCCTCAACCTCAAACTCTTCTTCATCATTAATTATGACAGGTTTAAGTGGGCCGGTCCTATGGCCAGTAAAGGGATTTGGGACAGCAGGCTTCAACAGAGACACATGAAATACCGGGTGTATTTTTAAAGAATCAGGCAGATCAAGCTCATATGCGACATCATTTATCTTCCTCTTTACAGGAAAGGGACCCATGAATTTGGGGCCCAATTTCCTTGAGGGATAGGCCATCTTTAGGTTAATGGTGGATAACCACACTTGGTTGCCAGTTTCCAGAATCAGTTCTCCATGCCTCTTCCTATCACACATCCTTTTGTTGTACTCTTGAGACTTGGCCATTGTTTCCTGCAAAAGTTTATTGTTAGAGGAGAAAAAATCCATGGTTTTAGCAACTGCAGGAACAGTACACTCGGGTAATGAGCTCGACAAGAAGGAAGGATGAAAACCGTAGCAAAGAATGGCATTTGGTTGATAGCTGAATGCAATGAGTTGTTGTAACTAAACTCTGCAACAGGTAGTAGAGAGACCCAGTCATTTTGCGAGAATGCAGAGAAGCAGCAAAGGTATTGCTCTAGGGTTTGATTGGTTCTCTCTGTTTGCCCATTTGTCTGGGGATGGTAGGCTGATGAGAATGCCAACTCTATTTCCAGGGAACCCCAGAGAGCCTTCCAGAACCTCAAAGTAAATGGGACTCCGCGGTCAGACACAATACTTGCCGGGACTCCATGCAGCCTCACCACTTCTTTAACAAAAATGTTTGCGGTGTCCATGGCCGAGGGTGTGCCCTTCATGGGCAAGAAATGTGCCATCTTGGATAGCCTATCGATGACAACAAAAATGGTGGAAAATCCCTCCGACGGAGGGAGTTCTACGATAAAGTCCATTGATATCCTTTTCCATGGTCTCTCTGGAAGGATATAGTAAGGGTAAAGGATTTAGTAGGCCCCAAGCCTTTGTCTGGCTGTTTTTGCTTCGGGCACAAGTGGTGCATGAGTCCACATAACCTTTGCAATCACTAGACAGTTGAGGCCACCAAAAGGTGCGCTGCACCAACTCTTTTCAACACGCCAAAATGTCCAGCTAATTTATGGTCATGGCAAAGTTCCATCATCGTCACCCGTAAAGGTGCCAGGACTACGATTTTATCTTCATGCCAAAACAGGTCGTTACTCAGATTCAGATGGTTTCAGGATATGGGGACATTCCCACAGAAGCTTGTTTTATCCGGGTCAAAAGGTCCACTTGAAGGAGCAAAAAGTTTCCAGAGGGAAGGATCGTGTTAGGAGGGAGAGTTTTTCGGAATCCAAAAACATATGCGAAAGCGCGTCTGGCTTAATGTTCTTCGAACCTGGTCTATAGGTTATATGGAATTGAAATCTGGAAAAGAAAAGTGCCCATCTGGCTTGCCGTGGTCTCAATCTTTTGGCTGTCCTCAAATACTCCAGATTTTTGTGATCTGTATACACCAAGATGGGATGAGCAGCACCCTCCAGAAGGTAACGCCACTCCTCCAGAGCCGATTTGATAGCAAGAAGTTCCCGATCTCCCACATCATAGTTCCTTTCCGAGACTGAAAGCTTGCATGAGAAAAACGCCACTGGGTACAAAAGAGCTTTGGCACCTTGCCGCTGAGACAGAACCGCTCCAACTGCTATTTCTGAGGCATCAACTTCCAGGACAAATGGTAAAGCAGGATTAGGGTGTTTCAGGATGGTAGCCGATGTGAAAAGCTCTTTAAGTTTCTCAAAAGCTGTCTGAGCATGAGGAGCCCAAGAGAATCGGGTTCCCTGCCCGGTTAGTTCAGTTATTGGGGTGATTATTGCTGAGAACCCCTTAATAAACTTCCGGTAAAAATTAGAAAAGCAGATGAAGCGTTGCACACCTTTTTTATCCACGGGTGCAGGCCCATGCAGGATGGCGGACACCTTCTGAGAGTCCATCTTGATGCCATCCACCAAGATGATTAGACCTAGGAATTGGATGCTCTGGAGTTCGAATTCACATTTCTCTAATTTTGCATAGAGGCCGTGTAGTCTGAGCCGGGTTAGGACATTCTTGACATGTTTGCAGTGATCGGCCAGTGAAGAGGAGAAGATCAGAATATTGTCCAGATACACAATCACGTACAAATCCAGGTAGTCACGGAAAATGTCATTGACAAAGTGCTGGAATGTTTCAGGAGTGTTGCAGAGGCCAAAGGGCATGACAAGGTACTCGAAGTGCCCAAATCGAGTGCGGAATGCCGTTTTCCACTCGTCCCCTTCCCGGATTCGAATTAAATTATAAGCTCCCCCGAAGATCAAGCTTTGTGAACACGACTGCGGATCCCAACCTTTGAAAAAGTTCAGGTACTAAGGGTAGAGGATAGCAGTTCTTGATAGTTATCCTATTCAATTCCCGATAATCTATGCAGGGACGTAGGGAATGGTCTTTCTTTTCGACGAAAAAGATGCCCGCACCGGCTGGAGAAGTAGAAGGGCAGATAAACCCTTTTTCCAAGATTTCGTCGATGTAGGTTTTTAGTGTGCTTAACTCCTGCTCAGTTAGCGGAAAGATTCTTGCGAAAGGGACCTCAGTTCCCGGTAGAAGCTCTATAGGGCAGTCATAAGGCCTGTGCTCAGGTAATGTTTCTGCTCCTTTCTTGCTAAATACATCTGCAAAGTCTCGGTAGGGTTCAGGAATGAACTGTCGTAGTTCCAGATCTGAGTCCATACAAAGGAGAGGAGAGGTTTCAGTAGAAGACCTGTACAGGCAGTGTTGTTGACAGTATTCGGAAGGAAAACTAACTTCCCCTGTGGTCCAGTTAATGCTGGAATTATGGGCTTGCAGCCAAGGTATTCCCAAGATGATGGGAAAGAGGGGAGAGGAGATGGCATCCAGACGAAGGAGTTCCTGGTGATGGGTGCCAATGATGGCCAGTAAAGGGACGGTCTCTTGGGTGACCAGGCCAGAATGAAGGGTAGAGCCATCTGCCAGGTGTATTGTAAGTCCTTGGGTTTTAGATTGAAATGGAATACGGAGATTGGCAGCGAAAGTCAGGTTGACGAAGAAACTACAGGCACCGGAATCAATGATGGCTGTCACTGGGGTAGTCCCTCCTGGAAGCTGCAAAATGATGGAGAGAGCAAGGTGAGAACCGGTCTTAGGTACAATAGATGCACAAAACGAAGAAGCAGGAAGGCACTTACGCATCTTGTTGGGGCAGGCCCTCACGTAGTGCCCGGGTTCACCGCAATACAGACAAAGATTGCGGGCTCATCTACGCAGTTTTTTTTCAGGAGTCAGTGTGGGACGGAGCAAGCCAAGCTGCATAGGCTCTGGGGCATCCAGAGCAGGTGCGGTGGAGATGGGGGGAAGCTGACTGACCACACTGGACCTTTCTGACCGTCATTCCCTCAAACGACGGTCAATATGGATGGACAGGTTGATGAGTTCATCCAAGGAAGGGGGTATCCCAACACGTGCCAGCTCGTATTTTAGTGGGTCCAAAAGTCCCATTCTGAACTGGTGATGCAAGGTGGAGTCATTCCAGTTGGTGTCGGAGCTCCAGCGTCTAAACTCCACCGCATAATCTTCCCCTGCCCTGCGACCCTGCTGAAGAGAGTGCAGAGCGGCTTCTGCAGTCGCAGTCAACTGTGGATCCTCATACAGTTGGGACATGGCCATGAAGAAGGCATCTAAGCTATCCAAGGATGCTGATTTTTGTTTCAACAGGCGGTGGGCCCAGGTTTGGGGTTCACCGGACAGTAGTGGAATAACAAAGCCCACTTTTGTTGCTTCTAAAGAAAAGGTGCATGGTTGCAAAGCAAAATAGAGCTCGCTGGCATTGCGAAACGCACGGTACTTGCTGCGCTCTCCGGCAAACCTTTCAGGAGTGGGTACTCTAGGCTCAGGAGGAAGCATTACCACAGAGGGTGCAGATGAGAGTCCAGCAGAAGATGCTCCCTGGGGATCAGAGGGAGAGGATAGGACCGAAACTCGCTCCTCCAATCTTGCATAGCCTTCCTGAAGGCTCTTCACGGCTTGGGTAAGACCCGCCAGGTGTCTGCAAAGTTCATCCATGGGGGAGGCCCCCTGCCCGGACTCGGTCATGGTTGCCTGATACTGTCAGACTTTACTTACCAGACTGGTGAGTCCGCTTGGGCAGAAGGTGGTCTCCCGTACGTATCCCACTCGCGGCCCCTGGTAGAATGGACAGGAGGCACGGGAGTAAGGAATGGTAAGAGAGCCTGATGAGGGATCCAGGTGCTGGATGGAAAAGGAACTTCAAGCAGCAGATGGCGAACTGGAACACAGGCAAACAGGTGCTGAGCAGGAGCAAGCAGGCAGGTCCGGGTACAGGCAGAGTTCGGCAACAGACAGGCAGCATGGTACAAAGGAGCAGGCAGAAGAAGGGTCAAACAAGCCAAGGTCGGGTACGGGCAGCAATCAAAGGAGAGTCAGAGGCAAGCCGGGTCGTCAGGAGATCAGGAACACAGGAACACTGGAACAGGAACTGGGAAGCTAAGGAACCGGGAGCTGATGATCAGGCAGCACAGAGCAGAGTGCATGGCAAACCTAAATAGGCCGATTGGTGCCAAACAGCATGCGCACGTGCACGCTGACGCTCACAGGCGTGCGCCCGCGCATGCGCCCGCACGCCAGTACACCGACCAGCGCCTGCAGGGACATGCACAGCAGCACGCACAGGAATGCGCACGCCAACGCGCACCAGCACCGCAACCAGCCAGGTGAGCTCTCTGACACTTCTCATCAGTAGACTGTCCAAGATTCCCCCCTCCCTTGTCACAGCTAATCCACATAAGCATATACATCCCATAATACTTTTCTCCCATAGCAGACAGACACAATAGAACAATGAAATACAGCCACACCTCAAACATACAGTATATATATATATATATATATATATATATATATATATATATATATATATATACACAATATTCCAGTGTGGTTGTACAGTGAGTCTGACTAGTGCAGATCAGACTGGGGTTCTCGGTCACCCTGTGCCCCTAATAGACACAGCGTGACTTACGCATAGGAGGGGCCGGGGGAGCTGAACAAGGAGATTCCAGAGCTCTCCAAGGTAAGCTGGGTTCCACAAGCCTCCCACCCAAAGTGACTCCCATCACAAGCACATGCTGTTGAGAAGGGGTGTTGGAAAAAAACAACAGCATGTAATGTAAAGTTGCTTATATAAACTGACAATACTGTATGTACTGCATGCATTATACCTTTCTATCCAGCAGGGGGCACTGCAGTGTTATAATGTGTATTCTCTGTGTTAATATAATAACAGAATGTTCTGTCTATGTTCTGTGTATGTACTTGTATCCTCCTTGTCCCTGTTCATGATAAAGATATCCTCCATGAAAGTAAAGCTATCCTCTGCATACAACAAGCTTCCTGCGCTTAAATGTAATACTCTGCATAATGCAGGAGAGGCCCAGGCTTGCTACTTCTCCCAGCTGAGACCAAAGCAGAGTGAGCCAGCAGCACCTTGCAGAACAGCACCACCTGGTGGGGAAGCTCCTCTGGTGCAGAGACTGATGTGACTGGCTCAGTGTTCTCTGTACAGCACTGCGGTATATGTCATAGCTATATAAATGTATAATAATAATAGTGTGTGACTGTGGGGGAGGGGACATTAGAGTGTACATTTTTTTAATTAAAAAAATCATGCAAACATACAGATCATTAATAAAAACATATTTACACAAAAATAAACAACAACTAAACAAAAACAAGCGTGCTTACATCAGCAAGTAAAGAAAACTGTTTCCTGACAAGATAACATATTAAGAAACATATTTTAGAGAGGAGTTCCACCCAGGGGGGCCGTCAAAAAAAAAAAAAATTAAAAGTCAGCAGCTACAAATACTGCAGCTGCTGACTTTTAATTGGACACTTACCTGTCCCTGGGTCCAGCGATGTGGGGGATCGAAGCCCTGCTCATCCCCCCCCTCCGCTCGTCAGCGCCGGCATTTCAACTGTGGGCGCCGGGCTGTGGCTTCACAGCCTGGCACCCACTGCGCATGCGCGAGCGGCGCCGTGCGCCGTGATTGGCCGCTCAATCACCTGGGACCTGTAATGGGTCCCAGATGATTGACAGGAGGGAGGGAGCAGAGCGGAGCCCTTCCTGTGCCTGGGGGGAAGTGATGTCACCAGCCCAGGCAAAGGAACAGGCAGACTACGAGGGACCACCTAGCAACAGGCATTTTAGAGGTAAGTGAAAAAAAAAAATATCCAAATGTTTTTTTGGGGTTTTTTTTAGAATTTTTCCAGGTATTTTTGTTTTTTGGGTGGAACCCCACTTTAATGACAACAAAAAAGAGACTACAAACCCCGAACCTCAACTTAAACACAATCCAGGCTAAGAAACATTTTGAGATGTAATCGCTATCAAGATGCGATTCCAAAACCCCCCATTAACCCCTCCCCCCACATCATTCACCCCTCCCCCCACATCATTCACCCCGACTTCCACATCATTCACCTTGCATTCTGCAGCAGCCAACCTCATTCCCTTCCCACCTCCCCCATCATCATCCAATCCATCCCCAACACCACCCTTCAGTGTCCGCTGTCCTCCAGCCGCACTTCTGCCATGCCGAGGAGGGGTTGGCACCACCATACATTCTGGTGCATCATGCGCTGCCTTCACTACACAAGGAGAAACAATAGGTGCAGACAGAGACTTGACAAGCACACTTCCTGACACTGACTGGGAGACCACAGACTGCGGGGACACCGACACCACAGCCAGCCTCACAGATTCTGACGGGACAGAGACACTAGGATCCCCTGGTACAACCTCCACCAACCCAGACTCTTCTCTATCTGGACAGAAGAATTCCTCCAGTAACTCTGGCTTATTGTGCAAAGCCTCAGGGCACCGGCTATAAGATGCCCCAGTTCCTGGCACAAAGAACACTTCTGTTCTGGACAGTTAGAGGAGAAATGTCCCTTGACTTTACATTAGGGATGGGGGAACGGTTCGGCCCAAGGATAAGTTTGGGCCGAACTTTGGTTGTTTGGATGTTCTGCGAACAGCGAACAATATGCGATGTTCGCGGCAAATTCGAAAGCCACCGGAACACCGTTAAAGTCTATGGGACACTATCATGAAAAATCAAAAGAGCTCATTTTAAAAGCTTATATGCAAGTTATTGTCATAAAAAGTGTTTGGGACCCAGGTCCTGCCCCAGGGGACATGTATCAATGAAATCTTTTTTTAAAAAAGTCCGTTTTTACAGGAGCAGTGATTTTTTTAATGCTTAAAGTGAAACAATAAAAATGAAATATTCCTTTAAATATCGTGCCTGGGGGGGTTTATAGTATGCCTGTAAAGTTGCGCATTTTTCCCGTGTTTAGAACAACACCACAGCAAAATGACATTTCTAAAGAAAAAATTGTCATTTAAAACTGATCGCGGCTCTAATGAATTGTTGGGTCTCAGCAATATGGATAAAACTCATTGAAAAAAAGAGCATGGGACCACCCAGTCCATTACCAGGCCTTTTGGGTCTGGTATGAATTTTAAGGGGAAAATTTTAAAAACAAAAATTGCGTGGGGGTCCCCCTAAAATCCATACCAGGCCCTTCGGGTCTGATATGGAAATTAAGGGGAACCCAGTGCCAAATTTAAAAAACAATGGCATAGGGGTCCCCCCAAAATCCATACCAGACCCTTATCCGAGCACGCAACCTGGCAGGCCGCAAGAAAAGAGGGGGGAAGAGAGAGCACCCCCCCTCCTGAAGTGTACCAGGCCACATGCCCTCAACATGGGGAGAGTGCTTTGGGGTAACCCCCAAAGCACCTTGTCCCCATGTTGATGGGGACAAGGGCCTCATCCCCACTATCCATGGCCGTGGTTGTGGGGGTATGCGTGCGCGGGGCTTATCGGAATCTTGTCGCAGTTGAGAAGAAGATAAATGTACATTGTGGGACATTTTTATTTTTTAATAAGGGACTTGTCCCCAAGATGTGTCTTGCCATTTTTAACATTTTGACACTTTTTTGTGAAATGGTAGGGGTACATCTGTACCCCGTTACCATTTCACACAGGGGGGAGGCCGGGATCTGGGGGTCCCCTTGTTAAAGGGGGCTTCCAGATTCCAATAAGCCCTCTGTCCGCAGACCCCCACAACCACCGGGCAAGGGCTACCCCAAAGCACCATCCCCATGTTGTGGGCATGTGGCCTGGTACAGTTCAGGAGGGGGGGACTCTCTCATCCCCCTTCTTTTCCTGTGGCCTGCCAGGTTGCATGCTCAGATAAGGGTCTGGTATGGATTTGGGAGGGACCCCTGCACCATTTTTTTTTAATTTAGCACAGGGTTCCCCTTAATTTCCATATCAGACCCGAAGGGCCTGTTATGGATTCTAGGGGGACCCCCACGCAATTTTTTTTTAAATTTTGGTTCGGGGTTCCCCTTAATATTCATACCAGACCCAAAGGGCCTGGTAATGGACTGGAGGGATCCCATGCTATTTTTTTCAACACGTTTTATCAATATTGCTGAAACCCGACAATTCATTACAGCAGCAATCAGTTTTAAATGACAATTTTTCCTTTAGAAATGTCATTTTGCTCTCGGACTGTTCTAAAAAATGCGGGAAAAATGCGCCACTTTACAGGCATACTATAGACATCCCCCAGGCACGATTTTCAAATGAATATTTCATTTTTATTGTTTCACTTTAAGCATTAAATAAAATCACTGCTCCCGAAAAAACGTCAGTTTTTAAAAAAAAATTTGCATTGATACATGTCCCCTGGGCAGGACCCGAGTCCCCAAACACTTTTTATGACAATAAGTCCTCATGCACATGGACGTTTTTACAGCTGCTTTTTTGAGCTTTTTTTTCAGCTTAAAAAGGCCTGTCTATGTTAGTCTATGGCTTCATGCCCACCTAGGCGTTTTTGAGCTGCAAGTGGCATAGGCGTTTTTAAGCTGTAAAAAAAACCCAGGACCAGTGGGTTCTGAGAGACGTTTTTCAGCTGTAAAAACGCTCTAACGCTGAAAAACGCTCAAAAACGCTCAAAAACGCTCAAAAACGTCATTCACCAACGTTTTTTAGCGTTTTTGATCCATTGAAAAAAAAAAAAAAATTTGAAAAAAATAAAACGCTCAAAAACGCTAAGGCGGAAAAACGCTCAAAAACGCTCAAAAACGCTAAAAACACTATTGCAAAAACGCTGAAAAAAGCTGAAAAAAGTTTAAAAAAATCACTGCAAAGATACTGGTGTTTTCATAACGTTTTTTTAACAGCCTGTGTGCATGAGGGCTAACTTGCATGTAAGCCTTTAAAATGAGCACTTTTGAATATTCATGTTCGTGTCCCATAGACTTTAATGGTGTTCGTGTGTTCCATCGAATAGTTTGCCTGTTCGGTATGTTCTGATGCAAACTAAACCAGGGGGTGTTCGGCCCATCCCTACTCCACTTTATACACTTGTACAGCTTAGGTTGACCAGGGTAGAAGACAGTAATCCTATCTCTACCAATAAAGGCAGATGAGGGCAAATGCTGGACCACATTCCCATACACACTCAACCTCATTGATACTGACCACCCACCCATCCAGATTACTCTATCATCCACAATCTTTTTTAGGGGACACAACATTTCACCAAACCTCCTCAACCAGACCCATAAATCCTTGGGGGGTATAGACTCATTGCTCAGGATAGTCACATTTTTTATCAAGGGCTGTCTTGAGACAACTTTGGGGACAAGCCCCTTCCAGTCTGGCTGGCCCCCATATACACTCTCATACCGCTCCCAAAACAGATCCAGCGATTCATATTCATAGGAACCAACCGGACTGATGAGAGCATAAATATGGCTAGGATCTTACCCACAACCACCCTCCTGATAGGTGGAATACCTCCTCCTTCCCACCTGAGCTGTACCACATTCCTGCGTTTAATGAGTGCGTTAGGTGAAACTCACACTACTGGCTCCCTTTCACCACCAGTAGCATGACTTTTTCCTGACACAGCCTTAGCATAACTCCTAACTGGGACAGATGGCACATTAACTGGTTGCACAGGAATATTATCTGGCTGCATAGGAACCTCTGAAATTGGTAAATTACCCACCACTTGATCTTTCCTCCTCCCCTCCAGCACAACAGTCCCACTCACCATAGTCCCATAAGTACCACAGTTACTAGCAGTCCCATCATCAAGTAAAGTCTTCTGTTTACAAAAAACACCAGCTGTTTTAGCATTCATATGGCCCTCCTGCTCTGCAGTTTCAATGTTCATGCCACATTCCTGCTCTGCAGTTTCAATCTTTATGCGACTTTCCTGCTCTGCACTTAGTGTCCATGTGTGACTCCTCACAGCCAGCAGAAACTTCTCTGTCTGGATACATGCCATCTCTTCCTGCATTCCCATGATCTTCACCTGATGGGTTGGTGACACACAAGGGAGATTCCATCTCTGTAATGGCCTGCAGCATTCCGCCATTTTCCTCAACCTCCTCCAGAGATGACCCAGGCTGCTGGGGAGGGAGGGGGGCAGATAACAACTTCTCTTGCTTTTTAAATGCCTCCTCCAGAGACTTCAGCTTGGAGACTTCCCTCTTACTGTTTCCAGACTTACAATGCAGTGATTTTTTTTTCCTGAGATCTTCTTTCATGACAGAAAGTTTCTGTTCCTCCTTAGCAATGTGGCAAAGTCTGTTCACCACTTTATCCTGGAAGACTGGTAAGGACTCCTCTTGCAAAGGAACAGGCCCAGGATCCATTGCAGCTTGAGCACATGGAGTAGGCCTCAGTGTCTCTAGAGAACCTCCACCTTCGTCTTCCCCAATATGGTCCATGCTTGCCTAGGAAAAGCCTGCATGAGAGGCCCCAGGCTTGCTGCTTCTCTCAGCTGAGATCACAGCAGTGTGAGCCAACAGCACCCTGCAGAACAGCACCACCTGGTGGAGAAGCTCCTCTGGTGCAGAGACTGATGTGACTGGCTCAGTGGTCTCTGTACAGCACTTCGGTATATGTCAGAGCTATATAAATGTATAATAATAATAGTGTGTGACTGTGGGGGAGGGGGCACTAGAATGTAAGCATCTATGGTACAGAGACTGATGTGACTGGCCCAACGTTCTCTGTATAGCACTGCGGTATATGTCAGAGCTATATACATGTATAATAATATGAGTGTGTGACAGTGGGGGAGGGGACATTAGAGTGTAAGCTCCTCTGTACAGAGACTGATGTGACTGGCCCAACATTCTCTGTACAGCACTATAGAACATGTCAGAGCTATACTATAAGAGTAGACATAAACACTGTATCATTATGTATATTTTATCTTTTCACAGACATTTCTAAATGACCTTACAAAATCGCGGACCACGTGGATCGGTCTCACAGATGTGGATGGATCCTGGAAATGGCTGGACGGGACTTCTTATGATGTTACTCCAAAGCAAGACACTGACCCACCCCCACCAGTTATTAAATTCCCTCGGACTTTGCTCTGTAAATGGAATGCTCTTACTATTTATCAGATGTGTTTTTCCTTTTGGGATTATTCTTGGTGGATCTCTTTAGGTTAGTAAGCTCTTTAAGGCTTCTTTTCTGTATAGGTCCTGCCATCAGTTCTGGTCAGTAAAGAGCTTGGCCCAGTCACTGTTTCCCTGTCACTGTTCCTGCAGGTTCTGGCAACATGGTAAACCCGATGATTGGTACAGTCATGGTCTTGGAGCAGGAGAAGATTGGGCTTAGCTGAAAAACTCAAATGGTTGGAATGATGATCATTGTTCCCGGATCTTTTCATACATCCGTGAGAAGAAAATACCTTGACCTGCTCACAGGAGAACATCTCACATCTTCATCTACTAATCACTTCTTCTCCTCTGCTACATTACAGTGATGATTCTACTAATAAAATACTAAAATGCACCCTCAGGACATGCTGGAACTTGTAGTTCCTGAAGAGCAATAGTATCTCCAGGTGTCCAATCACAGTACACTAATAAGTAGAGGGATTTTTGTCATGTGTTTTATTGCAGCAACAGTTCAGCTGCACCTTCTAGATATCAGAGAATATTCTGAGCAGAGCTGAACTTCTTGGGGGTAGAGATTTTGCTAGATTCCCTTACCTCTTTTATTGGAAATGTGTTGTTTTTTTATTAATAATATACTGGATTTATATAGCGGCAACAATTTGCAAAGCACTTTATGTGTGGATGATGAGTATTAATACATATGTAGACAGATATTTGTCTGGTGATGTCTGGGAAGGGCTGTACATTCTGTAAATATTAATGTTCTATGAAGCACCTATCACAGCCTGCAACAGAACGTCCAACACTCCGCTTGAGTGCTTTCGTCATATACCGCTTCCTCCCAGTCTGAATATAGATATCAGATATTCCAACCACTGACAACCACAAAACAAGGCAATACTCGTTTGATTGCTCACCATGAACTGTTTTATTGAAAACACAGGTAATACTCGGGACAATCACCCCTTTTGCATTCCAGTTGGGGTAGACTGTCCAATCAGCAGGGAGAGCTGTTGGAGGAATTCACCCCCACCAATCTCACAGCTAATCTACATACACATCCTATAATATCCAAGGCAGACAGACACAATAGAACATTGGAATACAGCCCCACCCCAAATGACCCAGCAAAAAGTACACAACAAAATGAGACAATATATATATATATATATACAACATTCCAGTGTGACTGTACAGTGAGTCAGATTAGTACAGATCAGACTGGATTTCTCCTATTAGAGACACAGGGGGACTTAGACATAGGAGGTGCATGGGGAGCTGAAACAAGGTTTTCCCAACCACCCCAAGGGATTCTGAGTTTCACGGGCCCCCCCACTCAAAGTGACTCCGTCACACAGCCAAATTCAGGAACTGGGAGGAGTGGGAGAAGAAAGATGGTAGGAGGGAGAGGAAATCTAGGAGGAAGGGGAGGGAGAGCTGGGAGGAGAGCTGGAAGAAAAGGGAAAGAGAAAGATTGAAGGAGAGACCTTCGGGGAGGGGAGGATAGAGCAGAGAGCAGAGAACTGGGAGGAGGGGAAAAGAAAGCTGGGAGGAAGGAAGGAGGGAGCTGTTAGAGGGGGAGGAGAGAGCTGAGACAAGAGGAGAAAAGAGACAGAAATGGAAGGAGGGGTAGGGGAGAGCTGGTATGAGAGAATAGAGCTGGGAGGAAGAAGAGGGGAGAGGAGGAGACAGTATGGGGGAGGGAGAAGAGAGCTGGGAAGAAGAGGGGGAGAGCTGGGAGAAAGAGGAGGAGAGGGCTGGGAGGAAGAGGAGCAGAGGGTTGGGAGGAAGAGGAGGAGAGAGCTGGGAGGAAGAAGAGGGGAGAGGAGGAGAGAGTATGGAGGAGGGAGAAGGGAGCTGGGGGGAAGAGGAGGAAGAGAAGGACAGGGCTGGGAGGAAGAGGCAGAGAGTGCTGGGAGGAAGAGGAGGGGAGAGCTGGTAGAAGGATTGGGGAGAGGAATGAGAGTATGGAGGAGGGAGAAGAGAGCTGGGAGGAAGAGGAGGGGAGAGCTGGGAGGAAGAGGAGGAGAGAACTGGGAGAAAAAGGAGAATAGGACTGGGAGAATGGAGAGAGAGACCTGAGAGGAAGGTGGTGTAGAAAGCTTGCAGGAAGGCATGAGAGAGCTGGGAGGGTAGGGAGGAGAGCACATGAAGGTGGGGGAGGGGAAATCTGGGGTAGAGTGGTGAAGAGAGCTTGCAGGATGGGAGGAGAGTGCTGGGTGGAGGGAGAGAGAGAGCTTGGAGGAGAGGGGATGAAAGAATTGTCAAGAGAGGGAGGAGAGAGGAGGGAGGAAGGGGGAGAAGAAAGCATTGAGGAGGGGGCAAGAGAGGAGAAAGAAATCAGAGAGGGGAGGAAAGATTAGGGTAAGATCCCCCTCTTAGAAAGGGAAAAGGGAAAGATGGGAGCAAAGGAGAGAGCTAGGAGGAAAGATGAGAACTAGGAACAAGAGGAGAGAGAGATGGAAAGGGGGAGGGGTGTGAGATCAGAGAGGAGAAAGATGGGAGGAAGGGGAGGAGTGATTTAGGAGGATTGGGCAGAAAGAGCTGGTAGAGTGAAGATGAGAAATCTGAATGCACATAGGAAAATAGCTCTGGAAGTAGAGAGCCAGAAGGAAAAGGGGGAAAGCTAGGAAAAGGGGGAGAGGAGAGGATAGCAGGAAGGAAAGGGGAGCATGGAGCTGGGAGGGGAGAACTGGTAGAGAATGGTAAAAAGCACAGGGGAGGAGATAGCAGAGACAAAGGAGAAGAGAGACAGAAATGGAAGGAGGAGTGGGGGAGAGCAGGTAGTAGAGGAGCGAGCTCAGAGAAGGGGAGCAAAAATCCTACAGGAGAAGCATAGAACTTGGAGGAGAGTGAAAGAGCAAGCAAAAAGTAGGAATGGAAAAGCTAGTAGGGGAGAGGAGAGGAGAAGAAAGTATGAAGATGGAGAGAAGAGAGCTGGGAGGAAGGGGGGAAAGAGATGGGAAGAGGAGAAGAGAACTAGAAGAAGAGGTAAGAGAAAGTGTGACAGACCTAGTCGGGACAGAAGCTGTTGGAGAGGACTGAATGCAAGTCTCTTACCTTTTGATTATGGGCCCTGGATTTTCAAGGGAACAATACTCTTTGTGAGGTGAATTAGAAATCCAGTCTGAACTGTACTAATCGGACTCAGTCGTATATATATGTATATATTGTATGTTGTTTGATTCATACTGTTGGGACACATACTGTGAGGAGATGCTGGTGTCATCAACTCCAACTACCTGTCTTGTTCTCTGCTATAATGTGTTTAATGTAAATTAGTTTAGTCTGGATTACCACAGGTTCTAAGGGTATTCCACACATTGCTGTTTGTTCTAATTATCCCTGTGTTTATGTTAATTAAATGAGCTGATGACATTGTCCTCTATACAATGTAGGAGACGGGACGACTCTTATTGGAGCTGCTGCTATTGTGAGAAAATGTCCTGTGGTTGTACTTATGATAATTAACTCAGTCTGGGCAAAAGGTCATGTCTCAGTCACCTAGGCTGTATAAAGTATTAGTTAATTAGATCATGTTAATTAGGTTACATTTGTATTGTTAGAGTAATATGAGCAGGAGGGGGGAACCTCATCTTCTGATGTATATAAGACTGTATTTTAATTCTAAATGAAAACAGTTCATGTTAGCATCTAAGCAAGTGTCGCCTTGTTTTGTGCTCAGAGCATTTGGAATATCTGATATCTGTATACAGACTGGGAGGAAGTGGTATATGACGGAAGCACTCAAGCGGAGTGAGGGACGTTCCGCAGCCATGCTGTGGCATGGAGGGAGGCTCCCGCTGTGTGACGGCGTCTCTTCGTCTGACGGTTCTTAAATAACGGGGAGCGGGGCCACCCGGTGACCCCGCCCCCCTCTGACGCACGGTGACATGACGGGACTTCCCTGTGGCATTCCCCGTGACGTCACAGGGAAGTCCCGTCAAGTCACCGTGCGTCAGAGGGGGGCGGGGTCACTGGATGGCCCCGCCCCCCGTTATTTAAGAACCGTCAGACGAAGAGACGCCGTCACACAGCGGGAGCCTCCCTCCATGCCACAGCATGGCTGCGGAGCGGCCCGGAGAAGACATGAAGAAGAGAAGAAGAAGAAGAAGATGAAGAAGAAGATGAAGAAGAAGATGAAGAAGAGAAGAAGATGAAGAGAAGAGCGGGAGCCTCCCCTCATGCCATGGGTGCGGAGCGGCCCGAGGAGAAGAAGATAGAAGACGCCATGGAGAAGATGCTGGACGAGAACGCCGGAGGAAGAACCAGAAGAGCCAGAAGAACCAGAAGAAGAAGAAGATGAAGGAAGAAAGAAGAAGCATTTAAATAAAGGAATTGTCAAAAACTGTCTCTTGTCATTTTTAACATTTTTGACAGTTTTTTAGTGAAATGGTAGGGGTAAGTACCCCCTTACCATTTCACACAGGGGGGGGCGGGATCTGGGGGTCCCCTTGTTAAAGGGGGCTTCCAGATTCCGATAAGCCCCCCGCCCGCAGACCCCCACAACCACCGGCCACGGTTGTGAGGATGAGGCCCTTGTCCTCATCAACATGGGGACAAGGTGTTTTGGGGGGCTACCCCAAAGCACCCTCCCAATGTTGAGGGCATGTGGCCTGGTACGGTTCAGGAGGGGGGGGGGTCGCACTCTCTTCCCCCCCTCTTTTCCTGTGGCCTGCCAGGTTGCGTGCTCGGATAAGGGTCTGGTATGGATTTTTAGGGGGACCCCACGCCGTTTTTTTTTTTTTTTTGGCGCGGGGTTCCCCTTAAAATCCATACCAGACCTGAAGGGCCTTGTATGGAATTTAGGGGGACTCCCACATCATTTTTTTTTTTTAATTTTGGTTCGGGGTTGCCCTGTGGGGAATTCCCATGCCGTTTTTATCAATGAACTTCTATGTGTATTGTCGGCAATGCAATAGCCGTGGTAGTTTTAAATGTGTTTTTTCCTTCAAAATGTCATTTTGCTGTCAGACTGTTCTAAACACAGGAAACATGCGCCCCTTTACAGGCATACTATAGACACCCCCCAGGTATGAAATTTAAAGGGATATTACACTTTTATTGTTTGACTTTAAGCATTATTAAAATCACTGCTCCTGAAAAAACGGCCGTTTTTAAAACTTTTTTTTTGCATTGATTCATGTCCCCTGGGGCAGGACCCAGGTCCCCAAACACTTTTATTGACAATAACTTGCATATTAGCCTTTAAAATTAGCACTTTTGATTATTCATGTTCGTGTCCCATAGACTTTAACGGTGTTCGCGTGTTCGAACAAATTTTTTTCCTGTTCGCATGTTCTGGTGCGAACCGAACAGGGGGGTGTTCGGCTCATCCCTAGTTCCAAACAAAGCATTACTCACCCAGCCAACCTCTGCCTCTCTCAGAGAACATATCTGCAGCTGGGGAGAGGCCTGGACTGGCCCTTCTCCCTGGAGTCCTTTCTGCCACTGGAGAGAAGACAGGGTTTGTGGGCCCACTCCGCCATGCTTTTGGGGATCTGGGCCGACTGCCCAGCATCCCTGGGGTATACAGGTGGAGACTGAAGTCCCATCCACCTTCACAGGACATCCATCCTCTGTTAGTTGAGGGCAGAGTTCAGCAGTACTCGGCCCTGTTGCCAGCCCTTCTGCTGGAAACCCCACACCATCTGCTCCGGCTAACTGTTGGGGAGGGACGACGAACACCTCCTCTCCCTTCTCCCCCTGTATCCTGATCTGCTGCTGGGATGTGACCACCTCCTTCTCACCCTGAGCCTCTGGAACCGCCGCAGGTGTAGGGCAGAGATCTTGGACCCTCTGTCCGTTTGCCAGTGCTTCAGCTGGGGAAGATCCTTGTAACTTCACAGATACTTCTGTTGGTGCTGGGCAGAGCACAGTGAAGTTTGGCCCTAATAACAGCTCTTCTTCCACTGGAGGCTCACCAGGTTGTTCTTCCTCAGCAGAAAAGTCTATTAAATCCTCTGTCTCTCCAACTGGTGTCTGGGTATAAAGGTTCACTATTTCCTCTCCATGGAACCCAGAAGATGCTATCAGTGCTGGGCAGAGCAAGTAAAGTTTGGCCCTAATAACAGCTCTTTTTCTGCTGGAGGCTCACCAGGTTGTTCTTCCTCAGCAGAAAAGTCTATCAAATCCCCTGTCTCTGAAACTGGTGTCTGGGGATAAAGGTTCACCATCTCCTCTCCGTGGAACCCAGAAGAGCTCTGCCCTGTTGTCAGCACTTCAGGTTTGGGGACGGCAATCTTCAGATTTTCCACTGCCGATTCTCTGGCATTCTGCTGGACAGGCACATTCCTCCATCCAAGATCATCCAATGCAGAAACAGGTTCATCAAGGTCAGTCAGCACTTGCTGCATCCGCCATAAGACCTCCGCCTCCATAGCTGCGGGGCCAGGTTGGCAAAGCACACTGTTACTCTGCCACATTGTCAACTTTTCAGCCAGGATTTCAGAGTTGTCAACTGGTATTTCCTGATAGTCCCAGGCAAAGGGAGCACCACCCTGCTGCTGAGCAGAGTCTAACGGCTGTTTGTAGGCGATCTCCAACTCCCATTCCTGAATTGCCAGAAACTCCAAATCTTCCAGTGCCCAGTGCACTTCTGAGACATTCAGTCTCCACTCTCTGTGCTCCATTATTTCCTTCAAATGCCACTCCCCATCACTTCCAAAGTCAGGGTCCCTGGACAGCCTCCAGTATAACAATCCCAGGCCATCGTAGTCAAGCCCTTCCGTGGGGCTTTCACCTGCTGTCCATGGGCACACTTGGGCTACATACCACTGGAGGGCTCTGTAGCTCTCGTTCAACTGCATTTCTGCCCGGATCAGCCTGCTTAACTCGGCTGTCCACTCCTGGTTTGGCTGTTCCCCCAAAAACAACATTCGCACTTCATACTGCGACCAGTACCTCACATGGATGGAGGGGGGAAATTTTCCCTGGTGTCGCTGCTCACGGGCTAGCGCTTCCTTCCAGAGTTCACAGCGGATAGAATCAAACCATCCTAGCAGGACCTGCTCTGATACTGGTCCTCTGTGCTGTATCTCCTTCTCTCGCAACCTCCTTCTGAATTCCTCATCCATGGTGGCTGGTATCTCTCCTCTCCTGCTATCCTGCTACCTTGGATCCAGGTGATGGTTTGGATGTGTTCACGGCAAGGAAGCACGATCCCACCATTCCCTCCACAGCTCTCAAGTAAGTCTTTCAGCGTGGCTCTCCTGCAGGCTGGTTTGGAGTGTCTCAGTAACTGGAGGGCAAATCCCACGGCTGCCAACCAATGCTCACTCGGTTCCACTCTCCCGACACTCCTCTGCAGCTATAGAATCAGATTGCAGATTGCACCATCTGATTGTTCGGTCATCCGATGCTCCGGGACTAGAACTACAGCTCTGTGCCGTTCTAGTCCAGTTGTGATAGCTCAGAACAAACACCAGGCAGGCAGTTCAACCAGGAATCTCACTTTATTGACAGGATACAGGCTCTTTTATACACTAAAAGAGGAGGTGCAGACCTCCTGCTCATTTTACTCTAACAATACAGCTGTAACCTAATTAACCTAATTACCATGAGCTAATTAACTAATCCCTTTAGACAGCCCAGATGACTCAGACATGACCTTTAGGCCAGACTGGCCGTCTTGTAGTTCAGAAAATCCAATCAACATTATCACAATCAACATAGACTTTTCTTCACACAATAGCAAAGTTAATTAACACAAACAACAATGGGGATCTAATGACTCTTAGATCCCATACTAGAGACTTATTTACAATACACATTTTAGTAGACAACAGACAGACAGATGCTGGAATTTACATCAGCATCTCCTAACAGTATCTGTCCCAACATTATGAATCAGCCACTATTTTTAATATGGCAAATCCAGGGTCCCCAGAGTCTGTGTGTCCTGGGGGACCAGGACCCGAATCCACAGTAATACCACCTCAAGGGTCCCCAGGCATACAGTTCACAAAGAGCACCATTCCCCCACATGCAAGGGCCCCCGATCGATCAGCAAGAGGCTGGCATACAGTTCCCTCCAAAAGTCTCTCTCCCGGCTAGGTCTGTCACAATATATATATATATATATTGTCACGGAACGTCCCACACTCCGCTTGAGTGCTTCCGTCTGTATACCGCTTCCTAAGTTCTGGAACACAAGTCCAATGGATCTGGCTATAGGAACCCCCAAGAACTAGACAACACCAGTCTTGGAGTACATCAGGACTAACTTTTTATTTGAGATCTCACAGACCTTTATACAGCAGGGATGACTTAAAGCTAACCTAATTAACATGAGCTAATTATCTCATCCTTTATACAACCTAGGTGACTGGGACATGACCTTTCGCCCAGACTTGTGGTCACCGAGCTTCACACAGTTATATCAACATAATAGCAGTCGTCCCGTCTCCTACATTGTATAGAGGACAATGTCATTAGCTCATTCAATTAACATAAACACAGGTTGCGTTCAGAATCAACCAAACCAATAATAGTCTCTACATACATCCTGGGAGATATTGTGGACAAATATTACTGTCCCATTTTAAGTAGTCCAAGATATATTTTCTCACTCACCCTGTGCTAGGATGGCACAGGGTGACTTAGACATAAGATGTATTCTGAGTTCCACGGGCCCTCCCGTCACATCTCTCCCCTTTCAGCAGGAGACTAACACAGGAGGAGACCCCAGACGGGTTGACTCCGAAGTTAGTCCATAGTTCCAGTCCTCTACTGCCTGTACCCACACAGTACCCCAAACAAATTATTCCAAACAGTGTATTACTCACCCAGCCATCCTCTGCCTCTCTCAGAGAACATATCTGCCGCTGGGGAGAGGCCCGGACTGGCCCTTCTCCCTGGAATCCTTTCTGCCGCTGGAGAGAAGACAGGGGGACTGGGCTCACTCCATCCTGCTGTTGGGGATCTGGGCTGACTGCCCAGCATTCCTGGGGTATACAGATGGGGACTGAAGCCCCATCAACCGACACCAGATCAAGCTGCAGTTGTGAGGTGATGACTGCATTCTCTCCTTGGATCCCGATCTGCAGCTCGCGATAGACTGCCACCTCCTCACCTTGGGCCTCCACAATTGCTGCAGGTGTGGGGCAGAGGTCTTGGACCCTCTGTCTGGTTGCCAGCACTTCTGCTGGGGGTTTGCCAGGTGGTTCCTCATCTACAGAAACGTCTATTAAATCCCCAGTCTCTGGAAGTGGTAAAAGTGTGGGACAGAGGTCTTGGACCCTCTGTTCAGTTACCAGATCTTCAGCTGGAGAAGTTTGTTTTAACTCCATAGATGCTGCTGGCAGAAAATCACATGTCCCTGTCAGTGTTGTGGGAGAAAGGCCGACTACCTCTTCTCTCAAGAAGGTCGAAGCCACTGTTGGTGCTGGGCAGAACACAGTGAACTTTGGCCCTGATAGCAGCTCTTCTGCTGGAGGCTCATCAGGTTGTTCTTCCTCAGCAGAAAAGTCTATCAAATCCCATGTCTCTGCAACTGATGTCTGGGGATAGAGGTTCACAATCTCCTGTCCATGGAACCCAGAAGATGCTATCATTTCTGGGCAGAGGTTAGCAGAGCTCTGCCCTGTTCTCAGCACTTCAGGTTTGGGGACAGCAATCTCCAGATTTTCCACTGCCGATTCTCTGGCATGCTGCTGAACTTGTTCTAGCAGTTTCCTGTATGCCCTTTCCAGATGTTGTTCCTTCCTTAGCAAATGGTCCAGATCAGGTTTGAGCTCTGAGACCCCTGCAAGACCGAGCATAGACTCTCTATAGTCTCTCAGGTCCTCAAGGTCAGGTTCCCCTTCATCGCCAAACATAAAAAGATCTGTAAGGTTCTCCCACAGCAATCCAGGGCCGCCAAAGTCATATCCCTCTGGAGAGCATTCTGTTGTCTCCCCTAAATATCCCTCCTCTGCGTGCCATTGCAGAGCCCGATAACGATTGTCCAGCTCTATCTCCTGCTGGACCAACCTGTCCAACTCAGTCACCCATTGCTCCTGGGGCTGCTCTCCCAGGAATGCCATCCGCAATGCCCGTTGGTCACTGGCCCGTTGCTCTTGGGTTGGAAAGCACTTGCCCTGTTTTATAACAGCGAGACGGAGGGCTGCAATCCAGAGCTCCACCCGAATTTGCTGCCTAAGCTCCAGGTATTCATCCTCAGACACAGTCCTGGTGTATGTTGAAAGGATGATCCGCAGCAGCCCCGGGAATTCTGATGCCAGGTCCATATCTCCGCTGGGGTGACTGAAGTCTGCTATGCTGATCTTGGATCCAGTTGGAGGTTTGGATGTCCCAGACTTCAGGAAGCTTTCCCGCTGCTTGCCACCAATGTCACGGAACGTCCCACACTCCGCTTGAGTGCTTCCGCCTGTATACAGCTTCCTAAGTTCTGGAACACAAGTCCAATGGATCTGGCTATAGGAACCCCCAAGAACTAGACAACACCAGTCTTGGAGTACATCAGGACTAACTTTTTATTTGAGATCTCACAGACCTTTATACAGCAGGGATGACTCAAAGCTAACCTAATTAACATGAGCTAATTATCTCATCCTTTATACAACCTAGGTGACTGGGACATGACCTTTCGCCCAGACTTGTGGTCACCGAGCTTCACACAGTTATATCAACATAATAGCAGTCGTCCCGTCTCCTACATTGTATAGAGGACAATGTCATTAGCTCATTCAATTAACATAAACACAGGTTGCGTTCAGAATCAACCAAACCAATAATAGTCTCTACATACATCCTGGGTGATATTGTGGACAAATATTACTGTCCCATTTTAAGTAGTCCAAGATATATTTTCTCACTCACCCTGTGCCAGGATGGCACAGGGTGACTTAGACATAAGATGTATTCTGAGTTCCACGGGCCCTCTAAAGTGCATTCTATGCATCCAAAAATATACAAAATATATATACAAATCAAATCATTATTATTCAATCCAAAATTAAATAAAAGCCTCATGCATGTGTCCTGCTTCTTAAGCAATGCCAATAGTTGGTGAAAGCAGGGGGTCCGTCATCCAGAGATAATTCTGAAAATCATCCGGATTATTCTCCTGGAGCTCCCGCAGCAAAGGCATATGACATCATTGGTCACCATTAATAAAGCAACCAATTTTTGGTCCAAGAACTCCTCCTCCTCCTCCTGTTCTTGGACTGGACTTGGGTCAAAGCAATAACTCAAAGGACAATAATAAATAACACATTATCTCCTCCGATTCAGCAACATGGCTGGTGGATGAACGGCCGTTCAGAAACCAACTGAAAAGCACAAAATGAAAAGCCCGAAATGAAAAGCGATGAATGAAAATCGCAAAATGAAAAGCGCAAATCAACACTCACCAAATTTCTACTAACAGGAAATTAGCAGAAGGAGCCCAAAGGGTGTCGCTGAAGAGCCGAAAAACCACATAGTATGTCACTACATTCATATTTGTTGGCCGACAATTGTGTGACCATTAGGGATGAGCAGGACACCCCCCCGGTTTGGTTCGCACCAGAACATGCGAACAGGCAAAAAATTTGTTCAAACACGCGAACACCGTTAAAGTCTATGGGACTCGTACATGAATAATCAATAGTACTAAATTTAAAGGCTTATATGCAAGTTATTGTCATAAAAAGTGTTTGGGGACCTGGGTCCTGCCCCAGGGGACATGGATCAATGCAAAAAAAGTTTTAAAAATGTCTGTTTTTTCGGGAGCAGTGATTTTAATAATGCTTAAAGTGAAACAATAAAAGTGTAATATTCATTTAAATTTCGTACCTGGGGGTGTCTATAGTATGCCTGTAAAGGGGCGCATGTTTCCCGTGTTTAAAACAGTCTGACAGCAAAATGACATTTCAAAGGAAAAAAAGTCATTCAAAACTACTCACGGCTATTAATGAATTGTCGGTCCGACAATACACATAAAAGTTCATTGATAAAAATGGCATGGAAATTCCCCACAGAGGAACCCCAAACCAAAATGTAAAAAAAATGGCATGGGGTCCCCCTAAATTCCATACCAGGCCCTTCAGGTCTGGTATGGGTATTAAGGGGAACCCCGCGCCAAAATTTTTTAAAAAATGGCGTGGGGGTCCCCCTCAAAATCCATACCAGACCCTTCACGTCTTGTATGGATTTTAAGGTGAACCCCGTGCCAAAATGTAAAAAAAAGGCGTTGGGTCCCCCCCAAAATCCATACCAGACCCTTATCCGAGCACGCAACCTGGCAGGCCACAGTAAAGGGGAGGGGGACGAGAGAGCACCCCCCTCTTGAACCGTACCAGGCCACATGCCCTCAACATGGGGAGGGTGCTTTGAGTTAGCTCCCCAAAGCACCTTGTCCCCATGTTGACGAGGACAAGGGCCTCATCCCCACAACCCTTGGCCGGTGGTTGTAGGGGTCTGTGGGCGGGGGGCTTATCGGAATCTGGAAGCCCCCTTTAACAAGGGGACCCACCCCCCCTGTGTGAAATGGTAATGGGGTACAAAAGTACCCCTACCATTTCACAAAAAAAGTGTTAAAATGTTAAAAATGCTTCGTTCTTGGGCCGCTCCGCATCCATGGGAGGCTCTTGCTGTGTGACGCTTCTCTTCTTCTGACACTTCTTAAATAACAGAGGGTGGGGCCACCCAGTAACCCTGCCCCCCTCTGATGCATGGGGACTTGACGGGGACTTTCCCTATGGCTTTGCTCATGATGTCAGAGGGGGCGGGGTCACCCAAATACGTAACTGGTGACCCCACCCACTCTGACGCACAGGGACTTGACGGGGACTTCTCCTATGGCTTTCCCCGTGACGTCAGGGGGCGGGGTCACCAGGTGGCCCACCCTCTGTTATAAAAGAAGTGTCAGAAGAAGAGAAGCGTCACACAGCAAGAGCCTCCCATGGATGCGGAGCGGCCCAGGAATGAAGCGGGGAAGAAGACGCCACGGAGGAAGGTGCCAGATGAGAACACCGGAGCAAGAAGCAGAGGATCAGAGGAAGAAGCAGAGTAAGAAGAAGATGGAGGAAGAAACCGAAGGAAGAAGGAAGGAAGAAGACCCGAAGAAGATGGAAAGAAGACTTTAAATAAAGGAATTGTCTAAAACTGTCTCTTGTCATTTTTAACATTTTTAACACGAAGAGAAGCGTCACACAGTGGGAGCCTCCCATGGATGCGGAGCAGCCCAAGAACAAAGAAGATGGAATGAATGAGCACAGGAGGCACCCTGTCAGTCTGGGTCAGTTTTTGGGTTTAATTCTGCTTGAGGCTCGATTCACATCTATGCATGTTGCTTTTGAGCATTTCTGCAGTGCTTTTTGCGGTGCTTGCCGCATTTTTCAACATGTGTTTTTGCCGTGATTTGCATTTTTGCGGTTTTCATTTTGCGTTTTATAAAGGACCAATTGGAAAAAATCACTGCTTATATCACAGAATGTCAGGTGACATTAGAACTTCCTGTTTCCTCCCTAGTCTTGGTGTCTTTTGTTGCTTAGATTATCCTGGCTTCAATGTCCTTTTTTCTAACAGTAGCCACAGCTACTGCTGCAGTTTTGCTTGAAGAGGAAGCCGAGGAAGAGGAACAAAGGAGAAAACATAGATTTTGGGTGCATCCAGTGATTGCCAATAGGGAGCAGAGAGGGCAATTCTGGATCATTTACAATGACCTCCAAGCCCATGAATACAAGTTTATGTATTACACATGGATATCTATTAAAGGTGAGTTATTGATTTTGTACCATTACCTAGCCCTACTCTGGTTTAGAGTTAGGTTATGTTTAAAAGTCGGGTTAGGGTTAGGATTAAAAGTCGGGTTAGTGTTAGGGTTAAAAGTCGGGTAAGGGTTAGGATTAAAAGTATGGTTAGGGTTAAAAGTTGGATTAGGGTTAGGATTAAAAGTAGGGTTAGGGTTAAAAGTTGGGTTATGGTTAGGATTAAAAGTCGGGTTAGGGTTAGGATTAAAAGTAGAGTTAGGGTTAAAAGTCGGGTTAGGGTTAGGATTAAAATTCAGGTTAGGATTAAAAGTAGGGTTAGGCTTAAAAGTTGGGTTAGGGTTAGGATTAAAAGTCTGGTTAGGGTTAAAAGTAGGGTTAAAACTTGGGTTAGGGTTAGGATTAATAGTCGGGTTAGGGTTAAAAGTAGGGTTAAGGTTAAAAGTCAAGTTAGGGTTAGGGTTAAAAGATCGGTTAGGTTTTTGATTAAAGGTTGGGTTAGGGTTAAAAGTAGGGTTAGGGTTAAAAGTTGGGTTAGGATTAAGATTAAAAGTCGGGTTAGGGTTAAACGTAGGGTTAGGGTGAAAAGTCAGGTTAGGGTTAGGATTAAAAGTTGGTTTAGGGTTAGGGTTAAAAGTAGGGTTAGGGTTAAAAGTAGGGTTAGGATTGAAAGTAGGATTGGGGTTAAAAGTCAGGTTAGGCTTAGGATTAAAAGTAGGGTTAGGGTTAAAAGTAGGGTTAGGGTTAGGATTAAAAGTTGGGTTAGGGTTAAAAGTAGGGTTAGGGTTAAAAGTAGGCTTAGGGTTAAAAGTCGGGTTAGGGTTAGGATTAAATAAAGGGTTAGGGTTAGGATCAAAAGTCAGGTTAGGGTTAAAAGTCGGGTTAGGGTTAGGATTAAAAGAAGGGTTAGGGTTAGGATCAGAAGTCAGGTTAGGGTTAAAAGTAGGGTTAGTGGTAAAAGTTGTGTAAAGATTAAAAGTAGGGTTAGGGTTAAAAGTCGGGTTGGTTTTGGGTTAAAAGTTGGGTTAGGGTTAGGATCAAAAGTCGGGTTAGGGTTAAAAGTAGGGTTAGAATTAAAAGTTGGGTTAGGGTTAAGGTTAAAAGTAGCATTAGGATTAAAAGTTGGGTTAGGGTTAGGATTAAAAGTTGGGTTAGAGTTAGGGTTAAAAGTAGGGTTAGGGTTAAAAGTCAGGTTAGGGTTAGGATTAAAAGTGGGGTTACTGTGAGGGTTAAAAGTTGGGTGAGGATTAAAAGTAGGGTTAGGGTAAAAAAGTCAGGTTAGGTTTTAATGTTAAAAGTTGGGTTAGGGTAAGGAATAAAAGTCGGGTTAGGGTTAAAAGTAGGTTTAGGGTTAGGATTAAAAATTGGGTTAGGGTTTGGGTTAAAAGTAGGGTTAGGACTAAAAGTCAGGTTAGGGTTAGGATTAAAAGTAGGGTTAGGATCAAAAGTCGGATTAGGGTTAAGGTTAAAAGTAGGGTTAGGATTAAAAGTAGGGTTAGGGTTTAAAATCGGGTTAGGGTTAAAAGTAGGGTTAGGATTAAAAGTCAGGTTAGGGTTAAAAGTCGGGTTAGGATTAGGGTTAGAGTTAAAAGAAGGGTTAGGGTTAAAAGTCGGGTTAGGGTTAGAGTTAAAAGAAGGTTTAGGGTTAAAAGTTTGCTTAGGGTTAGCATTAAAAGTCAGCTTAGGGCTAGGGTTAAAAGTAGGGTTAGGGTTAAAAGTCAGGTTAGGGTTAAAAGTTGGGTTAGGGTTAGGATTAAAAGTCAGGTTAGCATTAGGATTCAAAGTTGGGTTAGGGTAAGTATTTAAAGACAGCTTAGGGTTAAAAGTTGTGATTGGGTTAGGATTAAAAGTCGGGTTATGGTGAAAAGGAGGGTTAGGGTTAAAAATCAGGTTAGGGTTAAAAGTAGGATTAGGGTTAGGATTAAAAGTAGGGTTAGGGTTAAAAGTCAGGTTAGGGTTAAAAGTAGGGTTAGGGTTAAAAGTTGGGTTAGGGTTATGGTTAAAAGTAGGGTTAGGGTTTAAAGTCGGATTAGGGTTAGGATCAAAAGTAGGGTTAGGGTTAAAAGTAGGGAAAGTTTAGGGTTAATAGTTGGGTTAGGATTAAAAGTCAGGTTAGGGTTAGGTTAAAAGCACGGTTAGGGTTAAAAGTAGGGTTTGGGTTAAAAGTTAGGTTAGGGTTAAAAGTTGGGTTAGGGTTGGGATTAAAAGAAGGGTTAGGATTAAAAGTCAGGTTAGGTGAAAAGTAGGGTTAGGGTTAAAAGTAGGGTTAGGGTTAAAAGTCAGGTCATGGTTAGGTTTAAAAGTCGGGTTAGGGTTATGATTAAAATTCAGGTTAGGGTTAGGGTGAAAAGCTGGGTTAGGGTTAGGATTAAAAGTTGGGTTAGGATTAAAAGTTGGGTTAGGGTTAAAAGTAGGGTTAGGATTAAAAGTCAGGTTAGGGTTAGGATTAAATGTCAGTTTAGGGTTAAAAGTAGGGTTAGGGTTAAAAGAAGGGTTAGGGTTAGGGTTAAAAGTCAGGTTAGGGTTAAAAGTTGGGTTAGGGTTAGGATTAAAAGTAGGGTTATGGTTAAAAGTTGGGTTCGGGTTAGGGTTAAAAGTTGGGTTAGGGTTAAGGTCAAAAGTAGGGTTAGGGTTAAAAGTCAGGTTAGGGTTAAAAGTTGGGTTAGGGTTAGGATTAAAAGTAGGGTTAGGGTTAAAAGTAGGGATAGGGTTAGAATTAAATGTCAGGTTAGGTTAAAAGTAGGGTTAAAAGTAGGGTTAGGGTTAAAAGTCAGGTTAGGATTAGGATTAAAAGTAGGGTTAGGATTAAAAATAAGGTTAGGGTTAAAACTAGGGTTAGGTTTAAAAGTCAGGTTAGAGTTAGGGTTAAAAGTTGGGTTAGGGTTATGATTAAAAGTCAGATTAGGGTAAGGATCAAAAGCTGGGTTAGGGTTAAAAGAAGGGTTAGGATTAAAAGTTGTATTAGGGTTAAAAGTCAGGTTAGGGTTAGGATTAAACATTGTTTAGGGTTAAAAGTAGGGTTAGGGTTAAAAGAAGGGTTAGGTTTAAAAGTCAGGTTAGGGTTAAAAGTCAGGTTAGGGTTTAAAGTTGTGTTAGGGTTATGACTAAAAGTCAGGTTAGGGTTAAAAGTAGGGTTAGGGTTAAAAGTCGGGTTAGGGTTATGGTTAAAAGTAGGGTTAGGGTTAAAAGTTGGGTTAGGGTTAAAAGTTGGGTTAGGGTTAGGATTAAAAGTCAGGTTAGGGTTAAAAGTCAGGTTAGGTTTAGGGTTAAATGTTGGGTTAGGGTTAGGATTAAAAGTCGGGTTAGGGTTAAATTAGGGTTGGGGTTAAAAGTAAGGTTAGGGTGAAAAGTCGAGTTAGGGTTTAAAGTTGGGATAGGTTTAGGATTAAAAGTCGGGTTAGGGTTAAAAGTTGAGTTAGGGTTAGGGTTAAAAGTTGGGTTAGGGTTAGGATTAAAAGTAGGGTTAGGGTTAGGTTTAAAAGTTGGGTTAGGGTTAAGGTTAAATGTCAGGTTAGGGTTAGGGTTAAAAGTCAGGTTAGGTTTAGGGTTAAAAGTCAGGTTTGGGTTAGGATTAAAAGTCAGGTTAGGTTTAGGGTTAAAAGTAGGGTTAGGATTAAAAGTAGGGTTAGGGTTAAAAGTCAGGTTAGGGTTAGGATTAAAAGTCAGGTTAGGTTTAGGGTTAAAAGTAGGGTTAGGATTAAAAGTAGGGTTAGGGTTAAAAGTCAGGTTAGGATTAAAAGTAGGGTTAGGGTTAAAAGTCAGGTTAGGGTTAGGGTTAAAAGTCAGGTTTGGGTTAGGATTAAAAGTCAGGTTAGGTTTAGGGTTAAAAGTAGGGTTAGGATTAAAAGTAGGGTTAGGGTTAAAAGTCAGGTTAGGGTTAGGATTAAAAGTCGGGTTAGGATTAAAAGTCAGGTTAGGGTTAAAAGTCGGGTTAGGATTAAAAGTCAGGTTAGGGTTAGGGTTAAAAGTCGGGTTAGGGTTAGGATTAAAAGTAGGGTGTAGGGTTAGGATTAAAAGTAGGGTGTAGGGTTAGGGTTAAAAGTCGGGTTAGAGTTAAAAGTAGGGTTAGGGTTAGAATTAAAAGTTGGGTTAGGGTGAGGATTCAAAAGTCGGGTTAGGGTTAAAAGTCTGGTTAGTGTTAAGGTTAAAAGCAGGGTTAGGGTTAGGATTAAAAGTAGGGTTAGGGTTAAAAGTCAGGTTAGGGGTAGGGTTAAATGTCGGGTTATGGTTAATATTAAAAGTAGGGTTGGGGTTAAACATAAGGTTAGAGTTAAAAGTAGGGTTAGGATTAACAGTAGGGTTAGGGTTTAAAAGTCGGGTTAGGGTTATGGTTAAAAGTAGGGTTAGGGTTAGGGATGAGCTTCGTGTTCGAGTTGAACCCATGTTCGACTCAAACATCGGCTGTTCGACCGTCCGTCGAATTGCGAACGATATGGGCCGTTCGCGCCAAATATCGATTGGCCAAGCATGCACTATGACCCGCATGCTTGGCCAATCACAGCGCCGTCAGTAGAGAGAGCTGTAATTGGCCAAAGCCAGGGTGGCTTTGACCAATTATGGCTCAGGGGATTTAGTACATGCCCCACACTATATAAGGCCGCCTGCACGGCGGCCCTGTATAGTGTGTGTTCCGGTGTGCTGAGAGATAGAGAGAGAGAGAGACAGTGTCATTTGATTTGAGTTAGATAGATTAGGCAGAACAGTCAGTCAGTTAGCTGCACTTACAGTGTATTGTGTATATATATGCATCCCAGGTGTTGCATATATATATATACACTGTATTCAGTTTAGCTAGATCCGTTCCTGTTATCTTCTATCTAGACTATTTACATTTAGTGCAGTGCGTCCTGCTCACAGTGTTCAGCTAGATCCGTTCCTGCTATTTACATTTAGTGCAGTGCGTCCTGCTCACAGTGTTCAGCTAGATCCGTTCCTGCTATTTACATTTAGTGCAGTGCGTCCTGCTCACAGTGTTCAGCTAGATCCGTTCCTGCTATTTACATTTAGTGCAGTGCGTCCTGCTCACAGTGTTCAGCTAGATCCGTTCCTGTTATCTTCTAGACTATTTACATTTAGTGCAGGGCGTCCTGCTCACAGTGTTCAGCTAGATCCGTTCCTGCTATTTACATTTAGTGCAGTGCGTCCTGCTCACAGTGTTCAGCTAGATCCGTTCCTGCTATTTACATTTAGTGCAGTGCGTCCTGCTCACAGTGTTCAGCTAGATCCGTTCCTGCTATTTACATTTAGTGCAGTGCGTCCTGCTCACAGTGTTCAGCTAGATCCGTTCCTGCTATTTACATTTAGTGCAGTGCGTCCTGCTCACAGTGTTCAGCTAGATCCGTTCCTGTTATCTTCTAGACTATTTACATTTAGTGCAGTGCGTCCTGCTCACAGTGTTCAGCTAGATCCGTTCCTGCTATTTACATTTAGTGCAGTGTGTCCTGCTCACAGTGTTCAGCTAGATCCGTTCCTGTTATCTTCTAGACTATTTACATTTAGTGCAGTGCGTCCTGCTCACAGTGTTCAGCTAGATCCGTTCCTGCTATTTACATTTAGTGCAGTGCGTCCTGCTCACAGTGTTCAGCTAGATCCGTTCCTGCTATTTACATTTAGTGCAGTGCGTCCTGCTCACAGTGTTCAGCTAGATCCGTTCCTGTTATCTTCTAGACTATTTACATTTAGTGCAGTGCGTCCTGCTCACAGTGTTCAGCTAGATCCGTTCCTGTTATCTTCTAGACTATTTACATTTAGTGCAGTGCGTCCTGCTCACAGTGTTCAGCTAGATCCGTTCCTGCTATTTACATTTAGTGCAGTGTGTCCTGCTCACAGTGTTCAGCTAGATCCGTTCCTGTTATCTTCTAGACTATTTACATTTAGTGCAGTGCGTCCTGCTCACAGTGTTCAGCTAGATCCGTTCCTGCTATTTACATTTAGTGCAGTGCGTCCTGCTCACAGTGTTCAGCTAGATCCGTTCCTGCTATTTACATTTAGTGCAGTGCGTCCTGCTCACAGTGTTCAGCTAGATCCGTTCCTGTTATCTTCTAGACTATTTACATTTAGTGCAGTGCGTCCTGCTCACAGTGTTCAGCTAGATCCGTTCCTGCTATTTACATTTAGTGCAGTGCGTCCTGCTCACATTGTTCAGCTAGATCCGTTCCTGCTATTTACATTTAGTGCAGTGCGTCCTGCTCACAGTGTTCAGCTAGATCCGTTCCTGTTATCTTCTAGACTATTTACATTTAGTGCAGTGCGTCCTGCTCACAGTGTTCAGCTAGATCCGTTCCTGCTATTTACATTTAGTGCAGTGCGTCCTGCTCACAGTGTTCAACTAGATCCGTTCCTGTTATCTTCTAGACTATTTACATTTAGTGCAGTGCGTCCTGCTCACAGTGTTCAGCTAGATCCGTTCCTGCTATTTACATTTAGTGCAGTGCGTCCTGCTCACAGTGTTCAGCTAGATCCGTTCCTACTATTTACATTTAGTGCAGTGCGTCCTGCTCACAGTGTTCAGCTAGATCCGTTCCTGTTATCTTCTAGACTATTTACATTTAGTGCAGTGCATCCCGCTCACAGTGTTCAGCTAGATCCCTTCCTGTTATCTTCCTACTGACAGGCAGGCTTGTCTGGTTACAGTATATAAAGCTACCTGAAGAAAATTACTGGTGTTCTATTTGATCCTACTAGTACCACGGTCAGGCAGCTAGACTATTTACATTTAGTACAGTGCGTCCTGCTCACAGTGTTCAGCTAGATCCGTTCCTGTTATCTTCCTACTGACAGGCAGGCTTGTCTGGTTACAGTATATAAAGCTACCTGAAGAAAATTACAGGTGTTCTATCCCAGCTTAGTGGGAAGGCCAAGAAGGAGAGGCAGACAGTCACAAGCCAATAAGAGAGGGCAAGCAGGCTCTGTGTCTAGTGCTGGTCGTGGAGACGGTGCATCCTCATCAGCACGTGGCCATGGGACACGCTTGGCCTTTTTTTCGGCAGCTGGCCATGTTGAGCCGCAACATGCGGAAGACTTGGTCGAGTGGATGACCAAGCCGTCCTCATCCTCCTCATCCTCTCTCACCCATGCCCAGGGTGCTTTGTCTGGCAAAGCAGCGGCCTCTTCCCTCAGCTCAATGTCATCAGTGACTCCTTCCCTAGCTCCACCATGTCCTCCTGAGGATTCCCTCGAACTGTTTGACCACAGTGTTGGGTACATGCTCCAGGAGGATGCCCAGCGTTTGGAAGGCTCTGATGATGATACTGAGCTCGATGAAGGCAGTAACATGAGCACGGACAGAGGGGGTGCCCAAGAAGGACAGCAATCTGGCAGTCATGCTCCCCCTGCTGCAGCATACTGCCAGGTTTGCTCCAGTGATGAGGAGGGAGGGGATGATGAGGTCACTGACTCAACGTGGGTGCCTGATAGGAGAGAGGAGGAGGAGGAGGAGGAGGAGGAGGCGGCACATCACCAACGAGGCAGGATGCCCTCCAGGGGCCAGCCTAAGGGCAGCACATTGACTGCATCACACCCCAAAGCTCCACATGTGCAGGGCGCTGCAGTCTCTGCGCGTTATTCAAAAAGTTCTTTGGTGTGGGCCTTTTTTGAGACGAGTGCATCAGATCGCACCGCTGCTATTTGCAACATATGTCTCAAGCGTATCTCGCGTGGCCAAAACATCTCCCGCTTGGGTACCACATGCTTGACCAGACATATGTTGACCTGCCATGCAGTTCGTTGGCAAGCATATCTAAAAGACCCACACCAAAGAACAAAGAGGATCTCTCCTTGCTCCTCATCAGCTGAGATTTCCAACCCCACTAGACCTTCAGTCCTCTCTGAGACCTGCAGTGAGAGGAATGAAGGTGTAGAATTAGGTGTGTCACAGCCAAGTACTTGTGGGCAATCTGCTTTTGGTACACCGACGTCAGATTGTACCAGGCAAATTTCCCTGCCCCAGCTGCTGCACCACCGAAAGAAGTTTGCTCCCAGCCATCCACATGCCCAGCGGTTGAATGCTAGCTTGGCAAAATTGCTAGCACTTCAACTGCTGCCTTTTCAGTTGGTAGACTCTGCCCCCTTCCGTGAGTTTGTGGAATGTGCGGTTCCTCAGTGGCAGGTACCCAAACGCCACTTTTTCTCACGGAAGGCGATTCCGGCTCTCTACCGGCATGTGGAAGGCAATGTCCATGCCTCGCTGGACAGGGCGGTCAGCGGTAAGGTGCATATTACCGCTGACTCATGGTCCAGCAGGCATGGACAGGGACGTTACCTAAGTTTCACGGCGCATTGGGTGACTCTGCTGGCAGCTGGGAAGGATGCAGGACAAGGTGCAGTAGTGTTGGAGGTTGTTCCGCCACCACGCGTCCAAAATGCTGATTGTGACACACCTCTCTCCTCCACCCCCTCCTCTTCTTCTTCCTCCATGGCCTCTTCCTCGGAACCAGCGGTGCTCTGTAGGCGTTCAAGGGGCTACGCAAGTACGCAGGCCAAAAGATGCCATGCGGTGCTTGAGCTGGTGTGCTTGGGGGACAGGAGCCACACTGGGGCAGAGGTTCTGTCAGCTCTGCAGGGGCAGGTTCAGAGGTGGTTGACGCCACGCCAACTTAAGGCAGGAATGGTGGTTTGCGACAATGGCACCAACCTCCTCTCCGCCCTCCGACAGGGACAAATGACCCATGTGCCCTGTTTGGCTCACGTCCTTAACTTGGTGGTGCAGCGGTTCTTGGGCAGGTACCCGGGCTTACAGGATGTCCTGAGGCAGGCCAGGAAAGTCTGTGTGCATTTCCGCCGGTCATATAATGCCAGTGCTCGGCTGACGGACCTCCAAAAGGAGTTTAATCTGCCCAAGAACCGCCTAATCTGTGACATGCCCACCAGGTGGAACTCAACGTTGGCCATGCTGCAGCAGCTGCACACGCAGCAGAGGGCCATCAATGAGTACCTGTGCGACTATGGCACCAGGACAGGGTCAGGGGAGCTTGGTTTTTTTTCCCCACGCCAGTGGGCCATGATCAGGGATGCATGCACTGTCCTGTCACCATTCGAGGAGGCCACAAGGATGGTGAGCACTGACAGTGCATGCATCAGTGACACTGTCCCCCTTGTCCACCTGTTGGAGCACACGCTGCGTGGAATAATGGACAGGGCACTTGAGGCAGAACAGAGGCAGGAAGAGGAGGACTTCCTTAGCTCTCAAGGCCCCCTTTATCCAGACAGTGTTCCTGCGTGCCCGCCGATCACACAGGAAGAGGACGAGGAGGAGGAGGAGGAAGATTGTGTCAGTATGGAGGTGGAGCCTGGCACTCAGCATCAGCAGCAGTCTTTAAGGGATCAGTCCCAAGGAACACATGGACTTGTACGTGGCTGGGAGGAGGTGGCTGCGGATGTTGTTGTCCTTAGTGACCCAGAGGACTCCGGACCGAATGCCTCAGCAAACCTACGCTGCATGGCCTCCCTGATCCTGCAAAGCCTGCGTAAGGATCCTCGTATTCGTGGTATCAAGGAGAAGGACCAATACTGGCTGGCAACCCTCCTTGATCCACGTTACAAGGGTAAGGTTGCGGACCTTATCTTGCCATCGCAGAGGGAGCAGAGGATGAAACATCTTCGGGAGGCCTTGCAGAAAGGTCTGTGCAACGCGTTCCCAGAGACTGGGAGGTTACAAACTCCTGTTTCTGGACAACGTGTTGCTGAGGCTTAGGTCAGTCAAAGAAGGAGCGGTGGAGAAGGTGGCCGTCTGACCGATGCGTTCAGACAATTTTTTGGTCTGCAGCCCCAAGGTATGATCGGTTCCAGCAACCATCGCCAGCGTCTGTTTTACATGGTGCAGGAATACCTAGGGGCAAGATCAGACTTGGACACCTTTCCCACCGAAAATCCTCTGGGTTACTGGGTCTTGAGGATGGATCACTGGCCAGAGCTTGCACAGTATGCAATTGAGCTACTGGCCTGTCCTGCATCCAGCGTTCTTTCGGAACGCACATTCAGTGCTGCTGGAGGCGTGGTAACCGATCACAGGGTGCGTCTGTCCACCGACTCGGTCGATCGGCTGACCTTCATAAAAATGAATCAGTCTTGGATCACCACCAGCTACCAAGCACCTGATGCTGATGTAACCGAATAATTTTTTTTGAAATCTCAGATCCCTTCAAAGACTGCCTATGCTGATGCTGAGTGACTATCCCTGAGTAATTATCCTCTTCCTCCTCAATCATCACGCTGATAGCTTGTAAGATCATTTTTGGTTCTGGGCGCCACCACCAGTGCCTAAGGCACAATTTTTCAGCCCCTGTTTAACAGGGGCGTGTAATTACAATTTTTGATGTAATACTTTGCAGCAGGGCTCGTTCCTGCATTCCAACTAGAGTGTCTGTGAGGGGTTGCAGTGTTGTGGCAGCGGCACCAGTGCCTAAGGCCCAATTTTTCTGCCCCTGTCTAACAGGGGCGTGTAATGACAATTTTTGATGCAATACTTTGCAGCAGGGCTCGTTCCTGCGTTCCAACTAGAGTGTCTGTGAGGGGTTGCAGTGTTGTGGCACCAGCACCAGTGCCTAAGGCCCAATTTTTCTGCCCCTGTCTAACAGGGGCGTGTAATTACAATTTTTGATGCAATACTTTGCAGCAGGGCTCGTTCCTGCATTCCAACTAGAGTGTCTGTGAGGGGTTGCAGTGTTGTGGCACCAGCACCAGTGCCTAAGGCCCAATTTTTCTGCCCCTGTCTAACAGGGGCGTGTAATTACAATTTTTGATGCAATACTTTGCAGCAGGGCTCGTTCCTGCGTTCCAACTAGAGTGTCTGTGAGGGGTTGCAGTGTTGTGGCACCAGCACCAGTGCCTAAGGCCCAATTTTTCTGCCCCTGTCTAACAGGGGCGTGTAATTACAATTTTTGAAGCAATACTTTGCAGCAGGGCTCGTTCTTGCGTTCCAACTAGAGTGTCTGTGAGGGGTTGCAGTGTTGTGGCACCAGCACCAGTGCCTAAGGCCTAATTTTTCAGCTCCTGTTCAACAGGGGCATGTAATTACAATTCTTGATCTAATATTTCACAGCAGGGCCCTGTGAGGGCTTACAGTGTTGTGGCCACAGCAACACCTAAGGCCCAAATTTCTGCTGAGTATATAGGGCAGGACCCTACTTTCAAACATCTAACTTAAAAACGACTCCTACTTGCAAACAGAAGGAGACAACAGGAAGTGAGATGAAATCTACCCCTAGGAAGGGAAATTCTCTCCTGTAAGAGTTAATATGGGAAAACAATTTCTCCTTTCCACTGATGCTTTCCAATCCTTGTTCCACAAAAAAACCCAAATTTTCAAAAAACATTTTTCATTGGGACAAAAAAGTGAGGTGAAATCTTCTGAAGAGGAGGAAAGACAGCAAAACAAATGTCACAGGGGTGATAACCCTTCCCTATGTTTTCCAAAAAGCTTAGAAAATATTTTTTGGCTGGAGCTAAACACGTTAAAAATGTTCAAAATTACAAAGAGATTCTACTTAACAACAAACCTACAGTCTCTGTCTTGTTTGCACCGCCTGTATACTGTTGTTCAGAGTATATAGGGCCTGGTGGCCCCACACCTTTCCTTATTTTAATTTGGGTGCGGGGTTCCCCTTAATATCCATACAAGACCCAAAGGGCCTGGTAATGGACTGGGGGGTACCCATGCCGTTTGTCTCACTGATTTTCATCCATATTGCCATGACCCGACATGACATTAAACCCGCAAGCAGTTTTAAATGAGATTTTTTCCTTTAAAAATGACATTTGGTGCAGGGACTGTTCTAAACATGGGAAACACGCGTCACTTTACAGGCATACTATAGACACCCCCCAGGTACGATATTTAAAGGAATATTTCACTTTTTTTTTTTTACTTTAAGCATCATTAAAATCACTGCTCCTGAAAAAACGGCCGTTTTTAAAAGTTTTTTTGCATTGATATATGTCCCCTGGGGTAGGACCCGGGTCCCCAAACCCTTTTTAGGACAATACCATGCAAATTAGCCTTTAAAATGAGCACTTTTGATTTCGAACGTTCGAGTCCCATAGACGTCAATGGGGTTCTAACGTTCGTGCGAACTTTCGGTCCGTTCGTGGGTTCTGGTGCGAACCGAACCGGGGGGTGTTCGGCTCATCCCTAGTTAGGGTTAAAAGTCGGGTTAGGGTTAAAAGTAGGGTTAGGGTTAAAAGTTGGGTTAGGCTTAGGATTAAATGTCGGGTTAGGGTTAAAAGTCGGGTTAGGGTTATGGTTAAAAGTAAGGTTAGGGTTAGGATTAAAAGTCGGGTTAGGGTTAGGGTTAAAAGTAGGGTTAGGGTTAAAAGTTCTGTTAGGGTAAGGATTAAAAATAGGGTTAGGGCTAAAAGTCAGGTTAGGGTTAAAAGTAGGGTTAGGGTTAAAAGTCGGGTTAGAGTTATGATTAAAAGTTGGGTTAGGGTTAGGGATGAGCCGAACACCCCTTGGTTCGATTCGCACCAGAACCTGCGAACGGACTGAAAATTTGCACGAACGTTAGAACCCCATTGACGTCTATGGGACTCGAACGTTCAAAATGAAAAGTGCTAATTTTAAAGGCTAATTTGCATGGTATTGTCCTAAAAAGGGTTTGGGGACCCGGGTCCTGCCCCAGGGGACATGTATCAATGCAAAAAAAGTTTTAAAAATGGCCGTTTTTTCGGGAGCAGTGATTTTAATGATGCTTAACCACTTGCCGACCGCATCACGCATATATACGTGAACAGAATGGCACGGGCAGGCAAAATCAAGTACCTGGTACGTGATTGCCTTCCCGTGGGCATTTGTTTGGGAGCGTTTAGAGATGAGGGGGAGGCCATCCGATCGTGGCCCCCCCTCGCGATCGCTCCCAGCCAATGAGAAACATCCCCTGCCTGTGTATAGTACACACAGGCAGAGGATGTGATGTCATCTCTCCTCGGCTCGGCAGTTTCCGTTCCGGCGCCGAGGAGAGAAGACATGTGAGTGCACAACACATACACACACACACAGTAGAACATGCCAGGCACACTTTACACCCCCGATCCCCCCAAATCACCCCCCCTGTCATACTGACACCAAGCAGTGTTTTTTTTTTTTCTAATTACTGCATGGTGTCAGTTTGTGACAGTTAGAAGTGGTAGGGCAGTTAGTGTTAGCCCCCTGTAGGTCTAGGGTACCCCCCTAACCCCCCCTAATAAAGTTTTAACCCCTTGATCACCCCCTGTCGCCAGTGTCACTAAGCGATCATTTTTCTGATCGCTGTATTAGTGCCACTGGTAACGCTAGTTAGGGATGTAAATATTTAGGTTCGGCGTCAGCTCTTTATAGCGACAGGGACCCCCATATACTATCTAATAAATGTTTTAACCCCTTGATTGCCCCCTAGTTAACCCTTTCACCACTGATCACCGTATAACCGTTACGGTTGACGCTGGTTAGTTTGTTTATTTTTTATAGTGTCAGGGCACCCGCCGTTTATTACCGAATAAAGGTTTAGCCCCCTGATCACCCGGCGGTGATATGCGTCGCCCCAGGCAGCGTCAGATTAGCGCCAGTACCGCTAACACCCACGCACGCAGCATACGCCTCCCTTAGTGGTAAAGTATCTGAACGGATCAATATCTGATCCGATCAGATCTATACTAGCGTCCCCAGCAGTTTAGGGTTCCCAAAAACGCAGTGTTAGCGGGATCAGCCCAGATACCTGCTAGAACCTGCATTTTGCCCCTCCACCCGGCCCAGCCCACCCCACCCAAGTGCAGTATTGATCGATCACTGTCACATGCAAAACACTAAACGCATAACTGCAGTGTTCGCAGAGTCAGGCCTGATCCCTGCGATTGCTAACAGTTTTTTTGGTAGTGTTTTGGTGAATTGGCAAGCACCTGCCCCAGGCAGCGTCAGGTTAGTGCCAGTACCGCTAACGCCCACGCACACACCGTACACCTCCCTTAGTGGTATAGTATCTGAACGGATCAATATCTGATCCGATCAGATCTATACTGGTGTCCCCAGCAGTTTAGGGTTCCCAAAAATGCAGTGTTAGTGGGATCAGCCCAGATACCTGCTAGCACCTGCGTTTTGCCCCTCCGCCTGGCCCGGCCCAGCCCACCCAAGTGCAGTATCGATCGATCACTGTCACTTACAAAACACTAAACGCATAACTGCAGAATTCGCAGAGTCAGGCCTGATCCCTGCGATCGCTAACAGTTTTTTTGGTAGCGTTTTGGTGAACTGGCTAGCACCAGCAGCCTAGTACACCCCGGTCGTAGTGAAACCAGCACTGCAGTAACACTTGGTGACGTGGCGAGTCCCATAAGTGCAGTTCAAGCTGGTGAGGTGGCAAACACAAGTAGTGTCCCGCTGCCACCAAAAAGACAAACACAGGCCCGTCGTGCCCATAATGCCCTTCCTGCTGCATTCACCAATCCTAATTGGGAACCCACCGCTTCTGCAGCGCCCGTACTTCCCCCATTCACATCCCCAACCAAATGCAGTCGGGTGCATGAGAGGCATTTTCTTTATGTCCTTCCGAGTACCCCTACCCAACGAACCCCCCCAAAAAGATGTTGTGTCTGCAACAAGCACGGATATAGGCGTGACACCCGCTATTATTGTCCCTCCTGTCCTGACAATCCTGGTCTTTGCATTGGTGAATGTTTTGAACGCTACCATTCACTAGTTGAGTATTAGCGTAGGGTACAGCATTGCACAGACTAGGACACACTTTCACAGGGTCTCCCAAGATGCCATCGCATTTTGAGAGACCCGATCCTGAAACCGGTTACAGTTACAAAAGTTACAGTTACAAAAAAAAGTGTAAAAAAAAAAAAAAAAAAAAAACACAAACAAAAATATAAAATAAAAAATAATAGTTGTCGCTTTATTGTTCTCTCTCTCTCTATTCTCTCTCTATTGTTCTGCTCTTTTTTACTGTATTCTATTCTGCAATGTTTTATTGTTATTATGTTTTATTATGTTTGCTTTTCAGGTATGCAATTTTTTATACTTTACCGTTTACTGTGCTTTATTGTTAACCATTTTTTTGTCTTCAGGTACGCCATTTACGACTTTGAGTGGTTATACCAGAATGATGCCTGCAGGTTTAGGTATCATCTTGGTATCATTCTTTTCAGCCAGCGGTCGGCTTTCATGTAAAAGCAATCCTACCGGCTAATTAGCCTCTAGACTGCTTTTACAAGCAGTGGGAGGGAATGATCCCCACCATCTTCCGTGTTTTTCTCTGGCTCTCCTGTCTCAACAGGGAACCTGAGAATGCAGCCGGTGATTCAGCCAGCTGACCATAGAGCTGATCAGAGACCAGAGTGGCTCCAAACATCTCTATGGCCTAAGAAACCGGAAGCTACGAGCATTTTATGACTTAGATTTCACCGGATGTAAACAGCGCCATTGGGAAATTGGGAAAGCATTTTATCACACCGATCTTGGTGTGGCCAGATGCTTTGAGGGCAGAGGAGAAATCTAGGGTCTAATAGACCCCAATTTTTTCAAAAAAGAGTACCTGTCACTACCTATTGCTATCATAGGGGATATTTACATTCCCTGAGATAACAATAAAAATGATAAAAAAAAATGAAATGAACAGTTTAAAAATACGATAAAAAAGGAAAAAAAATAATAAATAAATAAAAAAAAAAGCACCCCTGTCCCCCCTGCTCTCGCGCTAAGGCGAACGCAAGCGTCGGTCTGGCGTCAAATGTATCACCGTGAAGGTCAGATCGAGGGCAGTAATTTTAGCAGTAGACCTCCTCTGTAAATCTAAAGTGGTAACCTGTAAAGGCTTTTAAACGCTTTTAAAAATGTATTTAGTTTGTCGCTACTGCACGTTTGTGCGCAATTTTAAAGCATGTCATGTTTGGTATCCATGTACTCGGCCTAAGATCATCTTTTTTATTTCATCAAACATTTGGGCAATATAGTGAGTTTTAGTGCATTAAAATTTAAAAAAGTGTTTTTTCCCCAAAAAATGCGTTTGAAAAATCGCTGCGCAAATACTGTGTGAAAAAAAAATTAAACACCCACCATTTAAATCTGTAGGGCATTTGCTTTGAAAAAATATATAATGTTTGGGAGTTCAAAGTAATTTTCTTGCAAAAAAAATATTTTTTTCATGTAATCAAAAAGTGTCAGAAAGGGCTTTGTCTTCAAGTGGTTAGAAGAGTGGGTGATGTGTGAAATAAGCTTGTAAATGTTGTGCATAAAATGCCAGGACAGTTCAAAACCCCCCCAAATGACCCCATTTTGGAAAGTAGACACCCCAAGCTATTTGCTGAGAGGCATGTCGAGTCCATGGAATATTTTATATTGTGACACAAGTTGCGGGTAAGAGACAATTTTTTTTTTTGACAAAGTTGTCACTAAATGATATATTGCTCAAACATGCCATGGGAATATGTGAAATTACACCCCAAAATACATTCTGTTGCTTCTCCTGAGTATGGGGATACCACATGTGTGGGACTTTTTGGGAGCCTAGCCGCGTACGGGACCCCGAAAACCAAGCACCGCCTTCAGGCTTTCTAAGGGCGTAAATTTTTGATTTCACTCTTCACTGCCTATCACAGTTTCGGAGGCCATGGAATGCCCAGGTGGCAAAAAAAACCCCAAATGACCCCATTTTGGAAAGTAGACACCCCAAGCTATTTGCTGAGCGGTATAGTGAGTATTTTGCAGACCTCACTTTTTGTCACAAAGTTTTGAAAATTAAAAAAAAAAAGAAATTCTTGTCTTTCTTCATTTTCAAAAACAAATGAGAGCTGCAAAATACTCACCATGGCTCTCAGCAAATAGCTTGGGGTGTCTACTTTCCAAAATGGGGTCATTTGGGAGGGGGTTGTGCCACCTGGGCATTCCGAAACTGTGATAGGCAGTGAAGAGTGAAATAAAAAATTTACACCCTTAGAAATCCTGAAGGCGGTGAATGGTTTTCGGGGCCCCGTACGCTTCCAGGCTCCTAAAAAGTCCCACACATGTGGTATCCCCATACTCAGGAGAAGCAGCTAAATGTATTTTGGGGTGCAATTCCACATATGCCCATGGCCTGTGTGAGCAATATATCATTTAGTGACAACTTTGTGCAAAAAAAAAAAAAAAAACAATTGTCACTTTCCCGCAACTTGTGTCAAAATATAAAATATTCCATGGACTCAACATGCCTCAAAGCAAATAGCTTGGGGTGTCTACTTTCCATAATGGGGTCATTTGGGGGGAGTTTATGCCATCTGGGCATTTTATGGCCTTCAAAACTGTGATAGGTAGTGAGGAGTAAAATCAGAAATTTACACCCTTAGAAATCATGAAGGCAGCGATTGGTTTTCGGGGCCCCGTACGCGGCTAGGCTCCCAAAAAGTCCCACACATGTGGTATCCCCATACTCAGGAGAAGCAGCTAAATGTATTTTGGGGTGCAATTCCACATATGCCCATGGCCTGTGTGAGCAATATATCATTTAGTGACAACTTTTTGTAATTTTTTTTTTCTGTCATTATTTAATCACTTGGGACAAAAAAAATGAATATTCAATGAGCTCAACATGCCTCCCAGCAATTTTCTTGGGATGTCTACTTTCCAAAATGGGGTCACTTGTGGGGGTTTTGTATTGCCCTGCCATTTTAGCACCTCAAGAAACTACATAGGCAGTCATAAATTAAAGGCTGTGTAAATTCCAGAAAATGTACCCTAGTTTGTAGGCGCTATAACTTTTGCGCAAACCAATAAATATACACTTATTGACATTTTTTTACCAAAGACATGTGTCTGAATACATTTTGGCCTAAATGTATGACTAAAATTGAGTTTATTGGATTTTTTTTAGAACAAAAAGTAGAAAATATCATTTTTTTTTCAAAATTTTCAGTCTTTTTCTGTGTATAGCGCAAAAGATAAAAAAGGCAAAGATGATCAAATACCATCAAAAGAAAGCTTTATTTGTGGGAAGAAAAGGACGCAAATTTTGTTTGGGTACTGCATTGCATGACCGCGCAATTAGCAGTTAAAGTGACGCAGTGCCAAATTGTAAAAAGTGCTCTGGTCAGGAAGGGGGTAAATCCTTCCGGGGCTGAAGTGGTTAAAGTTAAAAAAAAAGTGAAATATTCCTTTAAATATCGTACCTGGGGGGTGTCTATAGTATACCTGTAAAGTGGCGCGTGTTTCCCGTGCTTAGAACAGTCCCTGCACAAAATGACATTTTTAAAGAAAAAAAAGTAATTTAAAACTGCTTGCGGCTTTAATGTAATGTCGGGTCCTGGCAATATGGATGAAAATCAGTGAGACAAACAGCATGAGTACCCCCAGTCCATTACCAGGCCCTTTGGGTCTTCTATGGATATTAAGAGGAACCCCGCACCTAAATTAAAAAAAGGAAAGGCGTGGGGCCACCAGGCCCTATATACTCTGAACAGCAGTATACAGGCGTTGCAAACAAGACAGGGACTGTAGGTTTGTTGTTAAGTAGAATCTGTTTGTAATTTTGAACTTGTACATTTTTAACGTGTTTAGCCCCAGCCAAAAAATCTTTTTTAAGCTTTTTGGAAAACATAGGGAAGGTTTATCACCCCTGTGACATTTGTTTTGCTGTCTGTGCTCCTCTTCAGAAGATTTCACCTCATTTTGTGTCCCAATGACAAATGTTTTTTGAAAATTTGGGTTTTTTTGTGAAACAAGGATTGGTGATAAAGAATTAGTGGAAAGGAGAAATGTTTTTCCCATATTAACTCTTATAGGAGAGAATTTCCCTTCCTAGGGTTAGATTTCATCTCACTTCCTGTTGTCTCCTTCTGTTTGAAAGTAGGAGTCGTTTGTAAGTTGGATGTTTGAAAGTAGGGGCCTGCCCTATCTACTCAGCAGAAAAATTGGGCCTTTGGTGGTTGTGCTGGTGTCACAACACTGTAAGTCCTCACTCGCTCTTGGTGGGCGCAGAAATGGGCCCTTCTGTGAAATATTAGATCAAGAATTGTAATTACATGCCCCTGTTGATCAGGGGCTGAAAAATTGGGCCTCAGGCACTGTTGCTGGTGCCACAACACTGCAACCCCTCACAGATACTCTAGTTGGAACGTAGAAACGAGCCCTGCTGCAAAGTATTGCATCAAAAATTGTAATTACACGCCCCTGTTAAACAGGGGCTGAAAAATTGGGCCTTAGGCACTGGTGCTGGTGCCACAACACTGCAACCCCTCACAGATACTCTAGTTGGAATGTAGAAACGAGCCCTGCTGCAAAGTATTGCATCAAAAATTGTAATTACACGCCCCTGTTAAACAGGGGCTGAAAAATTGGGCCTTAGGCACTGGTGGCGGCGCCCAGAACCAAAAATGTCCTTACAAGCTATCAGCGTGATCATTGAGGAGGAAGAGGATAATTACTCAGGGACAGTCACTCAGCATCAGCATAGGCAGTCTTTGAAGGGATCTGAAATTTAAAAAAAAATTATTCGGTTACATCAGCATCAGGTGCTTGGTAGCTGGTGGTGATCCAACACTGATTCATTTTTATGAAGGTCAGTCGATCGACCGAGTCGGTGGACAGACGCACCTTGTGATCAGTTACAAAGCCTCCAGCAGCACTGAATGTGCCTTCCGAAAGAACGCTGGATGCAGGACAGGCCAGTAGCTCAAATTCATACTGTGCAAGCTCTGGCCAGTGATCCATCCTCAAGACCCAGTAACCCAGAGGATTTTCGGTGGGAAAGGTGTCCAAGTCAGATCTTGCCCCTAGGTATTCCTGCACCATGTAAAACAGACGCTGGCGATGGTTGCTGGAACCAATCATACCTTAGGGCTGCGGACCAAAAAATTGTCTGAACGCATCGGTCGGACGGCCACCTTCTCCACCGCTCTGTTCTGCCTCAAGTGCCCTGTCCATTATTCCACGCAGCGTGCGTTCCAACAGGTGGACAAGGGAGACAGTGTCACTAATGCATGCACTGTCACTGCTCACCATCCTCATGGCCTCCTCAAATGGTGACAGGACAGTGCATGCATTCCTGATCATGGCCCACTGGCGTGGGGAAAAAACCAAGCTCCCCTGACCCTGTCCTGGTGCCAGAGTCGCACAGGTACTCATTGATGGCCCTCTGCTGCTGCAGCATGGCCAACATTGAGTTCCACCTGGTGGGCATGTCACAGATTAGGCGGTTCTTGGGCAGGTTAAATTCCTTTTGGAGGTCTGACAGCCGAGCACTGGCATTATATGACTGGTGGAACTGCACACAGACTTTCCTGGCCTGCCTCAGGACATCCTATAAGCCCGGGTACCTGCCCAAGAACTGCTGCACCACCAAGTTAAGGACGTGAGCCAAACAGGGCACATGGGGAGGGTGTGGAGGAGAGAGGTGTGTCAGAATCACCAGTAGTAGGGATGAGCTTCGTGTTCGAGTCGAACCCATGTTCGACTCGAACATCGGCTGTTCGATCGTTCGCCGAATTGCGAACGTTATGGGCCGTTCGCGCTAAACTCGTGTGGCGCGTCACGGCCCATAATTCACTGCGGCATCGCAGTGCATTGCTGGCTGATGATTGGCCAAGCATGCACTATGACCCGCATGCTTGGCCAATCACAGCGCCATCAGTAGAGAGAGCTGTAATTGGCCAAAGCCAGGGTGGCTTTGGCCAATTATGGCTCAGGGGATTTAGTACACACCCCACACTATATAAGGCCGCCTGCACGGCGGCCCTGTGTAGTGTGTGTTCCGGTGTGCTGAGAGATAGAGATAGAGAGAGAGAGAGAGAGACAGTGTCATTTGATTTGAGTTAGATAGATCAGGCAGAACAGTCAGTCAGTTAGCTGCACTTACAGTGTATTGTGTATATATATGCATCCCAGGTGTTGCATATATATATATACACTGTATTCAGTTTAGCTAGATCTGTTCCTGTTATCTTCTATCTAGACTATTTACATTTAATGCAGTGCGTCCTGCTCACAGTGTTCAGCTAGATCCGTTCCTGCAATTTACATTTAGTGCAGTGCGTCCTGCTCACAGTGTTCAGCTAGATCCGTTCCTGCTATTTACATTTAGTGCAGTGCGTCCTGCTCACAGTGTTCAGCTAGATCCGTTCCTGTTATTTACATTTAGTGCAGTGCGTCCTGCTCACAGTGTTCAGCTAGATCCGTTCCTGCTATTTACATTTAGTGCAGTGCGTCCTGCTCACAGTGTTCAGCTAGATCCGTTCCTGCTATTTACATTTAGTGCAGTGCGTCCTGCTCACAGTGTTCAGCTAGATCCGTTCCTGCTATTTACATTTAGTGCAGTGCGTCCTGCTCACAGTGTTCAGCTAGATCCGTTCCTGTTATCTTCTAGACTATTTACATTTAGTGCAGTGCGTCCTGCTCACAGTGTTCAGCTAGATCCGTTCCTGTTAAATTCCTACTGACAGGCAGGCTTGTCTGGTTACAGTATATAAAGCTACCTGAAGAAAATTACAGGTGTTCTATTTGATCCTATTAGTACCACGGTCAGGCAGCTAGACTATTTACATTTAGTACAGTGCGTCCTGCTCACAGTGTTCAGCTAGATCCGTTCCTGTTATCTTCCTACTGACAGGCAGGCTTGTCTGGTTACAGTATATAAAGCTACCTGAAGAAAATTACAGGTGTTCTATTTGATCCTATTAGTACCACGGTCAGGCAGCTAGACTATTTACATTTAGTACAGTGCGTCCTGCTCACAGTGTACAGCTAGATCCGTTCCTGTTATCTTCCTACTGACAGGCAGGCTTGTCTGGTTACAGTATATAAAGCTACCTGAAGAAAATTACAGGTGTTCTATTTGATCCTATTAGTACCACGGTCAGGCAGCTAGACTATTTACATTTAGTACAGTGCGTCCTGCTCACAGTGTTCAGCTAGATCCGTTCCTGTTATCTTCCTACTGACAGGCAGGCTTGTCTGGTTACAGTATATAAAGCTACCTGAAGAAAATTACAGGTGTTCTATTTGATCCTATTAGTACCACGGTCAGGCAGCTAGACTATTTACATTTAGTACAGTGCGTCCTGCTCACAGTGTTCAGCTAGATCCGTTCCTGTTATCTTCCTACTGACAGGCAGGCTTGTCTGGTTACAGTATATAAAGCTACCTGAAGAAAATTACAGGTGTTCTATTTGATCCTATTAGTACCACGGTCAGGCAGCTAGACTATTTACATTTAGTACAGTGCGTCCTGCTCACAGTGTTCAGCTAGATCCGTTCCTGTTATCTTCCTACTGACAGGCAGGCTTGTCTGATTACAGTATATAAAGCTACCTGAAGAAAATTACAGGTGTTCTATTTGATCCTATTAGTACCACGGTCAGGCAGCTAGACTATTTACATTTAGTACAGTGCGTCCTGCTCACAGTGTTCAGCTAGATCCGTTCCTGTTATCTTCCTACTGACAGGCAGGCTTGTCTGGTTACAGTATATAAAGCTACCTGAAGAAAATTACAGGTGTTCTATTTGATCCTATTAGTACCACGGTCAGGCAGCTAGACTATTTACATTTAGTACAGTGCGTCCTGCTCACAGTGTTCAGCTAGATCCGTTCCTGTTATCTTCCTACTGACAGGCAGGCTTGTCTGGTTACAGTATATAAAGCTACCTGAAGAAAATTACAGGTGTTCTATTTGATCCTATTAGTACCACGGTCAGGCAGCTAGACTATTTACATTTAGTACAGTGCGTCCTGCTCACAGTGTTCAGCTAGATCCGTTCCTGTTATCTTCCTACTGACAGGCAGGCTTGTCTGGTTACAGTATATAAAGCTACCTGAAGAAAATTACAGGTGTTCTATCCCAGCTTAGTGCAGCTACAGGCCATTAGTATGTCTGGAAGGCCAAGAAGGAGAGGCAGACAGTCACAAGCCAATAAGAGAGGGCAAGCAGGCTCTGTGTCTAGTGCTGGTCGTGGAGACGGTGCATCCTCATCAGCACGTGGCCATGGGACACGCTTGGCCTTTTTTTCGGCAGCTGGCCGTGTTGAGCCGCAACATGCGGAAGACTTGGTCGAGTGGATGACCAAGCCGTCCTCATCCTCCTCATCCTCTCTCACCCATGCCCAGGGTGCTTTGTCTGGCAAAGCAGCGGCCTCTTCCCTCAGCTCAATGTCATCAGTGACTCCTTCCCTAGCTCCACCATGTCCTCATGAGGATTCCCTCGAACTGTTTGACCACAGTGTTGGGTACATGCTCCAGGAGGATGCCCAGCGTTTGGAAGGCTCTGATGACGATACTGAGCTCGATGAAGGCAGTAACATGAGCACGGACAGAGGGGGTGCCCAAGAAGGACAGCAATCTGGCAGTCATGCTCCCCCTGCTGCAGCATACTGCCAGGTTTGCTCCAGTGATGAGGAGGGAGGGGATGATGAGGTCACTGACTCAACGTGGGTGCCTGATAGGAGAGAGGAGGAGGAGGAGGAGGAGGAGGAGGAGGAGGCGGCGGCACATCACCAACGAGGCAGGATGCCCTCCAGGGGCCAGCCTAAGGGCAGCACATTGACTGCATCACACCCCAAAGCTCCACATGTGCAGGGCGCTGCAGTCGCTGTGCGTTATTCAAAAAGTTCTTTGGTGTGGGCCTTTTTTGAGACGAGTGCATCAGATCGCACCGCTGCTATTTGCAACATATGTCTCAAGCGTATCTCGCGTGGCCAAAACATCTCCCGCTTGGGTACCACATGCTTGACCAGACATATGTTGACCTGCCATGCAGTTCGTTGGCAAGCGTATCTAAAAGACCCACACCAAAGAACAAAGAGGATCTCTCCTTGCTCCTCATCAGCTGAGATTTCCAACCCCACTAGACCTTCAGTCCTCTCTGAGACCTGCAGTGAGAGGAATGAAGGTGTAGAATTAGGTGTGTCACAGCCAAGTACTTGTGGGCAATCTGCTTTTGGTACACCGACGTCAGATTGTACCAGGCAAATTTCCCTGCCCCAGCTGCTGCACCGCCGAAAGAAGTTTGCTCCCAGCCATCCACATGCCCAGCGGTTGAATGCTAGCTTGGCAAAATTGCTAGCACTTCAACTGCTGCCTTTTCAGTTGGTAGACTCTGCCCCCTTCCGTGAGTTTGTGGAATGTGCGGTTCCTCAGTGGCAGGTACCCAAACGCCACTTTTTCTCACGGAAGGCGATTCCGGCTCTCTACCGGCATGTGGAAGGCAATGTCCATGCCTCGCTGGACAGGGCGGTCAGCGGTAAGGTGCATATTACCGCTGACTCATGGTCCAGCAGGCATGGACAGGGACGTTACCTAAGTTTCACGGCGCATTGGGTGACTCTGCTGGCAGCTGGGAAGGATGCAGGACAAGGTGCAGTAGTGTTGGAGGTTGTTCCGCCACCACGCCTCCAAAATGCTGATTGTGACACACCTCTCTCCTCCACCCCCTCCTCTTCTTCTTCCTCCATGGCCTCTTCCTCGGAACCAGCGGTGCTCCGTAGTCGTTCAAGGGGCTACGCAAGTACGCAGGCCAAAAGATGCCATGCGGTGCTTGAGCTGGTGTGCTTGGGGGACAGGATCCACACTGGGCCAGAGGTTTTGTCAGCTCTGCAGGGGCAGGTTCAGAGGTGGTTGACGCCACGCCAACTTAAGGCAGGAATGGTGGTTTGCGACAATGGCACCAACCTCCTCTCTGCCCTCCGACAGGGACAAATGACCCATGTGCCCTGTTTGGCTCACGTCCTTAACTTGGTGGTGCAGCGGTTCTTGGGCAGGTACCCGGGCTTACAGGATGTCCTGAGGCAGGCCAGGAAAGTCTGTGTGCATTTCCGCCGGTCATATAATGCCAGTGCTCGGCTGACGGACCTCCAAAAGGAGTTTAACCTGCCCAAGAACCGCCTAATCTGTGACATGCCCACCAGGTGGAACTCAACGTTGGCCATGCTGCAGCGGCTGCACATGCAGCAGAGGGCCATCAATGAGTACCTGTGCGACTATGGCACCAGGACAGGGTCAGGGGAGCTTGGTTTTTTTTCCCCACGCCAGTGGGCCATGATCAGGGATGCATGCACTGTCCTGTCACCATTCGAGGAGGCCACGAGGATGGTGAGCAGTGACAGTGCATGCATCAGTGACACTGTCCCCCTTGTCCACCTGTTGGAGCACACGCTGCGTGGAATAATGGACAGGGCACTTGAGGCAGAACAGAGGCAGGAAGAGGAGGACTTCCTTAGCTCTCAAGGCCCCCTTTATCCAGACAGTGTTCCTGCGTGCCCGCCGATCACACAGGAAGAGGACGAGGAGGAAGAGGAGGAGGAGGAAGATTGTGTCAGTATGGAGGTGGAGCCTGGCACTCAGCATCAGCAGCAGTCTTTAAGGGATCAGTCCCAAGAAACACATGGACTTGTACGTGGCTGGGAGGAGGTGGCTGCGGACCATGTCGTTCTTAGTGACCCAGAGGACTCCGGACCGAATGCCTCAGCAAACCTACGCTGCATGGCCTCCCTGATCCTGCAAAGCCTGCGTAAGGATCCTCGTATTCGTGGTATCAAGGAGAAGGACCAATACTGGCTGGCAACCCTCCTTGATCCACGTTACAAGGGTAAGGTTGCGGACCTTATCTTGCCATCGCAGAGGGAGCAGAGGATGAAACATCTTCGGGAGGCCTTGCAGAAAGGTCTGTGCAACGCGTTCCCAGAGACTGGGAGGTTACAAACTCCTGTTTCTGGACAACGTGTTGCTGAGGCTTCGGTCAGTCAAAGAAGGAGCGGTGGAGAAGGTGGCCGTCTGACCGATGCGTTCAGACAATTTTTTGGTCCACAGCCCCAAGGTATGATCGGTTCCAGCAACCATCGCCAGCGTCTGTTTTACATGGTGCAGGAATACCTAGGGGCAAGATCAGACTTGGACACCTTTCCCACCGAAAATCCTCTGGGTTACTGGGTCTTGAGGATGGATCACTGGCCAGAGCTTGCACAGTATGCAATTGAGCTACTGGCCTGTCCTGCATCCAGCGTTCTTTCGGAACGCACATTCAGTGCTGCTGGAGGCGTGGTAACCGATCACAGGGTGCGTCTGTCCACCGACTCGGTCGATCGGCTGACCTTCATAAAAATGAATCAGTCTTGGATCACCACCAGCTACCAAGCACCTGATGCTGATGTAACCGAATAATTTTTTTTGAAATCTCAGATCCCTTCAAAGACTGCCTATGCTGATGCTGAGTGACTATCCCTGAGTAATTATCCTCTTCCTCCTCAATCATCACGCTGATAGCTTGTAAGAACATTTTTGGTTCTGGGCGCCATCACCAGTGCCTAAGGCACAATTTTTCAGCCCCTGTTTAACAGGGGCGTGTAATTACAATTTTTGATGTAATACTTTGCAGCAGGGCTCGTTCCTGCGTTCCAACTAGAGTGTCTGTGAGGGGTTGCAGTGTTGTGGCACCAGCACCAGTGCCTAAGGCCCAATTTTTCTGCCCATGTCTAACAGGGGCGTGTAATTACAATTTTTGATGCAATACTTTGCAGCAGGGCTCGTTCCTGCGTTCCAACTAGAGTGTCTGTGAGGGGTTGCAGTGTTGTGGCACCAGTGCCTAAGGCCCAATTTTTCTGCTCCTGTCTAATAGGGGCGTGTAATTACAATTTTTGATGCAATACTTTGCAGCAGGGCTCGTTCCTGCGTTCCAACTAGAGTGTCTGTGAGGGGTTGCAGTGTTGTGGCACCAGCACCAGTGCCTAAGGCCCAATTTTTCTGCCCCTGTCTAACGGGGGCGTGTAATTACAATTTTTGATGCAATACTTTGCAGCAGGGCTCGTTCCTGCGTTCCAACTAGAGTGTCTGTGAGGGGTTGCAGTGTTGTGGCACCAGCACCAGTGCCTAAGGCCCAATTTTTCTGCCCCTGTCTAACAGGGGCGTGTAATTACAATTTTTGAAGCAATACTTTGCAGCAGGGCTCGTTCCTGCGTTCCAACTAGAGTGTCTGTGAGGGGTTGCAGTGTTGTGGCACCAGCACCAGTGCCTAAGGCCCAATTTTTCTGCCCCTGTCTAACAGGGGCGTGTAATTACAATTTTTGAAGCAATACTTTGCAGCAGGGCTCGTTCCTGCGTTCCAACTAGAGTGTCTGTGAGGGGTTGCAGTGTTGTGGCACCAGCACCAGTGCCTAAGGCCTAATTTTTCAGCTCCTGTTCAACAGGGGCATGTAATTACAATTCTTGATCTAATATTTCACAGCAGGGCCCTGTGAGGGCTTACAGTGTTGTGGCCACAGCAATACCTAAGGCCCAAATTTCTGCTGAGTATATAGGGCAGGACCCTACTTTCAAACATCTAACTTACAAATGACTCCTACTTGCAAACGGAAGGAGACAACAGGAAGTGAGATGAAATCTACCCCTAGGAAGGGAAATTCTCTCCTGTAAGAGTTAATATGGGAAAACAATTTCTCCTTTCCACTGATGCTTTCCAATCCTTGTTCCACAAAAAAACCCAAATTTTCAAAAAACATTTTTCATTGGGACAAAAAAGTGAGGTGAAATCTTCTGAAGAGGAGGAAAGACAGCAAAACAAATGTCACAGGGGTGATAACCCTTCCCTATGTTTTCCAAAAAGCTTAGAAAAGATTTTTTGGCTGGAGCTAAACACGTTAAAAATGTTCAAAATTACAAACAGATTCTACTTAACAACAAACCTACAGTCCCTGTCTTGTTTGCACTGCTGTTCAGAGTATATAGGGCCTGGTGGCCCCACTCCTTTCCTTATTTTAATTTGGGTGCGGGGTTCCCCTTAATATCCATACAAGACCCAAAGGGCCTGGTAATGGACTGGGGGGTACCCATGCCGTTTGTCTCACTGATTTTCATCCATATTGCCATGACCCGACATGACATTAAACCCGCAAGCAGTTTTAAATGAGATTTTTTCCTTTAAAAATGACATTTGGTGCAGGGACTGTTCTAAACATGGGAAACACGCGTCACTTTACAGGCATACTATAGACACCCCCCAGGTACGATATTTAAAGGAATATTTCACTTTTTTTTTTTTTACTTTAAGCATCATTAAAATCACTGCTCCCGAAAAAACGGCCGTTTTTAAAAGTTTTTTTTGCATTGATACATGTCCCCTGGGGTAGGACCCGGGTCCCCAAACCCTTTTTAGGACAATACCATGCAAATTAGCCTTTAAAATGAGCACTTTTGATTTCGAACGTTCGAGTCCCATAGACGTCAATGGGGTTCTAACGTTCGTGCGAACTTTCGGTCCGTTCGCGGGTTCTGGTGCGAACCGAACCGGGGGGTGTTCGGCTCATCCCTAACCAGTAGTGGCATTTTGGAAACGTGGTGGCGGAACAACCTCCAACACTACTGCACCTTGTTCTGCATCCTTCCCAGCTGCCAGCAGAGTCACCCAATGCGCCGTGAAACTTAGGTAACATCCCTGTCCATGCCTGCTGGACCATGAGTCAACGGTAATATGCACCTTACCACTGACCGCCCTGTCCAGCGAGGCCAAGACATTGCCTTCCACATGCCGGTAGAGAGCCGGAATCACCTCCTGTGAGAAAAAGTGGCGTTTGGGAACCTGCCACTGAGAAACCGCACATTCCACAACCTCACGGAAGGGAGCAGAGTCTACCAACTGAAAAGGTAGCAGTTGAAATGCTAGCAATTTTGCCAAGCTAGCATTTAACCGCTGGGCATGTGAATGGCTGGGAGCGAACTTCTTTCTGTGGTGCAGCAGCTGGGGCAGGGAAATTTGCCTGGTGCAGATTGCCCACAAGTACTTGGCTGTGACACCCCTTATTCTACACCTTCATTCCTCTCAATGCAGGTCTCAGAGAGGACTGAAGGTATAGTGGAGTTGGAGATCCCAGCTGATGAGGAGCAAGGAGAGGTCCTCTTTGTTCTTTGGTGTGGGTCTTTTAGGTACGCTTGCCAACGAACTGCATGGCAGGTCAACATATGTCTGGGCAAGCATGTGGTGCCCAAGCGGGAGATGTTTTGGCCACGCGAGATACACTTGAGACATATGTTGCAAATAGCATCAGTGCGATCTGATGCACTCCTCGCAAAAAAGGCCCACACCAAAGAACTTTTTGAATAACGCTCAGAGACAGCAGCGCCCTGCACTTGCGGAGCTCTGTGGTGTGATGCAGTTAGTGTGCTGCCCTTAGGCTGGCCCCTGGAGGGCATCCTGCCTCATTGGTGATGTCCCTCCTTCTCCTCCTCCACTCTCCTATCAGGCACCCACGTGGAGTCAGTGACCTCATCATCCTTTCCCTCCTCATCACTGGAGCAAACCTGGCAGTATGCTGCAGCAGGGGGAACATGACTGCCAGATTGCTGTCCTTCTTGGGCACCCCCTCTGTCTGGGCTCACGTTACTGCCTTCCTCTAGCTGAGTACCATCATCGGAGCCTTCAAAACGCTGGGCATCCTCCTGGAGCATGTACCCAACACTGTGGTCAAACAGTTCGAGGGACTCCTCAGAAGGACATGGTGGGGCCAGGGAAGGAGTCACTGATGCCATTGAGCCAGACAAAGTACCCTGAGCCTGGGTGAGAGAGGATGAGGAGGATGAGGACAACTTGGTCATTCACTCGACCAAGTCTTCTGCATGTTGCGGCTCAACATGGCCAGCTGCCGAAAAAAAGGCCAAGCCTGTCCCACGGCCACGTGCTGATGAGGATGCACCATGTCCCCAACCAGCACTGTTGCCTCTAGACACAGAGCCTGCTTGCCCTCTTTTATTGGCTTGTGACTGTCTGCCTCTCCTTGTTGGACTTCCAGACATACTAATGGCCTGCAGTGAGATGTAGCTGCACTAAGCTTGGATGTATATATATATATATACTGCAGCTAGCAGAATCAACTGCCTGCCTGTTGTATTATTAGAATGATAACACCTGCACTTGTCTTCAGGTAGCTATACTGTAGGTGCAACTGTGCAGGGTACACAGTACAGTAACTGGAAATACTTCAAAGAGCCTACACAAGCACCTGGCTGCAGGTAGCTATACTGCAGGTCAGACTGTGCAGGGTACACAGTACAGTAGCTGGAAATACTTCAATGAGCCTACACAAGCACCTTGCTGCAGGTAGCTATACTGTAGGTCAGACTGTGCAGGGTACACAGTACAGTAGCTGGAAATACTTCAATGAGCCTACACAAGCACCTGGCTGCAGGTAGCTATACTGTAGGTGAGACTGTGCTGGGTACACAGTACAAAAGCTGGAAATACTTCAATGAGCCTACACAAGCACCTGGCTGCAGGTAGCTATACTGTAGGTCAGACTGTGCAGGGTACACAGTACAGTAGCTGGAAATACTAAAATGAGCCTACACAAGCACCTGGCTGCAGGTAGCTATACTGTAGGTCAGACTGTGCAGGGTACACAGTACAGTAGCTGTACATACTTCAATGAGCCTACACAAGCACCTGGCTGCAGGTAGCTATACTGTAGGTCAGACTGTGCAGGGTACACAGTACAGTAGCTGGAAATACTTCAATGAGCCTACACAAGCACCTGGTTGCAGGTAGCTATACTGTAGGTCAGACTGTGCAGGGTATACAATACAGTAGCTGGAAATACTTCAATGAGCCTACACAAGCACCTGGCTGCAGGTAGCTATACTGTAAGTCAGACTGTGCAGGGTACACAGTACAGTAGCTGTACATACTTCAATGAGCCTACACAAGCACCTGGCTGCAGGTAGCTATACTGCTGGTCAGACTGTGCAGGGTACACAGTACAGTAGCTGGAAATACTTCAATGAGCCTACACAAGCACCTGGTTGCAGGTAGCTATACTGTAGATCAGACTGTGCAGGGTATACAATACAGTAGCTGGAAATACTTCAATGAGCCTACACAAGCACCTGGCTGCAGGTAGCTATACTGTAGGGGAGACTGTGCAGGGTACACAATACAGTAGCTGGAAATAATTCAAAGAGCCTACACAAGCACCTGGCTGCAGGTAGCTATACTGTAGGTGAGACTGTGCAGGGTACACAGTACAGTAGCTGGAAATACTTTAATGAGCCTACACAAGCACCTGGCTGCAGGTAGCTATACTGTAGGTGAGACTGTGCAGGGTACACAGTACAGTAGCTGGAAATACTTCAATGAGCCCACACAAGCACCTGGCTGCAGGTAGCTATACTGTAGGTCAGACTGTGCAGGGTACACAGTACAGTAACTGGAAATACTTTAAAGCGCCTACACAAGCACCTGGTTGCAGGTATCTATACTGTAGGTAAGACTGTGCAGGGTACACAGTAAAGTAGCTGGAAATACTTTAATGAGCCTACACAAGCACCTGGCTGCAGGTAGCTATACTGTAGGTAAGACTGTGCAGGGTACACAGTACAGTAGCTGGAAATACTTCAATGAGCCTACACAAGTACCTGGCTGCAGGTAGCTATACTGTAGGTCAGGCTGTGCAGGGTACACAGTACAGTAGCTGGAAATACTTCAATGAGCCTACACAAGCACCTGGCTGCAGGTAGCTATACTGTAGGTGAGACTGTGCAGGATACACATTACAGTAACTAGAAATACTGTAAAAACACCTCAATGAAAATGTAAATAACACTGCGCTAACCCAATACAAAAAAAGCAGCTACATAAAATATGACCAATATTATAAACAGAAATAAGAGTGAAATGTAGCGCTAATGATGATGGCCTATGGTGAAAAAAACATCAGTAATGGTAGCCATTACAAAACACACATAGATGAAACACATATAGCATGATAAGAAATAATGGGTGTTAGGTGAGATACAATAATGTCCCAATGTGTGACTTTGAATCAAACACCGGAAAGTCCCAAAATAAGCTGTATATAAATGTTGGACTGGTGTGGGAATCTTCTCCTCTGTGCATCATAGCTTATACGATCATAAAATGGAAACAGATGGAATACGCTTACCGATGGAAGTGGATTCGGATGCCGGTGACACTGAATCAAGCAGGCTCTGAGATCCTTGATGGACGATGGTTGGTCCTAGAAACCCCGGATCTCAAGGGGGATCTGTCTTCTGTGGTCCACATCACGACTGCCAAATCAGAAGGCCATGGGGGAACCATCGCCACGGGAAAGTCTCCAGAGTATGGGTGGTTCCCAAAAAGATAAATGAAACGCCAGCCTGTGCCTCGTCTCTCCTGCAGCTTTTGGTGCAACACAATTGCAATCTGAAAGTGTTCTCCAGAGTTGGCTCATACTCTTTCGGGAATTCTCCTTTGACAAACTGAAGGGTCAGGGCTGTTTTACGTTACACATTCTGACGGGTCGCCTAATCTGACAGAACACCGGCATACAGGTCAAGAGAAGTGGTACTGCGCAGTACAGTGTGGGGTTTGTCTTCTCTTTTATAATGACAATGAAGCAATCTAGCAATAGAAACAAGTGCAACCACGTGACTTGTCTAATCCAGGATCCAGGAAGTCACTGCAGAAATCAGCAGTGACTTCCTGGATCCTGGATTAGACAAGTCACGTGGTTGCAGCTTGTTTCTATTGCTAGATCGTTTCATATCCTGCACTGCGCAGTACCACTTCTCTTGTCCTGTATGCCGGTGTTCTGTCAGATTAGGCGACCCGTCAGAATGTGTGACATAAAACAGCCCTGACCCTTCAGTTTGTCAAAGGAGAATTCCCGAAAGAGTATGAGCCAACTCTGGAGAACACTTTCAGATTGCAATCGTGTTGCACCAAAAGCTGCAGGAGAGACGAGGCACAGGCTGGCATTTCATCTATCTTTTTGGGAACCACCCATACTCTGGAGACTTTCCCATGGCAGTGATCCCCCCCGTGGCCTTCTGATTTGGCAGTCGTGACGTGGACCACAGAAGACAGATCCCCCTTGAGATCCGGGGTTTCTAGGACCAACCATCGTCCATCAAGAATCTCAGAGCCTGCTTGATTCGGTGTCACCGGCATCCGAATCCACTTCCGTCGGTAAGCGTATTCCATCTGTTTCCATTTTATGATCGTATAACCTATGATGCACAGAGGAGAAGATTCCCACACCAGTCCAACATTTATATACAGCTTATTTTGGGACTTTCCGGTGTTTGATTCATAGTCACACATTGGGACATTATTGTATATCACCTAACACCCATTATTTCTTATCATGCTATATGTGTTTCATCTATGTGTGTTTTGTAATGGCTACCATTACTGATGTGTTTTTCACCATAGGCCATCATCGTTAGCGCTACATTTCACTCTTATTTCTGTAAAAACACCTGCCTGCCTGTCAGTATATTAGGAAGAGAAGAACAGGATATAGCTAAACTGAATACAGTGTATATATATATATATATATATATATATATATATATATATATATACATATATGGGATGCATATATATATACACATTACACTGTAACTGCAGCTAACTGACTCGACCTGCCTACTCTATCTAACTTAAATCAAATGACACTGTCTGTCTCTCTCTCTCTCTATCTATGAACGCCGGAACACACTACACAGGGCCGCCGTGCAGGCGGCCTTATATAGTGTGGGGCGTGCACTAAACCTCCTGAGCCATAATTGGCCAAAACCTCCTTGACTTTGGCCAATTACGGCTCTCTGTTCAGACAGCGCTGTGATTGGCCAAGCATGCGGGTCATAGTGCATGCTTGGCCAATCATCAGCCAGCAATGCACTGCGATGCCGCAGTGAATTATGGGCCATGACGCGCCACTTGAATTTGGCGCAAACGGCCCATATCGTTCGTAATTCGGTGAACGACTGAGCAGCCGATGTTCGAGTCGAACATACGTTCGACTCGAATGGGAAGCTCATCCCTGATAGGATATTGATAAGAACATTGCGTTTTTAAATGAATATAATATACATACTAATATATGTAATATTTGATTTAGAAGTTAAAGGAAACTTATATTGTATATGTTAAATGGTTTTACATATAGCTCCTCTTGGCCCACTCCTCAGGAATGTCAAAGTTTAGTGGCTGAATAACCCCCACCCTTGCGGGAGAGGTGGGAGGAAAGATATGTCCCAGGAAAGCCCGCAATTTTCTGTAGTACTACAAGTCAATTAAGAACGTTTCCTTTTTAGGAAGGAGGGGTCGGATTTTAGGAGAAGGTGGGGGCTGAATTTAGGAGTAAAAAAGCTAGTAACAGAGAGTTTTGGGAGACACTCACACACACCAGGAGGACATTGCTGTCACATCTACACACACACATCTGATTCAATCTTCATCTTAAGAATATTATACATTATTATTAATGACATTCTATACTTTGATATTGTACTTGTAATATTTTGCTATTTTTATTATTAAATCAATTTTTGAGTTTTTACATGAGAACTGAATGGACTTTCTTGGAACTTTCCTCATCAATATGAATTATTGAAATTTTAATATTATTACCGTAAAAACGAAAATTCAACATACTGACATTTATAGCTAAAGGTGATCCAGGGAATATCTGATTGCCTCTCGTGGGATCAGGAAGGAATTTTTCCCCTGCTGTAGTAAATTGGATCATACTTTGCTGGAGTTTTTTCACCTTCTTCTGGATCAACTGTAGGTGAAGGCTTGTGTGTATGGGATTGTATGATTTTTTTTTTATTGAACTGGATGGACTTGTGTCTTTTTTCAATCTGACTAATTATGTAACTATGTATGTCTGATATTGTAACACGAGTCTATTATATTGTAAGTGGGGGGGTGTTCTCTAATAATGGGAGGTGTGTTCTCTAGTAATTAGGGTGTTTTCTGTAGTAATGTGGGGCGTGTTCTCTAGTAATATGGGGGTGTTCTCTAGTAATGTGGGGTGGGTTCTCTAATAATGTGGGGGTGTTCTCTAGTAATGGGGGTGTGTTCTGTAATAATAGAGGGCATGTTCTCTAGTAATTGGGGGCATGTTCTGTAGTAATGGGGGCGTGTTCTGTAGTAATGTGGGGTGTGTTCTCTAGTAATGGGGGTGTGTTCTCTAGTAATGGGGGCATGTTCTCTAGTATTGTGGGGCATGTTCTCTAGTAATGGGGGGTGTGTTCTCTAGTAATGTGGGGCGTGTTCTCTAGTAATGGGGGTGTGTTCTGTAGTAATGTGGGGCGTGTTCTCTAGTAATGTGGGGCGTGTTCTCTAGTAATGTGGGGTGTGTTCTGTAGTAATGTGGGGCGTGTTCTCTAGTAATGGTGGAGTGTTCTGTGTATTGCAGGGCAATGCGTATTCTGAACTGCACAGGAAAAAAGTCACAGGTAAGTCACTATAATGAGTTATCGATTAATAGGGAGCTTCCACCTTCCCAGCATGCTCTGCACACGATGGCTCAGTGTTCTTATTGTAAATGGTTCTGTTCAGCCTGACAGTTTCCCCCACCCCCAGAAAACAGATCATCCCTCAGTATAAATGGGATAGGTATGCAGGTGATTAACTCTACTCTGTCCCTCAGAACACAGCCCATCAATATACAGCCCCTCAGTGCCCATTCCCTCTCTCCCCAGCCCCTCAGTGCCCATTCCCTCTCTACCCAGCCCCTCAGTGCTCAGCCCCTCTCTATCCAGCCCCTCGGTGCTCAGCCCCTCCATACCTATCCTTGAAATATCCAGCCCATCAGTGCCTAACTCATCAGTATCCAGACCCTCAGTGCCCAATCCCTCAGTATCCAGCCCTTCAGTACCTAGCACATCACTGCACATTACTTCAGTTTCCAGTCTCCTGGTACCCAGCCCCTGTGTACCCAGCCCCTCAGTACTGTCTCCTGGCACCCAGCCCCTCAGTACCCAGCCTCATGGTACCCAGCCCCTCAGTACCCAGGCTCATGGTACCCAGCCCCTCAGTACCCAGCCTCATGGTACCCAGCCCTTCAGCACCTAGCACATCACTGCCCATTCCTTCCGTACCCAGTTTCCTGGTACCTAGACCCTCAGTTCCCATCCCTCAGTACCAAACCTCCTGGTATCCAGCATCCCAGTACCCAGCCCCTCTGTTCTCAGCCCCTCTGTTCTCAGCCCCTTAGTTCCCAGCCCCTCAGTACCCAGTCTTCGAGTACCCAGCCCCTCAGTTCCCAGTCTCTGGGTACCCAGCCCCTCAGTACCCAGTCTCCAGGTACCCAGCCCCTCAATACCCAGTCTCCGGGTACCCAACCCCTCAGTACTCAGTCTCCGGGTACCCAGCCACTCAGTACCCAGTCTCCAGGTACCCAGCCCCTTAGTACCCAGTCTCTAGGTACCCAGCCCCTCAGTACCCAGTCTCCGGATACCCAACCCCTCAGTACTCAGTCTCCAGGTACCCAGCCCCTCAGTACCCAGTCTCCTGCTACCCAGCCCCTCAGTACCCAGTCTCCTGGTACCCAGCCCCTCAGTACCCAATCTCCTGGTACCCAGCCCCTCAGTACCCTGCCTCTCGGTTCCCTAGCACTTTGATACCCAGCCCCTCGGTACCCAGCCTATACATAAGTTGTGTGAAATATGGAGAATTTGATGTCTTCTAGTACAATGTTCCGAGCATTATGTGCTATCTACCATCATTTTTTGCTTTTATTTATTTATTTTTTTATCACTGGAGGCTCAGCAGACCTCTAGGTTTTTAACTCAACCCATTCTCCAGTGGATGGAAACTAGAGAAAGCTCCCCATCCCCCTCCAGGTGAGTTTCCTCCTGAACAGGGAGAGGGAACCCCCTGAGACTGGACCTGGTAGATCTATTGGTCTACATCCTCCTTTGCTTTTAAATGCCTGCTGAACGTTAGCACACCAATTGTACCGAATCAGGGGAGGCTCTAGGTGCTCTTCGTGGGTGGACTGACAACTGCTCATTATATGAAAGAACACGTCCTCAGTTTCCCTTTAGATGTTCATGTTCCTCCCTGCTGGCTACTGGGTTCTACAGATTTTAGCCATGCATTCTGCTGATCAGTTCCCTGATTACACAGAGCATAACCAAGTAATCAGCAGATTGCACAGGTAACATCAGCACCCAATCGCCAGCATGCACTTCTAAAGGGATATTGGGGATGTGTTCTTTCATGGGAACAGAAGTACAGTGCCTGACACCAGCCCTAAAGGTCACACCAACACACGACAAAAGGGCAAAAATGATTGATAGCAGAGAATTCTAATAACTTTAAGAGGTGGGCCAACACCAGTATGGATCAGGAGGGTAGGGAATTGATGAGGGGCTTTGTGCTGGAGTACCTGAGCTTGCTAATCCTTGTGAGTGGATCATTGAGCGGCTTTTCTCTCTGCAGTGACATCAAGAGGCTTTGTTTTGATGTACCTGAGCTAGCTGATCCTCATGGGCGGACCATTGAGCTGCTCCCCTCCCTGCGGTGACACTCAGAGGCTGTGTGTTGAATTACCTGAGCTAGCTGATCCTTGTGGGTAGGCCACAGAGCTGTCTCTCTCTCTCTCTCTCCAGTAACATCCAGAAGCTGTGTGTTAAAGGTAGCTGATCCTCATGAGTGGGCTACAGAACTACTGCTCTCTTTGCAGTGACAGTCAGAAGCTGTGTGTTGGAATACCTAAGCTAGCTGATCCTCATGGGTGGGTCACAGAGCTGTTTATCACTATGCAATGACATTCAGAGGCTGCGTGCTGAAGTACCTGAGCTAGCTGATCCTTGTGGGTGGGCCATAGAGCTGCTCCCTTCTCTGCAGTGACACCCAGAGGCTGTGTGCTGAAGTACTTAAACTAGCTGTTCCTCATGGGTGGGCCATAGATCTGCTCCCTTCTCTACAGTGACACCCAGAGGATGTGTGCTGAAGCACCAAGCTAGCTGTAACTCTTGGGCGGGCCAAAGAGCTGCTCCCTTCTCTACAGTGACACCCAGAGGCTGTGTGCTGAAGTACCTGAGCTAGCTGATCCTTGTGGGTGGGCCATAGAGCTGCTCCCTTCTCTGCAGTGACACCCAGAGGCTGTGTGCTGAAGTACTTAAACTAGCTGTTCCTCATGGGTGGGCCATAGATCTGCTCCCTTCTCTACAGTGACACCCAGAGGATGTGTGCTGAAGTACCAAGCTAGCTGTAACTCATGGGCGGGCCAAAGAGCTGCTCCCTTCTCTACAGTGACACCCAGAGGCTGTGTGCTGAAGTACCTGAGCTAGCTGTTCCTCATGGGAGGGCCATGGAGCTGCTCCCTTCTCTACAGTGACACCCAGAGGCTGTGTGCTGAAGTACCTGAGCTAGGTGCTAAGTAATGGGAACGAAGAGGCATTTTTAACTTCCGTCCAGTGGGGGCGCCTCATCATAGAGCGCACTCTACAGCAGGAAGGTGCTGGTAAAATATTTCCCAGTAAGTGTCAGCAGCCACCCTGTGATGTCATGATACAAGCCAGATATAAAATATATATTGTACAGATGTAGGAAGTCCATATCCAGGGAGAAAAGGATAGTTCTGATGATCGCAGGAGCGTACCTGAGAGTAGAGAGGCAACAGAGGGTACCAATGGGGTAGAGAGGCAGCAGAGGGCTCCGGTGGGGTAGAGAGGCAGCAGAGGGCACCGGTGGGGTAGGGATGCAGCAGAGGGCACTGCTAGGGTAGAGAGGCAGCAGAGGATACTAATGGGGTAGAGAGGCAGCAGGGGGCACTGATGGGGTAGAGATGCAGCAGAGGGCACCAATGGAATTGAGAGGCAGCAGGGGGCACAGATGAGGTAGAGAAGCAGCAGAGAGCACCAATGGGGTAGAGAGGCAGCAGAGGGCACCAATGGGGTAGAGAGGCAGTAGGGGGCACGGGTGGGGTAGAGAGGCAGCAGAGGGCACTGATGCAGTAGAGAGGCAGCAGAGAGCACCGATGGGGTAAAGAGTTCCGGTGGAGGAGTGTAGCAGGCCAGACAACAGCAGAGCATACCAGAGGCTTTGTGGAGACATAGGCTCAGCTCAGGCGTAGTGATGGAACCTGAAAGTAGTGCCCTGGATTGTGGGAAAGGTTTTCATTACATAGGGAATACAGCCAGGTCTACAGACCCCACAAGAGGAGTAAACTTCTGTAACATCACCCACATCTAGCAGAGGGCGCTCTGATTCACACGTTTTGTCTCTCTGTTTGCAGCGGACGTGGCGTGGTCTCTGTTCCATAATCTGGGATTTCATCTGGACCTCATTGGCTTAATATTGGAGGAGCGGGGCTCTTCTCTGGACAAGGCAGCCCTGGAGGAGCTTGCAGAGGAGGAGGAAAAGGTCAGAGGATATGTAGGGTCTGCCATTGTATATACAATGTTTACATATAGTTCTATACTTCCTTTATAATAGAAGATACATGGTAAAGTTCTATGTGCTGCTCGTAGATCTATAGTGCTTTGTCTATGTTGTCTTCATTATGATCGGGGCTAAACATTACATAATATGTCTTTTTAGTCGGAAATCTGAAACTTTTCTGAATGTGTCACGTTTACTACATAAAGCCAGCAGGGGATGCAATGGATTCAGCTTACAATCATTTTACTACTATGTTGTGAATAGCCTGTAGTCTGATCTGGCGTGAAAACCCTCCATTCCTTCTCTTGGCATATTATACCAGGACATACTTGGTGTGACCAGGAGGTACTTGGTATATTCTACCAGGATGTTCTTGGTGTGACCAGGAGGTGCTTGGTATGTTCTATAAGAACATGCTTGGTGTGACCAGGAGGTACTTGGTATTTTCTACCAGTATATACTTGGTGTGACCAGACGGTACTTGGTATGTTCTACCAAGACATGCCTGAGGTGACCAGGAGGTACTTGCTATGGTCTACCAGGACATACTTGGAATGTTCTACCAGGGCGTGCTTGGTGGGACCAGGAGGTACTTGCTATGGTCTACCAGGACGTACTTGGTATGTTCTACCAGGACGTGCTTGGTGTGACCAGGAGGTACTTGGTATGTTCTACCAGTATGTAGTGGGTGTGACCAGGATGTAGCTGGTATTGTAAAATAAAGTGTGTCCCTTAGTGATAGGACTTGTCTCCTTTGTATTTTTATCCTGATCGAGTTTTGTGTTCTCAGAGAAAGTTGAGGAATCAGCAGGCAGAGGGGGCTGTAGGTGGTCTGCGGCTGGACATCCACTCTCTAACAGAACTACAGCGCAGGGGGTTCTGGCTACTGATGACTCACCGAAATACGGCTATACCCTCGGGATGATGGGAAATATGGTAAGTTCAGTCTTACATCTCCAGCCTGGTTAGTATACTATTGTAGGGGGAGGGTTGTGTACCATATGGTCAGGATGCTGGCTCTTGGTATGGTCAGAGTGTATTTAAGAAGCACTAATACTGAGGTACTGATATTGGGTTATTTATACTGAGGTACTGATACCGGGGAATTGATATTTGACTTGATACATCTACAGAGTGACCGGGGTTCTCTGTCTGCAGTGTTCAGTCCCTGCCCGGCCACCATCCTAATGCTGTACAAGGACCAGTCATTACACAGTGCAGTCAGAAGAGGTCAGTGCTGTGGGGTCATCCTGGACCGGACCTGTTACTACGCTGAGCAGTGGGGACAGAGGTCAGAACTGGGGTACTTTGTGCATGAAGGCAAGAAGGTAAGAGATTCCCTACAACAGGTAACATGGATCAATCCTTTCTATATTACATGGAGAGCTAATACCAAGAGATAGCGGAGGGCGCCAACATCAATCCCCAGTAACACACCCTCCCCCAAGGGCAAACGACTTCTGCCCCCAGGGCAGCTATAGCTTACAGTAAAGAAGCCCTCCCTGTACTGATCACCTCTCCTCCATTTATAAAGCACTTTCAGTAAAGACGTTATCCCTTTGCTGATCACCACTCCTCCATACACAGCTCTTACCGTAGAGAATCCCTCCTTGTACTGATCACCTCTCCTCGATAAGATAGCTGTGTACAGACCTTGAGAAATCCTTCTATTGACCATGCACCTTTTCTGTGCTCCACACAGGATGTCCTGTTTCTGGTGGAGTACCTACACCAGGCTGGAGGTTATGTCCTAGACGAGGTGATGGCCACGGAACACCTGAGGGTTGGAGATCGTGTGGTGCTGTTCCTGGATGAGGTATCTGTGGGAAGTCCTGGGGGTGTCCTCAGCTGCTGGGCTGTGATCTCACTATGCTCCCGTCTCCTCACAGGCACAGCACACTGCGTGTATGGAGAAGCACACCACCACCCATCTGCTGAACTTCACCCTGCGCCAGGTTCTGGGGGAGAGCGCGGCACAGCACGGGTCACATGTCACTACTGAGCGACTGCGGTTTGATGTCAGCGTCACGGTGAGGAGTGGGATAATACGTAGTGGTGGGAGCTAGAAAACTGCAAGCCTGTTCATTGAAGGGAGAAGATCTCTGAGGTAAATTGCCCAACCCCTAGTAGGATGGACACTAAAGGAAAAGTTGCTCCTCCCCCAGTTATCATTGCTCAAGGGGGACAGACACTGGAAAGCCTCCTCTACCAAGTGTCTCTTCCACTTCTTCCCAGTTGGAGTGGACTCTTCCCTGGTCAGTGGTGGGGTTGGGGGACTCTTTCTCCTCACTGGTTAGTGGTGGGATTGGGGGACTCTTTCTCCTCACTGATTAGTGGTGGGATTGGTAGACTCTTTCTCCTCACTGGTTAGTGGTGGGATTGGTGGACATCTCCTCCCTGGTTAGTGGTAGGATTGGTGGATTCAATTTCCTTCCTGGTTAGTGATAGGATTAGTGGACATCTACTCCCTGGTTAGTGGTGGGATTGGTGGACATCTACTTCCTGGTTAGTAGTGGGATTGGTGGACTCTTTCTCCTCCCTAGTTAGTGGTGGGATTGGGGGACTCTTTATCCTCCCTGGTTAGTGGTTGGATTGGTGGACATCTCCTCCCTGGTTAGTGGTAGGATTGGTGGACATCTACTCCCTGGTTAGGGGTAGGATTGGTGGACATCTACTCCCTGGTTAGTGGCGGGATTGGTGGACTCTTTCTCCTCCCTAGTTAATGGTGGGCTCTCCTACCTGGTTGGTAATAGGAGTTCCACATTTGTTTTTTTGCACCTGTTTACATGGAACCCCTCCAAAACAAAAAAAAACAGCAAACTATTGAACCTTCTGTAAATCCCCTCCCATGAGGTCTCAAGGAATAACTCCTCTCTGTTGTGTTCTCAGAAAGCCCCTCCCAGGAGGTCTCTGGGAATGTCCCCTTACTGGGTGTTTTTATGCTGACAGATTATTTGTCCCTTTTTGTATATTCTCTCACGCAGTTTGTATATTTTAGGGGCCGGTGAGCGGTCAGCAGCTGCAGGAAGTTGAGAAGAAGTTCCAAGACGTGATTGGACAGAATCAGGAAGTTTATACTGCGGAGATCCCACTCACAGATGCCAAAAGTATCCCGGGTCTTCGCAGTGTGGAGGAGGTATGTCATTTACATCACAATGCCCTGAATGGGTGTAATCCATCCAGAGTCCGGGGAGGGAACTCACAAGTTCTTTTACTATCGAGAGTCAGAGCAACAACCCCTCCCCCACCAGAACTGTGACTCCTCCCCCTTCTCCAAAGCACCGACTCCTCCCCCTTCAGAGCAGTGACTCCTTCTCTTCCAGAGCAATGACTCCTCACCCTCTCTTTATAGCAGTGACTCCTCCCCCTACCTACTCTGTTCAGGCTCTGTAGGAAGTTTTCAGTCAGAGAGTGACAGTCTGAAAGGAAGCAGCTTCCACTGTGCACCTTCTTTAGATAACCCACAGTGCTCTGGGAATTCCATGTTAGAAGTACGCCTGTTAAATGTTTATTTGTGAAGCTTCTTTCTTGTGAGAGAAATTCAAAATTCATATTTTTTGCTATATTTTAATTGGACCAAAAACTTCCAATGGGTTTGGGGGGTAGTGCTCTATCCTCCACCATCTAGTCTGGGAACCCTTTCCTTTTCTGTTTGTGATGTATCAATACCTCAGCCACCAATCAGATACAAACCTCCTTTAAATCTTTGAATCTGACTGGTGGTATATTAGGAGAGTGGAAGGATTTATGAAGAAGGCCACCTACACCACATGTCAGCTTCCCTCTGGAATCTGTCTGCAGTTATTGCACAAAACTTAGTGTTTTTCCACTTTTGCAGACAAAAAGAACTACATTTCCAATGAAAAATTGGGCCTGTGGTGATGTTGGTGGGTGGGAAGAGACAGCGCTGTCCATATGGCGTAGCTGTCAGTCAGTGCCTGTGGATGGTCACCACCGGATGCTGTGCAGATTGTAACCGCCTACTCAAGGAAGTCCGACATAATTGGGAGACATTTACCATAGGGTAATATTGGCAGCAGCCGCTCGCTGTACACAGGAGCGTCCCTCTGTCACATGGAGAGGGATGTTGGGGGATAAGAAGAAGGAGGAGAGTTTTTGTGATGGTAAGGCTGTACCTTGTATATAGAAATGTTTGCTTTCTGGATGGAGTTCCGCTTTAACAGACAGACCGGTGGGTGGACTGTACAGCATACCATTGGTGGTTGTGGCCTGGCATTCCTCTACCCCTGGTCTCCTCATTTCTCCCATCCCCCAGGTGTACCCAGATCCAGTACATATGGCCTCAGTGGGCGTTCTCATTCAGGAGATGCTGAGTCCGGCCTCCAGAGCTGCTCAACGGACGTCGGTGGAACTTTGCTGCGGCACGTAAGAGACAAGTTTTTCCCAATTGAATGTGTGTCCCGTGTGGTTTCTCCTTCCTGAAATATTCCTGGATCGCCTTCCCTCTCCTGGTTCCTCCTGGGTTCTCCTGATTACCCCTGCCCAAACTCCTTCTGGACTCTCTACCCCCGGATTCCTCCTGAGATTCTCCTGGATCCCCTTTAATTCTTTAATTTAAGATTCCCCCACCCCCCACTTTCTAATTTCTCCTGAGATTCTCTTGGATTCCCCAATATTCCACACCATTTCCTGATTCCTCCTGAGGTCTCCTGGATCCACCCCTCCTGCCAATTCTTTTCAAACTTTTCTGGATTCCCTTTCTCTATCCTGATTCTTCCTGATATTTCCATGGATTGCCCCTCAATTTCTCGAGATTCTCCTGGATTCTTCCACCTCCCCTTCCAGTCACCATTCTCCCCCATGTCTCTCTCCTGAAATTCTCCTGGATTCCCTTTAGTTCCTTCTATGATTCTCCTAGAATCCTCAACCCCACCGCCATGCTTTCCAATTCCTACTGATTTTTCCAAAGGTTTCCACCCCCCTTTGTGATTTCTACTGAGGATTCCCTCCCTCTATCCTGATTTTTCCTGAGATTTTCATGGATCCCCTTGAATTCTCTGGGATTATCCTGGATTTCCCCCTACCCCAAGATTCCTCCTTAGATTTCCTGCCACCAGTCTCCCCCACACATTTCCTCTAATACTTTCTCCTGTGTTCTATTCATCCATTGATTCCTCTCAGGGTTCTCCAAGACCCAACCCCTCCCACCTTTTCCTAGGTTTACTACCACTTCCTCCTGAGATTCTCTGGGATCCCCTTCCTGATCCTCTTGAGATTCTTCTGTATCCCCTAGATACCCCCTCCCGATTTCTCCTGAGGTTTCCTGGATTCCCTAAATGCACATCTAACTTGGAGCTAATATAGAGGAAACATGCATGTATTTTATGGTACAAATTTTATGTTGTATGTATATATACAGTATCCCACGAAAGTAAGTACACCCCTCAGTGACATTTGTGTAAATATTTTCTTCTATCTTTTCATGTGACAACACTGAAGAGATGACACTTTGTTACAATGTAAAGTAGTGAGTTTACAGCTTGTATAACAGTGTAAATTTACTGTCCCCTCAAAATAACTCAACACACAGCCATTAATGTCTAAACCGCTGGCAACAAAAGTTAGTACACCCCTAAGTGAAAATCTCCAAATTGGGCCCAATTAGCCATTTTCCCTCCCCAGTGTCATGTGACTCATTAGTGTTACAAGGTATCAGGTGTGAATGGGGATCAGGTGTGTTAAATTTGGTGTTATCACTCTCACTCTCTCATACTGGTCACTGGAAGTTCAACATGGCACCTCATGGCAAAGAACTCTCTGAGGATCTGAAAAAAAGAATTGTTGCTCTACATAAAGATGGCCTAGGCTATAAGAACATTGCCAAGACCCTGAAACAGCTGCAGCCCGGTGGCCAAGACCATACAGCGGTATAACAGGACAGATTCCACTCAGAACAGGCCTCGCCATGGTCCACCAAAGAAGTTGAGGTCAAGTGCTCAGCGTCATATCCAGAGGTCGTCTTTAGGAAATAGACATATGAGTGCTGCCAGCATTGCTGCAGGGGTTGTAGGGGTGGGGGGGTCAGCCTGTTAGTGCTCAGACCATACGCTGCACACTGCATCAAATTGGTCTGCATGGCTGTCATCCCAGAAGGAAGCCTCTTCTAAAGATGATGCACAAGAAAGTCACAAATAGTTTGCGGAAGACAAGCAGACTAAGGACATGGATTACTGGAACCATGTCCCGTGGTCTGATGAGACCAAGATAAACTTATTTGGTTCAGATGGTGACAAGCGTGTGTGGCGGCAACCAGGTGAGGAGAACAAAGACAAGTGTGTCTTGTCTACAGTCAAGCATGGTGGTGGGATTGTCATGGTCTGGGGCTGCATGAGTGCTGCCGGCACTGGGGAGCTACAGTTCATTGAGGGAACCATGAATGCCAACATGTACTGTAACATACTGAAGCAGAGCATGATCCCCTCCCTTCAGAGACTGGGCCGCAGGGCAGTATTCCAACATGATAACCACCCCAAACACACCTTCAAGACCACCACTGCCTTGCTAAAGAAGCTGAGGGTAAAGATAATGGACTGGCCAAGCATGTCTCCAGACCTAAACGCTATTGATCATCTGTGGGACATCCTCAAACAGAAGGTGGAGGAGCGCAAAGTCTCTAACATCCACCAGCTCCGTGATGTCATCATGGAGGAGTGGAAGAGGACTCCAGTGGCAACCTGTGAAGCTCGGGTGACCTCCATTCCCAAGAGGGTTAAGGCAGTGCTGGAAAATAATGGTGGCCACACAAAATATTAAAACTTTGGACCCAATTTTGAGATTTTCACCTAGGGGTGTACTCACTTTTGTCAGATACTGTATATACATTATATGGTAGGAACATATTATGTGGTAAATATAGAGAGAGGGCAAGGAAAGGAACATATGCAGAGAGAGGGGGAAGAGAGAGATGAGGGGGAAGGGAGAGGTGAGGGGGGAAGGGAGAGATGAGAGGGGGAAGGGAGAGATGAGAGGGGGAAGGGAGAGGGGAGAGGGGGAAGAGAGAGATGAGAGGGGGAAGGGAGAGGTGAGAGGGGGAAGGGAGAGGTGAGAGGGGGAAGGGAGAGGTGAGAGGGGGAAGGGAAAGGTGAAAGGGAATCGGCTGTGGAGAACAAGCTGGGAAGAAGTTGGTAATAATCACAGAATAAGGTTAAAAAATATACAAAACTTTATTGATTTCAGAGTAAAAAACCTCAATGGGGTAAATTTATAGAGAATAACACCTTCCAATAACTAGGTAATAATATTGGTAGCCCAATAATCAATCAGGATAATCAGGTCCCTTTGGGTAATGATCCATGACATGAAATTAATTTATCCATGGGTTGTTCTGATTACATTTAGATGATATAATAAAAATGGCAGCAAGTTGTCAGTGAAAGGCAAAGCGGCTGAATGGACTCGGCACAATGAAATCTTAGTAGCCGTGTTGGCAGAGAGTCATGCAGAGCAGAGATGGGGGAGTTGGCAGAAGTAAAGATGAACTTCTAGAAATGGGATCACTTGGCTAAGCTTGTCATTCAGGGGGATAAAGTTCTGGTTGTGGAACAAAAACTCTGATATAAGGCAGCAGAGAGCCGGCTATGAGATGTCCGTCTCTCCTTGGGATTGCTGATGAATCGGGTTCTGTTCTTATACAAGATAATGTCAGCAACATGGAGAAAGCAATTGCAGAGAGATGCAGAAAGAAGAGAGAGACACTGGGAGCCGGGAATGCCGTATATGTTAGATAGAGCCGCATCACTTTATTACATCCAAGGAGAGGAGAGAGAGAGTGCAGGGAGAGGACAGAGAGAGTGAGGGAAAAAGAGAGAAAATGCAACAAAAGGAGAGTGCAGGGGGAGGAGAGAGAGGTTGGAGAGTAGTATGGAGGATGGAGAGGAGGATGGGAAGGAATATAGAGGATGGAGAGGAGTATGGATAGGAGTGGAGAATGGAGAGGAGTATGGAGGATGGACAGTAGTATGGGGGATGGAGAGCAGTATGGAGGATGGAGATAAGTATGGAGGATGGAGAGCAGTATGGAGGATGGAGAGTAGTGTGGATGATGAAGAAGAGTATGGAGGATGGAGAGGAGGATGGAGAGGAGCATAGAGGATGGAGAAGAGTGGAGTATAAAGGATGGAGTGTAGTATGGAGGATGGAGAGTAGTACGGAGGATGGAGAGGATTATGGAGGATGGAGAGTAGTATGGAGGACGGAGAGGAGTATGGAGGATGGAGAGGAGTATAGAGGATGGAGAGGAGTATGGAGGACAGAGAGGAGTATGGAGGACGGAGAGGAGTATGGAGGACGGAGAGGAATATGGAGAATGGAGAGTAGTATGGAGGATGGAGAAGAGTATGGAGGATGGAGAGGAGTATGGAGGATGGAGAGGAGTATGGAGGATGGAGAGAAGTATGGAGGATGGAGAGCAGTATAGAGGATGGAGAGCAGTATGGAGGATGGAGAGCAGTATGGAGGATGGAGAGGAGTATGGAGGATGGAGAGCAGTATGGAGGATGGAGAGAAGTATGGAGGATGGGAGAAGTATGGAGGATGGAGAGGAGTATGGAGGATGGAGAGTAGTGTGGATGATGGAGAAGAGTATGGAGGATGGAGAGGAGGATGGAGAGGAGCATAGAGGATGGAGAGGAGTGGAGTATGGAGGATGGAGGATGGAGAGGAGTATGGAGGATGGAGAGGAATATGGAGAATGGAGAGGAGTATGGAGGATGGAGAGCAGTATGGAGGATGGAGAGCAGTATGCAGGATGGAGAGCAGTATGGAGGATGGAGAGGAGTATGGAGGATGGAGAGCAGTATGGAGGATGGAAAGAAGTATGGAGGATGTAGAGAAGTATGGAGGATGGACAGTAGTATGGAGGATGGAGAGCAGTATGGAGGATGGAGAAGAGTATGGAGGATGGAGAGGATTATGGAGGATGGAGAGGATTATGGAGGATGGAGAGGAGTATGGAGGATGGAGAGGAGTATGGAGGATGAAGAGGAGTATGGAGGATGGAGAGCAGTATGGAGGATGGAGAGAAGTATAGAGGATGGAGAGAAGTATGGAGGATGGACAGTAGTATGGAGGATGGAGAGCAGTATGGAAGATGGAGAGCAGTATGGAGGATGGAGAGAGAGTATGGAGGATGGAGAGGAGTATGGAGGATGGAGAGTAGTATGGAGGATGTAGAGGAGTATGGGGGATGGAGAGGAGTATGGAGGATGGAGAGAAGTATGGAGGATGGACAGTAGTATGGAGGATGGAGAGCAGTATGGAAGATGGAGAGCAGTATGGAGGATGGAGAGAGAGTATGGAGGATGGAGAGGAGTATGGAGGATGGAGAGTAGTATGGAGGATGTAGAGGAGTATGGGGGATGGAGAGGAGTATGGAGGATGGAGAGGAGTATGGAGAGTAGTATGGAGGATGTAGAGGAGTATGGGGGATGGAGAGGAGTATGGGGGGTGGAGAGGAGTATGGAGGATGGGGAGGAGTATGGAGGATGGGGAAGAGTATGGAGAGGAGTATGGAGGATGGAGAGGAGTATGGAGGATTGAGATTGGAGGATGGAGAGGAGTATGAAGGATGGAGAGTAGTATGGAGGATGGAGAGTAGTATGGAGGATGGAGAGGAGTATGGAGGATGGAGAGGAGAAGGACAGCAGTAAGAGGATGATGCGGTCTCTTTCTCTGTATTAGTGATTGTTCCATTTGGCTTTTATTGATGAGAAACTTTAGAAAATGTCTTTTTCCTGCCATGAATGAATCCTAATAATGAGTCGGATCCTCATCATCATCATAGTAAGTATTGATAATATTGGGAAGTGTGGAATCCTACAGAGGGGAGAAGAGGGAATTCACAATGGGAGGCGACCATTATATCCATGAAGAGTAGAAGACTTTCCTTTAGAGGGTTGCAGAGAAATCTGAGGTTTTGGTGAGGACATCCTCTATACGTGGAAGAGGTCCAGCAGACCCAACACCGGGACACAATTACCAGACAAATCTCTGGCCATCTACATAGATAATTGTACAATTACACCGAGATATTACATTGTATACATTCCATGAAATGTTTCATCAATACATAGATATGTGAATGTGATTTGTATTTGCCAAGTTGTCTCCAGTGGTAATAAGGATGGAGGAAATGATTAAGATGATAATAAGGTCACTGATGTGACTTGGGTGCCGGATAGAGCAGAGGAGGAAAGTGAGGGTGAGGCACAACCCCAAGGAGGCAGCCATCATGGAAGAGTAGAGAGCAGCCACTCTATTCCATCACATTGTGGAGCTGTCATCTCCCGGCCCACTTCCCACAGCTCAGCTGTCTGGACCTTTTTTATTACATCTGCAGCCGATCGCACTGTTGCAATTTGAAACATTGTCTCAGACACATCAAGCGTGGCAAAAACACCAACCATTTGGGTACCACATGCTTGACAAGGCATTTAACCTCCCACCACTCAACCTATTGGCAAGAGCACCAAAGTCTGCCAAAGAGACACCAGAATTTATCCAACAAATCTCTAATCCTGTTCCCAGTGCTCTACATTGTGACCTCATCGTACGGACCGCCCCCCCAAGCCATTATTTATAAAGAAAAAAAATTGACATTTAAATATTTTTTTCCTGCAAGCTTTCTTTTATAAATGTCAGTTTTGCTGCAGCAGGTTCTATACAGGGTACAGATGGGCCATTTTACAGGCAAACTAAGGAGACCCCCCGGCACTATATTTAACCACATGCCAACCACCGCACGCACATTTACCTCGGCAGAATGGAACGGGCAGGCAACGGAACATACACATACATCTCATTGAATTTGCCGCCTAGTGGGCACATGCCCACCTTGGGAGGCAGAACGGGGAAACAAGGCACTTCCCTGTTCTGCCTAGCAATATGACAGGGATCTACTGATCCCAGTGATCGGGAGCGGTGATCTCTGTCATGTTGTAGTGAGCCCATCCCCCCTACAGTTAGAACACATCCAGGGAACACACTTAACCCCTTGATCACCCCCTAGTGTTTAACCCCTTCCCTGCCAGTCACATTTATACAGTAATCAGTGGCTATTTGTATCTCTGATCGCTGTATAATTGTCAATCGTCCCAAATTAGTGTCAAAAGTGTCCGATCTGCCCGCCATGTCACAGTCCCAATAAAAATCACAGATCGCCGCCATTACTAGTAAAAAAAAAAATAATAAAAAAATGCCATAAAACTATCCCGTATTTTGTAGATGTTATAACTTTTGCGCAAACCAATCGATAAATGCTTATTGTGATTTTTATTACCAAACATATGTAGAAAAATACATTTTGGTCTAAACTGAGGAAGAAATTATTTTTTTTAATATATTTTTGCGGATATTTATTATAGCAAAAAGTAAACAATAATGTTTTTTTTTAAATGGTTGCTCTTTTTTTGTTTATAGCGCAAAAAATAAAAACTGCAGAGGTGATCAAATACCACCAAAAGAAAGCTCTATTTGTGGGAAGAAAAGGACGTCAATTGTTTGGATACAACATCGTAAGACTGCGCAATTGTCAGTTAAAATAAAGCAGTGCCAAATCGCAAAAAAATGCTCTGGTCAGGAAGGGGGTAAATCCTTCCAGGGCTGAAATGGTTAAACAATTTTCTTTTTATTGTTTAACTTTAAGCATCATTAAAATCACTTCTCCTTTAAAAAAGATTGTTTAACAAAAAAAATCTCATTGATGTCCCCCAGGGCAGTACCGGGCCCCCATACCCTCTTCATGGCCATTTACTTGCATTAAAAGCCTTCTAAATGGGGACTTATGCAGTTCAGGTCCCATAAACTACAATGAGGTTTGTCATTCGGGTCCAATTTTTTGTGATGTTTGAAAGTTCTGATATGAAAAGAACAAGAGGGTGTTTGGCCCATCACTAGTGACTACACGTAATGCTCTGCAGTGGGATGGGTGACACGTAATACTCTGCAGTGGGATGGGTGACACGTAATACTCTGCAGTGGGATGGGTGACACGTAATACTCTGCAGTGGGATGGGTGACATGTAATGCTCTGCAGTAGGATGAGTGAAACATAATACTCTGCAGTGGGATGGGTGACACATAATGCTCTGCAGTGGTTTGGTTGACACGTAATGCCCTGCAGTGGGATGGGTGACACCTAATGCTCTGCAGTGGGTTGGGTGACACCTAATGCTCTGCAGTGGGTTGGGTGACACCTAATGCTCTGCAGTGGGATTGGTGAAATGTAATGCTCTGCAGTGGGATGGGTGATAGGTAATGCTCTGTAGTGGGATGGGTGGTGTGAAATGCTCTACAGTGGGATGGGTGACACGTAATGTTCTGCAGTGGGATGGGTGACACATAATACTCTGCAGTGGGTTGGGTAACACATAATGGTCTGCAGTAGGATGGGTGACATGTAATGCTCTGCAGTGGGATGGGTGACACATAATGCTCTGAAGTGGGATGGGTGACACATAATGCTCTGCAGTGGGATGGGTGACACATAATGCTTTTAGGTGGGATGAGTGACACGTAATGCTCTGCAGTGGGATGGGTGACATGTAATGCTCTGCAGTGGGATGGGTGACATGTAATGCTCTGCAGTGGGATGGGTGACACGTAATGATCTGCAGTAGGATGGGTGATATGTAATGCTCTGCAGTGGGATGGGTGACAGGTAATGCCCTGCAGTGGGATGGGTGACACATGGTGCTCTGCCTTAGGATTGGTGACATGTAATGCTCTGCAGTGGGATGGGTGATATGTAATGCTCTGCAGTGGGATGGGTGACACAGAATCTGCCAGGGGTGGCTGTCACTCCTAGAGAGGAGGCGGGGCTCCAATCAGATGACAATGGAGACGGAGCTGTAGCGGTGATGTTATGTGCGGTGCAGCCAGTGTGTCACCGTAGACTTGTAGTACAATAGATGGGAGTGCACATGCGCGGGTGCCCCTTTCAGATCAGTGCTGTGAAGGGGGCACCGGTCACACAACAACACAGGAAGTGGGCAATACTGAGCAGAAATGACGCCATTTAGATGAGGAAAATAATACAAAGATTACTATTACTGGAGTTCTATATTTAAGGATTAGAAAGAGAAAATAAAAGCTGAGAGTTCATATGACTTTACTCTGATATCATTCCATTCCGGACATTCTCTTCATATCCAGATCCGTGTATTACCTGAGAGGGGGAGGGGCTACCACACATCATCTTCTTATATTCTTCTGTCTATAGATACATACCAGTATCCATCCCTTCATAGAAGAATAAAATGAGAGTGTTAGAGGAGGAAATGTTGCTGTGATGATGGAGGGGGAGGAGCTCATACTGTGCTCTGTAAGAAATGATGGAAAAGTGAGGGGCCCTCACCATGGCAGGGGCCACACACTCATGTCCATCCAACCATTGGGATAGCAGACTGTATGACTAGTGTGCTGGGCTGTCATGTGTACAGGATGAGAGCACACATCTGATTGGCTCAGTTATACTGGCACATTGGATGGACCTCGGGGGATGGGGGGTTATTTTTCTGTAAAGGTAAAACCTTGTGGAAGATTGGAGGACCTGACTAAGATTATTATTGGTGGATCTGATTTTCCCCATCCCCCATCTGTAATGATAAAACTTGGGATGAGGAATAGATTCTCCATCATCTGGGAAATCTGTGACTGGCCCAGGAAATCTCAATCATCTCTCTCATTATCTGTAGAACTACAGAGACCTCCAATGGGTTCTACAGAAATTGTATAGAATGTTTGTCACCCGTCCTTCCATTTTCATTACAGTGCAGCCCGCATGTCAGAAGACCTCCCAACAATGTCCCACCTCCATCATCTCATCACCATCCAATGTTGTCTACATTTTACTATTCACATTCTAAGACTTAGTATGTGTGTTACCTCCAATAGAACAGATCTTACCGTCTATACACATAGAAGCCGGCATTCCGGAGGACCTCACAACGTCGTCTCACTTCTGACTCCGACATCTTCTTATCATCATACAACATTATATACAGAGAGGTCAGAGTTCGGTTTGTGGAGATAACGGAGCAAAGATCATCACAGCTCCATAATGTCCCTGTACAGACTATAATCCTGGAGGGAGAAGAAGGAAAGAGATGAAATGTTCTTCCAGGGAGGGGCAGAGGTAGACACATCCAATGAATAATCAGTGGGCGGGGTCTTAGAGAATGAAATGTTCTTCCAGGGAGGGGCAGGAGTAGACACATCCAATGAATAATCAGTGGGCGGGTCTTAGAGAATGAAATGTTCTTCCAGGGAGGGGCAGAAGTAGACACATCCAATGAATAATCAGTGGGCGGGGTCTTAGAGAATGAAATGTTCTTCCAGGGAGGAGCAGAAGTAGACACATCCAATGAATAATCAGTGGGCGGAGTCTTAGAAAATGAAATGTTCTTCCGGGGAGGGGCAGAAGTAGACACATCAAATGACATTTATATATATTTTATATCTCAGATTGAAATCTTCCCTTCCTCCTCCCCGGGGGTGGAGCTCGTCATTTCTGCTCTGCAATGTCTCCTGGGAGATTGATCGGCATCGCCGGGCCATACCATCCCGTTATTTGTAAACCAGAAATGACGTAATGTGAGGCAGCGGCCATTTATAAAAAGGGTAACCAGGCTTTTGTTGCCATGGTGACCAAATCTTCTTATACACATGATGGGCGGTGGGGGAGGGGCTGAAACATCTCATCTCTCATAACATACAAAGCCCGGGGGGGCGGAGGGGACACACCATTACTAATCATTTATAATACAGGAATAGGAGGGGGAAGTTTTGATGGGACAATTTTGATGAGGCAATAGGATGGGGCAATTTTGGGGCAACAAGATGGGTGCAGCTTTCATGTTCAGTTTTGATGGGGGCAGTTTTGATAGGGCAATTTGATGGGACAGTTTTCATGGTAGCTGTTAATGGAGCAATTTTGATGGGGACAAGTTTGATGACGGCAATAGGATCGGGCATTTTTTGGGGGGGCAATATGATGGGGCAATAGGATGGGAGCAGTTTTGATGGGGCAGTTTTGATGGGGGCAGTTTTGATGGGGCAATTTTGATGGGGCTATTTTGATAGTGGGAGTATAATAGGGCCATTTTGATTGGGAAGTTTTGATGGGGCAATAGGATGGATGGGGGCAGTTTTGATTGGGGCAGTTTGATGGGGCAATAGGATAGGGCACGTTTGAGGGTGGCAGTAGAATGGGGCTATAGGATGGGGCAGTTTTGATGGGAGCAATATGATGGGGCAATTTTGATAGTAGCAGCACGATGGGGCAATTTTGATGGGGGCAATTTGTTGGGGCAATTTTGATGGGGGCAATATGATGGGGTGATTTTGATGGGGGCAATTGTGATAGGGGCATTTTGATGGGGGTAGTATTATGGGGCAATTTTGATGGGGGCAATAGGATGGGGCAGTTTTGATGGGGCAATTTTAATGGGGGCAGTTTTGATGAGGCAATTTTATGGGACAGTTTTGATGGCGCAGTTTATTGAGGGCAATAGGATGGGGCAGTTTTGATGGGGCAATTTTATGGGGCAGTTTTGATGGGGCCATTTTGATGGTGGCAGTATGATGGGGCAGTTTTGATGGGGGCAATAGGATGGGGCAGTTTTGATGGGGCAATAGGATGGGGCAGTTTTGATGGGGGCAATTTTGATGGGGCAGTTTTGATGGGGCAATTTTATGGGGCAGGTTGATGAGGGAAAATGGATGGGGCAGTTTTGATGGGGCAATTTTATGGGGCAGTTTTGATGGGGCAGTTTGATGAGGGCAATAGGATGGGACAGTTTTGTTGGGGCAATTTTATGGGGCAGTTTGATGAGGGAATTTGGATGGGGCAGTTTTGATGGGGCAATTTTATGGGGCAGTTTTGATGGGGCCATTTTGATGGTGGCAGTATGATGGGGCAGTTTTGATGGGGCAGTTTTGATGGGGGCAGTTTTGATGGGGGCAATTTTATGGGGCAGTTTTTATGGGGCTATTTGATGTTGGCAGTATGATGGGTCAGTTTTGATGGGTCAGTTTTGATGGGGGCAGTTTTGATGGGGCCATTTTATGGGGCAGGTTGATGAGGACAATAGGATGGGGCAGTTTTGATGGGGCAATTTTATGGGGCAGTTTTAATGGGGCAGTTTGATGAGGGCAAAAGGATGGGACAGTTTTGATGGGGGTAATAGGATAGGGCAATTTTGATGGGGGTAATATGATGGTGGCAGTATGATGGGGCAATTTTGATGGGGCAGTTTTGATAGCGGTAATATGATGAGGCAGTTTTGATGGGGCAATTTGGTGGGGCAGCTTCTGCAAAAGGTAATTACTTTTTAAACAATGCTAATTGTAAATGATAAATGATTTCTGTACAGATGTTTTATATATATATATATATATATATATATATATATATATATATATATATATATATATGATATGGACATTCTCTGTATTGGTGATTTAAGCACAAGAGACTCCATTTTGTTCTGACTGTTGAAATGTGTTCTGTGATCTTCACCTCACACACAGACACATCTTCTACTAGAATCTCTCTCTGTCTCTACTCCCCCCTCCCCCTCAAGGTTTTACTTTTACAATTGTTCTATTCTCCAGATTTTAATAATATATTTATATTTCTTAGACCCCTTTCACACTGGGGCGGTTTGCAGGCGGTATTGCGCTAAAAATACTGCCTGCAAACCGCCCCTAAACAGCCTCCGCTGTTTGTTCAGTGTGAAAGCCCGAGGGCTTTTAATAACTTTTAATAACATCTCACACCTCCCCTTTCTCATCTATGTATAAAATAACATGTAATAATACATTTTTGCATGGAACGAACATTTTACACACAGTGATTGAGTCCTGTGAATCTCTTCCTGCAGCTTCACTATTAACTTTTGTTTTAGAGAAATAATTCCATAACAATATATATATATATTGTAATGTTTGGGGAACCAGCTAGATCGCAGGACACAGGCTTTTCACTCAAAAGGAGATTTATTGAACTTAAATAGCTTTACAGCAGCAAAAACAAAAGAAAAAGGTTTCAGTCTCACCAACTTGCAAAGTCCAGAACTGCTATTGCAGTTAAACAGTCCTTAGTTTCTGTTGCAGGTAGATTCCCCTAGCAGGAGGCTTCCAGGCAGGACACTGCTATTCAATGTTGCTGCACATCAAAACACCATCCACCATCCACATTATCCTCTACACTCCTCCACACCCTCTCTAACTTCCTGTCTTGTTTTGAAACCCACTTCCTCTTACAGGTGAGTTAACCCTTTTTTTGTTCCCTTAAAGGGACCACAGTCCAAACAGAGGGGAAACATAGCGTCCTTCCAGGACCCAGCCATGGCGTCCTGTACATATCCCCCCTGTGCCCCAACGCCATGGAGGTGGAGGCAACAGTGAAGCTCAAACAATGGACTTGAGAGAGTGCATCTGCATTTTGATGCAGTCTCCCGGGCCTATGCTCTACTACAAATTTAAATTCCTGGAGTGCCAGGAACCACCGAGTAACCCTGGCAATATTCCCTTTACCCTGTCTCAACCATGTTAAAGGGGCATGGTCAGAAATCAGCCTAAACTTCCTCCCCAAAAGGTAATATCTGAGGGACTCCAGAGCCCACTTAATGGCCAGACACTCTCGTTCAGTTATAGCGTAGTTTTTCTCCGCTGGTGTTAACATCCTACTGAGGAAGACTACCGGGTGCTCCTCTCCATGAACAACCTGTGACAACACCGCTCCCAATCCTACATCGGAAGCATCAGTTTTGGACAACAAACTCTTTTGAAAAATTGGGTGCAACCAGGACAGGGTGTTGGCACAGTGCGGACTTGAGCTCCAAAAAGGCCTTCTCAGCGTCTGCATTCCACTCCACCATGACCGATTTCCGACCCTTAGTCAGATCGGTCAATGGAGCCGCCAACGTGGCAAAGATGGGTACAAACCTCCTGTAGTATCCCACCATGCCCAAGAATGCACGTACCTGCTTTTTTGTGAGGGGACGGGGCCAACTCTGTATAGCCTCTACCTTGCTGACCTGAGGTTTCACCACCCCTCTACCCACGATATAGCCCAGGTATTTCACCGCCTACCTGCTTTTTTGTGAGGGGACGGGGCCAACTCTGTATAGCCTCTACCTTGCTGACCTGAGGTTTCACCACCCCTCTACCCACGATATAGCCCAGGTATTTCACCACCTTCATTCCCAAAGTACATTTTCAGGGTTTATTGTAAACCCCTCCTTCCAAAGAGAGTCCAGCACTGCCTGGACTTTGGGAAAGTGTGATTCCCAGTCTCTGCTAAAAATGACTATGTCGTCCAAGTACACCGAGGCATACTTCCAGTGAGGTCGTAAAATCCTATCCATTGCTCGCTGGAATGTGGCTGGAACAGTTTGCAATCCAAAAGGCATCCTTTTGTACTGAAAACTCCCCTCTGGGGCAGAAAGAGCAGTTTTCTCCCTAGCAGCCTTAGTCAACGGGATTTGCCAATATCCCTTGGTAAGGTCTAATGTAGTGATAAACCTGGCTGGACCTAGTCTCTCAATAAGCTCATCTACCCGGGGCATGGGGTAGGCATCAAACCGTGAAACTTCATTAAGTTTCCGGAAATCATTGCAGAATCGCAGAGTCCCGTTGGGCTTCGGTACCAACACAATCGGGCTCGACCACTCACTCTGCGATTCTTCAATAATCTCCAGGTCTAACATCTTCTTCACTTCCTCTGAAACAGCCTTCCTTTGGGCCTCTGGGATGCAGTAGGGCCGGACAAAAACTTTGACTAATGGTTCCGTGATGATATCATGCTCTACGGTACTCGTGAGCCCTGGCAAGTCTGAAAATGTTTCTTTATTTCTCTGCAAGAACTCCTTTGCCTGCTGACTTTGGGTTTTAGACAGGGTATTGGCTACTTGGACACTCTCCACCCCAACCCGAGGCTCCAATCTTGCACTAGCCAGGGAGGTCACTGGTTCCCTCTCTATCCAGGGCTTTAACAAATTTACATGATATATTTGATAGGGTTTCCTCTTACCCGGTTGGTGGACTTTATAATTCACCTCTCCCACTTTTTCTACAACTTCAAAGGGGCCTTGCCACCTGGCTAAGAATTTACTTTCCATAGTGGGAATCAACACCGCTACTCGATCCCCCACTTGGAAGTTCCTTATTTTAGCAGCCCTATTATAGACTCGTTGTTGAGCCTCCTGGGCTTTTTGTAAATGTTCCTTGACTAGTGGCAACACAGTTCGGATCCTCTCCTGCATTTGGGAAACATATTCAAGAACACTCTTATGCTGACTAGGTTCACTTTCCCATTCCTCTTTAACAAAATCCAGTAATCCGCGAGGTCTCCGCCCATATACCAACTCAAAGGGTGAAAACCCAGTGGAGGCCTGGGGCACTTCCCGGATAGCAAACAGGAGAGCTGGTAACAGGCAGTCCCAGTCTTTCCCATCCCTTTGTACAACTCTCTTGAGCATAGATTTAAGGGTCTTATTAAAGCGTTCTACTATTCCATCCGTTTGGGGATGGTAGACCGATGTGCGCAGCTGTTTAATCCGGAAGAGCGTGCACACATCGGCCATAACCCTCGACATAAACGGGGTGCCCTGGTCCGTTAGTATTTCCTTGGGAAAACCAGTCAATGTAAACAACTGGAATAATTCCCGGGCCATAGCCTTAGAGGAGATATTCCGCAGGGGTAGCGCCTCAGGATATCGGGTGGCATAGTCGAGAATCACCAGTATGTAGGAGTGACCTCGAGCCGACTTTACCAAGGGACCCACTATATCCATGGCTATCCTTTCAAATGGGACCTCAATTATTGGCAGAGGGACCAAAGGATTCCAGAAGTGGGTCACCGGAGCAGTCAACTGACAGGTGGGACAAGAGGTACAGTATCTCCTTACCTCTGCTTTCAGACTTGGCCAGTAAAACCGGTTGGTGATCCGTGCCTCCGTCTTTTCAACTCCCAGGTGTCCCCCTAAAACATCATCATGGGCCAGGTCCAGGACCTTGCGTTTATACTGTTGTGGTACCAATAATTGCTCTACCACATTTTCTCTCACTTTGGTAACCCGATAAAGCAATTCATTACATATTGCAAAGTGTAGCCACCGCTCATTCGCACCTGGCTCTTGGGGAACCCCATTTATTACTACAACCTGTTCCCGTGCATGGGCCAAAGTGGGGTCCTGCATCTGGGCAGTACCAAATGCCCCCTGCGGAACACCCAAAACCGGTAGGGCAGGGGTAACGGCCACTTCCTCATCCTCTTCCCCAAGCATTACCTGAAGTGGGGAAGGTTCCCCCCCTCTTCAGTGTTCAGGTAGGTCTGTGAACCACACATTTTGACACCCTTAATAATATCAGCACTACTTTCATCACCATTAACCAAATCATTAGCATTTTCAAGAACATTCAGCATTTCAGGGTTATTTCTCTCAACAGTAGGAACAGAGGGACTAGTTTCTCCCCAGTCTCTGGACCATCCAGGTAGTTCTCCTTGTCCCCACAGTTTTGCAAATAATGGACAGTCTCGTCCTATGATAACATCATGTACTAAGTTCTTTACCACCCCCACCTCTTGAGTACCAGTGCCACATGCTGTGGAGATGGACACCGAGATGAGAGGGTACTCTCTAGTGTCCCCGTGAATGCACACCACCCGTAAAGTTTTTCTTACCAGACCGATCCTCCCAATTACTCTAGGATGGACCAGGGTTACCATGCTTCCGGAGTCCAGGAAAGCTCGGGCAGGGAGGTGGTTCACTTGGACTTCACACTCAAATTTCTCTTCTCCAAGATCAATATGTGTTGTGCATGCTTTCTGGACATAAAAAGGCCCCCCCCATGGGCTCCTCTTGCAGTGGGCAGTGGGCCCGGGTATGGCCTCAGGAATGACATCGCCAACATTGTACATCCCCTCCTCTCCGAACAGGAACAGATCACTGAGAAGGTATCGGGAGTGACTCTTGACCTTCCGGGGTGTTGGTTCCAGGGCTCCAGGGAATGTCCTTTCGAAGGGCAGCAGTCGAACGAATAGGCCGTGGCAGACTGGGTCCTTGGCGCTTAGAAGGGCCAAGCAGATTCTCCACCACTGTGTATCATTCCACCATCTCGACAAGGAGGTTCACTGTTTTGGGGTCTCCATGGCTGACCCACCGTTGAAGGTCGTCTGGCAGTGACCTTAAGTATCGGTCCAGCACGACCCGCTCCACGATTTGGAGGCCAGACAACATTTCAGGCTGCAGCCATTTTTTTACCAGTTGCACCAGGTCATGCATTTGAGACCGTGGTGGACGATCTGGATGATACTTCCATTGGTGCACTCGTTGGGCCCGAACAGCTGTAGTTACCCCCAAACGAGCCAATATTTCTGCCTTTAATGTTTGATAGTCTTTAGCGTGATCTGGTGGCAGGTCGAAGTAGGCTTTTTGAGGATCTCCGGTTAGGAAGGAGCAATTAGGCCGGCCCACTGGTCCTGGGGCCACCCTTCCCTCTCTGCCATCCTCTCAAATGTAGCAAGAAATGCCTCTACATCATCACTCAGGGACAACTTCTGCAAAAAATGGCTTGCCCTCACGGTCACCTGGTTGCCAGGGGCAACAGCCGCTTGCTCACGGCCCTGAGACAGCTGCTGCACTACTTCTTTTAAGGCAGTCACCTGAGCCTGCATAACCTCTTGCTGGGTCGCTTGCTGGGCTGCCAACTGGGCCACCAACAGGCGAGTGTTTTCTTGCTGTGCCTCCAGCTGGGTTGTTAAGCACTGATTAGCTTCCTCATGGCGAGTCTGCGCTTGTATATTAGCCAAGGCCAGCTGTTTAATTAGCTCCTCCATTGCTTCAGCTTTCAGGGTTTGTGCGGCTTTAACCCAGGACATAAATCCACTGTACTGTCCCTTTAAATGTCAGTTTTAAGTCCAATACACAAACAGAAAAAAAAAAAACAGCAAGAAAAATGCCTGTTACTCTGTCGTGCCCGCATTCTCCACCACTTGTAATGTTTGGGGAACCAGCTAGATCGCAGGACACAGGCTTTTCACTCAAAAGGAGATTTATTGAACTTAAATAGCTTTACAGCAGCAAAAACAAAAGAAAAAGGTTTCAGTCTCACCGACTTGCAAAGTCTAGAACTGCTATTGCAGTTAAACAGTCCTTAGTTTCTGTTGCAGGTAGATTCCCCTAGCAGGAGGCTTCCAGGCAGGCCACTGCTATTCACTGTTGCTGCACACCAAAACACCATCCACCATCCACATTCTCCTCTACACTCCTCCACACCCTCTCTAACTTCCTGTCTTGTTTTTAAACCCACTTCCTCTTACAGGTGAGTTAACCCTTTTTTGTTCCCTTTAAGGAACCACAGTCCAAACAGAGGGGAAACATAGCGTCCTTCCAGGACCCAGCCATGGCATCCTGTACAATATATATATATCTGCACAGAAACAAGGGATATCATTTACAATTATCATCTTTTATAAAGTAATTACCTTTTGCAGGAGATTTTTGTATTTCTAGATTTATAATCTTTGTAAATGTAGATAAACTTCCTGCTTCCTGGAGGGGGAGGGGAGGTTTCCATAGCTAAGGGGCGGAGACTTCCTCTGACACTGCTGTTGCTATGGTAACCCAATCTACAACCTATTACACGGCTCGTGCTGCTCTGAGCATGTGCAAGATCTGGAGGTGCATGCTGGGTAACCATGGTGTGACAGACCTAGCCGGGAAAGAGACTTTTGGAGGGGACTGTATGCTAGCCTCTTGCCAATCGATCGTGGGCCCTTGCATTTAGGGGAACGGTGCTCTTTGTGAGCTGTATGCCTGGGGACCCTTGAGGTGGTATTACTGTGGATTCGGGTCCTGGTCCCCCAGGACACACAGACTCTGGGGACCCTGGATTTGCCATATTGGAATAGTGGCTGATTCATAATGCTGGGACAGATACTGTTAGGAGATGCTGATGTAAATTCAAACACCTGTCTGTCTATTGTCTGCTAAAATGTGTATTGTAACTAAGTCTACTATGGGATCTAAGAGTCATTAGATCCCCATTGTTATTTGTGTTAATTAACTCTGCTATTGTGTGAAGAAGAGTCTATGTTGATTGTGCTAATGTTGTAATATTGCTGTAATATTGGATTTTCTGAACTACAAGACGGCCAGTCTGGCCTAAAGGTCATGTCTGAGTCATCTAGGCTGTCTAAAGGGATTAGTTAATTAGCTCATGTTAATTAGGTTAATTAGGTTACAGGTGTATTGTTAGAGTAATATGAGCCGGAGGTATGCACCTCCACTTTTAGTGTATAAAAGCCTGTATTTTCCAATAAAAGAGATTCCTGTTTGAACTTACATACAGCCTGCCTGGTGTTTGTTCTGAGCTATCACAACTGGGTTAGAACGGCACATAGCTGAAGTTCTAATCCTGGAGCATTGGATGACCGAACCATCAGACGTTGCAATCTGATTCAATAGCTGCAGAGGAGTGTCGGGAGAGTGGAACCGAGCGAGCAAAGGGAGCCACAGGGAAGTCCCATCATGTCCCGTGCGTCAGTGGGGGCGGGGTCACCGGGTGGCCCCGCCCCTCGTTATTTAAGAACCGTCAGACGAGGAGACACCGTCACACAGCGGGAGCCTCCCTCCATGCCAGCATGGGTGCGGAGCGGCCCGGAGAAGAAAATGAAGAGAAGAAAAGAAGGAAGAAGAGCAGAAGAAGAAGATAAAGAGAAGAGCGGGAGCCTCCCCCCATGCAATGGGTGCGGAACGGCCCGAGGAGAAAAAGATAGAAGACGCCGCGGAGGAGATGCTGGACGAGAACGCCGGAGGAAGAACCAGAAGAGCCAGAAGAACCAGAATAACCAGAAGATGAAGGAAGAAAGAAGAAAGAAGAAGCATTTAAATAAAGGAATTGTCAAAAACTGTCTCTTGTCATTTTTAACATTTTTGACAGTTTTTTAGTGAAATGGTAGGGGTAAGTACCCCCTTACCATTTCACACAGGGGGGGCCGGGATCTGAGGGGTCCCCTTGTTAAAGGGGGCTTCCAGATTCCGATAAGCCCCCCGCCCGCAGACCCCCACAACCACCGGCCAGGGTTGTGGGGATGAGGCCCTTGTCCTCATCAACATGGGGACAAGGTGTTTTGGGAGGCTACCCCAAAGCACCCTCCCAATGTTGAGGGCATGTGGCCTGGTACGGTTCAGGAGGGGGAGGCGCACTCTCGTCCCCCCCTCTTTTCCTGCGGCCTGCCAGGTTGCGTGCTTGGATAAGGGTCTGGTATGGATTTTTGGGGGGACCCCACGCCGTTTTTTTATTTTTTTGGCGCGGGGTTCCCCTTAAAATCCATACCAGACCTGAAGGGTCTGGAATGGAATTTAGGGGGAACCCCACGTCATTTTTTTTTTAAATTTTGGCCGGGGTTCCCCTTAATATCCATATCAGACCTGAAGGGCCTGGTATGGAATTTAGGAAGACTCCCACGTCTTTTTTTTTTTTTAATTTTGGTTCGGGGTTCCCCTTCGGGGAATTCCCATGCCGTTTTTATCAATGAACTTCTATGTGTATTGTCGGCAATGCAATAGCCGCGGGTAGTTTTAAATGAGTTTTTTCCTTCAAAATGTCATTTTGCTGTCAGACTGTTCTAAACACAGGAAACATGCACCCCTTTACAGGCATACTATAGACACCCCCCAGCTACTTAATTTAAAGGGATATTACACTTTTATTGTTTGACTTTAAGCATTATTAAAATCACTGCTCCTGAAAAAACGGCCGTTTTTAAAATTTTTTTTTGCATTGATCCATGTCCCCTGGGGCAGGACCCAGGTCCCCAAACACTTTTTATGACAATAACTTGCATATTAACCTTTAAAATTAGCACTTTTGATTTCTCCCATAGACTTTTAAAGGGTGTTCCGCGGCATTCGAATTTGCCGCGAACACCCCAAATTGTTTGCTGTTCGGCGAACTTGCGAACAGCCAATGTTCGAGTCGAACATGAGTTCGACTCGAACTCGAAGCTCATCCCTAATCTCTGATAGTCAGTGAAGGGGGGAGGGGATGAAAGCCAATAACAGCGAGTGACCTGAAGGACTATGATGGGAACTCCCAGTGTAACTGGCCAATCAGAAGTCTGTCTTTGTATAACTTTCATCTAGGTGACATGTCTGGATCCCTCACATAGAAGATTTATACCAGAATCCTGCAGAATATTATATCATTTATAGGATAATTCTCACCTCAGCCACTGCAGAGTACAGCCAGGATGTCTGAGCCCCTCACATAGAAGTTTTATTCCAGAGTCTTCCAGATTATTCCTTGATAATTCCAGTCTGGTGAGGGATCGATTATTGATAAGAATGAATCTGAGATCATCACAGCTGGAGGAAGTCACACCACAATCATAGAACCTGCAGAGACAAATCCAGACACATGATATTATATTATAAGATGAATATGAGGAATTATTCCCATTTAGTGAATAGTAACATAACATCACTAGAGCGGAATATACAGGATATACAGAATGTTATACAGAGGAAAGATCTTGTTATTAGGGAAGCTGATAAAGGTGAAGCTGTTGTAGTACTTATGTCTACACAGTATAAAGAGGGGGCACTGTGACAGCTCAGTCACCCCCTTATGTACCCGGTTATTAAGCAGGACCTCACACAGTGTCTCATATAGGGGCTTCTGAAATTGATAGATAAAGGAAAGGATCTGGGGGTTTATGAAATAAAACAGCAGAATTTCTGATGGTGGATACCCCAGTGACCCCAATATTCCATCACCTTCCTAAAGTCCACCAATCAGGAGTTCCCATTGAAGGTCACCGGTAGGGATGAGCTTCGAGTTCGAGTCGAACTCATGTTCGACTCGAACATTGGCTGTTCGCAAGTTCACCGAACAGCGAACAATTTGGGGTGTTCGCGGCAAATTCGAATGCCGCGGAACACCCTTTAAAAGTCTATGGGAGAAATCAAAAGTGCTAATTTTAAAGGCTTATATGCAAGTTATTGTCATAAAAAGTGTTTGGGGACCCGGGTCCTGCCCCAGGGGACATGGATCAATGCAAAAAAAAGTTTTAAAAACGGACGTTTTTTCAGGAGCAGTGATTTTATTAATGCTTAAAGTCAAACAATAAAAGTGTAATATCCCTTTAAATTTCGTACCTGGGGGGTGTCTATAGTATGCCTGTAAAGGGGCGCATGTTTCCTGTGTTTAGAACAGTCTGACAGCAAAATGACATTTGGAAGGAAAAAACTCATTTAAAACTACCCGCGGCTATTGCATTGCCGACAATACACATAGAAGTTCATTGATAAAAACGGCATGGGAATTCCCCACAGGGCAACCCCGAACCAAAATAAAAAAAAAAAAAAATGATGTGGGGGTCCCCCTAAATTCCATACCAGACCCTTCAGGTCTGGTATGGATTTTAAGGGGAACCCCGCGCCAAAAAAAAAAAAAAAAAACAGCGTGGGGTCCCCCTAAAAATCCATACCAGACCCTTATCCGAGCACGCAACCTGGCAGGCCGCAGGAAAAGAGGGGGGGACGAGAGTGCGGCCCCCCCCCCCCTCCTGAACCGTACCAGGCCACATGCCCTCAACATTGGGAGGGTGCTTTGGGGTAGCCCCCCAAAACACCTTGTCCCCATGTTGATGAGGACAAGGGCCTCATCCTCACAACCGTGGCCGGTGGTTGTGGGGGTCTGCGGGCGGGGGGCTTATCGGAATCTGGAAGCCCCCTTTAACAAGGGGACCCCCAGATCCCGGCCCCCCCCCTGTGTGAAATGGTAAGGGGGTACTTACCCCTACCATTTCACTAAAAAACTGTCAAAAATGTTAAAAATGACAAGAGACAGTTTTTGACAATTCCTTTATTTAAATGCTTCTTCTTTCTTCCTTCATCTTCTTCTTCTGGTTCTTCTGGCTCTTCTGGTTCTTCCTCCGGCGTTCTCGTCCAGCATCTTCTCCGCGGCGTCTTCTATCTTCTTCTCCTCGGGCCGCTCCGCACCCATGGCATGAGGGGAGGCTCCCGCTCTTCTCTTCATCTTCTTCTCTTCTTCATCTTCTTCTTCATCTTCTTCTTCATCTTCTTCTTCATCTTCTCTTCTTCATGTCTTCTCCGGGCCGCTCCGCAGCCATGCTGTGGCATGGAGGGAGGCTCCCGCTGTGTGACGGCGTCTCTTCGTCTGACGGTTCTTAAATAACGGGGGGCGGGGCCACCCGGTGACCCCGCCCCCCTCTGACGCACGGTGACATGACGGGACTTCCCTGTGGCATTCCCCGTGACGTCACATGGCTGCGGAGCGGCCCGGAGAAGACATGAAGAAGAGAAGAAGAAGAAGAAGATGAAGAAGAAGATGAAGAAGAAGATGAAGAAGAAGATGAAGAAGAGAAGAAGATGAAGAGAAGAGCGGGAGCCTCCCCTCATGCCATGGGTGCGGAGCGGCCCGAGGAGAAGAAGATAGAAGACGCCGTGGAGAAGATGCTGGACGAGAACGCCGGAGGAAGAACCAGAAGAGCCAGAAGAACCAGAAGAAGAAGAAGATGAAGGAAGAAAGAAGAAGCATTTAAATAAAGGAATTGTCAAAAACTGTCTCTTGTCATTTTTAACATTTTTGACAGTTTTTTAGTGAAATGGTAGGGGTAAGAAGAAAAAAAAAAAAAAAAGTAAAAAAAAAAAAAATACACAAAAAAAATATAAAATAAAAAAACCAAAAATAGTTGTCGTTTTTATTGTTCTCTCTCTCTCTATTTTCTCTCTTTGTTCTTCTCTTTTTTACTGTATTCTATTCTGCAATGTTTTATTGTTATGTTTTATCATGTTTGCTTTTCAGGTATGTAATTTTTTTATAGTTTAATGTGTTTTAACCATTTTTTTGTTTTCAGGTACGCCATTCAGCTGCAGCGTGGATTTATTTATCTTGACAGCAACAGCGTTTGCTCCCACGATACATAAAGCCGTGACTCCAGCGCTGTCGGAGGTGATTTCACCACCACAGTTACATACTTCAGCATATATGCCGAAGCGTGGGGGCAGCAGTGGGTGGAGGAGCGATTTGCTCCTGCCTTTTGTGGGAGGATGCCCCCATGCTTCGGCATATATATATTTTAGGTAGGCACAGGTTGCGTTAAATGTTTTATTTTTTACTATGTTTTTTTTTTTGTATTTGCTTTGCAGGTATGGTAAGTATTACTGTTATACTGTAATGTTACTTTGTTTTTTGTTAACCATCATTTGCTTAGCAGGTACGCCATTCAGTTGCAGCGCGGATTTATTTATCTTGACAGCAACAGCGTTTGCTCCCACGATACATAAAGCCGTGACTCCAGCGCTGTCGGAGGTGATTTCACCACCACAGTTACATACTTCAGCATATATGCCGAAGCGTGGGGGCAGTGGGTGGAGGAGCAATTTGCTCCTGCCTTTTGCGGGAGGATGCCCCCATGCTTCGGCATATATAAATGGTGCATGTATGCCCATCATTAGAAGTGGGTGGATGAAGGGAGGTATTCTAATGGTGGGCATACCCACCGATCAATATCTTTTTTTCGTTCAGCCCACAGGCTGCATGAAAAAAAAGTTTACAATATATGCCCAACAAGGACCAGCAACGTACTGGTATGTTGCTGGACTTTGAGTGGTTATACCAGAATGATGCCTGCAGGTTTAGGTATCATCTTGGTATCATTCTTTTCAGCCAGCGGTCGGCTTTCATGTAAAAGCAATCCTAGCGGCTAATTAGCCTCTAGACTGCTTTTACAAGCAGTGGGAGGGAATGCCCCCCCCCCACCGTCTTCCATGTTTTTCTCTGGCTCTCCTGTACCAACAGGGAACCTGAGAATGCAGCCGGTGATTCAGCCAGCTGACCATAGAGCTGATCAGAGACCAGAATGGCTCCAAACATCTCTATGGCCTAAGAATCCGGAAGCTACGAGCATTTCATGACTTAGATTTCGCCGGATGTAAACAGCGCCATTGGGAAATTGGGAAAGCATTTTATCACACCGATCTTGGTGTGGTCAGATGCTTTGAGGGCAGAGGAGAGATCTAGGGTCTAATAGACCCCAATTTTTTCAAAAAAGAGTACCTGTCACTACCTATTGCTATCATAGGGGATATTTACATTCCCTGAGATAACAATAAAAATGATTAAAAAAAAAAAAAAAAATGAAAGGAACAGTTTAAAAATAAGATAAAAAAGCAAAAAAATAATAAGGAAAAAAAAAAAAAAAAAAAAGCACCCCTGTCCCCCCCTGCTCTCGCACAAAGGCGAACGCAAGCGTCGGTCTGGCGTCAAATGTAAACAGCAATTGCACCATGCATGTGAGGTATCACCGCGAAGGTCAGATCGAGCGCAGTAATTTTAGCAGTAGACCTCCTCTGTAAATCTAAAGTGGTAACCTGTAAAGGCTTTTAAAGACTTTTAAAAATGTATTTAGTTTGTCGCCACTGCACGTTTGTGCGCAATTTTAAAGCATGTCATGTTTGGTATCCATGTACTCGGCCTAAGATCATCTTTTTTATTTCATCAAACATTTGGGCAATATAGTGTGTTTTAGTGCATTAAAATGTTAAAAAGTGTGTTTTTTCCCCAAAAAATGCGTTTGAAAAATCGCTGCGCAAATACTGTGTGAAAAAAAAAAAATGAAACACCCACCATTTTAATCTGTAGGGCATTTGCTTTAAAAAAATATATAATGTTTGGGGGTTCAAAGTAATTTTCTTGCAAAAAAAAATAATTTTTTCATGTAAACAAAAAGTGTCAGAAAGGGCTTTGTCTTCAAGTGGTTAGAAGAGTGGGTGATGTGTGACATAAGCTTCTAAATGTTGTGCATAAAATGCCAGGACAGTTCAAAACCCCCCCAAATGACCCCATTTTGGAAAGTAGACACCCCAAGCTATTTGCTGAGAGGCATGTCGAGTCCATGGAATATTTTATATTGTGACACAAGTTGCGGGAAAAAGACAAATTTTTTTTTTTTTTTGCACAAAGTTGTCACTAAATGATATATTGCTCAAACATGCCATGGGAATATGTGAAATTACACCCCAAAATACATTCTGTTGCTTCTCCTGAATACGGGGATACCCCATGTGTGAGACTTTTTGGGAGCCTAGCCGCGTACGGGACCCCGAAAACCAAGCACCGCCTTCAGGCTTTCTAAGGGCGTAAATTTTTGATTTCACTCTTCACTGCCTATCACAGTTTCGGAGGCCATGGAATGCCCAGATGGCATAAACCCCCCCCCAAATGACCCCATTTTGGAAAATAGACACCCAAAGCTATTTGCTGAGAGGTATAGTGAGTATTTTGCAGACCTCACTTTTTGTCACAAACTTTTGAAAATTGAAAAAAGAAAAAAAAAATATGTTTTTCTTGTCTTTCTTCATTTTCAAAAACAAACGAGAGCTGCAAAATACTCGCCATGCCTCTCAGCAAATAGCTTGGGGTGTCTACTTTCCAAAATGGGGTCATTTTGGGGGGTTTTGTGCTATCTTGGCATTTTATGGCCTTCGAAACTGTGATGGGTAGTGAGGAGTGAAATCAAAAATTAACGCCCTTAGAAATCCTGAAGGCGGTGATTGGATTTCGGGGCCCCGTATGAAGCTAGGCTCCCAAAAAGTTCCACACATGTGGTATCCCCGTACTCAGGAGAAGCAGCAGAATGTATTTTGGGGTGTAATTCCACATATGCCCATGGCATGTTTGAGCAATATATCATTTAGTGACAACTTTGTGCAAAAAAAAAAAAAAAAATTGTCACTTTTCCGCAACTTGTGTCAAAATATAAAATATTCCATGGACTCACCATGCCTCTCAGCAAATAGCTTGGGGTGTCTACTTTCCAAAATGGGGTCATTTGGGGGGGTTTTGTGCCATCTTGGCATTTTATGGCCTTCAAAACTGTGATAGGTAGTGAGGAGTGAAATCAAAAATGTATGCCCTTAGAAATCCTGAAGGCGGTGCTTGGTTTTCGGGGCCCCGTATGCGGCTAGGCTCCCAAAAAGTCCCACACATGTGGTATCCCCGTACTCAGGAGAAGCAGCATAATGTATTTTGGGGTGTAATTCCACATATGCCCATGGCCTGTGTGAGCAATATATCATTTAGTGACAACTTTGTGCAAAAAAAAAAAAAAATTGTCACATTCCCGCAACTTGTGTCAAAAAATAAACTATTCCATGGACTCACCATGCCTCTCAGCAAATAGCTTGGGGTGTCTACTTTCCAAAATGGGGTCATTTGGGGGGGTTTTGTGCCATCTTGGCATTTTATGGCCTTCAAAACTGTGATAGGTAGTGAGGAGTGAAATCAAAAATGTATGCCCTTAGAAATCCTGAAGGCGGTGCTTGGTTTTCGGGGCCCCGTATGCGGCTAGGCTCCCAAAAAGTCCCACACATGTGGTATCCCCGTACTCAGGAGAAGCAGCATAATGTATTTTGGGGTGTAATTCCACATATGCCCATGGCATGTTTGAGCAATATATCATTTAGTGACAACTTTGTGCAAAAAAAAAAAAAAAATTGTCACTTTCCCGCAACTTGTGTCAAAAAATAAAATATTCCATGGACTCAACATGCCTCTCAGCAAATAGCTTGGGGTGTCTACTTTCCAAAATGGGGTCATTTGGGGGGGTTTTGTGCCATCTTGGCATTTTATGGCCTTCAAAACTGTGATAGGTAGTGAGGAGTGAAATCAAAAATTTATGCCCTTAGAAATCCTGAAGGCGGTGCTTGGTTTTCGGGGCCCCGTACGCGGCTAGGCTCCCAAAAAGTCCCACACATGTGGTATCCCCATACTCAGGAGAAGCAGCTAAATGTATTTTGGGGTGCAATTCCACATATGCCCATGGCCTGTGTGAGCAATATATCATTTAGTGACAACTTTGTGCAAAAAAAAAAAAAAATTGTCACATTCCCGCAACTTGTGTCAAAAAATAAACTATTCCATGGACTCAACATGCCTCTCAGCAAATAGCTTGGGGTGTCTACTTTCCAAAATGGGGTCATTTGGGGGGGTTTTGTGCCATCTTGGCATTTTATGGCCTTCAAAACTGTGATAGGTAGTGAGGAGTGAAATCAAAAATTTATGCCCTTTGAAATCCTGAAGGCGGTGCTTGGTTTTCGGGGCCCCGTACGCGGCTAGGCTCCCAAAAAGTCCCACACATGTGGTATCCCCGTACTCAGGAGAAGCAGCTGAATGTATTTTGGGGTGCAATTCCACATATGCCCATGGCTTGTGTGAGCAATATATCATTTAGTGACAACTTTTTGTAATTTTTTTTTTTTTTTATTTATTTATTTTTTTTTTGTCATTATTCAATCACTTGGGACAAAAAAAATAAATATTCAATGAGTTCAACATGCCTCTCAGCAATTTCCTTGGGGTGTCTACTTTCCAAAATGGGGTCATTTGGGGGGGTTTTGTACTGCCCTGCCATTTTAGCACCTCATGAAATGACATAGGCAGTCATAAACTAAAAGCTGTGTAAATTCCAGAAAATGTACCCTAGTTTGTAGACGGTATAACTTTTGCGCAAATCAATAAATATACGCTTATTGACATTTTTTTTACCAAAGACATGTGGCCAAATACATTTTGGCCTAAATGTATGACTAAAATTGAGTTTATTGGATTTTTTTTATAACAAAAAGTAGAAAATATCATTTTTTTTCAAAATTTTCGGTCTTTTTCCGTTTATAGCGCAAAAAATAAAAACAGCAGAGGTGATCAAATACCATCAAAAGAAAGCTCTATTTGTGGGAAGAAAAGGACGCAAATTTCGTTTGGGTACAGCATTGCATGACCGCGCAATTAGCAGTTAAAGCGACGCAGTGCCAAATTGGAAAAAGTGCTCTGGTCAGGAAGGGGGTAAATCCTTCCGGGGCTGAAGTGGTTAAATGTGTTTTTTCCTTCAAAATGTCATTTTGCTGTCAGACTGTTCTAAACACGGGAAACATGCGCCCCTTTACAGGCATACTATAGACACCCCCCAGGTATGAAATTTAAAGGGATATTACACTTTTATTGTTTGACTTTAAGCATTATTAAAATCACTGCTCCTGAAAAAACGGCCGTTTTTAAAACTTTTTTTTGCATTGATTCATGTCCCCTGGGGCAGGACCCAGGTCCCCAAACACTTTTATTGACAATAACTTGCATATTAGCCTTTAAAATTAGCACTTTTGATTATTCATGTTCATGTCCCATAGACTTTAACGGTGTTCGAGTGTTCGAACGAATTTTTTTCCTGTTCGCATGTTCTGGTGCGAACCGAACAGGGGGGTGTTCGGCTCATCCCTAGTCACCGGATTGTGGCAGGAATAGGATCCCTTATAGAGAATGTAGGGGGGAGGGGTGGATATACATTTCCAGCCTTTAGTGCAGAGACTTCTGGGATATATTAGAGATACAAGTACTATATTGGTGGATATTCCACATTTACAATGGGATTCTACATTCACATGGGGGACACATCACATTAAAGCACTTTATTCTTCCATCCCTCATTCTTTAGTGTCTCCAGCAATCAGATATCATCTCCATAGATATAGATCATATACTAGGATGTTACAGGAATTATTACAGAGGATGGAAAGGATGAAGGTTTTTTTACCTTAACCACTTCATCCCCGGAAGGATTTATCCCCTTAATGACCAGAGCACTTTTTACAATTTGGCACTGCACTGCTTTATCTGGTAATTGTGCGGTCATGTAATGCTGTACACAATCAAATTGTGTGTCCTTTTTTTCCCACAAATAGAGCTTTCTTTTGGTGGTATTTTATCACCTCTGGGATTTTTATTTTTTGCAATATAAATGAAAAAAGACCAAAAATTTTGAAAAAAAAAATATTTCTACTTTTTGTTATAAGAAAAATCCAATAAACTCAATTTTAGTCATATATTTAGGCCAAAATGTATTCAGCCACATGTCTTGGGTAAAAAAATGTAATAAGAGTATATTTATTGGTTTGTGCAAAAGTTATGTCTACAAACTATGGTACATTTACTGGAATTTACACAGATTTTACTTTAAACTTTTAGTGTAGACTAGATATTCAGTCAGTGTAGGCAGTGTATTTGATGTGTGTGTGTATAATATATATATATATGTAGCAATAACTCTCGGTGGAGCTGCTGGTTTAAGCGGGCTTGTTATCTTCACTCTCGATACCTCTGTTTCACCGGCACCGGGTCTAGGGTCCCGTTGAGTTTACCTCTGGACGATACAAGCACTAAACACTTGAGTATGTTTTCAATGCTTTAATGAACCAAGTAATCAAGGAAGTAGCAGGAAAGAGGCAGGAGGAAAGCTGCAGAGAAGCTCAAATACCTTACTTTAGGTTTCTTTAGAATGTCCTTTAGGATTAAACACTGTAGTTGAATGCGATCCCCTTATGGGACACAATCTTTGCCCACCTGGATAGGCCTCTCTCACTTGCCTAGCAGCCAGTACGCAGCACAAACAAAAGTCTCTGCCACAGACTTGTTTGGGAGAAAACCCGTACAATCCTCTGCCACAGGATGTATTGGTTTGCGATGAATGTCAGACACAGTACTTGAACCTTTAAGCCATGTGATATTTCAGTTTTCCTTTTTTAATAAACCTGCAAAAATGTCAACAATTCTGTGTTTTTCTATCAATATGGGGTGCTGTGTGTACAATATGGGGTGCTGTGTGTACAATATGAGGGGCTGTGTGTACAATATGGGGTGCTGTGTGTACAATATGGGGGGCTGTGTGTACAATATGGGGTGCTGTGTGTACAATATGGGGTGCTGTGTGTACATTAATGAGGAAAAAAGATGAACTTAAATGATTTTAGCAAATGGCTGCAATATAACAAAGAGTGAAAAATTTAAGGGGGTCTGAATACTTTCCATCCCCACTGTATGTCAAAAGAGGAGGTTAAGCTCAGCAGCTTAGAAGTAGCGGGAGTGTTAAGATTAACGGGGATGTTAAAGTCACCAAGAATGATTGTTGGAATTTCAGAAGAGAGAAAAAATCATTAAAATCACTGCTCCTGAAAAAACGGCCTTTTTAAAAACTTTTTTTTGCATTGATCTATGTCCCCTGGGGCAGGACCCAGGTCCCCAAACACTTTTTATGGGAATAACATGCATATAAGCCTTTAAAATGAGCAGTTTTTATTTTCACATTTGTGTCTCATAGACTTTAATGGTGTTCGCACAAATGTTTTGTCTGTTCACAAGTTCTGGTGCGAACCGAACTGGGGGGGCTCAAGGGTACTAAAATCCACTGTTTCCACCTGAATTCTGGGTTGGCTAATGAATGGGGGAGGAACGGGCGCTGCAGAAGTGGTGGGCTTCCAATCAGGATTAGCAAACGCATCAGGAAGGGCACTATGGGCTCTACAGGCCTGTGTTCAAACTCTTGGTGGCTGCGGGGCACTACTTGTGCTAGCCACCGCACCAGCTTGAACTGCGCTTATGAGACTCCCCACGCCACATCACCAAGTGTTACTGCAGTGCTGGTTTGTCTATGACCAGGATGTACTAGACTGCTAGTGCTTGCCAGTCCACCAGAAGGATGAGTGACACTAGTACGGGCTCTCTGCTCCATACAATAACCATGCGGTTGTTGCACCTCAGCAACAGAAGAACGGGGTCGGGTAGGCCTGACCTTAGCAGGGACCACTACTCTATCATCAGAGCTATCGGTCAGGGTACTCTCTACCAGTTTGTATACTGAGCCTGAATCTGACAGTGAGGTCTCTTCAATGCTGTACCTCTGTTTGGTATTTTTGGCCACTAAATTTATAGGTACAGCTAGTGAGACTCACAGGTAAAAGAGCACCTGGTTGTCGCTACAAATAAAAATGAACCGTTAGTGGTAGCAGGGATCAGGCGTGACTCTGCTAACGCTGCAGTTTTGTGTGCTGTGTTTTGTAAGTGACAGTGATCTATTGATACTGCACTTGGGTGGGCTGGGCTGGGCGGAGGGGCTAAACACAGGTGCTGGCAGGTATCTGGGCTGATGTCGTGCTTTTGTGAACACTATACTATTGGGGAAGCTAATATAGTTGTGATCATATTAAAGATATTGATCCGTTTAGATACTATACTAGTAATGGAGGTATATAGTGTGTGTGTATTAGTGTACCTGGCACTAATCTGACGCTGTCTGGGATTGACGCTGACCCTAACTGACACTAAAACCTAACTGACATCACCCGTGACACTAATACAGTGATCAGAAAAGAGATCTGTACACTATACTAGTGACACTGTGACAGGGAGTGAAAGGGTTACCTCGGGGGGGGCGATCAGGGGGTGATCAAGGGGTTAAATGTGTACCTATGTGTCCTGGTGTCAGTGTAGTGTTGGTGTACTCACAGTAGATGTCTTCTCCTCATTCGCTGCAAACTAAAAGGACTCCACGAGGGGAGATGTCATCACTTCCTCTGCCTGTGTTTACATTACACAGACAGAGGACAGTCTGCCATTCACCAGAACCGATCAGCAGGTCCAGGCCAGAAATTATTGACCTGGGCCTGTAGACTGATCGGTTCTGAAATCAATCCAATCATTGTGGGGACGGCGGGGCGCGTGACCGACGTATAATGATGGTGATTTACACAGGAGAGCCAACCTGCTGCAGTAAAACTGTGGCGGCTGGTCAGGAACCGGTTAATGTATTTTCTGTATTCTCTGTATTAAGGTAAAACATCTTCTTCATGCAGCTCCCCCATCTCCCCAATACTTACCTGAGCCTGATCTCCATCCAGCAATGTGCACAAGAGCAGAGGCTCTCTTGTCTCTCTCCCTCCTTATTGGCTCAGACACAGCAGGGGGAGCCATTGGCAGAGGAAGACTTGGGACTTTTTATGGTAGACAAGGACTCATAAAGGGGATGGGAGTTAGGGATGTTCACCATTTCTTCTAGTGATGGGGAGGGGTAACTTTCCAGGATTTATAACTCCTATCCTGGTTTAATATAAAATTGAGGGCTCTCTGGAAAACAGGACTAAGCAGGCAATGTTTATATAAGACCAGGGGCCCGGTGGTGGTAATGGTGATTCTTCAACACTAAGGCCACTTTCACACTGACGATCCGTTCAGGTCCGCCTGTCAGTTTTTTAGGTGGACCTGAACAGACCGTCCATAGATCTCTATAGAGCGTCGGATGTCAGTGGTGACATGTTCGCTGACGTCCGACCCGCTCCGATCCGAAAAAGTGTAACGGAGGAAAAACCTACTTTTCCATCTGTTTTCGGATCGGATCGGGTGACGACAAACTCTACGGTCCGTCATCATCCGATCCCCCATAGGGGAGAGTGGTGCTTTGACAGGTCCGTCACTGCACAGTGTGCAGAGACAGATCTGTCATTTTCCTGCTCAGCAGGGATCGGCGGAGCGATCCCCCGCTGAGCAGAGCGGCCTCCGTACACGGACATGTCCGTGTGAAGGAGCCCTAAGGGCAGCAGCTTTGAAAGTGGAAGCAAACTCTAAAAAACACAAGCAGGAAAAAAGGCGCCTCTAAGTGCAGAAGATTAGAATATTTAATATCCCCAGTGGGATTAAAAACATTTACAAGATCAGAACGTAAAATAAGCATAACATTGTTGATGGTAAGAGCGATCCAGCATCAGGAGGGTCCGCAGCTTGTTGTAAGACTCCCAGGACTGTGGGTAAGTAGCGGCAGGGACTCCGATGAAGTTGCCAGCAGATGTTGGAAGAACCTGGAGATGCCGGTGGAGGTCACATGATCCGAGTCTAGGGAAAACGAAGATCCCGGAGGTGACGTTGGCGGCCAGGGACAGCAACCAGCGTGGAATGGATGTAGTCATCAAAAAGGAACGCGTTTCGGAACTGCTATTGGTTCCTTTTTCAACCTATGGCTACAGGTATACCCATGCATAATTTCTACTCTCTGGACCAGCTGTGGGTGGGGACAAGGGCAGGAGGAAGTAGGAAATGGTGTATGGCATTCTCACAAGGACATGAATCATCAGAATAATGCTAAATACACTATTAGTGAAAACAATAGCTACTTACCCACAGTCCTGGGAGTCTTACAACAATTTTCATTTTCAGCCAGCAGGTGGAGCTGAAATCTCTTTTCCACATGTTTACCTGCCTGTCCCTCCCGGATCACTGTACAATCCATGTTATTTACAGAGCTCAGTAGCTCAAGCTGTAATTTCCCTTCATAACTGAATGACTCAGAGGAGGGGGGAGGGGGGAGCAGATTTCTGAAACCCACCGGAGGGACCTCACTGGATATTGTGTGAAAATTGAGGATGAATTGATCTGTGGTGTCTGTAGCTACAGAGGTCAGTGAGGTCTCGGTCACACGTGTGTCAGTACCATGTGATTATGTGACATTTATTCAGCATTTCTAAAGCCTGATAACCGCCTTCCATGCCTGCCATGAATATTACAATGGCAGCACACAGTGCTGGTCACACAGGAGCGGTAGCGTTGTGTTGTGTTATAAATGAAGCCGCATGTCGCTGACATGAGACATCCACGCTTGTCAGTCGCCTCCATTTATTTCATGGTGATGTCCAATAATCGCTGGGCATTGGAGGACAGACAGCGGAGGCTCGAGTATCCCAGAATGCACTGGGAAATAATAGAGAAGTAGGACAGAGCAGCTCCGGTCACTTCTGGTTGTACAGAACAGCCGTGTGGTAACTCCAATAGCTTCTGTGTGCCGGCAAAATCACCAACCAGCAGGAAATACTGACAGTGCCAGGCAGGAAATGTGACACTGCACAGCCAAAAACCTCTTATAATTATATATACTAATCAGCTGAACACAGAAGGATTCATCCACAAAATCCAACACCAAATACATAGAAAGAGAACTGTGCAGCACTACAAGTGAGACTCCCTAAACCGAAAAATAGGATTTTTATTTCAAATGTTTAAACAATCAACACGTGTTTCAGCAAAATTATACAGGAATACTACAATATTAGAAAAACAATATAAGTAAGATATCGTCAAAATGCTCAATATTGCAGCATGATGAGTGAGACCACCCAAACTTTAGCAAACTATGTACATGCAAAAAACCTACTTTGTGGTCGGCCACTTATGATTGGTGATGTGCAGTGACACCTCCCTTACAGGATAGATATAAAGATAGCTGTTCAGCGCTAGAATTGAGAGTCCATAAACCTAAAAGTGTTAATGTTTACACATTTTAAACAAACAACCCAAATATACATGATGAAGCCCCGCCTAGGGCGTAACGTGTAAGGTGGAGACGTCATCACGCCTGTCAGATACACTAGGAGAGCCGTTGCTATACTGTTATGAAGGAGAGGAGGGTCGCCAGCCGCTCTGTGCATTCTTACATGGATATATTGTGATTCTATGTGAGGATATATTACATGTTATTATTAATAAACTATTAATGATCCGAGTATCCCAGCTATTGTGACACATACAAATAAATCAGATCTGGTAACAAGTCACCAAGCGGGTATTATCCTCAGACTGGAAAATCTGTCCTCCAGGGGGCAGGAGAGCGATAGTGAGTATGATGACATGGCGGCTGGTTTTCATTTTATAGAATTATCGTAATATATCTGAAATCCACATATCAGAGGAGATCATTTCCTCTACATCACTTCCCCTTTAGGCTCCTCCCACTAGAAGAGCAACCCCTCCCCCGGACATTTCTCCAGCATTCTTCTAGTGTTTTCAGAGCTTCATAAACACAATGAAGACACATCATAAATGTCATAGAAGTGTTACTGAGCATTGCTTCCTTCTACATAATCATCAGACGTGTGAGCGAGTCCTAAGGGGGTCTATTCCATCCTATTTCCTGCTTGTTAGGAATATGGATGGTCATTCCATATGTACATAGCCTGCTCACTGTTCTACTATAAGGGGAACCCCAAATCCCATGGATGAGATTACAAAGAGAAAGATTCCCTCAGAGAGAGGAGAAGACATGAGAAGAGGACAGGTGATGGAAGATTCTACATCAGTGAGGATGGAGGACACCTAGAGATAGAAGGAAACACTGAGAGACGGGAACAATCACAAGACGTCACATTTCCCTATCACTGCAGATCACACATTTCTCTTACCGTAATTCCTGAATTTTACTCTCCGGGTTCATCAGAAAGGAAAGAGTATCAGACTTCCATTTATATCCTGAAGAGGAGGAATCTTCTTCTTCTGCTTTGTCCTCTCCCGGACAATCTTTACTGGAAATAGTACAACGCTCAAATCTAAAAGCCAATAATGAGATAATAATTACCATCAAGAATGTATGACCTCTGACACCAAGAATAACAATGTAACACCCAACATTTCCCTTCCACATGGCTGCCTTCCCTCTGGCTCTACAGTCTCATACTGGACCTGATGAGGACTTCTCATTGGTGGCTATCAGTGGTCTTTGAAGTCACACTCCAGACAAAACATAAAGGAGGCCCCTGATATGTATACGGGGTCTCCGGCCTTCCTACACAGGGGTCTCCATTCAGCTTCTGGAAAATCCTGGAACACCACTTTGGTTCCAGATATAAAATGCAGTCCAGACATTCCCATCTCCGCCCACTTCTGCAGACAATTGGCCCCTCCAGTGTTGGGATGATGATGTCACACCCCTGACATTATTTCCCTCCCCCAGATCTCTGAACACGAAGCTTTCCCTACAAATGTTCTGTGTGATAAATGGTATAATTGGGGGGCAGGGAAAGGGTTAATCCGATGTAAATGATGTGATTGGTAGAAGGTGATATGTGGGAACCACCATTTAGCTCTGGTTCACACAGCACAACATGAAAGTCGCAGCGACTTCCAGCTTGACTTTGCTCTACAACTTCCCGGCGACCAGGTGTGACTTCAAAGTGACTTTACTGAGAATCATTCCTATGTGACTTTGATGATCCGTGTTTATAGCGTGTTTTATCACATGACAAAACATGCGTCTGATAACCGTGATTGGGGCGTCATTAACAATCAGGCTGCATTTACATCTGCATGATTCTGAATGTACATCAACCGCACAGAAATTGTGTGCTTTGCCGCACGTTTCAGAAATGCGCTGCGACCGCGCATCACGCTTGTACTGCAAAAATGGCAAGGCAAGCACAATGCATGTTTCCAAAACGTGTGGCAAAGCATGCGTTTTCCTGCAGGTTGTCGGGCATTCAGAAATGTTCAGACACCAATGAATGATATCACAAGTGCAACGTGTGTTGTCACACATCTTCAAAATGCACAGCAAAGCATGCGTTTTCTTACAGGTTGCCATCAGTTGTAAATACATTACCATTCATTCACATCTGCACATTTCTAACTGCACAGCAACCTGCAAGAAAATCCATGCTTTGCTGTGCGCTTCATAAATGCGCGACAATGTGCGTCGCACTTGCGTTATTATTCATTTGCATCGGCACATTTTTGAATGCATGGCAGACGGCAAGAATACATGCGCTTTGCTGTATATTTCAAAAACGCACAGCAAGGAGCATTGCTTTTGTGTTACCATTCATTTACATCTGTGCATGTGTGGCGTGCGTTGCTGTGCATTTTTTAGACGTATGATAAAGCGCACATTTTCTGTGTGGGTCGCCTCGTATTCAGAAACACACAGATATGAATGTCAGCTAATTGTTAATGACACCCCAATCGCAGTTAGTAGACGCATCTTTTGCTGCCAAGATGCATGACGCTCCATGACTGAGAAGATTCTTGATCTACTTTGGGGTGTTTGTTGCATGTAGGGCAGAACATTCCAGTGAATGGGCTCCCTATACACAATGTGTGCTTACACATGAAAAATACACAAATAATGGAAGTGGGAATGTGCGTTTCCGCTACGCTCAGGTGTGACTGGGATGTGTTGGGAGGAAGATTTTAGGCAGCAAGGATGACCAGGGGGGAGAGGTGAGGGGTAAAGAAGCCTCAGAAGTCGCAGCAAAGTCTTAAAGATTCAAATGTACAACTTTCTGGTGATTTTACATGGAACAAATCTGGAATAAATGGGAATCCCACTTAATATAAATATGCAGAGCTCACCGAATAAATATCGGGGGTGTAATCAGTAATATATTATACCAACATACAAAATATAAAAAGCACAAAGACTTCTACACACCCTAAAGAGAGACTACAAAAAAAGATTTATTGCTTCAAAAAGAGATGTACAACACTTTATTAGCACAATGACCCAATCCCCCTCCCCAATATACTCCAACCCTCCCCAAAAATATTCCTCTTAAAACAAGACACACTATGTAGGGCAAAAATACCCCTCATGAGACCGAGGGTCACAAAAAGTGCAAAAAACCCCACAATAGACAAGCCCACCCCCCCAATGCAAAGCACCCCCTTAATTCCTATATGATGGCTAAAAACCAGCTAAAACTGGATCCCTGCAGCTCGTTCCTATAGCGGAGCCGTGTATGTCTGTGTAGAACACATATGACACATGTCACACTATCCCGTCATGGAAAGATGTACAGAATAAGAACCACACTCTATAATATCTACAAAACTACCCGGGTCATGAGTCGGTCAGTCAGTGGGGCTGAGAAGACAACGGATTGGACATATCATGATACAGTCACATATTCGTACATCCGTATTCCATGTAAGTGTAATAATGATTGTGTAGCGCCCACCTACTTAGGTGTGTGCTAAAGTGGTCAGTTAGGATTAGTGCCAGGTAAAATTGCCAGTGTTTTACCCTGTTGGTGTAAGCTGGTTGGTTAATGTGGTTGGGAGGTTTGTTAGAGTAGAGGAAGATGTGGCCACCTACACTCTATACTGTAAGATCTCCATCACTTTCCCTGAAATGTTCTGGAAAGTGGGTGGACTGAAGGAGAAGAGTGGCAGGTAGATTTTTGGATACCTCTCTGAACCAATCATTGTTTTGCTTGGGCAGAGGCGGGACTGCTATAAAAGCGAAGGTCACATGCTCCTGGGTGGTTCTAGATTTGGAGGAAAAGAAGAAGACAGCATGTAGAGGCTGGTGCAGCTTGGGCGCTCTCCCCTCCCCCCTAATTGATCAGGAGTACAAGTGAGTGGAAACCCAGGGAAACAGTGCTTTCAGGAGACTTAAAGGTGGTAAAGTGCGGGAAACAGTGCTTCCAGGAGACTTAAAGGTGTTAAAGTGCGGGTCATGGAGGAGGAGGTGCAGATCTTCGGCCTTAGAGAATCAATACCCCAAAAGAGTATTGGAGTGCGGGTCAATAAAGAAGTCTGTGCAGGGAGATGGGCCTTAGAAAATTAATACCCCAGAGAAATCCAATCAGTCAACCCAAAGAGCTTTATTCAGAGCAGGGATGAGCCGAACACCCCCCTGTTCAGTTCACCAGAACATGCAAACAGGAAAAAAGTTTGTTTGAACACGCAAACACCGTTAAAGTCTATGGGACACGAACATGAATAATCAAAAGTGCTAATTTTAAAGGCTTATATGCAAGTTATTGTCATAAAAAGTGTTCGGGGACCTGGGTCCTGCCCCAGGGGACATGGACCAATGCAAAAAAAAACAGATGTTTTTCGGGAGCAGTGATTTTAATAATGCTTAAAGTGAAACAATAAAAGTATAATATCCCTTTAAATTTCGTACCTGGAGGTGTCTATAGTATGCCTGTAAAGGGGCGCATGTTTCCCGTGTTTAGAACAGTCTGAAAGCAAAATGACATTTCAAAGGAAAAAAAGTCATTTAAAACTACTCGCGGCTATAAAACCTTGGACAGAGGGGTGGCTGTGGACGTGGTTTATTTGGATTTTGCAAAAGCGTTTGATACAGTTCCGCACACACGGCTCATGTGTAAGTTAAAGTCTACAGGCTTGGAAATATCAGTTTGTAAATGGATAGAAAACTGGCTAAAAGACAGAATTCAGAGAGTAGTGGTTAATGATTCTTACTCTGAATGGTCTAAGGTTATCAGTGGTGTACCCCAAGGTTCAGTGCTGGGACCCTTACTCTTTAATATCTTTATAAATGATATTGGGTCTGGGATCAAAAGTAACATTTCTGTCTTTGCAGATGACACCAAGCTATGCAGTTGAATAATGTCCTTACAGGATGTCTCCAATTTACAAGCCGACCTCAATGCACTGTCTAATTGGGCGACTATGTGGCAGATGAGGTTTAATGTTGAGAAATGTAAAGTTATGCACTTGGGGGCTAAGAATATGCATGCACCATACATGCTAGGGGGAGTACAACTGGGGGAATCTGTAGTGGAGAAGGATCTGGGGGTTTTGGTAGATCATAAGCTCAATAATAGCATGCAATGCCAAGCTGCGGTTTCCAAAGCGAGCAAAGTTCTTTCTTGTATTAAGAGAGGTATGGACTCCAGAGAGAGAGATATCATTTTGCCCCTGTTCAAATCATTAGTAAGACCTCATCTGGAATATGCAGTTCAGTTTTGGACACCAGTTCTCAAAAAGGATATCGGGGAACTGGAGAAAGTGCAGAGAAGGGCAACCAAACTGATAAGAGGCATGGGGGAGCTCAGCTATGAGGAAAGATTAGAGGAACTGAATTTGTTCACTCTTGAGAAGAGGAGAATAAGGGGGGATATGATCAACATGTTTAAATATATAAGGGGTCCATATAGTGAACTTGGTGTTGAGTTATTCACTTTACGGTCAACACAGAGGACAAGGGGGCACTCTTTACGACTGGAGGAAAAGAGATTTCATCTCCAAATACGGAAAGGTTTCTTCACAGTAAGAGCTGTGAAAATGTGGAATAGACTCCCTCCAGAGGTGGTTCTGGCCAGCTCAGTAGATTGCTTTAAGAAAGGCCTGGATACTTTCCTAAATGTGCATAATATAACTGGGTACTGACATTTATAGGTAAAGTTGATCCAGGGAAAATCCGATTGCCTCTCTGGGATCAGGAAGGAATTTTTTCCCCTGCTGTAGCAAATTGGAGCATGCTCTGCTGGGGTTTTTTGCCTTCCTCTGGATCAACTGTGGGTATAGTATTGGGTATATTGGATTGTACGTTTTTTTTTTTTTTTTTTTTTTTTATGGTTGGACTGGATGGACTTGTGTCTTTTTTCAACCTGACTAACTATGTAACTATTAATGAATTGCCGGTCCGACAATACACATAAAAGTTCATTGATAAAAACTGCATGGGAATTCCCCACAGGGAACCCCGAACCAAAATTTAAAAAAAAACTGGCGTGGGGGTCCCCCTAAATTCCATACCAGGCCCTTCAGGTCTGGTATGGATTTTAAGGGGAAGCTCGTTACAAAATTTAAAAAAGTTATTTAAAACTACTCGTGGCTATTAATGCATTGCCAGTCCGACAATACACATAAAAGTTCATTGATAAAAACGGCATGGGAATTCCCCACAGGGGAACTCCGAAACCAAAATTTAAAAAAACATGAGTTCGACTCGAACTCAAAGCTCATCCCTAATTCAGAGTATCGTTCTTTGGGTATACTTGGAAGTGCTGTACAGTTGGGAAGTAGCAACAAACAGGAGGAAGGAAAGCAGCAAAGTGTAACTGGAAGCAAGTGCAGGTTAAGAGTTATTCAGAGTGGCCCTATATGATCTGGACTATGTATTTCCAGGACTTGATTCACCTAATGCCGAATCTGTAAGAGTTATTCAGAGTGACTCTGTATCACAGTACTGCTATAAGTGCCAGAAAAGAATAAAGTTTAATGTTTAATTGTTCTGTGTCAATCTGTGCAAGGAAGGGGGGTAACGGAATCACACTAACATAAAAGAATGAACTACCAGCAGCTCCTACGGGGGTAGTGCGCTACATGGAGGTCCCACCGAGATTTTCACCTTTTCTGCTAGTCTGTTACCCCTAGCAACCTTGCAGACAGTACCTGCAAATCAGTGACTGTATTCCGGATAGTCCTAAGGGACCATCACAGGCGGCACCTTGCCATCTATACAGAGATGTCTGGTGTGGGTACAGCGCCAGCACCGCCACTGTTTGCCAAAATTATCCTGCTACACAGTTGAAAATGTGGATGGAGTTGTGGATGTCGCTGTTGCCCTTGGAAACATGGACACAGGGGGTGGTGTGGCTGGAGACTGCAGGGAACATGTCTCTTACAGTTGGGACATTACAAGGGATATTTTTCACTGTGAAACAGAAGTTGCTGTTTAACATGCAGTTCTATTGTGTCTGCCTCCAGGGGTCGCTGGCGTACGCCATAGAAATGGAGAGCTACAGTTCCTCACACGCTGGACCAGTGAGAGAAGGGGGTGGAGTCACGCCCAAGAGGAAAGGTTACCAGCGTGCCACACGTTGTACTCTCAGCAGAGGAAGATGGCACAGAGCTTTACCAGCCTGCACGCCATGCAGCAACTTACTGAACAGCAGGAACGGATCCTCATAGACACTGACATCTGCCTGGAAGTCACCGGTGGGCTAGCGTTGGGAGTAGTTAATGGAGTGGAGAGACTATGTTTGATCTGTCCCAGCTGTTGGAGACCCACCATGGAAGTCACCGCCGGGGCCCGGTGTGGCTGGGACCTGAACAGCAGGAGGTATGCTACTACCACGTGGACAGCACCACCAGACTCTGCACGCCTTAAGCCTCAAACCTCCGGAGGGGGTGAAGTAACATCAGAGACTGCAGCGGAGGAGTTCTGTCCAGAGTCCTTAAAAACGGAAATGCCGGAGGTCCAAGTAGGATCTGTGGGGAAGGCCTGTGGTCTGGTCGGGGATCTGGAGGTTGTTAGTGTTGTTGAGCAAACCCTGGGAAATCTCCCTGAAATGCCGACCTCCTCAAGTAAGCCCCTCGCTGAACCTGTCCAGAGGGAGCCACTAGTAGAAGAGAGTGATCCCTCAGGTGAGCTGGGCAGGGGAAGCAAGGGCTGGGCCATAGACTGGGGTTCCCCAGAAGTGCTGGAGAGGTACGGGTCTTTAGAACATTTATTTCTTTGGTCCTCTCCAGAGGAATGTGGTTCCAGTGAAGAGGAGCGGAGGTCACATGCTTTTGGGTGGTTCTAGATGTGGAGAAAAAAGAAAAAGACAGCATGTAGGGGCTGGTGCAGCTCGGGCGCTCTCCCCTCTGGGGAGGGGAACGTGCCACGCAAGAAGGAGAGATGGAGGAGCAAACAGGAGGAAGTTGCTATCACTAACAGGAGGAAGACTGGGTGATCTGTGGCAAACATGGACGATTGATCAGGAGTACAGGTGAGTGGAAACCCAGGGAAACAGTGCTTTCAAGAGACTTAAAGGAATTAAAGTGCGGGTCATGGAGGAGGAGGTGCAGATCTTCGGCCTTAGAGCATCAATACCCCAAAAGAGTATTGGAGTGCGGGTCAATAAAGAAGTCTGTGCAGGGAGATGGGCCTTAGAGAATTAATACCCCAGAGAAATCCAATCAGTCAGCCCAAAGAGCTTTATTCAGAGTATCGTTCTTTGGGTACACTTGGAAGTGCTGTACAGTTGGGAAGTAGCAACAAACAGGAGGAAGGAAAGCTGCAAAATGTAACTGGAAGCAAGTGCAGGTTAAGAGTTATTCAGAGTGGCTCCTTATAATCTGGACTATGTATTCTCAGGACTTGCTTCACTTAATGCCGAATCTATAATTCAGAGTGACTCTGTATCACAGTACTGCAATAAGTGCCAGAAAAGAATAAAGTTGAATGTTTAATTGTTCTGGAATGTCTGCTGTGTCAATCTGTGCAAGGAAGGGGGGTAACGGAATCACACTAAGGAAAAGGAATGAACTACCAGCAGCTCCTATGGGGGTAGTGCGCTACAATTGTATTCAGTCCTGACTGCTTAATCCAGGTAAGTAGACATTGAGAACAAGGAGATATAACATCACTGGAGAAAAACGGCATAAAATGCACAATACTCATCCAATCTGCTCAGATATTCATTCCTTGTACATAGGAGATTACAACAGATTCAAGTGAAGTAAAGCTTGGCAATGTGAAGGGATTCCCGCAGTGTGAAGATCATTCTATTCACTCCCAATTATAGGCAACACTTCTCAGTGTTTCTTCATGTAAAATTTTACTCTCAGATCCCTCTGGTCACTGTACAGAGATCTCCACCTACATTCAGGGGAATCGATCTGTCGGTGTGTTCCCGATACATACGGCTTTTCCAGCTGGAAAAGTTTTCCTTGACTATAAGATTCAGATTGTGCTGATCAGTATTTCTGTTTCAATATATAGTATACTGGTTCTCCAGAGTCCTTGGGAGGAGGTTGGATGGATTTCTCCTGTCAGATGGACTTCTCCGTTAAGATGGACTTCTCCGGTCAGATGGACTTCTCCGGTCAGATGGACTTCTCTGGTCTGTACATCGGATGCTCGGGTTAGATATCCCTGAAAATGGGTGGCTGAGCCAAGTAGGGAATGGGGGTGTCTCAGCGTTTAGATGTTTACATGTTTCCTTCCTATACACCCGGAACTTCATCAGAACACGAGGGATAGTCAGCTGTCACCTGTTTAACTTCTTGTCGACCAGCCACCGTCATTATACTGGGCAGGTTGGCACAATCCCACAAGACGTCATAGCTATACGTTGGCTGCTTTAAGCGGGTTAGTAGGCACGCGAGAGCTGCCGGAGGGTGCCGATTCTGGTGGCCAATGGTCACAATGACTGCCGGCCACGAGCGATCGCGGGCACAAAAGGCAGAACAGGACGTGAGTGTGTAAACACACAAATCCCTGTTCTGTAAGGAGAGAGAGAGATCATGAGTTCCTAATAGCTAGGAACCACAATCTGTCATCTCCTCTAGTCAGTCCCCTCCCCCTACAGTTACAACACAGTCAGGGAACACATTTAACCCCTTGATCGACCCCTAGTGTTAACCCCTTCCATGCCAATGACATTTATACAGTAATCAGTGCATTTTTATAGCACCGATTGCTGAATAATTGTCAATCGTCCCAAAAATGTGTCAAAAGCATCTGATGTGTCCGCCATAATGTCATAAAGTTACAATAAAAATCACAGATCACCGCCATTACTAGTAAAAAAATAATAATAATAAAAATGTCATAAATCTATCCCCTATTTTGTAGACGTTATAACTTTTGCACAAACCAATCAATATACGCTTTTTGCGATTTTTATTACCAAAAATGTGTAGAATACATATCGGCCTAAACTGAGGAAAAATTATCTTTTTTAAAAAAAAAAAATGGTGGTATTTATTATAGCAAAAAGTAAAAAATATTGTGTTTTTTTTCAGAATTGTTGCTCTTTTTTTGTTTTATAACATAAAAAATAAAACCCGCAGAGACGCTAAAATACCACCAAAAGAAATCTCTATTTGTGGGAAAAAAGGACCTCAATTTTGTTTGGGAGCCACATCACACGACCACACAATTGTCAGTTAAAGCAACGCTGTGCCGAATCACAAAAAACGCTCTGGTCATTGAGCAGCCAAATCTTCCGGGGCTGAAGTGGTTAAATAGGGACCACTACCCACCCTTAATTATTCTAAATCAAAAACAGGTGCTGATAACCTATCAACCCCAACACCAATATAGTGGTATTACTACAAATGCTCAACCCAAATAAATTGTACAGATGTGTTATATTATTATATACAATTTTAAGTATTTGCAAAATCTCCGTATATAGGGGGATGATTGTTCAGACATAGACAACTACATAGATTGCCAAAAAGACTTCATGTTCAAACATTAGGCTGAGCTCCCATGTGAAAGTGCAGGGAACTCCAAATACTATGAGATTTTACATCACTCAAAACATACATCTCCCACATCCATCCAATATACAGATGGGTTAATACAGAGGTGTAGCTTGAAGATTGTGGGCCCCAACTACCACCGTGTGTGCAGATACACCCACCGCATGCCAAGATACTCAAAGGAGCTTCAGAGTTTTGAGTTCCCAGAGTTCCTCCTTACATCAGAGAATAGGAATCAGGGGGCAGGGATCACAGCTGAAGAATCAGAGGACAGGGATCACAGCTGGAGAATCAGAGGAGAGGGATCACAGCTGAAGAATCAGAGGACAGGGATCACCACTGGAGAATCAGAGGAGAGGGATCACCGCTGAAGAATCAGAGGACAGGGATCACCCCTGGAGAATCAGAGGAGAGGGATCACCGCTGAAGAATCAGAGGACAGGGATCACCCCTGGAGAATCAGAGGACAGGGATCACCCCTGGAGAATCAGAGGACAGGGATCACCCCTGGAGAATCAGAGGACAGGGATCACCGCTGAAGAATCAGAGGACAGGGATCACGGCTGAAGAATCAGAGGACAGAGATCACCCCTGGAGAATCAGAGGAGAGGAATCACCGCTGAAGAATCAGAGGACAGGGATCACCCCTGGAGAATCAGAGGACAGGGATCACCCCTGGAGAATCAGAGGACAGGGATCACCGCTGAAGAATCAGAGGACAGGGATCACTGCTGAAGAATCAGAGAACAGGGATCACTGCTGAAGAACCAGAGGACAGGGATCACAGCTGAAGAATCAGAGGACAGGGATCACCCCTGGAGAATCAGAGGAGAGGGATCACCCCTGGAGAATCAGAGGACAGGGATCACCCCTAGAGAATCAGAGGACAGGAATCACCGCTGAAGAATCAGAGGACAGGGATCACTGCTGAAGAATCAGAGGACAGGGATCACCACTGAAGAATCAGAGGACAGGGATCACCGCTGGAGAATCAGAGGACAGGGATCACCCCTGGAGAATCAGAGGACAGGGATCACCGCTGAAGAATCAGAGGACAGGGATTAACGCTGAAGAATCAGAGGAGAGGGATCACCGCTGAAGAATCAGAGGACAGGGATCACCCCTGGAGAATCAGAGGACAGGGATCACCCCTGGAGAATCAGAGGACAGGGATCACCGCTGAAGAATCAGAGGACAGGGATCACCGCTGAAGAATCAGAGGACAGGGATCACTGCTGAAGAATCAGAGGACAGGAATCACAGCTGAAGAATCAGAGGACAGGAATCACCGCTGGAGAATCAGAGGACAGGAATCACCGCTGAAGAATCAGAGGACAGGGATCACCGCTGAAGAATCAGAGGACAGGAATCACCACTGGAGAATCAGAGGACAGGAATCACAGCTGAAGAATCAGAGGACAGGAATCACCGCTGAAGAATCAGAGGACAGGGATCACCGCTGAAGAATCAGAGGACAGAAATCACCGCTGAAGAATCAGAGGACAGGGATCACCGCTGAAGAATCAGAGGACAGTAATCACCGCTGAAGGATCAGAGGACAGGGATCACCGCTGAAGAATCAGAGGACAGGGATCACCACTGGAGAATCAGAGGACAGGGACCCCTGGCAGAGCTCCTTCCCCATCCCATCACTGTATACAGCCCCCCCACACACACTACACAGGGCTGGAATCACACTCCTTCACACACAGTCTATCAGCCTTCACAGGGTGTATCTGTCTTTTATGTCGCCCTTCTGACCTGTGAAATTCTCTGGTCTGAACGGCAGTGTAGTTTCAGTAGGCAGATACACCCTGTGCAGATCGTGGCTGACTGGCTGTGTTGTAAAGGAATGTGATTTCAGCCCTGCAGAGGAGGAACAGTATACAGTGCTGTACTGGGAAAGAAACTCAGTAGCCGGGCATAGCATGCAGGGTGGAGGGGGTGGTCAGGGGGCTTTGGGGGGGCAACTTAGATCTGGGAGGGCAAAACCATGTGACACAAAATCTGGAGCCTGCAGCCCCTCAGGGCCCCCTTTGGAGGTGTTAAGGGATTTGTTTTAACAATTTCTGAAGGTTTCTTTGTCAGTGTTGGCAGGTGTTGGGGGAAGGTCACCTCCCAGAGGTGTGTGTCTTTTTCCCAGGTGTCAGGGAAGTGGGGTAAGCGGACATCTCCGGGTGAGGGGTACAAAGAATCCCAGCTGGTGACTAGGAGACTCTGAGCAGTGTCATACCTCACCAGTAACATCCGTCCCATCATGGCTACAGGACGGCACTCTCCTCCTCCTAACTCGCTGAGCTTGGTTACCATTCCATGTTGCCAGCACAGACACTTCCCCATCCTGGGCTGTTCTCACCTCATGCTCCTCTCCATTAAGGAAAAGGCTCACAGCTTCTCCCCAGCCAATGGGAACAGAGGGGTGTGGACTGTGGAACGCAAAGTGAAAGCCCAGTATTGGAGCATGGCTGTGGGGCTCTAGGGCAGATCGGAGCTGGACTTTGTGGAGGATATGATAATATGACAGGGAGGCTGCAGGGGCCCCCTCTAGCTAGGGGCATGGTTGCGATTGTGACCCCTGTAACCCCTTATGCTACGCCCATGGGTTAATATATACTTGTGTAGGGGATATATGCCGATCGAGCGACATACAAATCATTATCAGTCTGCATCCAAGAGATCCTTCAAAACCGTATGACAACTCTTATAGCTCATCATAACTGTATATAATATCTTCAATGAACCACAGACAGAGCTGATATATAACACACGGGTATGCACACAGTGCACATAGATAGATCAGATCCGTCAGACTCAGACTGATATTGTGTCACTACTTGGATATAGACCAGTACTGAAAAATCAAAGCAATGAAATGATTTTAATAATAATTAGTGATTGCACATAAATACTCATACTTCATCTCTCTCTTCCAATCCTCCTCCCTGGATCTAAACTAGCAAAAATAATCCAATGCTATTTATAGTTAGCACTTCCAATGTTATTTATACATTATATTAGAGAGTTACAATATAGCCATTCCGAGTAAATGGTCAAAACAGCCACATATCTAATAGTAATAGCTGAGGATAAATAGGATAAGTTTGGGATGTTCCCTCAATCAAAGCTCTAATCTCTCGACAGATGTTAAGTTATGGCTATCTAGAAAGTCACACCTATAAACAGCATGGACAGTTCGCTCATATGTAAGGGGTTTATTGGCAAACACGGGTCGATCAAAAAATGATTGATCCAAACAGATATATTCATTGATTAATTAACACTTGTGCATCCATAGCACATTATTGCTTATGAGACACTGTAAAATCACTTAATAAATATCCGGTGGCTACTAGAGAGAGGATGATATATGCCAGCTGGTCACACACTAATCGGTCTAAACCAAATGAAAAATCAACGGCTTGGGATGTTTCCTCGCTCAAAGCTCTAGTCTTTCGGCCATTGTTAAGCTACGCCTATCTAGAGAATCACACCTATAAACCGCATAGACAGTCCACTCATATGTAGGTGGTTTTTGGCATGCACAAGTTGATCAAAAAATGATTGATCATAAATATTAGATTTTATTAGATATTATAAAATTTAATTTATTAACACCTGTGCATCCATACCAAAATATTACACATGAGACACTCTAAAGTCACTAAATGAATATCAGGTGGTTACTAGAGAGAGGCTGATATATATACTGGTCACAACAAAGTGACACAGGCGAGACAATCTCAAATAGATGTATTGAGTAATAGATTGCCAATAACACAAGGAGGACGAGAGCATGTGTGACTCATAGCATATGAAGAAAAGAGAGTGAGGGACAATGAATCATGAATAATCAAAAATAGGGAAAAAAGGGGGGCGGAGCTAGCCGGAGACCAAGATGGACGCGCACTAGCGGAGCTCCGGAGCCAGCGGGACATCAGCGGCTAATATCTACCCACCTGACCCAGCTTACCTTCTCCATACAAGGCAAACCTGATCCCGATCGCCCGGGGAACGATCCCCAACAATGCCGCGGAGAAAGAAAGAGGATAACAGGCCGAAACGAATGACGGAGTTCTATCCCCTCGAGCCCCGGAAAAATGGCGCCGGCTCTGCATCCACGCCAGCAGCAGCAGCTCAAAACAACAGGCCACAACAGAGCAAATCACAGAAAAGAGGCAGCCCACCTAAAGGATCGCAATCTCCCCCATCTACACCGTCCTCAGGAAGCCCTGAAAAGACGAGATTCAAGGCAGATGCAGTGGATGTAAACCAAGAGGTGAGCTATCTCTCAGAATCAGGGGATGACACTAGGGAACTCCCAGACTCCATAGATACGTTCCCCACCAACGGCCAGCCAGTACTAGATACAATGCTTAAGGAGATGCTAGTATCATTAAGGGGGTCACTCCACGCTGATATGATTTCATGTATGCACAAGTTTAGCACTGAAATACGATCGGTCTCAGACAAGGTAACACATGTGGAACAAAAAATGGCGGAGTTCGCCACTACAATCAATGATTTGGTAGATGCCAATGAGGATAGAGAGGATGATATAGAAGTCCTGCAAGCCAAAATGGCGGACATAGAGGATAGATCAAGGAGGAATAACGTGAAGATAAGAGGGATCCCTGAATCGGTTAAACAACATGATCTGAGGGACTATATGTCCCAGCTCTTATCCGAAATACTACCGGACATGTCAGCACTAGATTTCACAGTGGATAGGATTCATAGACTACCCAAACCCTCCTTTCTATCAGAAAACATCCCACGTGATGTCATCATGAGACTTCATTTCTTTCACACGAAAGATAGACTTATGGCTGCAGCAAGACAAAAAGAACAAATTCCCGCATCCTATGCTAATCTCCAATTCTACGCTGATTTATCCCAGTACACATTGCAAAAACGCAGAAATCTAAACACCATAACAAAAACCCTCAGAAACAACAAACTAGGGTACAAATGGGGGTTCCCAACTAAATTGATTGTATCAAGAGAGGATAAAGAATACGTAATTGACTCAGTAGCAAAGGGCATGGCTTTGCTAAACACATGGGGGATAATCCCAGATCCCCAACCATTCCAGCACCAGAAAAATTCCTCCTCAAGACCTGAACCAGAATGGCGCACAGTTGATCGTAAAAACGCACGATCGCACAACTGACCCCAAGGTGGGGGCACCAATTATCACTTTTCCCGCTGAGGAGAGTTACATCTCCGGTCCGTAAAAGTCTAAGGACTACATAACCCCAAGTTACAACATGAGTGACTACCAGTCACACCTATCTTCATTTCATGTTAAAGGGCACCAAGCCAAAGTTTTATTGACTTTATGTTTCTGCACAATCTTTTTTTTTTGCTTTGTTACTTTCACAGTCAGCACAAATACCTCATCTCCACAGAAAATGGAAAAGAAATATGCCTCACAACCAATACCTCTGCAATCTCAGGAACGATCCCAACTACAAAATCTACAATCAACGACCTCTTCTAATGTAAGTGTCTTAACTTCAATCAACGCCATATACACTCACCTTTTTTTCTTAACAAATGGCGCTAAAACTTTTGACCATTAATGCAAAAGGTCTCAACCACCCAGCCAAGCGCAGGTCTCTGTGGAGGGAGGCACTACAGAGGAACTGCGACATATTATGCACCCAAGAGACCCACTTTCAATCCACAGCTCCACCAAAATGTTTACACCCAAAATTCCCGTTTATTTACTTAGCGAACGCTGAAAAGAAATCAAAAGGGGTGATGATTGCCATCAGGGACACGGTGACCTTCCAACTACACAAAAGCGTCATTGATCCTCAAGGACGTTTCATCATCCTAGTGTGTGAAATCAACAACCACACAACCACGCTAGTTAACCTATACGCTCCCAATACCAAGCAATCCAAATTTTTCCATAAATTAATGAAGAAGATCCAAACTATCCAAAAGGGCTCATTGCTAATCGGTGGTGACTTTAATATTACCCCGGATCCATCCAATGACTCTACAGCAAAATCCAAGAGACTTCCACCATCCCTGTTACCAATATTACGGAAATATGACCTTTTCGACGCCTGGAGATGCTTAAATGCGAATGAAAGGGATTATTCCTTTTTTTCTCACTGCCACAAAACTTATAGCAGGATAGATCTCTTTTTGGTAGATAAGCAAATGTTGTTCAAATGTAAGTCAGCTAAAATTCATAGTATTACATGGTCGGACCACGCTCCAGTGGAGTTGGTTATTGGAGGACCTACTAGTCATAAGAACACTTTTGTGTGGAGAGTTAATTCTCGCCTTCTCCAGCATGGTCCGACCAGGTCATATGTTGAACGGCACCTTAAAGAATTTTTTGAGTTAAACCAACCCTCGGTATCGAACCCATTTTCCTTGTGGAACGCCCATAAGGCTTTTGCCAGAGGTGTTTTGATACAACAGGGAACAAGGGCTAAAAGGATGAGGCAGCAGCACACCGAGAAAATTGTTAACCAAATTGAGTTATTAGAAAAACAAAATATAACTCATACCTCCAAGGTATTAACTGATCAAATCACCCAATTAAGATTAGAATTAAGACTACTCTTACTGGAAGACTTTGACAAAGCTTCCAGGAAACTAAAACTGTCATACTATACTTGTGGCAATCGAGCAGGCAAACTACTAGCCCAACAACTCAGAGGTTACAGATACAAAACAAACATCCAGCATATAATACATCCTAAGACACAAACAAAACATCAACACCCTCAAGAAATTGCTGATGCTTTCAGCCACTACTACAGCTCACTGTACAATCTTAAAGATGACACAACAATCCCACAACCAACACCTGACATCATAGAATCTTTTCTAAAAACAGTTAATCTACCAAAACTGACAAAAGATCAACTTTCCTCATTAAACTCACCCATAACTGATACAGAGGTAAAACAAATAATAAATTCCATGCCACTAAACAAATCTCCGGGGCCGGATGGGTTTACCGGAGAATATTATAAAACGTTCAGCGAAATTTTATCCCCCTATTTGGTGGGCATGTTTGGTGCTGCTGCTGCCTCCTCTTCCTTTCCCCAAGAAATGCTAAAAGCAACTATAATAGCATTACCCAAACCAGGAAAAGCCCCAACAACGCCACAAAATTTTAGACCTATCTCTTTATTGAACAATGATGTAAAGATGTATGCAAAACTATTAGCTAATAGATTGATTAACATTCTACCTACATTGATTGACTTAGATCAATCTGGTTTCACTAAGGGGAGACAGACGTCGGATGCCACCCGACGTCTGGTAAATGTAATACATATAGCTAATAAACAAAAAACGCCTTCTCTGCTCCTAGCGCTGGATGCAGAGAGGGCGTTTGATAGAATACACTGGCAGTTTCTGGCACAGGTTCTCCAAAAATTTGGATTTGAGGGCTCCATTTATCTAGCCATAATGGCCCTCTACTCCCAACCCTCAGCCCAAGTGCTTATCTCAGGTGCAATATCTACCCCATTCACAATAAGCAACGGGACTAGGCAGGGGTGCCCCCTGTCCCCTTTGATATTTAATCTCTTAATGGAACCATTAGCCTCACACTTACGCTCAAACCAACTAATAAAAGGTATACAAATAGGTTCAAGACAACATATCATTAGTCTGTTTGCGGACGACATCATATTGATGCTTTCGGAAGCAGACACTACATTGAGGGAGGTTCACAAGGCGCTAAACACCTTCAACAGGGTATCATACTACAAAGTGAATGAGTCCAAATCATATATACTTAACTTAGGAACCCCAGAAAAAACTAAACAAAGATTAGAACAACAATTCCCTTACATCTGGAAATCTGATGGTATTAAATATCTGGGTATAACGCTAACCCCAAAAACAGAAGGCCTATTAGGTGCGAACTACACTCCCTTTTTGAAATCTCTAGAAAATAAACTAAAAGCTATAAATAGAAATGAACTCTCTTGGCTAGGCAGACTAGCAGCCTTTAAAATGCAAATATTACCACAACTGTTATACCTTTACAGAACCCTTCCAATACCAATACCAAATTCATATTTTAACACACTTCAACCTATATTAAATAGGTTTATATGGCAAGGTAAAAAGGCCAGATGCACATTCAATAAACTAATCAAACACAGAAAAGCAGGGGGGATGGGACACGTGCACCTGCAGGATTATTACACTGCGATTGTACTGGCCCAACTCCAACAATGGTTAATTCCAGATTCTAAAACATTATGGCATGAAATAGAACAAACAAAAATACCAAAAGGATCTTTAAAAGACTTCATAATGACAGCCCACTCTAATACAAACCTAAACAGCAACTTAGCTCCCACGATATTAGCATCCATACGAGCTTGGGGGTACCTCAGGAAAAAACAACAATGGTCTGGTCCGACTCTGCCTCTGAAACTTCCTATTTCTGCCCTTAATCAACTAATTCCAGACCTAAACATAACACCATGGAAAAATAAAGGGATTCAATATCTGGAAGATATCTTAAACAACACCTCTATTAAACCATTCCATGAATTACAATCAGAATTCCTTCTTCCATATACAGATCAGTATAAATACACACAGTTGTCTCAACTCCTAAAAAAATCTCCTCAAATACTAACAATCTTACCCAAACAAATAACTCTCTACTACTCGCATTCACCGATAACAATGAAAGGAATATCAATCCTTTACTCAGGGCTCCAAGAAAAAAACACATGCGTAAAAACAGAAACTATGAAAGCTTGGGAAAGGGACATGGGAGTGGAATACTCAGTAGATCAATGGAGAAATTCACTTAAACTGACTTATACATCCACCAAAAGTACTAATTTACTGGAAATGCAACAAAAAATTCTCCTTAGATGGTACTTGACCCCAATCCACATTTCCAAATTTCTAAAAAACGTATCACCAACATGCTGGAGACACTGCGGGGAATCAGGTACATTATTACATATGCTATGGAGTTGCCCAAAACTATTTAAAATTTGGAACCAAACGGAACAGATCATAAGAAATGTCACCCAGTCGAGCCTCTCGCTCTCACCAGGAATGGCCATTCTATCACTAGAATTAGAATCCATACAACCACACTCCAAAATGTTAGTATCCCACATTATGCTAGCCACCAGACTTATTATCCTTAGGCACTGGAAAGATACAGAAATACCAAAGATTTCAGAGGTAATAACAAGTGTTAACACACATGGCACATATGAGATGTTACACCACTCCGCGAGAGGGAGGTTCGAATGGGCCTCCAAAACATGGGCTCCATGGCAAAAATGGCATGCCAGCAGTTCTATGATTTAAAGGTTTAATAGCTCAACAATAATGATAACATTTACTGAGGTACCAATATATATGCTGACTGACCACTTAGTTTTATTTTATTATTTCATCCTTTTTCTTTCTCTCTCCTTTTTATTTTTATTTCTAATCCTTCAATAAGTTAATATAAAAAAGTTACTTAAAAAGCTATCTCGAACCTAAACAGTTCTTGTTTGTTAATATTCAGAATTTAACAACACTTTGTAATTTCGATGCTTGGAGGGGCGGGGGGCGGCCGGCGGGGACGGGGGGACCAATGATGAAGGATCTTGAGTACCACGCCGGCCGTCGGACCCGTTTCACGGGCACCATGAACAGACTCTTATAACTTACTCAGTCTGGTTATACAGCTAATACCAAAATGTGAGATGTGACTGATATGTAATAACTACAATAGAAGTGTGTACATTGTCAATCTTCTGTATAATAATTATTGTTTATATAATAAAAAAAGATTGAAAATAAAAAAAAATAACTTAACAAGAAATGGTTCCAATATTATCACAAAATAGGATAACAAATGAATAAATGAAATAGCAAACATAGGAAATAAAGCAACTAAACGGCACCTTGTATGGATGTCATTGACAACCAAGAATTTCCCTAAAGACTACAGACATGCTACTGTGTATCATGCTAACTTTGTTATTTAAATGTATTTTGTAAGAGGATATGTACAACCTGTTTATGGCGCTACTCTGTAAATATCAAAATATCAAAGTATTAAAAGGAAATATCTGAGAAAAATCAAAAAAAAAAAAAAAATAGGGAAAAAGGGAAAGAGGAGACAGTCAGTTTGGGTAAATCTACAGATAGGCAAAATATACTAATGAACCGGGCGCATGCGCGGTGCAAAACTGGCAGGAAGCTAAGAGCCGGAGCTCCGAGGGTGATTAAGACCTAATATCACTCCCCGGGGCTATCAACACAGCTATTTTTCACCTAACAGACCCAGCTCCCCTGTGGGACTCATGGTGCATGCCGACGGCTAAGAAAAACAAACCAAAATCTGCGCAGCGGTCCCTGACAAACTATTTGCTCCAGGTAGGGGAACAGACCAAGATGGCCCAAGATGGCGCCCAACCGAAGCCTGTTGTGCCGGACATCCCGGATCCAGCAGCTTCTCCCACGGCAGCTTTAGAACAGAGTGAGTACATGCCCCATCTCACCAAAGCAGACCTGAAGGATAGCTTGTCCACAATGTACGACAGACTGGCACATAAGTTTCAGGCTGAACTGCACAAGTCGATGAACACTCTGACCCAGGAGATCACCTCATTAGGAGGGCGAACAGATATGCTAGAAATCAAGCATGACAAATTGCACCTGGCTTATGTTGACCTTCACAAAGACCATGAATTACTCTCTGATACAATTATACAGCTACAAAACCACCTCAAGGACATTGATAACCGTAATAGGAGAAACATCAGGGTACAGGGAGTGCCAGAATCAGTCACTGATCTGTCTGACGCCATTAAGAGACTGTTCAGCTCCATGCTTCCAGACCAACCTGAGGCCTTGTTCCTGTGTGACAGGCTGCACAGAGCCCTTTGGTCCAAACCACCACCCGAGAAGCCACCTAGGGACATTGTGATGTGCCTGAAGGACTTCCTAGTGAAAGAGGAGATCCTCTGTGCATCCCGCAACACCCCAGGTATACAGCTGGATGGGATCGCCATCCAGATTTATCCAGATGTCTCCCCAGCAACCCTAGAGAAGAGAAGGATTAAGGATATCACCACTGTCCTGCAATCAGCGATGTTTTGCTATATATGGGGTTTCCCATTTAAACTGTCAGTAACCCACAATGGTACGACATACTCCGTGACCACTGTAGCTAAAGGCAAAGAAGTCCTGGTGAAACTGGGCCTCCTGGATCCTCAACCCACCCCCGAGACACCCACCGACTCCGCGCCCGTCACCGATATGGGCTACCCCATCTCCTCAATGTGACTGGAGGAACTGCCAATGCTCCAGAGACCCAAACACCTGAGCCCTGCTTGATGGCATCGTTCCAGCTATCGTCGGAGGAGTTTGGTTTGCATAGAGGCAATATTTAAAATTGAAATTTATATTTTGCTTTCTCTACCACCTAAAACTGGTTTTCCATCACACAGGAATATATAAGAACAATTAGGTCTTACACCCTCAGGCAAATTCCACTTTCCACCCATCTGAATAGCCTCCTACTACATCCCCTTATTTTTATTTTTTCTCCTCTACCTTATTTTTGCTGGGAGGAAACATTGACTTTCCTGTTTTCCCATTTCTGCAGAACCCTCCACCCCCCTCCCCCTCAGCGGGGATCCCGAGAGCCTGTGGAAGTTTGGACTGGCTAACTCCGCAATTGTTGTGTATACAGGTTAGGATGACGTTTTCATCTTGGCCCCCTAGAGCTTATTTTCTTTATCGTTTAAGTTTCATTTTACTCCGTATTCTGCATATTAATGACTTTATAGTGATGATGGCTTCTTTTGATGGTAACAGGTTGCACGAGTATTCTTGTAATTATATGTACATGGTACCAGACTCTCTAGTGCGCCCGAGGCAATGGACTCAAATAACACCAAAATAACTTTTAGGTCCCCATTTCCAAACATTTATCTATACTTACAACCCCCGCAGGTTATTCATCTACAATGGGTTTACGTATAATATCCCATAATGTAAGAGTATTTAACTCCCCTCAAAAAAGGAGGAAGGCATTTCAATATTATAAACAATTGGGGCAGACATTATACTGCTGCAGGAGACCCATTTCTTCTCTGCCTCCCACCTTTAATTTTTTTGAGAAAGCTTATAGGCATCATTATTTCACAACCTTTGAGTCCAAGGCCAGGGGCGTAGCTATTTTTATTAAAAACACTGTACCATTCGAGATTAATCATGTATATAAAGACCCTTCCAGAAGATTCCTGATAATCCAGGGTGAAATACAGGGTGGTGCCCTGACGGTGGTGAATGTGTATGCTCCTAATAATTCACAGGGCTCCTTTTTAGAACATTTTTCCAAGTACTAGATAGATATTCCTCCACACATATGTTACTAGATATAAGTGTTGAACCACCAGGAGAATTTTTAAATATTATTCTCACTGAAATGTTGCCAACATCCCAGACATTTGTTAAATCGAAACCCTACAAGAGGGAAACAAGTACCCCCCCCCCGGTACATTGGGACTTTATGGGAAAACAATTGTGTATAAAATATATCATTTATTTGAACAAATTTGTTTAAAAAGCACATGTGGAATGACACATATAGCAACAGTTTGTATAATACATGAAAAGACAAAAATTGCTTATGGTAAATTGTTACAAATTCCAATAAGCATTGATTTTCTCCTTTTGGCCTGACATGTTTCAGGAAAATTATCCCTTCCTCAGAGGCATTATAGGAGAGAGTACAATTATATTCTGAAAGAGAACAAGGATAGTAGTTTCAGCACAATGTTTCAAAGCCGCATCAAAGATATAACACATGAGCCTGTCCAACATACATACCAACATTGAAATGTAAAGAATTTTCATGTAAATACTTTAAAAACAGATTTTCATAGAAGAGTAAATTTGTCCATCAGAAAGCCATGAACCCCATCCAGCCCTCACAGAGATCCCCACAGAGCGACCCTCGTGGCATAGCCACAGAAAAAAGTATATCCTGGGAAAAATGATCAGATGTCCCATTATAATAAACAGTGTGTATAAATATATATCAAAAAACAAGAGGGGGATACTCAAGCTATAGATATTTGAACTATTTGGGGCTTCATAGCAAACATGCTGCATGGCCCCTTTAAGATGTGTATTGGCGTCTATGGGAAGCGTCATCGCATCTGGTGATGCGATGACGTCATCACGTCTGGTGACGCCATCGCACCCAATGACGCAACAACGTCATTCCACTGCGTCTCAGGGCAGGGCGGGTAAACAACTTGCGGTGCCCATAAGCTAAAACCTAGCATCTTGGTACGCCAGAGAAGATGCAGGCGTATCCTTGATGGTAGCGGTAGCAACCACCAAATAATTATATTGAAAAATAAAAAAGTGACAAATGAGGAAAAAGGAAAGGAAACAAAAATTTTTAATTTAATATTGGCAGAAAGGGAGATTTCTGGGCATATAGAAACCAATGAGGAAAAATGCATGGTGGATCACCAGGATAAGAGCTGCACGGCGCCCACCCATGGCAGAAGAATCATGGGAGAGCATCATGCAGATCGAACCAAAAATCAGCTGCAAATTCCCGAATGTCCCAAGGACGAACAAGGGGCAAAAAGACATGTAACAGGCGCCCGCCCTTCTGATGGAATCACGGCCCACGTGCACCGGGCGGGGCTGGACCGAGCCCTGGAATGAAGGATGGGAACATGTATGGAATGACAATTTGTTAAATTTGAATAGCTTAATGAGTATAAACAAGAAAGAAATGTAATAAGTTTGTATGGAGACCAAAAAATAAATAGCAGATAACAATGGCTTCATATTGTATACATCGAAAATAGTTATGCATTAAGGTAGGTGAGTGGACATGATCAGATGCATTCAATGGAAACCCTTGGGGAGGTGATCATAAAGATATATAATCCTGGCTTCAATATTTAGACATAACGAGAATCAAAGAGTCCATAATAAGACCATAGTTGCCAACATTGCAAAGAAAATATGTGGGACACTTTTTTGGCTGTAGGTGGAGCCAAACAATAATGAGGGGCGGGGCATTCGTTTGTAGGCGTGGCTTAGCACTAACAATACGTAAAAACCTTTACGTCCTTTTATAGATCCCTGTTGACATCCCCAGACACACCCTCACCAAATGACATGGACTCACGGCTGGAACCTATATCCCTTCCTTCGCTGTCAGAGAATCAACTACAAAGCCTGAATACCCCTTGCACTGAACAAGACATCATATCTATCATAAAATCTCTAAAATCATCAACAGCCCTGGGTCCAGACCTGTATATACCTCATCCTACTAAAAAAAAATTGCAGGTAAATTGGCCCCTAAACTTACAAAAGTAATTAATCATATCCTACAAGGTCATAAACTCCCTGAAGAGATGCTTTCCGTCAATATGACTCTCATCCCCAAACCTAATAAGGATCTTTCCCTACCACAAAATTACAGACCGATCTCAGTTCTTAACAATGACACTAAGATTTTAGCCCGAGTATTAGCAGATAGACTAGTGCCCATTATCTCCACGCTAATAGGCCTAGAACAGACAGGCTTTATCCCCACGAGACAGATCACAGTTATATCCGCCTAGCGGCTAATATAATACATGATGCAGATATCTGTTCCCGAAAAGTATTAATTCTAGGCCTAGATATACATAAAGCCTTCGATAGCGTCCTCTGGACCTATATAGATGCTGTCCTGAATAAGTTTGGTTTCCTGGGGGAATTTGTTAACGGTTTTAAAGCATTATACCATAACCCACACACCCGAATCAAACTCTCAGGATGTTCCTCGGAGTACTTCCCAGCCGTGGAACCAGACAGGGCTGTCCATTGTCACCATTGATTTTTGCCCTGGCCATAGAACCGTTGGCCAGGGCAATTATCAATAACCCAAACATAAAGGGATATACAAAAGGGAGGAGGATTTCAAATTGAGTCCCTATGCAGACGACGTGCTCATGTTCTTGCCAGACCCATTAGTTCCCCTCCCCAACCTAATATCCACCCTACAAGACTACCACTCCATTTCTGGGCTGGGAGTGAATCTAGCAAAATGCTCTGCTCTCCCCATCAACATCCCACCTCATATCTCCACTAGCATTAAAGACTCATTCGGTATCACCCTCACAGATAATTCCCTGCAATGCCTGAGAGTGCCACTAGCACCCTCCCTTCGAGCTAGGTACAATGCCAACTACCCTCAGGCCTTCCTTAAAACTAAACAATGGCTACAACTTTGGTCTACATTTTCCATCCCTCTGTTGGGACGGATCACGGCCATTAAAATGTCCATCCTCCCAAAACTGTTGTATTTTTTTAGAGCTCTTCCACTATATGTGTCTCACCAAACTTGATCCAGAGAGCCAATAACAAAATCATTTGGAAAGGTAAACCCCCCAGATATGGTAAATTACTCACACATAGACCCCTTTCACAGGGAGGATTAGGGTTGCCAAACATATGGCTGTACTATTTAGCTGCCAGACTTGCACAAGCAGCCCAGTGGCATGCCACCCCCCGGCTATGATCCCATGATTGCTGTTTGAGATGATTTCAGCTGGCCCATTTTATATATCTGGGCTCTTATGGCAAACTTGAATAAAACCTAGAGAGATCGGCACACTAAATAATATTGTAGGCCAAACTATCCACCTATGGAATTTATACCATCAGAAGTTTAAACTTCGATCAGACAGACCCCTCCTATCCTCATTTTTAGGAGACAAGAGATTCCCCCGCCTATGATCTACCCAATGAATTCCACTGGTGGAAACTTGGGTCCCTCACCACATTAACCACTTGCCGACCACCTCACGCATTTATACTGCGGCAGAATGGCACGGGCAGGCAGAATCACGTACCCATACGTGATCTGCCTCCCACGGGCGGGGGGTCCAATCGGACCCCCCCGGTGCCAGCGGCGGTCGGCATTTGACTGGGAGCATTGAGAGGCGAGGGGGGGACCATCCGATTGTGGCCCCCCCTCGCGATCGCTCCCAGCCAATCGGGATCCACCCCTGCCTGTGTGTAGTACACACACAGGCAGAGGATGTGATGTCATCTCTCCTCGGCTCGGCAGTTTCCGTTCCGGCGCCGAGGAGAGAAGACATGTGAGTGCACAACACATACACACACAGTAGAACATGCCAGGCACACTTTACACCCCAGACCCCCCCCGATCCCCCCCAATCACACCTCCCCCCTCCCTGTCACACTGACACCAAGCAGTATTTTTTTTTTTTCTGATTACTGCATGGTGTCAGTTTGTGACAGTTAGATGTGGCAGGGCAGTGAGTATTAGCCCCCTGTAGGTCTAGGGTACCCCCCTAACCCCCCTAATAAAGTTTTAACCCCTTGATCACCCCCCGTCACCAGTGTCACTAAGCGATCCTTTTTCTGATCGCTGTATTAGTGTCGCTGGTGACGCTAGTTAGGGAGGTAAATATTGAGGTTCGCCGTCAGCGTTTTATAGCGACAGGGACCCCCGTATACTATCTAATAAATGTTTTAACCCCTTGATTGCCCCCTAGTTAACCCTTTCACCACTGATCACCGTATAACCGTTACGGTTGACGCTGGTTAGTTTGTTTATTTTTTATAGTGTCAGGGCACCCGCCGTTTATTACCGAATAAAGGTTTAGCCCCCTGATCGCCCAGCGGTGATATGCGTCGCCCCAGGCAGCGTCAGATTAGCGCCAGTACCGCTAACACCCACGCACGCACCGTACACGCACCGTACACCTCCCTTAGTGGTATAGTATCTGTACGGATCAATATCTGATCCGATCAGATCTATACTAGCGTCCCCAGCAGTTTAGGGTTCCCAAAAACGCAGTGTTAGCGGGATCAGCCCAGATACCTGCTAGCACCTGCGTTTTGCCCCTCCGCCCGGCCCAGCCCAGCCCACCCAAGTGCAGTATCGATCGATCACTGTCACTTACAAAACACTAAACGCATAACTGCAGCGTTTGCAGAGTCAGGCCTGATCCCTGCGATCGCTAACAGTTTTCTTGGTAGCGTTTTGGTGATCTGGCAAGCACCAGCCCCAGGCAGTGTCAGATTAGCGCCAGTACCGCTAACACCCACGCACGCACCGTACACCTCCCTTAGTGGTATAGTATCTGATCGGATCAATATCTGATCTGATCAGATCTATACTGGCGTCCCCAGTAGTTTAGGGTTCCCACAAACGCAGTGTTAGCGGGATCAGCCCAGATACCTGCTAGCACCTGTGTTTTGCCCCTCCGCCCGGCCCAGCCCAGCCCACCCAAGTGCAGTATCGATCGATCACTGTCACTTACAAAACACTAAACGCATAACTGCAGCGTTCGCAGAGTCAGGCCTGATCCCTGCGATCGCTAACAGTTTTTTTTGTAGCGTTTTGGTGAACTGGTAAGCACCAGTGGCCTAGTACACCCCGGTCATAGTCAAACCCGCACTGCAGTAACACTTGGTGACGTGGCGAGTCCCATAAGTGCAGTTCAAGCTGGTGAGGTGGCAAGCACAAGTAGTGTCCCGCTGCCACCAAAAAGACAAACACAGGCCCGTCATGCCAATAATGCCCTTCCTGATGCATTCGCCAATCCTAATTGGGAACCCACCGCTTCTGCAGCGCCCGTACTTCCCCCATTCACATCCCCAACCAAATGCAGTCAGCTGCATGAGAGGCATTTTCTTTATGTCCTCCCGAGTACCCCTACCCAGCGAACCCCCCCAAAAAAGATGTTGTGTCTGCAGCAAGCGCGGATATAGGCGTGACACCCGCTATTATTGTCCCTCCTGTCCTGACAATCCTGGTCTTTGCATTGGTGAATGTTTTGAACGCTACCATGCACGAGTATTAGCGTAGGGTACAGCATTGCACAGACTAGGCACACTTTCACAGGGTCTCCCAAGATGCCATCGCATTTTGAGAGACCCGAACCTGGAACCGGTTACCGTTATAAGAGTTAGTTACAAAAAAAAGTGTAAAAAAAAAAAAAAAACACATACAAAAATATAAAATAAAAAAAAATAGTTGTCGTTTTATTGTTCTCTCTCTCCCTATTCTCTCTATTGTTCTGCTCTTTTTTACTGTATTCTATTCTGCAATGTTTTATTGTTATTATGTTTTATCATGTTTGCTTTTCAGGTATGCAATTTTTTATACTTTACCGTTTACTGTGCTTTATTGTTAACCATTTTTCTGTCTTTAGGTACGCCATTCTGACTTTGAATGGTTATACCAGAATGATGCCTGCAGGTTTAGGTATCATCTTGGTATCATTCTTTTCAGCCAGCGATCGGCTTTCATGTAAAAGCAATCCTAGCAGCTAATTAGCCTCTAGACTGCTTTTACAAGCAGTGGGAGGGAATGCCCCCCCCAACGTCTTCCGTGTTTTTCTCTGGCTCTCCTGTCTCAACAGGGAACCTGAAAATGCAGCCGGTGATTCAGCCAGCTGACCATAGAGCTGATCAGAGACCAGACTGGCTCCAAACATCTCTATGGCCTAATAAACCGGAAGCTACGAGCATTTTAAGACTTAGATTTCACCGGATGTAAACAGCGCCATTGGGAAATTGGGAAAGCATTTTATCACACCGATCTTGATGTGGTCAGATGCTTTGAGGGCAGAGGAGAAATCTAGGGTCTAATAGACCCCAATTTTTTCAAAAAAGAGTACCTGTCACTACCTATTGCTATGATAGGGGATATTTACATTCCCTGAGATAACAATAAAAAAAATGAAAGGAACAGTTTAAAAATAAGATTAAAAAAAAAAAAAATAATAAAGAAAAAAAAAAAAAAAAAAGCACCCCTGTCCCCCCTGCTCTCACGCTAAGGCGAACGCAAGCGTCCGTCTGGCGTCAAATGTAAACAGCAATTGCACCATGCATGTGAGGTATTACCGCGAAGGTCAGATCGAGGGCAGTAATTTTAGCAGTAGACCTCCTCTGTAAATCTAAAGTGGTAACCTGTAAAGGCTTTTAAAGGCTTTTAAAAATTTTAAAGCATGTCATGTTTGGTATCCATGTACTCGGCCTAAGATCATCTTTTTTATTTCATCAAACATTTGGGCAATATAATGTGTTTTAGTGCGTTAAAATTTTAAAAAATGTGTTTTTTTCCCCAAAAAATGCGTTTGAAAAATCGCTGCGCAAATACTGTGTGAAAAAAAAAAATGAAACACCCACCATTTTAATCTGTAGGGAATTTGCTTTAAAAAAATATATAATGTGTGGGGGTTCAAAGTAATTTTCTTGCAAAAAAAATAATTTTTTCATGTAATCAAAAAGTGTCAGAAAGGGCTTTGTCTTCAAGTGGTTAGAAGAGTGGGTGATGTGTGACATAAGCTTCTAAATGTTGTGCATAAAATGCCAGGACAGTTCAACCCCCCAAATGACCCCATTTTGGAAAGTAGACACCCCAAGCTATTTGCTGAGAGGCATGTCGAGTCCATGGAATATTTTATATTGTGACACAAGTTGCGGGAAAGAGACAATTTTTTTTTTTTTTTTTGCGCAAAGTTGTCACTAAATGATATATTGCTCAAACATGCCATGGGAATATGTGAAATTACACCCCAAAATACATTCTGTTGCTTCTCCTGAGTACGGGGATACCACATGTGTGGGACTTTTTGGGAGCCTAGCCGCGTACGAGACCCCGAAAACCAAGCACCGCCTTCAGGCTTTCTAAGGCCGTAAATTTTTTATTTCAAACTTCACTGCCTATCACAGTTTCGGAGGCCATGGAATGCCCAGGTGGCAAAAAAAAACCCCAAATTACCCCATTTTGGAAAGTAGACACCCCAAGCTATTTGCTGAGGGGTATAGTAAGTATTTTGCAGACCTCACTTTTTGTCACAAAGTTTTGAAAATTGAAAAAAGAAAAAAAAAAATGTTTTCGTCTTTCTTTATTTTCAAAAACAAATGAGAGCTGCAAAATACTCACCATGCCTCTCAGCAAATAGCTTGTGTCTACTTTCCAAAATCGGGTCATTTGGGGGGGGGATTTGTGCCACCTGGGCATTTCATGGCCTCCGAAACTGTGATAGGCAGTGAAGAGTGAAAGCCTGAAGGCGGTGCTTGGTTTTCGGGGCCCCGTACGCGGCTAGGCTCCCAAAAAGTCCCACACATGTGGTATCCCCATACTCAGGAGAAGCAGCTAAATGTATTTTGGGGTGCAATTCCACATATGCCCATGGCCTGTGTGAGCAATATATCATTTAGTGACAACTTTTTGTAATTTTTTTTTTGTCATTATTCAATCACTTGGGGCAAAAAAAAATGAATATTCAATGGGCTCAACATGCCTCTCAGCAATTTCCTTGGGGTGTCTACTTTCCAAAATGGGGTCATTTGTGGGGGTTTTATGCCATCTGGGCATTTTATGGCCTTCAAAACTGTGATAGGTAGTGAGGAGTAAAATCAACAATGTACGCCCTTAGAAATCCTGAAGGCAGTGATTGGTTTTCGGGGCCCCGTACACGGCTAGGCTCCCAAAAAGTCCCACACATGTGGTATCCCTATACTCAGGAGAAGCAGCAGAATGTATTTTGGGGTGTAATTCCACATATGCCCATGGCATGTTTGAGCAATATATCATTTAGTGACAACTTTGTGCAAAACAAAAAAAAAAAGTTTGTCATTTTCCCGCAACTTGTGGCAAAATATAAAATATTCCATGGACTCAACATGCCTCTCAGCAAATAGCATGGGGTGTCTACTTTCCAAAATGGGGTCATTTGGGGGGGGTTGAACTATCCTGGCATTTTATGGCCTTCAAAACTGTGATAGGTAGTGAGGAGTGAAATCAAAAATTTACGCCCTTAGAAATCCTGAAGGCGGTGCTTAGTTTTCGGGGGCCCCATACGTGGCTAGGCTCCCAAAAAGTCCCACACATGTGGTATCCCCATACTCAGGAGAAGCAGCTAAATGTATTTTGGGGTGCAATTCCACATATGCCCATGGCCTGTGTAAGCAATATATCATTTAGTGACAACTTTTTGTAATTTTTTTTTTTCATTATTCAATCACTTGGGACAAAAAAAATGAATATTCAATGGGCTCAACATGCCTCTCAGCAATTTCCTTGGGGTGTCTACTTTCCAAAATGGGGTCATTTGTGGGGGTTTTGTACTGCCCTGCCATTTTAGCACCTCAAGAAATGACATAGGCAGTCATAAATTAAATGCTGTGTAAATTACAGAAAATGTACCCTAGTTTGTAGGCGCTATAACTTTTGCGCAAACCAATAAATATACACTTATTGACATTTTTTTACCAAAGACATGTGGCCGAATACATTTTGGCCTATATGTATGACTAAAATTGAGTTTATTGGATTTTTTTTTAGAACAAAAAGTAGAAAATATCATTTTTTTTCAAAATTTTCGGTCTTTTTCCGTATATAGCGCAAAAAATAAAAACGGCAGAGTTGATCAAATACCATCAAAAGAAAGCTCTATTTGTGGGAAGAAAAGGACGCAAATTTCGTTTGGGTACAGCATTGCATGACCGCGCAATTAGCCGTTAAAGCGACGCAGTGCCAAATTGTAAAAAGTGCTCTGGTCAGGAAGGGGGTAAATCCTTCCGGGGCTGAAGTGGTCAAGAGCCTTAACAAACAAATCAAAGTTTTACTCCTTTACACAACTACAAGAACAGTTTGATATCCCAAGAACTGAGTTCTATAGATATCTCCAAAGACATTTCTTTGAATCTCTATTCTCGTTGAATGGTAATCCCATATTCTCTCAATATGAAAATATATGCCTTAACTTATCTAGAGAACGGGGAACCATCTCTACGATATATAGACACCTCAACGAAATAGACCTTCCTGAGAAATCAACAGCTATGATCTGTTGGGAAACCGATGTTGACCAGGCATTCTCTATAGAGGACTGGTCAGACATGCTGAATAACATGCATAAATGCTCCTGCTTCATGGTCATTAAAGAGACTGTAGTTAAGATACACACGAGCTGGTACCTCACTCCAGAGTACATAAATTTTACCCTGGAGTCCCAGCTACTTGCTTTAGGGGCTGTCAGGTCAAGGGAAGCACCTAATGTGACTTCAAACTGATAAATGGAGCCTTTATTTGATCTTGGTGTGTCACTTGGGTTGCATCCCAGCTTGTGATATACAGTATATTGAAGTGTGTGATCCTAGGGAATAGGGATGAGCTTCGAGTTCGAGTCGAACTCATGTTCAACTCATGTTCAACTCGAACATCGGCTGTTCGCCAGTTCAGAACAAGGAACAATTTGGGGTGTTCATGGCAAATTCAAAAGCCGCGGAACACCCTTTAAAAGTCTATGGGAGAAATCAAAAGTGCTAATATGCAAGTTATTGTCATAAAAAGTGTTTGGGGACCCGGGTCCTGCCCCAGGGAACTTGTATCAATTCAAAAAAAAGTTTTAAAAACGGCCATTTTTTCGGGAGCAGTGATTTTAATAATGCTTAGTGAAACAATAAAAGTGAAATATTCCTTTTAATTTCGTACCTGAGGGGTGTCTGTAGTATGCCTGTAAAGGGGCGCATGTTTCCCGTGTTTAGAACAGTCTAACAGCAAAATGACATTTCAAAGGAAAAAAAGTCATTTAAAACTACTCGTGGCTATAATGAATTGTTGGTCCGGCAATACACATAAAAGTTCTTTGAAAAAAACGGCATGGGATTTCCCCACAGGGGAACCCCGCGCCAAAATTTAAAAAAAAATGGTGTGGGGGTCCCCCTCAAAATCCATACCAGACCCTTATCCAAGCACACAACCTGGCAGGCCGCAGGAAAAGAGGGGGGATGACAGAGCGCCCCCCCCTTCCTGAACCGTACCAGGCTACATGCCCTCAACATTGGGAGGGTGCTTTTGAGGTAGCCCCCAAAGCACCTTGTCCCCATGTTGATGGGGACAAGGGCCTCCTCCTCACAACCCTTGCCCGGTGGTTGTGGGGGTCTGCGGGTGGGGGGCTTATCGGAATCTGGAAGCCCCCTTTAACAAGGGGACCCCCAGATCCTGCCCCCCTATGTGAAATGGTAATGGGGTACAAATGTACCTCTACCATTTCACAAAAAAAGTGTCAAAAATGTTAAAAATGACAAGAGACAGTTTTTGACAATTCCTTTATTTAAGGTCTTCTTCTTTCCATCTTCTTTGGGTCTCCTTCCTTCCTTCCTTCCTTCCTTCCTTCCTTCCTTCCTTCCGTTTCTTCCTCCATCTTCTTCTTCCTCCGATCCTCTGCCTCCCATAGATGCGGAGCTTCCCAAGAACAAAGCGGGGAAGAAGACGCCATGGAGGAAGATGCCGGATGAGAACACCAGAGCAAGAAGCAGAGGATCGGAGGAAGAAGCAGAGGAAGAAGAAGATGGAGGAAGAAACCGAAGGAAGAAGGAAGGAAGAAGACCTGAAGAAGATGGAAAGAAGAAGACTTTAAATAAAGGAATTGTCAAAAACTCTCGTAATTTTTAACATTTTTGACACTTTTTTTGTGAAATAGTAGCGGTACTTTTGTACCCCATTACCAGTTCACACGGGGGGGGCGGGATCTGGGGGTCCCCTTGTTAAATGGGGCTTACAGATTCCGATAAGACCCCCACAAGGGTTGTGGGGATGAGGCCCTTGTCCCCATCAACATGGGGACAAGGTACTTTAGGGGGCTACCTGTAATTTTTAAAGGAATAAAAGTCATTTAAAACGGCTTTAATGTAATGTTGGGTCCTGGCAATATGGATGAAAATCAGTGAGACAAACGGCATGGGTACCCCCCAGTCCATTACCAGGCCCTTTGGGTCTTGTATGGATATTAAGGGGAACCCCGTGTGACAGACCTAGCCGGGAAAGAGACTTTTGGAGGGGACTGAATGCTAGCCTCTTGCCAATCGATCGGGGGCCCTTGCATTTGGGGGAACGGTGCTCTTTGTGAGCTGTATGCCTGGGGACCCTTGAGGTGGTATTACTGTGGATTCGGGTCCTGGTCCCCCAGGACACACAGAATCTGGGGACCCTGGATTTGCCATATTGGAATAGTGGCTGATTCATAATGCTGGGACAGATACTGTTAGGAGATGCTGATGTAAATTCCAACACCTGTCTGTCTATTGTCTGCTAAAATGTGTATTGTAAATAAGTCTACTATGGGATCTAAGAGTCATTAGATCCCCATTGTTATTTGTGTTAATTAACTCTGCTATTGTGTGAAGAAGAGTCTATGTTGATTGTGATAATGTTGATTGGATTTTCTGAACTACAAGATGGCCAGTCTGGCCTAACGGTCATGTCTGAGTCATCTAGGCTGTCTAAAGGGATTAATTAGCTCATGTTAATTAGGTTAATTAGGTTACAGCTGTATTGTTAGAGTAATATGAGCAGGAGGTCTGCACCTCCACTTTTAGTGTATAAAAGCCTGTATTTTGCAATAAAGGAGATTCCTGTTTGAACTTACATACAGCCTGCCTGGTGTTTGTTCTGAGCTGTCACAACTGGGTTAGAACGGCACATAGCTGTAATTCTAATCCCGGAGCATTGGATGACCGAGCAATCAGATGGTGAGATCTGCAATCTGATTCTATAGCAGCAAAGGAGTGTCGGGAGAGTGGAACCGAGCGAGCAAGGGGCTCGTTACACCCCGCACCCAAATTAAAAAAGGAAAGGTGTGGGGCCCCCAGGCCCTATATACTCTGAACAGCAGTATACAGGCGGTGAAAATAAGACAGGGACTGTAGGTTTGTTGTTAAGTAGAATCTGTTTGTAATTTTGAACTGGTACATTTTTAAAGTGTTTAGCTCCAGCCAAAAAATCTGTTTTAAGCTTTTTAGAAAACCTAGGGAAAGGTTATCACCCCTGTGACATTTGTTTTGCTGTCTGTGCTCCTCTTCAGAAGATTTCACCTCACTTTTTGTCCCAATGACAAATGTTTTTTGAAAAATTGGGTTTTTTGTGAAACAAGGATTGGTGATAAAGCATCAGTGGAAAGGAGAAAAGTTTTTCCCATATTAACTCTAATGCCCCGTACACACGGTCGGATTTTCCGATGGAAAATGTCCAATCGGAGCGTGTTGTCGGAAATTCCGACCGTGTGTGGGCTCCATCGCACATTTTCCATCGGATTTTCCGACACACAAAGTTGGAGAGCAGGAGATAAAATTTTCCGACAACAAAATCTGTTGTCGGAAATTCCGATCGTGTGTACACAAATCCGACGGACAAAGTGCCACGCATGCTCAGAATAAATAAAGAGATGAAAGCTATTGGCCACTGCCCCATTTATAGTCCCGACGTACGTGTTTTACGTCACCGCGTTCAGAATGATCGGATTTTCCGACAACTTTGTGTGACCGTGTGTATGCAAGTTAAGTTTGAGCCAACATCCGTCGGAAAAAATCCTAGGATTTTGTTGTCAGAATGTCCGAACAAAGTCCGACCGTGTGTACGCCCTATTACAGGAGAGAATTTCCATTCCTAGGGGTAGATTTCATCTCACTTCCTGTTGTCTCTTTCCGTTTGCAAGTAGGAGTCATTTGTAAGTTGGATGTTTGAAAGTAGGGGCCTGCCCTATATACTCAGCAGAAATTTGGGCCTTAGGTGTTGTTGTGGCCACAACACTGTAAGCCCCCACAGGGCCCTGCTGTGAATTATTAGATCAAGAATTGTATTTAAATGTCCCTGTTGAACAGGGGCAGAAAAATTGGGCCTTAGGCACTGGTGCTGGTGCCACAACACTGCAACCCCTCACAGATACTCTAGTTGGAGCGCAGGAAATAGCCCTGCTGCAAAGAATTGCATCAAAAATTGTAATTACACGCCCCTGTTTAACAGGGGCTGAAAAATTAGGCCTTAGGCACTGGTGGCGGGACTGGCGGCGCCCAGAACCAAAAATGTTCTTACAAGCTATCATCATGATCATTGAGGAGGAAGAGGATAATTACTCAGTATAACAGGATAGTCACTCAGCATCAGCATAGGCAGTCTTTGAAGGGATCTGACATTTCAAAAAAAAAATTCTGTTACAGAAGCATCAGGTGCTTGGTAGCTGGTGGTGATCCAAGACTGATTCATTTTTATGAAGGTCAGTCGATCGACCGAGTCGGTGGACAGAAGCACCCTGTGATTGGTTACAAAGCCTCCAGCAGCACTGAATGTGCGTTCCGAAAGAACGCTGGATGCAGGATAGGCCAGTAGCTCAATTGCATACTGTGCAAGCTCTGGCCAGTGATCTATCCTCAAGACCCAGTAACCCAGAGGATTTTCGGTGGAAAAGGTGTCCAAGTCACATCTTGCCCCTAGGTATTCGTGCACCATGTAAAACAGACACTGGCGATGGTTGCTGGAACCGATCATACCTTGGGGCTGCGGACCAAAAAATTGTCTGAACGCATCGGTCAGACGGCCACCTTCTCCACCGCTCCTTCTTTGACTGACCGAAGCCTCAGCAACACGTTGTCCAGAAACAGGAGTTTGTAACCTCCCAGTCTCTGGGAATGCGTTGTAAAGACCTTTCTGCAAGGCCTCCCGAAGATGTTTCATCCTCTGTTCCCTCTGCGACGGCAAGATAAGGTCCGCAACCTTACCCTTGTAACGTGGATCAAGGAGGGTTGCCAGCCAGTATTGTTCCTTCTCCTTGATACCACAAATACGAGGATCCTTCCGCAGGCTTTGCAGGATCAGAGAGGCCATGCAGCGTAGGTTTGCTGAGGCATTCGGTCCGGAGTCCTCTGGGTCACTAAGGACGACATGATCTGCAGCCACCTCCTCCCAGCCATGTACAAGTCCATGTGTTTCTTGGGACTGTAAATGATCCCTTAAAGACTGCTGCTGATGCTGAGTGCCCGGCTCCACCTCCATACTGACACAATCCTCCTCCTCCTCGTCCTCTTCCTGTGTGATCGGTGGGCGCGCAGGAACACTGTCTGGATAAAGGGGGCCTTGAGAGCTAAGGAAGTCCTCCTCTTCCTGCCTCTGTTCTGCCTCAAGTGCCCTGTCCATTATTCCACGCAGTGTGTGATCCAACAGGTGGACAAGGGGGACAGTGTCACTGATGCATGCACTGTCACTGCTCACCATCCTCGTGGCCTCCTCAAATGGTGACAGGACAGTGCATGCATCCCTGATCATGGCCTACTGGCGTGGGAAAAAAAAACAAGCTCCCCTGACCCTGTCCTGGTGCCATAATCGCACAGGTACTCATTGATGGCCCTCTGCTGTGTGTGCAGCCACTGCAGCATGGCCAACGTTGAGTTTCATCTGGTGGGCATGTCACAGATTAGGCGGTTCTTGGGCAGGTTAAATTCCTTTTGGAGGTCTGCCAGCCGAGCACTGGCATTATATGACCAGTGGAAATGCACACAGATTTTCTTGGCCTGCCTCAGGACATCCTGTAAGCCCAGATACCTGCCCAAGAACCGCTGCACCACCAAGTTAAGGACGTGAGCCAAACAGGGCACATGGGTCATTTGTCCCTGTCGGAGGGCAGAGAGGAGGTTGGTGCCATTGTCGCAAACCACCATTACTGCCTTAAGTTGGTATGGCGTCAACCACCTCTTAACAGAGCAGACAGAACCTCTGCCCCAGTGTGGCTCCTGTCCCCCAAGCACACCAGCTCAAGTACCTCATGGCATCTTTTGGCCTGCATACTTGCGTAGCCCCTTGAATGCCTACGGAGCACCGCTGGTTCCGAGGACAAAGCACAGGAAGAGGCCATGAAGGAGGAAGAAGAAGAGGGGGTGGAGGAGAGAGGTGTGTCAGAATCATTAGTAGTGGCATTTTGGAGGTGTGGTGGCAGAACAACCTCCAAAACTACTGCACCTTGTCCTACATCCTTCCTAGCTGCTAGCAGAGTCACCCAGTGCACCGTGAATCTTGGGTAACATCCTATTCCATGCCTGCTGGACCATGAGTCAACGTTAATATGCACCTTACCGCTGACTGCCCTGTCCAGCGAGGCATGGACATTCCACATGTTGGTAGAGAGCCGGAATCACCTTCCATGTGAAAAAGTGGCGTTTGGGTACCTGCCACTGAGGAACCACACATTCCACAAACTCACGGAAGGGGTCAGAGTCTACCAACTGAAAATGTAGCAGTTGAAGTGCTAGCAATTTTGCCAAGCTAGCATTCAACCGCTGGGCATGTGGTAGGCTGAGAGCGAACTTCTTTCGGCGCTGCAGCATCTGGGGCAGGGAAATTTGCCTGGTACAATCTGACGTCGGTGTACCAAAAGCAGATTGACCACAAGTACTTGGCTGTGACACACCTAATTCTACACCTTCATTCCTCTCAGTGCAGGCCTCAGAGAGGACTGAAGGTATAGTGGGGTTGGAGATCTCAGCTGATGAGGAGCAATGAGAGGTCCTCTTTGTTCTTTGGTGTGGGTCTTTTAGGTACGCTTGCCAACAAACTGCATGGTAGGTCAACATATGTCTGGTCAAGCATGTGGTGCCCAAGCGGGAGATGTTCTGGCCACACGAGATACGCTTGAGACATATGTTGCAAATAGCAGCGGTGCGATCTGATGCACTCTTCTCAAAAAAGGCCCACACCAAAGAACTTTTGGAATAACGCGCAGAGACAGCAGCGCCCTGCACATGCAGAGCTTTGCGGTGTGATGCAGCCAGTGTGCTTCCCTTAGGCTTGCCCCTGGAGGGCATCCTGCCTCGCTGGTGATGTGCCTCCTCCTCCTCTTACCTATCAGGCACCCACATTGAGTCAGTGACCTCATCATCCCCTCCCTCATCACTGGAGCAAACCTGGCAGTATGCTGCAGCAGGGGGAGCATGACTGCCAGATTGCTGTCCTTCTTGGGCACCCCTTCTGTCCGTGCTCACGTTACTGCTAGCTCTAGCTCAGTATCATCATCAGAGCATTCTAAACGCTGGGCATCCTCTTGGAGTATGTACCCAACACTGTGGTCAAACAGTTCGAGGGACTCCTCAGGAGGACATGGTGGGGCTAGGAAAGGAGTGACTGATGCCATTGAGCCGAGGGAAGAGGCTATGTTGGCAGCTGCTTTGCCAGACAAAGTACCCTGAGCATGGGTGAGAGAGGATGAGGAGGATGAGGACGGCTTGGTCATCCACTCGACCAAGTCTTCCGCATGTTGCAGCTCAACACGGACAGCTGCCGAAAAAAAGGCCAAGCGTGTCCCACAGCCATGTGCTGATGAGGATGCACCATGTCCATAACCAGCACTGTTGCCTCCTAGACACAGAGCCTGCTTGCCCTCTTTTATTGGCTTGTGACTGTCTGCCTCTCTTTGTTGGCCTTCCAGACATACTAATGGCCTGCAGTGAGATGTAGCTGGGATATATATATATATATATATATATATATATATATATATATATATATACAGTAGGTGACCGTGAGATTGTGTCAATCTCGCCGCATTTCTCGGCGAGATTTGACACCTGTGAGCCCCGTCGCAGGAGCCAGCGCTGAGATGCTTCACTCATCGGGAAAGGAAAACTTTGTTTTCCTTCCGCGATGAGTGACAGGCAGTGCTGACAGCTGTCTGGTATGAATCCTGAGGCGGGAACACCGCGCCAAATTTTAAATGAAAAAACCGGCGTGGGTTCCCCCCCCAGGGGCATACCAGGCCTTTAGGTCTGGCATGGATTGTAAGGGGAATCCCCTACGCCAAAAAATTGGCATGGGGGTCCCCCCAAAATCCATACCAGACCCTTATCCGAGCACGCAGCCCGGCCGGCCAGGAAGGGGGGGTGGAGACGAGCGAGCGCCCCCCCCCCCTCCTGAGCCGTACCAGGCCGCATGCCCTCAACATGGGGGGGTGGGTGCCTTGGGGGAGGGGGGTGCCCTGTGGGGCCCCCCCACCCCAAAGCACCTTGTCCCCATGTTGATGAGGACAAGGGCCTCTTCCCGACAACCCTGGCCATTTTTTGTCGGGGTCTGCGGGCGGGGGGCTTATCGGAATCTGGGAGCCCCCTTTAATAAGGGGGCTCCCAGATCCCGGCCCCCCACCCTGTGTGAACGAGTTTGGGGTACATGGTACCCCTACCCATTCACCTAGGGAAAAGTGTCAATATAAAAAAAAAAACACAGTACACAGGTTTTGGGAGTAATTTATCAGTCAGCTCCGGGGTCTTCTTCCAACTTCGGGGGGTCTCTTTCCGCCTTCTCCCGGTGTTCGGCATCTTCTCCGGGCCCCGCCGCTATCTTCTTCCAGCTCTATTGCCAGCGAGGGGCCCGGTCTCTGCTGCCGCTGTCTTGTCGCCGCTGTCTCGCCGCCGCTGTCTCGCCGCCGCTGTCTCTTCTTCTCTTCTTCCCCGATGTTGACACGACGCTCTCTCCGGCTCGAATGCTGTGTGCGAGCTGCGGAGCCATTTATATAGGCGGTGACCACGCCCCCTTACGACATCATGGTCCCAGCATGCGCAGGGACTCTAGCGTCATAAGGGGGCGTGACCCCAGAGTCCCTGCGCATGCTGGGACCATGACGTCGTAAGGGGGCGGGGTCACCACCTATATAAATGGCTCCGCAGCTCGCACACAGCATTCGAGCCAGAGAGAGCGTCGTGTCAACATCGGGGAAGAAGAGAAGAAGAGAAGAAGAGACAGCGGCGGCGAGACAGCGGCGACAAGACAGCGGCAGCAGAGACCGGGCCCCTCGCTGGCAATAGAGCTGGAAGAAGATAGCGGCGGGGCCCGGAGAAGATGCCGAACACTGGGAGAAGGCGGAAAGAGACCCCCCGAAGTTGGAAGAAGACCCCGGAGCTGACTAATAAATTACTCCCAAAACCTGTGTACTGTGTTTTTTTTTTATATTGACACTTTTCCCTAGGTGAATGGGTAGGGGTACCATGTACCCCAAACTCGTTCACACAGGGTGGGGGGCCGGGATCTGGGGGCCCCCTTATTAAAGGGGGCTCCCGGATTCCGATAAGCCCCCCGTCCGCAGACCCCGACAACCAACGGCCAGGGTTGTCGGGAAGAGGCCCTTGTCCTCATCAACATGGGGACAAGGTGCTTTGGGGTGGGGGGGCCCCGCAGGGTGCCCCCCTCCCCCAAGGCACCCACCCCCCCATGTTGAGGGCATGCGGCCTGGTACGGCTCAGGAGGGGGGGGGGGCGCTCGCTCGTCCCCACCCCCCCTTCCTGGCCGGCAGGGCTGCGTGCTCGGATAAGGGTCTGGTATGGATTTTGGGGGGACCCCCACGCCAAATTTTTGGCGTAGGGGATTCCCCTTACAATCCATGCCAGACCTAAGGGCCTGGTATGCCACTGGGGGGGAACCCACGCCGTTTTTTTTAATTAAAATTTGGCGCGGTGTTCCCGCCTCAGGATTCATACCAGACAGCTGTCAGCACTGCCTGTCACTCATCGCGGAAGGAAAACAAAGTTTTCCTTTCCCGATGAGTGAGCCAGCGCGACATGCACAGTACCCTGTCGCCGAGAACCAGCGCGATGCTATTGCGCTGGAAACACAATCTCGCGGTCAGGTACTGTATATACACACTGATACTGCAGCTAGCAAAATCAAATGCCTGCCTGTAATACGAGAACACCACCAACCTTCTACAGGTAGCTTTAGCTGAACACTGTGCAGAGGACGCACTACACCAACGTTAAAATAATGTAGCTGCCTGCGGTAGTGATGGGATCAGGAAAACACCACCGACCTTCTACAGGTAGCTTTAGCTGAACACTGTGCAGAGGACTCACTACACTAACTTGTAGCTTTAGCTGAACACTGTGAGGAGGATGCACTACACTATCTTGTAGCTTTAGCTGAACACTGTGCAGAGGTCGCACTACACTAACTTGTAGCTTTATCTGAACACTGTGAGGAGGACGTACTACACTAACTGTAAATAGTCTAGCTGCCTGACTGTGGTACTAATAGGATCAGAAGAACAACAGCAATTTTCTTCAGGTAGCTGTAAATACTGTAGCAAGACAAACCTGCTTGTCAGTAGGAAGATATCAGGAACGGATCTAGCTAAACTGAATACAGTGTGTGTATATGTGTGTGTGTGTGTGTGTGTGTGTAGGTGTGTGTGTGTGTGTGTATATATATATATTAGGGATGAGCCGAACACCCCCCGGTTCGGTTCGCACCAGAACCCGCGAACGGACCGCAAGTTCGCACGAACGTTAGAACCCCATTGACGTCTATGGGACTCGAACGTTCGAAATCAAAAGTGCTCATTTTAAAGGCTAATTTGCATGGTATTGTCCTAAAAAGGGTGTGGGGACCCGGGTCCTACCCCAGGGGACATGTATCAATGCAAAAAAAACTTTTAAAAACGGCCGTTTTTTCGGGAGCAGTGATTTTAATGATGCTTAAAGTAAAAAAAAAAAAGTGAAATATTCCTTTAAATATCGTACCTGGGGGGTGTCTATAGTATGCCTGTAAAGTGACGCGTGTTTCCCATGTTTAGAACAGTCCCTGCACCAAATGTCATTTTTAAAGGAAAAAATCTCATTTAAAACTGCTTGCGGGTTTAATGTCATGTCGGGTCATGGCAATATGGATGAAAATCAGTGAGACAAACGGCATGGGTACCCCCCAGTCCATTACCAGGCCCTTTGGGTCTTGTATGGATATTAAGGGGAACCCCGCACCCAAATTAAAATAAGGAAAGGTCCCTATATACTCTGAACAGCAGTATACAGGCGGTGCAAACAAGACAGGGACTGTAGGTTTGTTGTTAAGTAGAATCTGTTTGTAATTTTGAACATTTTTAACGTGTTTAGCTCCAGCCAAAAAATCTTTTCTAAGCTTTTTGGAAAACATAGGGAAGGGTTATCACCCCTGTGACATTTGTTTTGCGTCTTTCCTCCTCTTCAGAAGATTTCACCTCACTTTTTTGTCCCAATGAAAAATGTTTTTTGAAAATTTGGGTTTTTTTGTGGAACAAGGATTGGAAAGCATCAGTGGAAAGGAGAAATTGTTTTCCCATATTAACTCTTACATGAGAGAATTTCCCTTCCTAGGGGTAGATTTCATCTCACTTCCTGTTGTCTCCTTCCGTTTGCAAGTAGGAGTCGTTTGTAAGTTAGATGTTTGAAAGTAGGGTCCTGCCCTATATACTCAGCAGAAATTTGGGCCTTAGGTGTTGCTGTGGCCAAAACACTGTAAGCCCTCACAGGGCCCTGCTGTGAAATATTAGATCAAGAATTGTAATTACATGCCCCTGTTGAACAGGAGCTGAAAAATTAGGCCTTAGGCACTGGTGCTGGTGCCACAACACTGCAACCCCTCACAGACACTCTAGTTGGAACGCAGGAACGAGCCCTGCTGCAAAGTATTGCATCAAAAATTGTAATTACACGCCCCTGTTAGACAGGGGCAGAAAAATTGGGCCTTAGGCACTGGTGCTGGTGCCACAACACTGCAACCCCTCACAGACACTCTAGTTGGAACGCAGGAACGAGCCCTGCTGCAAAGTATTGCATCAAAAATTGTAATTACACGCCCCTGTTAGACAGGGGCAGAAAAATTGGGCCTTAGGCACTGGTGCTGGTGCCACAACACTGCAACCCCTCACAGACACTCTAGTTGGAACGCAGGAACGAGCCCTGCTGCAAAGTATTGCATCAAAAATTGTAATTACACGCCCCTGTTAGACAGGGGCAGAAAAATTGGGCCTTAGGCACTGGTGCTGGTGCCACAACACTGCAACCCCTCACAGACACTCTAGTTGGAATGCAGGAACGAGCCCTGCTGCAAAGTATTACATCAAAAATTGTAATTACACGCCCCTGTTAAACAGGGGCTGAAAAATTGTGCCTTAGGCACTGGTGGTGGCGCCCAGAACCAAAAATGTTCTTACAAGCTATCAGCGTGATGATTGAGGAGGAAGAGGATAATTACTCAGGGATAGTCACTCAGCATCAGCATAGGCAGTCTTTGAAGGGATCTGAAAAAAATTATTCAGTTACATCAGCATCAGGTGCTTGGTAGCTGGTGGTGATCCAAGACTGATTCATTTTTATGAAGGTCAGCCGATCGACCGAGTCAGTGGACAGACGCACCCTGTGATCGGTTACCACGCCTCCAGCAGCACTGAATGTGCGTTCCGAAAGAACGCTGGATGCAGGACAGGCCAGTAGCTCAATTGCATACTGTGCAAGCTCTGGCCAGTGATCCATCCTCAAGACCCAGTAACCCAGAGGATTTTCGGTGGGAAAGGTGTCCAAGTCTGATCTTGCCCCTAGGTATTCCTGCACCATGTAAAACAGACGCTGGCGATGGTTGCTGGAACCGATCATACCTTGGGGCTGCGGACCAAAAAATTGTCTGAACGCATCGGTCAGACGGCCACCTTCTCCACCGCTCCTTCTTTGACTGACCGAAGCCTCAGCAACATGTTGTCCAGAAACAGGAGTTTGTAACCTCCCAGTCTCTGGGAACGCGTTGCACAGACCTTTCTGCAAGGCCTCCCGAAGATGTTTCATCCTCTGCTCCCTCTGCGATGGCAAGATAAGGTCCGCAACCTTACCCTTGTAACGTGGATCAAGGAGGGTTGCCAGCCAGTATTGGTCCTTCTCCTTGATACCACGAATACGAGGATCCTTACGCAGGCTTTGCAGGATCAGGGAGGCCATGCAGCGTAGGTTTGCTGAGGCATTCGGTCCGGAGTCCTCTGGGTCACTAAGGACAACAACGTCCGCAGCCACCTCCTCCCAGCCACGTACAAGTCCATGTGTTCCTTGGGACTGATCCCTTAAAGACTGCTGATGCTGAGTGCCAGGATCCACCTCCATACTGACACAATCTTCCTCCTCCTCCTCCTCCTCCTTGTCCTCTTCCTGTGTGATCGGCGGGCACGCAGGAACACTGTCTGGATAAAGGGGGCCTTGAGAGCTAAGGAAGTCCTCCTCTTCCTGCCTCTGTTCTGCCTCAAGTGCCCTGTCCATTATTCCACGCAGCGTGTGCTCCAACAGGTGGACAAGGGGGACAGTGTCACTGATGCATGCACTGTCAGTGCTCACCATCCTCGTGGCCTCCTCGAATGGTGACAGGACAGTGCATGCATCCCTGATCATGGCCCACTGGCGTGGGGAAAAAAAAACAAGGTCCCCTGACCCTGTCCTGGTGCCATAGTCGCACAGGTACTCATTGATGGCCCTCTGCTGCGTGTGCAGCCGCTGCAGCATGGCCAATGTCGAGTTCCACCTGGTGGGCATGTCACAGATTAGGCGGTTCTTGGGCAGGTTAAACTCCTTTTGGAGGTCCGTCAGCCGAGCACTGGCATTATATGACCGGCGGAAATGCACACAGACTTTCCTGGCCTGCCTCAGGACATCCTGTAAGCCCGGGTACCTGCCCAAGAACCGCTGCACCACCAAGTTAAGGACGTGAGCCAAACAGGGCACATGGGTCAGTTGTCCCTGTCGGAGGGCAGAGAGGAGGTTGGTGCCATTGTCGCAAACCACCATTCCTGCCTTAAGTTGGCGTGGCGTCAACCACCTCTGAACCTGCCCCTGCAGAGCTGACAGAACCTCTGCCCCAGTGTGGCTCCTGTCCCCCAAGCACACCAGCTCAAGCACCGCATGGCATCTTTTGGCCTGCGTACTTGCGTAGCCCCTTGAACGCCTACGGAGCACCGCTGGTTCCGAGGAAGAGGCCATGGAGGAAGAAGAAGAGGAGGGGGTGGAGGAGAGAGGTGTGTCACAATCAGCATTTTGGAGGCGTGGTGGCGGAACAACCTCCAACACTACTGCACCTTGTCCTGCATCCTTCCCAGCTGCCAGCAGAGTCACCCAATGCGCCGTGAAACTTAAGTAACGTCCCTGTCCATGCCTGCTGGACCATGAGTCAGCGGTAATATGCACCTTACCGCTGACCGCCCTGTCCAGCGAGGCATGGACATTGCCTTCCACATGCCGGTAGAGAGCCGGAATCGCCTTCCGTGAGAAAAAGTGGCGTTTGGGTACCTGCCACTGAGGAACCACACATTCCACAAACTCACGGAAGGGGGCAGAGTCTACCAACTGAAAAGGCAGCAGTTGAAGTGCTAGCAATTTTGCCAAGCTAGCATTCAACCGCTGGGCATGTGGATGGCTGGGAGCAAACTTCTTTCGGCGGTGCAACAGCTGGGGCAGGGAAATTTGCCTGGTACAATCTGACGTCGGTGTACCAAAAGCAGATTGCCCACAAGTACTTGGCTGTGACACACCTAATTCTACACCTTCATTCCTCTCACTGCAGGTCTCAGAGAGGACTGAAGGTCTAGTGGGGTTGGAAATCTCAGCTGATGAGGAGCAAGGAGAGATCCTCTTTGTTCTTTGGTGTGGGTCTTTTAGATATGCTTGCCAATGAACTGCATGGCAGGTCAACATATGTCTGGTCAAGCATGTGGTACCCAAGCGGGAGATGTTTTGGCCACGCGAGATACGCTTGAGACATATGTTGCAAATAGCAGCGGTGCGATCTGATGCACTCGTCTCAAAAAAGGCCCACACCAAAGAACTTTTTGAATAACGCGCAGAGACTGCAGCGCCCTGCACATGTGGAGCTTTGGGGTGTGATGCAGTCAATGTGCTGCCCTTAGGCTGGCCCCTGGAGGGCATCCTGCCTCGTTGGTGATGTGCCGCCTCCTCCTCCTCCTCCTCCTCCTCTCTCCTATCAGGCACCCACGTTGAGTCAGTGACCTCATCATCCCCTCCCTCCTCATCACTGGAGCAAACCTGGCAGTATGCTGCAGCAGGGGGAGCATGACTGCCAGATTGCTGTCCTTCTTGGGCACCCCCTCTGTCCGTGCTCATGTTACTGCCTTCATCGAGCTCAGTATCATCATCAGAGCCTTCCAAACGCTGGGCATCCTCCTGGAGCATGTACCCAACACTGTGGTCAAACAGCTCGAGGGACTCCTCAGGAGGACATGGTGGAGCTAGGGAAGGAGTCACTGATGACATTGAGCCGAGGGAAGAGGCCGCTGCTTTGCCAGACAAAGCACCCTGGGCATGGGTGAGAGAGGATGAGGAGGATGAGGACGGCTTGGTCATCCACTCGACCAAGTTTTCTGCATGTTGCGGCTAAACACGGCCAGCTGCCGAAAAAAAGGCCAAGCGTGTCCCATGGCCACGGGGTGATGAGGATGCACCGTCTCCACGACCAGCACTAGACACAGAGCCTGCTTGCCCTCTCTTATTGGCTTGTGACTGTCTGCCTCTCCTTCTTGGCCTTCCAGACATACTAATGGCCTGTAGCTGCACTAAGCTGGGATAGAACACCTGTAATTTTCTTCAGGTAGCTTTATATACTGTAACCAGACAAGCCTGCCTGTCAGTAGGAAGATAACAGGAACGGATCTAGCTGAACACTGTGAGCAGGACGCACTGCACTAAATGTAAATAGCAGGAACGGATCTAGCTGAACACTGTGAGCAGGACGCACTGACTGCACTAAATGTAAATAGCAGGAACGGATCTAGCTGAACACTGTGAGCAGGACGCACTGCACTAAATGTAAATAGCAGGAACGGATCTAGCTGAACACTGTGAGCAGGACGCACTGACGCACTGACTGCACTAAATGTAAATAGCAGGAACGGATCTAGCTGAACACTGTGAGCAGGACGCACTGACTGCACTAAATGTAAATAGCAGGAACGGATCTAGCTGAACACTGTGAGCAGGACGCACTGACTGCACTAAATGTAAATAGCAGGAACGGATCTAGCTGAACACTGTGAGCAGGACGCACTGACTGCACTAAATGTAAATAGCAGGAACGGATCTAGCTGAACACTGTGAGCAGGACACACTGCACTAAATGTAAATAGCAGGAACAGATCTAGCTGAACACTGTGAGCAGGACGCACTGCACTAAATGTAAATAGCAGGAACGGATCTAGCTGAACACTGTGAGCAGGACGCACTGCACTAAATGTAAATAGCAGGAACAGATCTAGCTGAACACTGTGAGCAGGACGCACTGCACTAAATGTAAATAGCAGGAACAGATCTAGCTGAACACTGTGAGCAGGACGCACTGCACTAAATGTAAATAGCAGGAACGGATCTAGCTGAACACTGTGAGCAGGACGCACTGACTGCACTAAATGTAAATAGCAGGAACAGATCTAGCTGAACACTGTGAGCAGGACGCACTGACTGCACTAAATGTAAATAGCAGGAACGGATCTAGCTGAACACTGTGAGCAGGACGCACTGACTGCACTAAATGTAAATAGCAGGAACGGATCTAGCTGAACACTGTGAGCAGGACGCACTGCACTAAATGTAAATAGCAGGAACAGATCTAGCTGAACACTGTGAGCAGGACGCACTGCACTAAATGTAAATAGCAGGAACAGATCTAGCTGAACACTGTGAGCAGGACGCACTGCACTAAATGTAAATAGCAGGAACGGATCTAGCTGAACACTGTGAGCAGGACGCACTGACTGCACTAAATGTAAATAGCAGGAACAGATCTAGCTGAACACTGTGAGCAGGACGCACTGACTGCACTAAATGTAAATAGCAGGAACGGATCTAGCTGAACACTGTGAGCAGGACGCACTGACTGCACTAAATGTAAATAGCAGGAACGGATCTAGCTGAACACTGTGAGCAGGACGCACTGCACTAAATGTAAATAGCAGGAACGGATCTAGCTGAACACTGTGAGCAGGACACACTGACTGCACTAAATGTAAATAGCAGAAACAAATCTAGCTGAACACTGTGAGCAGGACGCACTGCACTAAATGTAAATAGCAGGAACAGATCTAGCTGAACACTGTGAGCAGGACGCACTGCACTAAATGTAAATAGCAGGAACAGATCTAGCTGAACACTGTGAGCAGGACGCACTGCACTAAATGTAAATAGCAGGAACAGATCTAGCTGAACACTGTGAGCAGGACGCACTGCACTAAATGTAAATAGCAGGAACGAATCTAGCTGAACACTGTGAGCAGGACGCACTGACTGCACTAAATGTAAATAGCAGGAACAGATCTAGCTGAACACTGTGAGCAGGACGCACTGCACTAAATGTAAATAGCAGGAACGGATCTAGCTGAACACTGTGAGCAGGACGAACTGCACTAAATGTAAATAGCAGGAACAGATCTAGCTGAACACTGTGAGCAGGACGCACTGCACTAAATGTAAATAGCAGGAACGGATCTAGCTGAACACTGTGAGCAGGACGCACTGACTTCACTAAATGTAAATAGCAGGAACGGATCTAGCTGAACACTGTGAGCAGGACGCACTGCACTAAATGTAAATAGCAGGAACAGATCTAGCCTAATCTAGCTAACTCAAATCAAATGACACTGTCTGTCTCTCTCTCTATCAGCACACCGGAACACACTACACAGGGCGCCGTGCAGGCGGCCTTATATAGTGTGGGGCGTGTACTAAATTCCCTGAGCCATAATTGGCCAAAGCCACCCTGGCTTTGGCCAATTACAGCTCTCTCTACTGACGGCGCTGTGATTGGCCAAGCATGCGGGTCATAGTGCATGCTTGGCCAATCATCAGCCAGCAATGCACTGCGATGCCGCAGTGAATTATGGGCCGTGACGCGCCACACGAATTTAGCGCGAACGGCCCATAACGTTCGCAATTCGACGGACGGTCGAACAGCCGATGTTCGAGTCGAACATGGGTTCGACTCGAACACGAAGCTCATCCCTAATATATATATATATATATATATATATATATATATATATATATATATATATACACACCTGGGATGCATATATATATATACACAATACACTGTAAGTGCAGCTAACTGACTGACTGTCCTGCCTAATCTATCTAACTTAAATCAAATGACACTGTCTCTCTGTCTCTGTCTCTGAACGCCGGAACACACTACACAGGGTCGCCATGCAGGCAGCCTTATATAGTGTGGGGCGTGTACTAAACCCCTGAGCCATAATGGGCCAAAGCCACCCTGGCTTTGGCCAATTACAGCTCTCTCTACAAACGGAGCTGTGATTGGCCAAGCATCAACCAGCAATGCACTGCAATGCTGCAGTGAATTATGGGCCGTGACACGCCACATGAATTTGTCGCGAACAGCCCATATCGTTCGCAATTCGGCGAATGGGCAAACAGCCATGTTCGAGTTGAACATGGGTTCGACTTGAACACGAAGCTCATCCCTACTAAGAAATAAAAACTCCTTTTGAGTCAATAAACCAACTTCCAAGGCTCTATTTAGACGGTAGTTTATTTCTTTTACCAAGTCTGGAAAGGGGTTACATGGCTATCGTTCCTAGCAGCTGGAATCATTCAGCTGCCCGTATATTTCCTCCAAATAATCACTTTCCGGCCACAGTACAACATTCCCACCCTTGTCACTGGATTTTTTAATGCAGTTTGGTAGTGTTTTTAAATATTGAAGTGCTTTTCTTTCATTTGATGAGAGGTTGTCCATAGTGGGTTAATTTTTTTCCCATCTTATGGCACGTATGTCCTCAGTACTTGCATCCAGAAACATTTGAAGATATTGTTGTTAGAAAAGCTAGGGAAGCGTTGTGATTTATTGGTTAAACCTGAGGTTGGAGGTAGATCAAGGATCGTTGAGTCTATCCAGGTGTTTCCCTCAATATAATCAACTAGTTGTAAATCATCTATCTCCATCAATGCACTGGGCTGAGCCCCAATTTTTGCATCATTATTTTTTCCAAAGAACATAAGTTTGAAATTAACTCTTCTTTAAAAGAGACATATATCTTTATAGATCTCAAATGAATTACCTTTATTGCATGGAGAGAACCCCAGTCCCCTGCTCAATACAGATAGATGATCCCAACTGAGTGTGTTTTCAGTAAGATTAATGACATTCGTGTCTGGCTCTTCTGGAGTCTTGTTGTTACCCTGCTCCCTTGCAAAGTAGAGTTCCCCATCCTGGATGAGTTCTGATCCTGTATTTGCCTTATTTCTCTTTCTGTTCCTATTTCTCCTTCTTTTCCTTTTTCTACTATTATCCCCCTGGGGTATCTATATTCACCTTTGGATTCTTCTCTAAAAAGGTCAGTCTTACCTCCCTCTTGGCTATAATTCCTACCATCTTGTTTGTGGGATCTGTTACGGGATCTACCTCTCCCTCTCTTCCTCTCTAAATCTAGGATGTAACCTGTTTCAAAATCCATTATAGTTACATAGTTAGTCAGGTTGAAAAAAGACACAAGTCCATCCAGTTCAACCATAAAAAAAGTAAAAAAAAATCGTACAATCCAATACACCCAATTCTATACCCACAGTTGATCCAGAGGAAGGCAAAAAACCCCAGCAGAGCATGCTCCAATTTGCTACAGCAAGGGACAAAAATTCCTTCCTGATCCCACAAGAGGCAATCGGATTTTACCTGGATCAACTTTACCTCCTATAAATGCTAGTACCCAGGTATATTATGTACATTTAGGAAAGTATCCAGGCCTTTCTTAAAGCAATCTACTGAGCTGGCCAGAACCACCACTGGCGGAAGTCTATTCCACATTTTTACAGCTTTTACTGTGAAGAAACCTTTCTGTATTTGGAGATGAAATCTCTTTTCCTCTAGGCGTAAAGAGTGCCCCCTTGTCCTCTGTGTTGACCGTAAAGTGAATAACTCAACACCAAGTTCCCTATATGGACCCCTTATATATTTGAACATGTTGATCATATCCCCCCTTATTCTCCTCTTCTCAAGAGTGAATAAATTCACTTCCTCTAATCTTTCCTCATAGCTGAGATCCTCCATGCCTCTTATCAGTTTGGTTGCCCTTCTCTACACTTTCTCCAGTTCCCCAATATCCTTTTTGAGAACTGGTGCCCAAAACTGAACTGCATATTCTAGATGAGGTCGTATCGCTTTGAAATTTTTTTGTTTTCCTACTTTCTGTTCTTTTTGGAATTCCTCTACTTCCTTTTTCAGTCTTTCATTAAATTTACTAAACTTATCTAGATCCTGATATTCATCAAGTGACCCTATGCTATCCTTTAGCTGCACCTCCAGATCCTGTAGCTGTATTCTTTCCTCATCATTAATCAGCTCAATCATATGCAGTCCATGTTTGACAGACTCCTCAGTCCAAACTTTTAGGAATCTGTCATTATGAGATGGTCAGCAGGTATAATGCGCTCCCTAAGTCCTCGTGGGATCATACCTGCTTCTAGGTATGCCTCCAAGGAGATTATATTCCACTTCCTTTTCAGGTGTTTAATAGATAAATTACTATGTTTCCTGAATATCTGCCTGAATTCATTTTGACGTTTAGGGGCATTTTGTTTGTCCCTACTGAACACCGCTCAAATATCTTGTTCCATTCCACTATCAATACGAAATGCCATGTCTTTTATTAGTCTCTATACTTGAACAAATCTATATAAAATGCAACAACACACCTTGTGCAAACCTAAAATCAAATTGAAGAGGGGAAAGAAGATGAAAAACAACAAAGAGGGCTTGCCAAATTGTGGGTACTAAATTCCTATAGGTATCATTGCCCACAGAAACTACAGTAAGGTACGGGAAAATGGGGGGTGGTAAAATATATATACAGCCTGCAGCTTGACATATGTCACACTATCCCATTCTAGGATCTATACAGGCATACACGGCTCCGCTTTAGGAACGAGCTGCAGGGATCCCGTTTTAGCTGGCTTTGAGCCATCATATAAGAATTAAGGGGGGTGCTTTGCGATGGGGAGGGTAGGCTTGCCTATTGTGTTTTTTTTTGCACTTTTTTTGACCCTCGGTTTTACGAGGGCCCTTCATAGTGTATCTGGTTTTAAGAGGAATATTTTTGGGGAGGGTTGGAGTATATTGGGGGGGTTTGGGTCATTGTGCTAATAAATTGTTTTACATCGCTTTTTTAAGCAATAAATCTTTTTTTTTGTAGTTTAATTCTTTAGGTGTAGAAGTCTTTGTGTTTTTTTATTTTTTGTTTGTTGGAATTTTACATGGAAGTCTATGGGAGTCGTGCAGCACAAAAAACGCCCAAAAGTAGTGCAGGAAGAGTTTTCTTTTGTTGCAGTGACTCAAAACGCAGCAATTAAGACAACACCCAATAAAATCTTTGTGTTTTCACTTGACCTGCGACTTTACATGTCATCAGAATGTCGCAGGTCACTGGAAAATTGCTGTAGTGTGAACCAGGGCTTAGGGCTGAGGAAAATGTGATTTCCCAGGACTTCTAACAAGTGTGGTAGATGGAGAACATGTCTGATAATCGTCATTATACTGTATGCAGGTTCCTGCCCATTCTCTGAATTCAGTTAGGATATCCTCACACTCACTTACCTGACAGCCTGACTCCTGTGTAGGAATGGAGATAGAAGTTTCTGGCACTCTGGACCCACAGTGAGAGAATCAAAATGTAAAGACTGAAAACTTTCTCTCTTCAAAGTCTTAAAGCAATAGTTCAGCTGCTTGAAATAATTCCTGTTCATCCACAAGTGATCAGTACGTGAGCTGCACAGCTTCAAATCTGTACAACCAGACATGACTCTCCTAATGAAGTCCTCATCCTGAGTCTCATACAAACAGAAGATCGTCTGAGTAGGGAAAGTCCGCTTAATGTCCTTCATGGCCCATTTTCTCATTGCAGATTTGGCTCGGAGTGAGATGGTGATTCCTGTGTTCTCTGAGAATGTCTTCACCTGATTTTCATTTAAGAGACCAAACAGGAATTGTACAGATAATGCTAAATGTGAGTAATGTGAACTGAGTTCATGGAGTGATTTCCCTTTACAGATCCTTGGGAGGAAAGTGTGTTTCATAAATCTAAACCAACCATCATCAATCCCATAATAGAGAGCAGCAAGGAACTCCTGTACACTCAGGTGGATGAAGCTGTAGCTGGTCTGGTTGCGGACGTCACAAAGAAATATGTTCTCATTAAGGAATACAGACTCCACCTCATCCAGCAAAAGTCCATGTCTTTCTAGATCTTTCTTCTCAAATAAGATTTGTCCCTTCCGAACTCCCTGATTGGCCAGAGCACACAGCTTCTTCAGACAGGTTTGTTTCCTGTGTACAGACTGCTCCTTATTATTGTGATGGGTTAGTAAAATCTCCAGGAAGAGAAGGTAAATTGAAGTCATTGTATTACACTGAATTATATCCAAATCTTTTCTTCTTATTTCTTGTTTCATTACAGTGCAGACAATCCAGCATGTGATGGGGACGGCACATATGGTGTACAGAACTTCATTGTCTTTTATTATACTGAGAACCTTGTCTGCATCATCTTTATTTCCAAAGAATTTATGGACATATTCCTCTTGATCGTCCCTTGTAAATCCCTGGATTTCCACATTGCGAGAATCATCGATGAATGTGTTAAGTTTCTCCATGGCCAGTGACCTTGTGGTGATGATCAGAGAAGATTGTGGGAGAACATGTCTCCTGAGCAAGCTTTGGAGAATTATTTCTTTGTGGGTTTCCATAGAAATGTCAGGACAACCCTCAGATTTCTCCTCCAGAGTCCACCTCAGTTCATCAAACCCGTCAACTATGGTGAGAAGTTTTCTCTGACTTCCAGGATCCTTCAGAATAGACACCAGGTCATCTGAACTCTGTAGTCTGCAGGTTCTGGATAAAAGTCCCAAAAGGCTTATGTTTCCAGGGATGGTGTTGATTTCTCTACAGCTCAGATAAAACACAAAATCAAACTTGTCATGGTAGAGATCCCCAGAAGCCCAGTCCAGCATGATCTTCTTGGAGGTCATTGTTTTTCCAATCCCAGCAGGTCCTTGTAACACCACAATCTTAGGGATAATTGCATATTCATCAGGGTCAAAGAGAGCCTGGATTGTGGTTGGGGATCTTTTCTCCATGATCTGTAGATGTCTTCTGCCTGAACTCTTTATTTCTTGTTCTTTTCCCTCTTTATTCTGGGGTCCGTTTATCATCAATAAATTGGTGAATCTTTCCTGTAGATGAACACGGGAATTATATTCTAGAATCCTCTGGAATTTCTCTTTCATAGACTCTCTGTGTTCCTTACTGATGTCTTTATGAGAGAGAAGAGAATATTTTATTCCTCATACATACATGAAATTGTATTTATAAGACAGAGTTGGAAATATTGTATTCTAATCATAAACTCGAATAATGGGACCTTAAAAGAATATATCCCATGAAATACAGGAGGACTGTGGAAGCATCCAAACTATGGACACACCATCCAGACCAAGGGAGTAAATAGAACCTTCAGGGCCCCGGTGCAAAAAAACATGAAGAGCCAATATGACTGCTGCGCCCCTTTCCATCAGTCCCAGGCCCTTCCCTCTGAGGCAGGGGCTCTTTCTCTAGCCTTTTCCACTTGTTCCTGTCGCGGTCCCATTATAAGCTCTGGTTCACACTGCTGCGACTCATCATGTGACTTGCAACACAAAGTTGCATGACTAGTGAAAACACATTCATTTCAATGGGTGCTGTCATAATAAAGGCAACTCAAGTCACAGCAACAAAGAAAAAGGATCCTCCAATACCTTTGTGACTTTGGTGCAATTTGAGTGCCATAGACCACAATGTTAAATTATAGAATCACAAGCAAGTCACAAGGAAATTGCAAGCAAGTTGCAAAACGTTGGGATCACAGAAGTGTGAACTGAGCCCATGTTCTGAAGTGGGCCCCCTTCCTGCCATCTTGGCCCCCCTACAGTGGTAGAATGCCAGGGCCTGGTCTCAAGTGCAACCTTTGTGACCCTGGTAGTACCACCACTGATCTAGACTACAACAGAGCAAAATGTTCATCCAAAAGAGATTTCATATGAAACGTGGATGTCCTACTAACCTGAGTATCTGTTGTCATGTGTCATCATCTTCAGTTTAGCTGGAAATAAGATTAGGGAAGTGATTAGTCCTGACAAACCTCTGAAATGTATAAAATAAGAGAGTTATTAGTGTAGCAGATCCTCCCAGACACCATCATCCCACCAACCCTCTGTAGATTGGAGTCTCTCCTCCACCAGGTGATGGGGAGTGTCTTTGTCTGCCTGGTAACATCTCAGCACATTGCAGTGACATGTGACCATGGTGGGGGGACCAGAAAAGATCCCAATTCTCTATGCAGGTTTACAGGCACACACCTAGAATCTGGAGCCTTGACTCAGAACCCCGAGCAACAATCATGAGGGTCTTCTAGGAATACAGCTATAAATATGGAGGTTCTGTATAATAGACAAGTGGCTGTGATTGTATTGCTCTGCTCGGCATGCTGAGTGATGTCATTGGGTTATGGTGACTGACTGCCGGCATCCTGGAGAAGTGTTACTCTGCTTCCCTTTTACATTTTATTTTATTCTGTAAACTCCCTCAGTAAAGATTGTTTGGACCTCACAGCCAACCAAAACGATTATACAAAATAAATACCAAAGGATAATATATCACCCTAAAAATGCACATGAAAACCCAGCAACTATTAGCAAGTGACCTCAACACTCTTAACACAAATAATGATAAAAAAAGGTGCGCTAATGCAAGAAGCTGAATGCAGCAAAAATAGGCAAATATGCATGGATGACTATCCCCAATTAAAAAAATTAATAAAAAATACAGTATTATGCGATAAGATGCGATAATGTGTGAAACAATGATAAAGTGCTTGGATCAAAAGCAGATATTTTATTATTATTATTTTTATGTAAAATCAGATGAATAAGTTCCAAATAATAAAGGGCATGTGCATCAAAACGTGATGAGATGTGAAGATCAAGTACTCAAAAGGCAGTTGTTGAAAGTTGTGAACACAATTGCTCCCACCATCCAGACATCCACCCGGGGTGTGCTCTAGAAGCTCATCTTAATCGCATGCCGACCAGATGCTGCAGTTGTACTGCGGCAACATGACTCGGCTGGGCGAATCGCCGTCATGGTACGTCGGTACCATAGATGGCCACTAGGGGGCGCAAGCGTGCCCCCTGCTCACCCATGGAGCCGATGTGAGTGCCCGGCGGTCGCGATCACCGCCAGGCTCCTGCGTTCACTCGAGGCACACTGTTTCCAGTTCTCTGAGGGGAGAACAGACAGATCCTCTGTTCATACAGAGTATGAACAGAGGATCTGTCATCTCCCCTACACAGTCCCACCCCCCTTTAGTTAGAACACACACCAGGACACACTTAACTCCTTCACTGCCCCCTAGTGGTTAACCCCTTCACTGCTAGTGAGATTTTTACAGTAATCAGTGCAATTTTATAGCACTGATTGCTGTAAAAATGCCAATGGTCCCAAAAATGTGTCAAAATTGTCCGACGTGTCTGCCATAATATCGCAGCCCCGATAAAATCGTCGTCATTACTAGTAAAAAAAATAATAATAAAAAAGCCATAAAACTATCCCCTATTTTGTAGACACTATAACTTTAGCGCAAACCAATCAATAAACGCTTATTACGATTTTTTTTTTTTTTACTAAAAATATGTAGAAGAATATATATCGGCCTAAACTGAGGGAAAAAAAATATATATATTTTTTGGGGATATTTATTATAGCAAAAAGTAAAAAATATTGTGTTTTTTCACAATTGTCATTTTTTTTGTTTATAGTTTATTTAGTTTATAAATAAAAACCGAAGAGGCAATTAAATACCACCAAAAGAAAGCTCTAATTGTGGGAAAAAAAGGACATCAATTTTGTTCGGGAGCCACGTCGCACGACTGCGCAATTGTCAGTTAAAGCGACGCAGTGCCGAATCGCAAAAAGTGCTCTGGTCTTTGGCCAGCCAAATGGTCCGGGGCTGAAGTGGTTAAACAACAAACTGAGTGGCTCAGTAATCGGGGATAAATATCCACTATACTGGTTAAGATCTCCTCCTCTCCTCCATTCACAGGCCATACAAGACAAATCAGAACTCCATAGTGAAGTCATTTCACGGAAGAAATGGTTTTATTAAAACAAATTTAAAATAAAAATAAAATAAAATATTATCCCAGGAATCACGCGTCCTCACAGCCATTGGTGGAATTACAAATAACAGCCCTCAGTGGTCAAGGACGAGCATTACATCTCACAGATTTGTTTAAAATAACAGTGCAAAATATTAGGGTGAACCGCAATTTATTATAAGACATTTATAATCACAAAATATCACTAAATTAAAAAACAACAAACAACGAAAAGCCAAAAAAAGGAAACAAGACTAAAAAAATAAACAATGCAATTAAATTAAAAATAGAAAAAACAAATAAATTTTGTTGTGTAAAAGCTAATGAAATCTAGTGGGGAAATTGTCTAACTGCACCCAATTTAGCCTAACCATTGATAGAGGTAAAAACAGTGCCATCTGGCATTAAAAATGCCTTAAATAAATATAAAAATGCCAGAAAAAACTGTGTAGGGACTAATGACATCTAGTAGGGAAATTAACCAGTTACCAACCGGCCCATAGCCAAATGATGGCTACAGGGCAGTTGGATAACTCTGGGAGGGCATACTATGATGTCCTCCCAGAATCCTGCTCTCGCACGCCCCCTGGGGTGCACACCTGAGAACATCCGTGACCGCCGGGTACTCTGGATCACCGGGTCCATCACGGATCACGGTAAACAGCCGCTGATCGTGGCCGTTCACCATGTGATCGCTCTGTCAAATGACGGAGCGATCACATGTAAACAAACCAATGTCATGTCATGACGCCGGTTCCTCCCTTCCCTCTCTGTACCGATCGGTACAGAGGGGGTGGGATCAGATGACAGCAGCGCTGTGGGCTGGATGTGTAGTGCCCACAGCGCTGCTCAGTGACAAATGCAGGCACATCCATGGATCTACTTAGCCATCCCTCCATGCTTAGCAATACCCTGCACTAATCTGAAATGCTCAGCAATACCCTGCAATGCTCTGCAATACCCTGCAATGCTCTGCAATACTTTGCAAAGCTCTGCAATGCTCTGCAATGCTCTGCAATACCCTGCAATACCCCGCAATACTCTGCAATACCCCGCAATACTTTGCAATACCCTGCAATACTCTGCAATACCCCGCAATACTCTGCAATACCCCACAATACTCTGCAATACCCTGCAATACTCTGCGATACCCTGCAAGAATCTGCAATACCCTGCAAGACCCTGCCATACTCTGCAATACCCAGTCATACTCTGCAATACCCCGCCATACTCTGCAATACTCGGTGATACCCAGCCATACTCTGCAATACTCTGTGATACCCAGCCATACTCTGCAATACTCGGTGATACCCAGCCATACTCTGCAACAAAGGCGTAACTAGAACCTTCAGGGCCCCGGTGCAATAAACCATGATGGGCCCCCCTTCCATCCGAGCCCCAGGCTTCCAATTTTGGGAGAGTGTCCATGGACATCCTCCCAAAACCATGCTTCCTGCATGACCCCTAGGACCTGCATCCAGCGCAATCACATTAGCTCTTTACCATGTGATCAGCTGATCACATGTAAACAGACTTGCCGGTTATCCTAAGCCCTTTCCTCACATGCTGTGTCTGTGTGAGGAAAGGACTGCCGTTAACTGTCAAGAATGTCAGTAAATTGTTTACACTGGTAATCAGTGCCCCAATCATCAGTGCCATCTATCAGTGCCCATCAGTGCTGCCTATCAGTGCCCATCACTTCCACCTACAAGTGTTACCTATCAGTGTTACCTATTAGTGCCCATCAATTCTGCCTATCAGTACCACCTATCAGTGCTCATTAATGCCGCCTAACAGCGTCCATCAGTGCCACCTATCAGTACTAGGGATGAGCTTCGAGTTCGAGTCGAACTCATGTTCAACTCGAACATTAGCTGTTCGCAAGTTCGCCGAACACCGAACAATTTGGGGTGTTCGCGGCAAATTCGAATGCCGCGGAACACCCTTTAAAAGTCTATGGGAGAAATCAAAAGTGCTAATTTTAAAGGCTTATATGCAAGTTATTGTCATAAAAAGTGTTTGGGGACCCGGGTCCTGCCCCAGGGGACATGTATCAATGCAAAAAAAAGTTTTAAAAACGGACGTTTTTTCAGGAGCAGTGATTTTAATAATGCTTAAAGTCAAACAATAAAAGTGTAATATCCCTTTAAATTTCGTACCTAGGGGGTGTCTATAGTATGCCTGTAAAGGGGCGCATGTTTCCTGTGTTGTGTTGATGCCACAGGGAAGTCCCGTCATGTCCCGTGCGTCAGAGGGGGGCGGGGTCACCGGGTGGCCCCGCCCCCCGTTATTTAAGAACTGTCAGACGAGGAGACGCCGTCACACAGCGGGAGCCTCCCTCCATGCATGGATGCGGAGCGGCCCGCAGAAGAAAAGAAGAGAAGATGAAGATGAAGAAGATGAAGAAGAGAAGAGGATGAAGAAGAAGATGAAGAGAAGAGCGGGAGCCTCCCCTCATGCCATGGGTGCGGAGCGGCCCGAGGAGAAGAAGATAGAAGACGCTGCGGAGAAGATGCTGGACGAGAACGCCGGAGGAAGAACCAGAAGAGTCAGAAGAACCAGAAGAAGAAGAAGATGAAGGAAGATAGAAGAAGCATTTAAATAAAGGAGTTGTCAAAAACTGTCTCTTGTCATTTTTAACTATTTTGACAGTTTTTTAGTGAAATGGTAGGGGTAAGTACCCCCTTACCATTTCACACGGGGGGGGGGCCGGGATCTGGGGGTCCCCTTGTTAAAGGGGGCTTCCAGATTCGATAAGCCCCCCACCCGCAGACCCCCACAACCACCGGCCACGGTTGTGGGGATGAGGCCCTTGTCCTCATCAACATGGGGACAAGGTGTTTTGGGGGGCTACCCCAAAGCACCCTCCCAATGTTGAGGGCATGTGGCCTGGTACGGTTCAGGAGGGGGGGGCGCACTCTCGTCCCCCCCTCTTTTCCTGCGGCCTGCCAGGTTGCGTGCTCGGATAAGGGTCTGGTATGGATTTTTGGGGGAACCCCACGCCGTTTTTTTTTTTTTTTTTTGGCGCGGGGTTCCCCTTAAAATCCATACCAGACCTGAAGGGTGTGGTATGGAATTTAGGGGGAACCCCACGTCATTTTTTTTTTAAATTTTGGCCGGGGTTCCCCTTAATATCCATACCAGACCTGAAGGGCCTGGTATGGAATTTAGGGGGACCCCCCCACGTCATTTTTTTTTTTTAAATTTTGGTTCGGGGTTTCCCTGGGGGGAATTCCCATGCCGTTTTTATCAATGAACTTCTATGTGTATTGTCGGCAATGCAATAGCCGCGGGTAGTTTTAAATGTGTTTTTTCCTTCCAAATGTCATTTTGCTGTCAGACTGTTCTAAACACAGGAAACATGCGCCCCTTTACAGGCATACTATAGACACCCCCTAGGTACGAAATTTAAAGGGATATTACACTTTTATTGTTTGACTTTAAGCATTATTAAAATCACTGCTCCTGAAAAAACGTCCGTTTTTAAAACTTTTTTTTGCATTGATACATGTCCCCTGGGGCAGGACCCGGGTCCCCAAACACTTTTTATGACAATAACTTGCATATAAGCCTTTAAAATTAGCACTTTTGATTATTCATGTTCATGTCCCATAGACTTTAACGGTGTTCGCGTGTTCGAGCGAACATTTTTCCTGTTCGCATGTTCTGGTGCGAACCGAACAGGGGGGTGTTCGGCTCATCCCTAATCAGTACTCTTCAATTCTGCCCATCAAAGCCCATCAATACTGCCTGAGTTCTGCCTATCAGTATACCTAAGTGCCTATCAGTACCACCTATCAATGCCACCTATCAGTGCACATTAGTGCATCCTATCAGTGCTGCCTATCAGTGCTCATCAATGTGGCCTATCAGTGCTTATCAGTGCCTCCTATCAGTGCTCATCAGTGCCTCCTATCAGTGCTTATCAGTGCCTTCTATCAGTGCTCATCAATGTGGCCTATCAGTGCTCATCAGTGCCTCCTATCAGTGCTCATCAGTGCCTCCTATCAGTGCTTATCAGTGCCTTCTATCAGTGCCCATCAGTGCCTCCTATCAGTGCCCATAAATGCCTCCTATCAGTGCCCATCAGTGCCTTTTATCAGGCCCATCAGTAGCTTCTATCAGTGCCCATCAGTGCCTTCTATCAGTGCTCATCAGTGCTGTCTATCAGTGCCCATCAGTGCCCTCTATCAGTGCTCATCAGTGCCATCTATCAGTGCTCATCAGTGCTCATCAATGGCATCTATCAGTGCTCATCAGTGCTCATCAGTGCCTTCTATCAGTGCTCATCAGTGCCCATCAGTGCATTCTATCAGTGCCCATCAGTGCCTTATATCAGTGCTCATCAGTGCCCATCAGTGCCTTCTATCAGTGCCCATCAGTGCCTTCTATCAGTGCCTTCTATCAGTGCCCATCAGTGCCTTCTATCAGTGCTCATCAGTGCCCATCAGTGCCTTCTATAAGTGCTCATCAGTGCCATCTATCAGTGCTCATCAGTGCCTTCTATCAGTGCCTTCTATCAGTGCTCATCAGTGCCCATCAGTGCCTTCTATCAGTGCTCATCAGTGCCTTCTATCAGTGCTCATCAGAGCCTTCTATCAGTGCCTTCTATCAGTGCTCATCAGTACCTTCTATCAGTGCTCATCAGTGCTCATCAGTGCCTTCTATCAGTGCTCATCAGTGCCCATCAGTGCCTTCTATCAGTGTTCATCAGTGCCTTCTATCAGTTCTCATCAGTGCCCATCAGTGCCTTCTATCAGTGCTCATCAGTGCCCATCAGTGCCTTCTATCAATGCTCATCAGTGCCCATCAGTGCCTTCTATCAGTTCTCATCAGTGCCCATCAGTGCCTTCTATCAGTGCTCATCAGTGCCCATCAGTGCCTTCTATCAGTGCTCATCAGTGCCCATCAGTGCCTTCTATCAGTGCTCATCAGTGCCTTCTATCAGTTCCTTCTATCAGTGCTCATCAGTGCCCATCAGTGCCCATCAGTGCCTTCTATCAGTGCCCATCAGTGAATGCTATCAGTGCCCATCACAGTGAATGCTATTAGATCCCATCAGTGCCGGACAGCACGGCTCTGAGCGGAGATCGTGTGTCATATAACAATAGCACAGAGAAACACCGGCAGCGGCATTAATGTTCTATTTGTCGGTCCTCTCTGGCACGGATGAGAGAGGACACACAGCTGATCTCACGGCTTCCCCTTCTCCCCCCTCCCCTCTCCTGTGTGCTCCGCAGGAAATGTGAGCTCTTTAGCTTCACACTAGACTGCCCGTGGAGCACACAGGAGAGGGGAGGGGGGAGAAGGGGAAGCCGTGAGATCAGCTGTGTGTCCTCTCTCATCCGTGCCAGAGAGGACTGACAAATAGAACATTAATGCCGCTGCCGGTGTTTCTCTGTGCTATTGTTATATGACACACGATCTCCGCTCAGAGCGTGTGTGAAGAGCAACCCCGCTGGGCCCCCCCACAGTGGCGGAATGCCGGGCCCCATTGCAACTGCAACTGTTGCGACCCCGGTAATTCCGCCACTGCTCTGCAATACTCGGTGATACCCAGCCATACTCTGCCATACCCAGCGAAACTCTGCCATACCCAGCCATGCTCGGCCATACTCTGCCATGCTCGGCCATACTCTGCCATGCTCGGCCATACTCAGTCTTGCTCAGCCATACCCAGCCATACTCAGCCATACCCAGCCATGCTCAGCCATACTCGGCCATACTCGGCTGTACTCGGCCTCTGTATGTGGCCAGGCTGTGGAAGTCTCACACATGTGGTATCGCCGTACTCAGGAGGAGTAGGAGAATCTATTTTGGGGTGTAATTTTTGGTATATACATGCTATGTGCTAGAAATATTGTATAAATGGTCAACTTTGTGTTAACAGACTTGCCGGTTATCCTAAGCCCTTTCCTCACACACTGTGTCTGTGTGAGGAAAGGACTGCCGTTAACTGTCAAGAATGTCAGTAAATTGTTTACACTGGTAATCAGTGCCCCAATCATCAGTGCCATCTATCAGTGCCCATCAGTGCTGCCTATCAGTGCCCATCACTTCCACCTACAAGTGTTACCTATCAGTGCTCATTAATGTCGCCTATTAGTGCCCATCAATTCTGCCTATCAGTACCACCTATCAGTGCTCATTAATGCCGCCTAACAGCGTCCATCAGTGCCACCTATCAGTACTCTTCAATTCTGCCCATTAAAGCCCATCAATACTGCCTGAGTTCTGCCTATCAGTATATCTAAGTGCCTATCAGTACCACCTATCAATGCCACCTATCAGTGCACATTAGTGCCTCCTATCAGTGCTGCCTATCAGTGCTCATCAATGTGGCCTATCAGTGCTCATCAGTGCCTCCTATCAGTGCTCATCAGTGCCTTCTATCAGTGCCTTCTATCAGTGCCCATCAGTGCCTCCTATCAGTGCCCATAAATGCCTCCTATCAGTGCCCATCAGTGCCTTTTATCAGGCCCATCAGTAGCTTCTATCAGTGCCCATCAGTGCCTTCTATCAGTGCTCATCAGTGCCGTCTATCAGTGCCCATCAGTGCCTTCTATCAGTGCTCATCAGTGCCGTCTATCAGTGCTCATCAGTGCTCATCAATGGCGTATATCAGTGCTCATCAGTGCCTTCTATCAGTGCTCATCAGTGCCCATCAGTGCCTTCTATCAGTGCCCATCAGTGCCTTCTATCAGTGCCCATCAGTGCTTTCTATCAATGCCCATCAATGCCTTCTATCAGTGCTCATCAGTACCTTCTATCCGTGCTCATCAGTGCCCATCAGTGCCTTCTATCAGTGCCCATCAGTGCCTTCTATCAGTGCTCATCAGTGCCTTCTATCAGTGCCCATCAATGCCTTCTATCAGTGCTCATCAGTACCTTCTATCAGTGCCCTCTATTAGTGCTCATCAGTGCCTTCTATCAGTGCTCATCAGTGCCGTCTATCAGTGCCCATCAGTGCCTTCTATCAGTGCTCATCAGTGCCGTCTATCAGTGCTCATCAGTGCTCATCAATGGCGTATATCAGTGCTCATCAGTGCCTTCTATCAGTGCTCATCAGTGCCCATCAGTGCCTTCTATCAGTGCCCATCAGTGCCTTCTATCAGTGCCCATCAGTGCTTTCTATCAATGCCCATCAATGCCTTCTATCAGTGCTCATCAGTACCTTCTATCCGTGCTCATCAGTGCCCATCAGTGCCTTCTATCAGTGCCCATCAGTGCCTTCTATCAGTGCTCATCAGTGCCTTCTATCAGTGCCCATCAATGCCTTCTATCAGTGCTCATCAGTACCTTCTATCAGTGCCCTCTATTAGTGCTCATCAGTGCCTTCTATCAGTGCTTATCAGTGCCTTCTATCAGTGCTCATCAGTGCCCATCAGTGCCTTCTATCAGTGCTCATCAGTGCCTTCTATCAGTGCTCACCAGTGCCCATCAGTGCATTCTATCAGTACCCATCAGTGCCTTCTATCAGTGCCCATCAGTGCCTTCTATCAGTGCCTTCTATCAGTGCCCATCAGTGCCTTCTATCAGTGCTCATCAGTGCCCATCAGTGCCTTCTATCAGTGCCTTCTATCAGTGCCCATCAGTGCCTTCTATCAGTGCCCATCAGTGCCTTCTATCAGTGCTCATCAGTGCCTTCTATCAGTGCTCATCAGTGCCCATCAGTGCATTCTATCAGTGCCCATCAGTGCCTTCTATCAGTGCTCATCAGTGCCCATCAGTGCCTTCTATCAGTGCCCATCAGTGCCTTCTATCAGTGCCCATCAGTGCCTTCTATCAGTGCTCATCAGTGCCCATCAGTGCCTTCTATAAGTGCTCATCAGTGCCATCTATCAGTGCTCATCAGTGCCCATCAGTGCCTTCTATCAGCGCTCATCAGTGATTTCTATCAGTGCTCATTAGTGCCTTCTATCAGTGCCTTCTATCAGTGCTCATCACTACCTTCTATCAGTGCTCATCAGTGCCCATCAGTGCCTTCTATTAGTGCTCATCAGTCAGTGCCTTCTATCAGTGCTCATCAGTGCCTTCTATCAGTGCTCATCAGTGCCCATCAGTGCCTTCTATCAGTGCCTTCTATCAGTGCTCATCAGTGCCCATCAGTGCCTTCTATCAGTGCTCATCAGTGCCAATCAGTGCCTTCTATCAGTACTCATCAGTGCCCATCAGTGCCTTCTATCAGTTCTCATCAGTGCCCATCAGTGCCTTCTATCAGTGCTCATCAGTGCCCATCAGTGCCTTCTATCAGTGCTCATCAGTGCCCATCAGTGCCTTCTATCAGTGCTCATCAGTGCCTTCTATCAGTGCCTTCTATCAGTGCTCATCAGTGCCCATCAGTGCCTTCTATCAGTGCCCATCAGTGAATGCTATCAGTGCCCATCACAGTGAATGCTATTAGATCCCATCAGTGCCGGACAGCACGGCTCTGAGCGGAGTTCGTGTGTCATATAACAATAGCACAGAGAGACACCGGCAGCGGCATTAATGTTCTATTTGTCGGTCCTCTCTGGCACGGATGAGAGAGGACACACAGCTGATCTCACGGCTTCCCCTTCTCCCCCCTCCCCTCTCCTGTGTGCTCCGCGAGAAATGTGAGCTCTTTAGCTTCACACTAGACTGCCCGTGGAGCACACAGGAGAGGGGAGGAGGGAGAAGGGGAAGCCGTGAGATCAGGTGTGTGTCCTCTCTCATCCGTGCCAGAGAGGACCGACAAATAGAACATTAATGCCGCCGCCGGTGTCTCTCTGTGCTATTGTTATATGACACACGATCTCCGCTCAGAGCGTGTGTGAAGAGCAACCCCGCTGGCCCCCCCACAGTGGCGGAATGCCGGGCCCCGTCGCAACTGCAACTGTTGCGACCCCGGTAATTCCGCCACTGCTCTGCAATACTCAGTGATACCCAGCCATACTCTGCCATACCCAGTGAAACTCTGCCATACCCAGCCATGCTCGGCCATACTCTGCCATGCTCGGCCATACTCAGCCTTGCTCAGCCATACCCAGCCATACTCAGCCATACCCAGCCATACTCAGCCATACCCAGCCATGCTCAGCCATGCTCAGCCATACTCGGCCTCTGTATGTGGCCAGGCTGTGGAAGTCTCACACATGTGGTATCGCTGTACTCAGGAGGAGTAGGAGAATCTATTTTGGGGTGTAATTTTTTGGTATGTACATGCTATGTGTTAGAAATTTTGTATAAATGGTCAACTTTGTGTTAAAAAAAAATGTGTTTTAACCGCTTCCCGCCCGCTGGCCATCACATGATGTCCTTGACTTTGTGCGGGGATATCTGAATGATGGGTGCAGCTACAGGCACCATTCAGATATCAGCTTTTTTAGCCGGCGATTCCCTACACCATAGGAATGATCATAGTGGCTGTTCCACTGCTTGATCGTTCTTACGGGAGGCGAGAGGGGACATTCCCCCCTCCCGCCGCCCTCAGGTGCTTCTACGGACCGCTACGATCAAAGCCAGGATCTTTTTTTTTTATTTATTTATTTCAGGCTTCCCAGCCTAGAGGTGAGATGTGGGGTCTTATTGACCCCATATCTCACTGTAAAGAGGACCTGTCATGCCATATTCCTATTACAAGGGATGTTTACATTCCTTGTAATAGGAATAAAAGTGATCAAAAAATTAATTTTTTGGAAAAAAAGCATCAAACTAAAAAAAGTAAAGTAAAATAAACAATAAAAAAAAATTCCTCGTGTGCTCGCATGCAGAAGCGAACGCATACGTCCCGCCCACATATGAAAATGGTGTTCAAACCACACATATGAGGTATCGCTGAGATCAGTAGAGCGAGAGCAATAATTTTGGCCCTAGACCTCCTCTGTAATTCAAAACATGTAACCAGTAAAAAATCTTAAAGCGTCGCCTATGGCAATTTTTTAGTAGCGCAGTTTGGTGCCATTCCACGAGCGTGTGCAATTTTGAAGGGTGACATGTTAGGTATCTATTTACTCGGCATAACTTCTTCTTTCACATTATGCAAAAACATTGGGCTTACTTTACTGTTTTGTTTTTATTTTAAAGCACAAAACTGTTTCTTTTCCAAAAAAAAAAACGCGTTCCCTATTGCTCCCTCTCCAATGGGGCTTACATTTTTCAATAGCCCAAAATTTTAATACTCTGAATGTGCTCATGTATCCTCTTTCACATGGGACGTTTGGTTCTCCCTACATACTGCATCAAGCAAGGGCACCGGAGGACATAATCCACACTCTCCATTCTACATGAAATGAAGTCTTTAATGGTATATTCTTTTCTGGTAATACTAGAACAACATTTGTCACCTTTTTTTAAAGTTGGTGTTCCTCTACGTGATTTTTGGCTGTTCATGTAAAATTGTACGTAATTGTATATCCGCTCTCAAGATAGGCAAGTATTTTCTAAATCATTTTTCAACCTGTTTGTATTGTACATTATAAGTTAGTTTGATGGGTAGATCATGTGAGGTCTTATCATTTCTTGGTTTATCTTCAATGAGGTAATTTCTTACTATTATAGAGACTTCTTCAATTCTCTCATTAATGAAGGTTTCATCATATCCTCTTTTGCACATATATATATATATATATATATATTCAATTATCAGTCTATTGCTTAGACCATAGAGGTGTACGTAGCATCCACATAGTGAAGTAGGATGCACATGATGAGGGAGGAGTCTGGTAATGGCGCCGTGCTTCTGTGAGGATCCCACGGTCTTCCCCTCTGCCTCTGAGATGGAAGATAAGTCGATGAGCGAGCATTAGCAGCTCTCCCCCATCCACCCCCCTATAGAGTCTGCTGCCTTGGTTCCCCTCTACCTCCCTCATTGCTTCCCTGGGTACATCATATTACAAGCTGGATGACTCTACCTGTCTGAAGAGAGTGTGCCCAAGAGCGGGAGGGATGGAGATCCCGTGCCCCATCAGCAATTGCCTGTTTGCGACGCTGTCAACAGCCACCGGCTCCAGAGTCACGCCGAGTTGCGCGGCGGTGTCGGTGATGAGAAGCACTCAGCGGTCGGAGGGTGAGCTGGTGGAGTGGAACGAGAGGACGGCGGGCATCCCCGAGGTCCGAGATCCGAAAGGCGCCGACTAGATCCGATTAGATCCGGAAATACCCGATCAAACACACAGAGGAAATAATGGGATCACAAAAGGCAAGTGCCGGTAGACGGATCATCTCCAAGTGTCCCCTGGCTTCTCAGAACCTTCCTGGACTGCTAACGAGATAAGTATTACTCTTAAATTCCTCTTTGATTTTGTCTATAATAAGGGAGAGGAAAATTAAGCAAGAGGCAAAAGTGAAAATTGAAAAAGAAGGACAAGGCAGAAAAAGGAAGGGAAAAAAAAAAGAGAAATTATCAAAAGACACTTGGGGACTGTTATCTTTTTGGACTTGTATCCAGGCAATATTAAAGGGGAAGAGTTCTTGGTAGAGAAGGGAAGGAAAGAAGGAGGAAAAGAGAAGGGGTTAATGGAAGACATCTAAAGGATATAAGTGGTCACAAAAAGGACTGTGGTGTACACATTTTGTCCTTATCTCACGATACACTATTGAATTTCATCGTTTGGCACTATGCATTGAAAAAGTGATTTGCCATTGAAAACTATGGTTTACCTTGAAAAGCTGGAATTTTTTTTTTCTTTTTTTTTTAAAAGAACTGCTTTTCCTTGGTAGAGCGATCTTAGGGTGAAGACCGGAGAGTAGAGACGGTTGGCTAAAATAAGCTGACTGGACGATCTGGTCTTTCCCCTGAGATAGTATCCTAAAGAATTTACTTGAAGGTGGTTTCTTGGGGTTCTCTTAGTTAACTGTCGGGATAAGGGGAAAAACAACAAGAAGTGCGGAAGCAGTTGCCAAATCACCCAGGGCCAGTTTAGGCCCAAGCCCTGGCTCCATGAACAGATACGTATTGCAAGGAAACGGAGAAGGAGACAGGCAACCGGGTATAAAGGGCCGACAGACAGATACAAGAGAGAAGAATAATAAAGAGAAAAAGGGCCAGAATAAAACAGTAGTAGAAACTAGCCATTTCTCAGAACCTAGAATGGAATTAGAACCAGAAATGAAGGGAGAAGAAAGAGGAGGGGAGGAAGGCCAACATGCGCTTCAGTTACTAACAAAATATGACATGGAAAAATGTTTGCGGCCCTTGAAAACTCCCTGAAAGCAGAGATGACAACATTACATAAAAAAATGGGACACATTCTATCAAGAGTGGAAGAAGTGGAGGCCAAAGCAGATTCGCACCTAAAAATGATAAAAGAACTGAAAAGGGAAATAAAGATATTAAAAAAGGAACGGCAAGAGAAATCCTATAAAATAGAAGACCAAGAAAACAGAGAAAGAAGGAAAAACTTGAGAATTCGTGGTCTCCCCGAAGTAGAACAAGTTGAAAATCTAACAGGAAAAATGAACAATATGTTCAATTCTATTTTGGGAAAGGAAGAATCTAATATAATAAAGATAGAAAGAGCATACCAACTAAGAAGACCTCAAAGGCTCCCAACGGAAACACCGAGAGATATAATAGTCCGCTTTGAAAGATGGGAGGAAAAAAATCAAATCTGGATGAATGTGAAGAGAAAATCACCAATTGAATATGCAGAAGCCAGGCTACAAATATTTCAAGATCTGTCCCAAGAAACGTTAAGAAGAAAAAGGTCGTTAAGACCCCTACTGAACATTCTCCAGGAGCAGGAAATTCAATATAACTGGGGTTTTCCAGCATGCTTAATAGCAAAGAAGAATGAAAGAAGTGCTAGGCTAAGATTTATAGAAGAGATACCGGACTTTTGCAATAAATTAGAAATCCCTTTACCAGTAATAGGTAGGAATGTAAACAGACAAGAACAAACAGAGATACGAGAGGATCTTCAATGGCAATTAAGCTCTAGGAACAGAACGCATGAAGCTGAGCCCTAAAGGGAATAAGTGTTTGAACAGCAGCGTGAAAATCTATAAAGACAAGATGTGTAGCCTTTAAGTTGGGGGGGGCGGGCTGTGGCGAAGGGTGAATGAAGGGAGAAATAGTAAAAGAGGATAACATATAAATGAAACAAGCAAGAGGGGGAGATAGGGATCTACGGTGTGGTCAGGGGGGTACCCTCTCTGAGTTGAGTAGAGAGGGGCTCAGAGCGTCTTACAGATTTCCACCTCAGACCTAGTAGAGCAGTGGGGGCAGAATTGAGCCCCATAAAACAAAAGTGCTCTCTGCTCTAGAGACCATGGGGTCAAGGCACCCTCACCAGGGAAGGGGGGGGGTTTGGGGGGGACGGGGGGGAAGGGGGAGGGAGGGATCTGGTTTGCACAGGTTACTACTATGCTCAGTTACCTTGAAACAAGGCGGTGGAGACCCTGCCTGTCGGCCCAGAGGCCTCCCTTCTGGTCCTTTAATTGGACCGGGGGGGACTCAGGGGGGGAACGCATGGGGTTGGAGGAGAAAAAAATGGAAAATATGAACAGCATAAAAATTTTGTCCTATAATGTCCGAGGACTGAACTCCCCGGGGAAGAGAAATATAATTCTTTGAGAACTAGATAAAAGCAACGCGGAAATAATATTCCTGCAGGAGACACACATCACTCAAAATTCAAATATAAAAATGTATTCTAGAAGTATACCAACATGGTACTATGGAGATTCACCAATAAGAAGGGCCAAAGGGGTGGCCATTGGAATAGGGAAAAATCTACATTTTCTAATAGAACGAAGAAAAGTGGACCCTGAGGGACGCTTCCTTTTTCTTACAGGCTCCATACAGGGAGTAAAATACACACTCGCTAATGTTTACTGCCCCAATACAAACCCCAAAAAATATCTGATAGATATATTAAAAGTCTTAATGGAATTTAAGCAAGGCAAATTAGTATTGGCTGGAGACTTCAATTTTAGCATGGACCATAGAATGGATAGTACCTCCACAGCAATAGATAGAGAAATAAGACAACTAAAGAAATTAAAGAGAAAATCATATGAATATCAACTAATAGATCCTTGGCGAATTCAACACCCAAGTACAAAAGATTACACTTTTTACTCAACTGTACATGGAATCTATTCCAGGTTGGATTACATCATGGTTGAACATAGAAACTTGGAAGAAATAGTAGAAACGGAAATAGGAATAATAACAGCCTCGGACCACAGCCCAGTAATGCTGAAAATTAAAATGCAAGGAGAAGCTCCTGAGAAAGGACCATGGAGAATCAACGAAGATGAAATTGAAGACAACGAGATGGAAAAAATTATAATAGAAGGGATTAAAAGATATTTTATGGAAAATGATACCCCAGAGGTACCAAAAGCAACGATCTGGGAAGCGCATAAAGCCGTCATTAGGGGCAAATTAATAGCTATTGGGGTGGGAAAAAAGCAGGAAAGAAGAAAAAACATGCAGCAAATTATAAAGGAAATATATGAATTAGAGCAAAAACATAAAAAGCAATCAGACAACGAAATATACTGGCTGTTAATTCAAAAAGAGACCAATTAAAGGAATGGATGGAACAAGAAGAAAGGAGGGAATATAACAGAGTTTTACAAGAGAAATTTAAATGGGACAACAAGCCAGGAAAATACCTCGCAAATATGGTAAAAAAAAGAAGTCTCTAAACGTCATTGAGAAGATCAAAAACGAGAAAGGAGAAGTAGTAAACAAGACAACAGATATTGCACTAGCATTCCAAAAATATTTCAGCTCATTATATGCGATAAAAAGACAGGAAACACAGATAGAGGAAGATATAAGAAAAAAGAAGATACAAGAATACTTAAAAAAAGCAAATTTACCAAAAACAAAACTTGAGCATTTAAAAGAGCTGGAAAAAAAAATAACACAAGAAGAGATAAAACTGGCATTAAAGGAAACTCCCGCAGGAAAAAGCCCAGGACCAGACGGGTTCGCGGTCAAGTACTATAAAAAATTCCAAGAACAACTGATCCCTAAGTTACAAGAATATCTAAAGAATATAGGCGAAGAAGAATAAATAAGAAGAGAATCGCTATTAGCCCATATTACAATATTACCCAAGGAAGGGAAGGATAGAACTAACTGCTCAAGCTACAGACCTATCGCCCTGCTGAATGTGGACACAAAATTGTATGCAAAAATTCTAGCCACCAGAATAAAAAAATTAATCCCACTCTGGATTAACCAGACTGGATTTGTTCTGGGGAGAGAGGGAAGGGACAACAGTTTAAAAACAATACTGATGTTACACAAGAGTGGGCAAAATGAAGCCCCAGCTCTATTCCTGTCATTAGATGCAGAAAAAACATTTGACAGGGTAGACTGGGGATTCATGATGGATACGTTGCGCCATCTGGGACTAGGGACAAAAACGATAAAGTGGGTAACAAATTTATATAACGGCCCGACAGCAATGGTAAAAGTGAATGGTAGACTCTCTCCTCTGATTAAGATGCAGAATGGAACACGGCAAGGCTGTCCGCTTTCTCCACTACTATATGTATTGGCACTGGAACCATTGTTAGCGACACTCCATAACAACCAAGATGTGAGAGGGGTGAGAATTGTTGAAAAAGAACATAAGATCGCGGCATATGCGGATGACATCCTGATGTATGTAACCAACCCAAGAGTGACACTGCCAAACATATTGAAAGAAATAAAAAAATATGGAGAACTGTCAAACTTCAAAATAAACCCAATAAAAACAGAGATATTAAATATAGGATTGGGGAAAAAAGAAGTCCAGTCCCTACAAAAAGAATTTCCGTTTACCTGGGTAAAAGAACTAAAATATCTTGGAATCAAATTAACCCCAAGGGTTGAAAAAATCTATCAGGCAAACTATATCCCATTGATTAATGAGGTTAAAGAAGAAATAAAAAAACTAAGTACACAACCACTTTTATGGATTAGAAGAGTAAATATGTTTAAAATGATGGTCCTTCCAAAAATAATTTACAAAATCCAGATGTTGCCAGTAATGATTCCACAGAGTTTTTTCAAAACAATCAAAACAATACTGTTAAAATATATCTGGTTCAATAAAAAACCAAGAAGTAAATATACACAGATCACAAGGAAAAAGGAGCACGGAGGATTAGCTACCCCAGACATAAGCAGGTATTACAAAGCAATTGTTCTGACACGTATGTTTGAGTGGACAAATGAAAATAGTGAAAAAAAGTGGGTAGAAATGGAAAACACAATAAGTAAAACCACATTGCACAAAAACATATGGATACCACAAAAGTTTAGACTAATGGACACGGAAACTCACAAAATAACTAAAAATGTTTTCAAAATTTGGGACATAGTACACTTGAAGAATGAATGGAGACACAATTCACCGCTATTGGCACTCACAGGAACAAATTTCTTTACCCCTGGGAAGGAAATATTTGCAGGCCGAGGAATAAGAAATCCACAGTTAAAAGATATCACTATAAATGGCAGGATCAAAACACGATTGGAACTATAAGAAATCAACGGGTGGAAGATGAGTGAATGGAACTATTGCCAATTAAGACACTTAGTAAACACAATACCACACCCACTTAGAGAAGAAGAGAAATTAAATTCATTGGAAAAGCTATGTTTCAATAAAACACCATTGAAAAATGGAATATCAAGAATATATGGAATATTAGCCGACCTGGATGGACAAGAAAGACCTGAGTACATAAAACAATGGGAGAGAGAAATGAATCTAAAATTTGAAGACCAGAGAGTGGAAAAAATGATAGAAATGGGATATAACAATGCCTGGGATATGAAGACCATTGAAATCAATTATAAATTGGTAGCAAGATGGTATTTGACACCAGTAAGAACCCACAGATATCAGCAAGAAAAAACACCTCTGTGTTGGAGAAAATGTGGTCAAAAAGCAACGATGACACATCTAAGGTGAGAATGTCCAACAATAGCGGACTATTGGCACGAAGTACTAAAAAACATAGGAGAAATAACTGGTGAAAGAATAGAACAAAATGTATGGACCTGCCTGTTCCACGAATAGAAAAAATCAAGGAAACAATATATGAGATCAATGGTTCAGAGTCTTCTGAATGCCGCTAAGGATCTGATTCCAAGATATTGGCTAAAAAGTGGAAAACCAGATATTAGAGAATGGTTTGAGAAAATAGATTATTATTGTAAAATGGATCTGCTGAGAAGCAGAGAAAGAGGAGATAATAAGCGCAATAGTCTCTGGGAGGGATGGAAAATATATAAAACCTTGGATATATATTTAGATAAGATGAAGGAAGCAACAGGTACTGAGCTAAAATGATATGGAATATAAGAAGGAGTAAATCAGACATAAAAGAGGGGAGGGGGGAAGGTGGGGATAATTTATAGAGGGACTAAGAAGGAATAAAGGTATAGTGGTATAGTGGTAGTCACATATTCTGTTTCGCTGAAGTGAAAAAAAAAAAAAAAGGATACACATGATCAACTTGTGGGTCTCATAGAGGAACCATTTGCTAAAAAATACTTGTAATCTACTGTTTATCATTCAATGCATTGCTTCTGTTGTAAGCTTTTATTGTTTAACCGCTTCAGCCCTGGAAAAATTTACATCCTTCCTGACCAGAGCACTTTCTGCGATTCGGCACTGCGTCGCTTTAACTGACAATTGCGCGGTCGTGTGACGTTGGACCCAAACAAAATTGACGTCCTTTTTTTCCCACCAATAGAGCTTTATTTTGGTGGTATTTGATCAGCTCTGCGGTTTTTATTTTTTGTGCTATAAAAAAAAATAGCGACAATTTTGAAAAAAAAGCAATATTTTTTACTTTTTGCTATAATAAATATCCCTCAAAAATATATAAAAAAATGAATGTTTTCCTCAGTTTAGGCCGATATGTATTCTTCTATATATTTTTGGTAAAAAAAAAATCGCAATAAGAATATATTGATTGGTTTGCGCAAAAGTTATAGCGTCTACAAAATAGGGGATAGTTTATGGCATTTTTTTTATTCATTTTTTTTGTTATTAGTAATGGCGGCGATCTGCGATTTTTATCATGACTGCAACAATATGGCGGACACATCGGACACTTTTGACACATTTTTGGGGCCATTGTCATTTATACAGTGATCAGTGCTATAAAAATTCACTGATTACTGTGTAAATGACAGTGGCAGGGAAGGGGTTAAATACTAGGGGGAGATAAAGGGGTTAAGTGTGTCCTAGGGGGTTATTCTAACTGTGGGGGGGATGGCTTCCACTCACATGACAGCAATCACTGCTCCCAATGACAGGGAGCAGTGATCTCTGTCATGTCACAAGGCAGAACGGGGAAATGCCTTGTTTACATAGGCACTTCCCCGTTCTGCGGCTCCGTGACACAATCTCCGGGAGACCGGCAGACATTGAGTCTGCCGGTCCCGCGGGCATGGTCATGCTGTACGCGGTGGGTCAGTGTGTGCCCGCTAGCCCCGCCAATTAAAGGGGATGTACAGGTACATCCTTTTGCCCACCACTGCCATTGTGCCGACATATATCGGCGTACGGCAGTCAGCAAGTGGTTAAACTTCAATGAAAAACATTTAAAAAGAAAAAGGTCTTGAAGTTTTACAATTTCTGATAAAAAGAAAACAAAGAAAACAAACAAAAAATATTGGAATGTAAAGAAAAATTGGAACCACATAGCAATACAACCCAATTTACAACACTTACTAATCAACTTAACAGAGTTCTGGAACAAAAGGACTTAGAAGTCAAACAAAGGAAAAAGAAAAAAAATATCTTGGAGACACCATTGATTATAAACAGGATCAGGTGTTTAAATGGCAACTCCAATTCCGAGGAGTGAGCCATGCATCAGCCAACACTACACCAGAAAGAGAGGCGAGGCTAACCTCTCCACATAGGGATCAGAGGCACCTCCTAGACAAGAAATAAGGGGTAACAGCAGGAACCTAGGACCCCCAGACCTTGGTGGGAGAATAAGGGCAACCAAAAACCCTGGTTCAAGTCTCCAAGAAGACCACACTTGCATAATTAATGTACCAACTATGGGAACAACAATGGAAACAATTATGGGAATAATTATGGGAATCACAATAGAAACTATAATTGACATAACAATAGGAATATGGAATAAGCCAAGGAATCCACAGTACCACAATCATGGAAATCACTATAATTATTATGATGACCCAAGAAGGAGCCCATTGCCAACATATAACAGATTTGAACCTCTGTGGAACCACTATGAAGAAGAGACTCTAATGCCTTTTTTTAGATCAATGGAGGTATGAAAGATCCCCACCTCGGCAGGAAAGGATGGGAGATCAGAAAAGAAGTCCAAATCCAAGAGGGGCAGCAGAGCAGGATGGAAGGTCCAAAAGAAAAAGAGACTAATAGGTGAAGGAGTGTTCAATATAAGTGGGGTTGAACTGACTAGGAATTAAATGGTCTGGTATGGATATTAAGGGGAACTCCGTGCCAAAATTTAAAAAAGAAAATGGCATGGTGTTTCCCCCCAAAATCCATACCAGACCCTTCAGATCTGGTATGGATTTTAAGGGGAACTCTGCTCCAAAATTTAAAAAAAATGGCGTGAGGTTCCCCCAAAAATCCACACCAGACCCTTATCCAAGCACGCAACCTGGCAGGCCGCAGGAAAAGAGGGAGGACAGGAGAGCACCCCCCCTCCTGAACCGTACCAGGCCACATGCCCTCAACATGGGGAGGATGTCCCCATGTTGATGGGGATAAGGGCCTCATCCCCACAACCCTTGCCCGGTGGTTGTGGGGGTCTGCGGGTGTGGGGCTTATCGGAATCTGGAAGCCCCCTTTAACAAAGGGGACACCCAGATCCCGGCCCCCCTATGTGAATTGGTAAGGGGTACATTGTACCCCTACCATTTCACAAAGAGAAAGTGTCAGAATGTTAAAAAAAACACAGGAGATGGCTTGGGAGAAGTCCTTTATTAAAAATAAAAAAATAAAAAATAAAAAAGAGATTCCAGCAATGTAATCCAATTCTCGATCTCCAGCGATGGATGATCTCCAGCAACTCCAGCGAGGAACACGCACAGGATCCTGCCTCCACAAGAGGCACCCAGCCAATGACCCGGTGCCAGCTTGACAGCTCTTATGTAGCCCTCTGACAAGGGGAAACACTGGGGTTTCCCAGTGATGTGTACGAGTGACCCCGCCCCCCTCTGATGCAACGGGAATCCTGCACATTTTTTGCCTGTTGGCATGTTCTGGATGCGAACCGAACAGGGGGGTGTTCAGCCCATCCCTAAAATATATATGTATATGTATATATATATATATATATATATATATATATATATATATATATATACACTAGACCAGTGTTTCTCAACCTTTTACTGCGAAGTACCCCTGCAAGTCTAAAAAAAAATCCTAAGTACCCCCTGCCTCGAGAAAGTGATGGCCACTGATAGGCGACACTGATAGGCAGCACTGATATGAGGCACTGATGAGGCTGCACTGATAGGAGGAACTGATAGGCTGCACTGATACTAAGCACTGATGGCTGCACTGATAGGAGGCACTGAAGGCTGCACTGATAGGAGGCACTGATAGGTTGCACTGATGAGAGGCACTGATGGCTGCACTGATAGGAGGATTCATTGGATTACATCGCTGGAATCTCTTTTTTATTTTTTTATTTTTAATAAAGGACTTGTCCCAAGCCATCTCCTGTGGTTTTTTAACATTCTGACACATTCTTTTTGTGAAATGGTAGGGGTACAATGTACTCCTTACCAATTCACATAGGGGGGCAGGATCTGGGTGTCCCCTTTGTTAAAGGGGGCTTCCAGATTCCGATAAGCCCCCTGCCCGCAGACCACCACAACCACCATTGCATTGATACATGTCCCCTGGGGCAGGACCCGTTTCCCCAGACACTTTTTAAGACAATAGCTTGCATATTAACCTTTAAAATGAGCACTTTAGATTTCTCCTGAAGACTTTTTTTTTTTTTTTTTTTAACTTTGAAAATTTTTATTAGATTTTCAGGTTATACAAGATACAGAGTAGTGGAATACAAAGTAGTTGTACAGAAAGGAAAGGAATACAGATTTACATGGAGCATATAAAGAAAAAGAAAAAAAAAAAAAAAAAAAAGAAAAGTAAAATTGAGTATTCTTGGTTCAGTACATCAACAGTTGAGAACATATGGAATGTCATGGTTCCTCATAAAACCGTTTGAGTATTCGGCATTGGAGGGAGAAGCCTGTCACCCCATTTGGGAACATTCTGTGAGCAGGCTTGCCAGTTTTGCTCTGAGGAACTGTGTTAGCGACCCAGAAGGCGGTCATTTGAAGCAGATCATGTAGTATAATTAATACTTTTGTTTCGGAACCAAGTAATATTAGCTGTAACCTTTCCTAGTATGTATTATCTGAAATACAAATTGCTGGTACTAAATCTGAACAATAACCATAACCATAGTACGTCTTTACGTTTATAGCTCTAGGCATAAATCCCTTAGCTCTGTGACTGTTAAAGCACCTTAGATGCGCTGTATGTTTCAATAATCGAGTGTAGTAAGTATTATCAAGCTCAACACTAGAGGTTATCTTGGATGTTTAACCAACTTCCCCAATATTTAAAATAAGTATTTATCCTGCCTTCTTTATGTGCTAACATTTTTTCCATAAGGCTTTGTGATTTCACTCTAGCAATAACCTCTGTGATGTTGGGGGGAGAAATTGTCTTCCACCGTTTTGTTATTGAGACGCGTGCTGCAAATAGAATGTGTATTATCACCTTCCTATGCAGGGGGGAAAAAGATTCTATCCCTAGGCTTAATAAGGCTAGTGCTGGAGAGGGTGTACATATAGTATCGGTAGTTTTCGATAGCAGGGAGAACACATCTTTCCAGAAGGTGTGTAGGGCTTTACAGTGCCACAGGATATGTAGGAGGTTGCCCTTGTGATAGCATTCTCTCCAACATAGTGGCGATAGTGTGGGGTCTATTGTATGTAAACGCATGGGAGTCAAGTACCATCTGTGAAACATTTTGTGGAAGTTGTCCCAGTGGTCAACACATGCCGAAGAGGAGCTATTGTGCTTTATTGCTAGCAGCCATTGTGGTAAAGTGAAAGACATTTGCAGTTCAGTTTCCCATTTCTCCATCGTTGGCATTTTAACATGGGAGGAGTGGGAGTTACAAAATTTATAGCATAAGGATATGCCTTTAATACTGGGATTGTGTTTGTTCAGCAGAAAATTCCAAATGGAAAGTGGTATTTTCGTATTTGGGAGTGGATGTTTTTGTTTGTAGTGATTAATTTGCAGAATCATAAGATTGTCTAGGGTAGTTGGGTTCACTATATCTTCCGTAGAGAAGTGGAGGCCTTTTTGTTTCCAGTGGTGTGTGGAAAAATTTTGTATAAGAAATTCATAGGTCGTTAGGGGTATGTTAAGTTGGAAGAGTGTTTCATTAGGGAATTGCTTTCTGATCAATAATGACCAGGCTGTGAGTGTTGCTTGTATGGTAGGGTAGGGTGGTATAAATGGTTTGTGATGAATAGTAGAGGCCATGAGCAGTGCCGTTAGGTCATGTCCCGGGGTGATGGCACGTTCAATGTGAGACCATAGATTATCCTCTTGGCAAGAGAACCAATATTTCACCTGGTCCAGTAAAGACGCTTGATAATACGCATGGGCGTTGGGAAGTCCTCCTCCTCCTAGTGTCTTAGGTTTATAAAGAGTGGCTAGGGCTACCCTGGGTTTTTTGTTTAGCCAGATAAATTTATTCAGGCTTGAGGCTAAGTCAGTAAAGAATTTTGTGGGGATGGGAATTGGGAGAGTTCTAAAGAGGTAGAGCAATTTGGGGAGTGTTTGCATTTGGTAAGCTGCAATGCGTCCCACCCATGTTAAGTGAATCTTTGATAATTGAGTGAATTCTTTCTGTATTTGTGATAAAAGGGGTAGATAATTGGCGGTGTACAGATTAGAGGTAAGCTGGGTCAGTTGTATACCCAGATATGTAATAGAAGGTAGATCCCAGGTGCAAGAGAATACCTCTTTAAGTTTGGATATGTTTTTTGTGGAGAGGTTTAAAGGGAGAGCGAAGCATTTAGTGGTGTTGATCTTATGGTAAGTCATGCTTCCAAATTCATGTAGGATTTTTTTAACTGTGTGTAAGGAAGATTCAGGCTTAGATAGTGTTAGTATGACATCATCGGCAAAAAGCCCGATTTTGTGGGTCTTCTGTCCTACTGTGAGACCGTGGATGTCAGTATTGTTCCTTATAAGTTCTGCTAGCGGTTCAATAGCTAGAGAAAATACAATTGGGGAAAGTGGACATCCTTGGCGCGTACCATTGGTCAGGCTGAAGGGGTCGGATAGCATGCCTGAGGTATACACTTTGGCTGTGGGGTTAGAATATAGGGCCATTATGGCCGTGTGAACAAATCCTTGTAGACCGAATTTAGTTAGTGTTTTAGATAGGTAGTTCCAGTGCACCCTATCAAATGCCTTTTCTGCATCTAAGGCTACAAATATACTGGGAGTGCGAGTTATTTCAGCGTGTCTTATTAGATTTATCATCCTTCTGGTACCATCTGGGGCTTGTCTGCCTTTAACAAATCCCACCTGTTCCAGTCCTACCAGGGTAGGGGTGATATCCAGTAATCTATTGGCGATTGCTTTGGCATATATTTTGAGGTCTGAGTTTAATAGGGAAATGGGTCTAAAGTTTTGGGGATGGGAGGGGTCTTTTCCTGTTTTTGGTATAGTTACAATTATGGCCTGTAACATTTCTTTCGGGAAGCCACCTGATTCTGCTGCGTTATTAAAAATTTCTACTAATCTAGGTATCAGAAGGGGGGAAAATGTTTGATAATATTCAGCTGAGAAACCATCTGCTCCGGGGGATTTATTTTTTGGGAGGCGTTTGATTACAGCTTCAATTTCAGCTTCAGTGAACGGCCTGTTCAAAGTATGTAGTGTGTTCGCATCTATCGCGGGAAGATTAATTTTCTGGAGAAAATTTGTGATATCTGTATCTGTGGGCTGATAAATGTTCTTATCCTGGTTAAGATTGTATAGAGAGTCGTAGTAGTCTTTGAAGGCGTTTGCTATATCTTTGGGGTTGGTATAAATTCTATTGTTCCCATGGTGTTTAATCTCTGAGATATTTGCCCTGGTTTGACGTTTTTTAATTTGTGAGGCTAAAAGTTTGCTCGCTTTGTTACTCTGGGAGTAGTATGAGAGTTTAAGCCTTTTAAAGTATAAATCGTAATCATGTTGTAGTGTTTGTTTGAGTTCTTCTCTGCAGGTGTTTAGTTGGAGGAGTAGGGAGTGGTTGGGCGATTGTTTGTGTCTGGTTTCCAGATCCGAGATGTTGTTATGTAGTCGTTCTATGTGCCACATTTTTTTCCTTTTCTCTCTAGCAGCTATTTGTATAAGCACCCCTCTAGAGAAGGCCTTGTGTGCGCACCATACTGTACTAGGGCGGGTCCCCCGGTGTTCATTTAATGTAAAATATTCCTCTAATTTTGTTTGCATTTCCTCCCTAATTTGGGGTAGAGAAAGAAGATAAGTGTTGTTACGCCATAGGGGAGCGAGGTTGGTTTTGCGGGTATCCATAATGTCTATTGTAATGGGGGCATGGTCAGACCAGGTGATATTGTGGATATTCGCTTTGACCACATTTTGTAAGGTGAACTTATCTGTAAGAAAGAAATCAATTCTGGAGTAACTTTTATGTAGTGATGAGAAGTATGTATAGTCCCTCTCTGTGGTGTGGAGGCACCGCCATGGGTCGTATAGCTCTTCTGATAGACAGTAGTGGCCCAGGGATGGCGTGCGTCTCCGCCCCACAGAGGAGGAGTCCATTTCGTTATTCATGAGTACATTGAAATCTCCACATATCAATAATTTGCCTTTTCGCAAACACTTAGCCTTTTTTAAGGTTTTGTGTATGAGTCTCATTGGTCTTTTCGTGGGAGCATATATATTTACCAACGTGTATGTATCGTTATTGATTTCAGCAATCAAGATAATATACCTACCAAGGGAATCAGTGTATTGCTCTAGAAGTTTAAAAGTGACAGAGTCCTTAATGGCAATTAATACCCCATTGCGTTTGCAAGAGTTATTTGCTGTAAAAATGTGTGGGAACCTGCTGTGGATGCATTTAGGCATGCTTAGTTCTGAAAAGTGTGTTTCCTGCACACAGAGAATGTCGCAGTTATCCTGCAGGGCTGTGTTCCACATCATTCTGCGTTTAAATGGGCTGTTGAGTCCTCTAGTATTGAGAGACATTAGTCTAAGAGACATTCATTTCATTGATGGTGCTTTGGCGCCATCTAATGGTGTAAGTCGTTGTTTGCAGTAAAAGAGATATAGCCTCTAGGGCGGTGGAAAGGGGTTGTCTGCTTGACGTACCTGTAAGTGGAAAGCTCCAGTAAGATGAAGGAGTAAGTAATAGAACTGAGAGAACTGGAATTGAAAACAATAGAACAGTCAACAATAACTGGGTGAATTCGGGAATATCCCAGAATACCGAGTGGGGTATAGTCATGTATGTATCTTCCGGTACAGCCGTACATCCGGTGCTACTTGTATTAGCTTTAGTGAAGCTTAGTGTTTAGGGTGATGCCGCAGGGTGGGTTCGCCAAAAGTATGGGCGTGTAGATTTCTGTTCATGTAGGCGGAGAAAGATGGTCATCCATCGCATTTCCCTCTGTAGTTGCGGTGCATATTAGAACCTGCTTTGGAGGTCCCCGGGCCTTTTCCCTCTGAGTTGATCTCGGTAGGGAGAATTCTCCACTTGCTCAGCAATTCCAGGCCTTTTTCTAAGGATGAGATGGTGTAAGATTCGTTGCCCCGAGTAATGAATAGTTTGGCTGGGAAGCCCCATCGATACAATATCTTGTGATTCCGTAGAGATTTAGTAATCGGGATCAGGTTGTTCCTGGCTGACATGGTGGCTTGTGAGAGGTCAGCATATAGGGTTATCCCCGCGTATGGGTCCGGGAGGGCGTTGTTTTGCCTAGAAAATCTCATGAGTTGGTCCTTTATATGGAAAAAGTGGATCCTGGCAATGACATCTCTAGGAATTCTCTCTGGGAGGTGCGGGGGCTTGTGCAGCCTGTGGGCTCTATCAATGATGACATCTGCTGGTGATAGGGATGGCAGAGTTTTCATCATAAGTTGTTGAAGGAATGAGCTTAAGTCAGCTGGTTTCACAGATTCGGGGATCTCCCTAAATTTCACGTTGTTTCTTCGTGAACGGTCCTCGAGGTCAGCGACCTTTAACCTGAGGGCTTTAAGCTCATCCTCCAGATCCACGTGCGCATCCACTAGCTCATTATGAGCTGCTGAGAAATCATCCATTTTAGTTTCTACATAATCCAGCCTGTCACCTAGTGCAGTCATTTCCTTATGTGTGGAGCGTATTACATTAGTGATGTCTTGTTGTATGGCCCCCCTTAATGTGAGAATCATCTCTTTCATGGTGACATCTGTCAGGGGCAGACCTGAGGTGGGGAGAGCATCCAGCTTCTGACTGTACTCATTAGTGTGTTCCATGTCACTTTCCTCATTGACCTGTACAGCCTCAGAGTCATCTGGGGAGTTTAGCTTTCTCTTTTGTTTAATGGGGCTGTTTGAGGCTGAGTGTGGAGGGTTCAGTACAGTGTTAGTGGCAGATGACTCACTGGCTGCAGATTCTGCCGCTCTGCTGTGAGGAGATGTCGCGCCGGCGCCATCTTGTGACAGGCTAGCTGGGACCGTCGTATAGAAGTCGGTCAGCTTCCGAGGCGGCTCTCTCTCCTTTCGTTTAGCCATTAGTGCGGCTCGGTTCCCTGCTGTTTCCGCCGTTCGTGTGGCTATTATTAGCTCACTATCAGCCGCTGTTAGTAGCTTCTGAGCACTCGGTGTGACGGAGCTCTCTCCTCACTGCTCCATCAGCTCCGGCCGCCGGCTCCGCCCCCTCTCCTGAAGACTTTTAAAGGGTGTTCCGTGGCTTTTCAAATTTGCCGCACTAATGTTTGACTCGAATGGATAGCCCATCCCTAATAAATATATATATATATATATATATATATATATATATACATACAGTGCAGTCAGTGTACAGTATATAATACAGTGCAGGCAGTGTACAGTATATAATACATTGCAGTCAGTGTACAGTATATAATACAGTATTGAAGTGGTTAGGGGGAACCCTATGAAAGAATTAAGAAAAAAACAGCATGGGATCCCCCCAAAGTCCATACCGGCCTTTTGGGTCTGGTATAGATTTCAAGGGGAATTTCACACCAAAAAAAACAGCGTGGGGTCCCCACTAAAATCCATACCAGGCTCTTTGGGTCTGGCAAAAATTTTAAGGGGAAAAATTGGCATGGGGTCCCCCCAAAATCCATACCAGACCCTCATCCAAACAAGCAGCCTGGCAGGCCAGAAAAGGCCGGAGGCAAGCGAGAGCCCCCCTCTTCTGAACCATACCAGGCCACAAGTAGGCCCCCAGATACCCCCATATGTGAATGGGTATCGGGTATATTGTACCTCTACCCATTCACCAAAAAGAGTGTCAAAAAGTGAGAACCACAGAAGACAGTTTTTGACAATTCCGTTATTAATAAAGAAATAAGTGTCCCCACCCGATGATGGAACCAAGTGACCCCGCCCCCTTCTGACATCATGTGACGTCAGAGGGGGCAAGGTAATCTGGTTACATCAGCGGGTGGCCCAGACCTTGCCTATATAACAGCTGTCACAGCCAAGAGACGGCAATCACCGGGAAGCCTCCCATGAAGTCAGAGTTTTTTCTTCTTTTTTTTTCCAGGTCCGTCGGGTGGTGTAATTGATTATGGATGGACATTGAGGGACATTTTTCTTTTTTAATAAAGGAATTGTCAAAAACTGTGTATTGTGGTTTTTACTTTTTACACTTTTTTGGTGAATGGGTAGGGGTACAATGTACCCCATACCTATTCACATAGGGGGGTGGGATCTGGGGGCCCCCTTGTTAAAGGGGGCTTCCAGATTCTGATAATCCCCCTGCCCGCAGACCCCGACAACCAATGGCCAGGGTTGTCAGGCAGAGGCTCTTGTCCCAAAGCACCCTTCCTATGTTGAGGGCATGGTAAGGTTCAGGAGGGAGGGCGCTCACTTGTCCCTCCCTTTCCTGTTCTCCAGGCTGCATGCTCGGATAAGGTTCTGGTATGGATTTTGGGCGGGACCCCCACAACTATTTCTTTCAATGATTTTTATCTATATTGCTGGGAGCAGACAATACATTACAGCCGCAAGCAATTTTAAATGACATTTTTTCCTTTAGAAATATCATTATTGCTGCGGCACTGTTCTACACATCATACAGATGTGCCACTTTACATGCAGACTAAGGTGACCCCAGGCACAATATTTAAAGGAATATTACATTTTTTTATTGTTTCACTTTAAGCATTATTAAAATCACGGTAGTTTTAAAAACTTTTTTTGCATTGATACATGTCCCCTGGGGCAGGACCCGGGTGCCTATACATTTTTTATGGCAATAAATTGCATATAAGTCTTTGAAATTAACACTTGATTTTTCATGTTCATGTCCCATAGACTTTAACAGGGTTTGCACAAATGTTTTGCCTGTTCACATGTTCTGGTGCAAACCGAACCGGGGGGTATTCGGCCCATCCCTACTTTAAACCTGTTGATAGTAACAGCTATATCCCAGTGGATAGTTGTCATCATGATCCTTGACTTGTAAACAAACCAAAAGGGCAACTCATTAGACTTCAGAGAAATTGTAGTAAAGAAGATTTTAATGAACAGGCCAAATTTATTGGGAAAATATTTGATTTGTGCAAAAGAGGATATGATGAAACCTTCATTAATGAGAGAATTGAAGAAGTCTCTAGAATGGAAAGAAATTATCTAATTGAAGATAAACCGAGAAATGATAAGACCTCACATGATCTACCCATCATATTAAATTATAATGTACAATACAAACAGGTTGAAATATGATTTAGAAAATACTGGCCTATCTTGAGAGCAGATATACAATTATGTACAGTTTTACCTGAACAGCTGAAACTCACGTACAGGAGAGCGCCAAAGTTACGGGATATTATTTACAAAAATATCACAGACCCCCCAAGTTGTCCAGAAATTTTACTTACATTAGGGGAAAAGGTTTTCCTTGTTAAATATATTTATTGAGTTTTCACAAAAGAAAAAATAAAAATAAAAGGATATAATACATGGATACATAGCATACATTCAAGACGTTTTACAATATAATAAAAAATATTAGAGTTATCAAACAACCTTCTTTACTATATGTATGCTGAAAATAAAAAAAATGGAAGAAACAATGTATTAATCTAGTAATCAGGCTAAGTATCCAGAGCATTATAAAAGAATAATAAAAAAAGAAAAGAGGGAAAGATAGAGATAAAAAGAAGATTTTCTCGGAATGGTATCCCGGCCCACGATAGATTTACACAAATAGTACATATTTAAGTAGTCATATGGTTTACAACCTATTGAGGTAACAACAGAGATTGGTCAAAATCAGTGGGAAGGTAGTGTTTAACCCATGGTTGCCAAATTTTGCGAAATTGATTAACTTTATTTTCTTCAATAGTTGTCATCTTAACATATACAAGTGCTCTGTTCATTCTGTGTTTGGCTTCAGCAACAATTAAATTTTGGGACTTTCATGCCTTGGCAATCGTTTGCTTTGCTGCAGTACTAAGTTGAATGAACAATTGAAATTGAGTATGTGTGAGTATAGAGGGCTTAAGGTTTAGGAGAGCCATAGCAGGATCTGGAGGAATACTGATTTCCAAAGCTTTAGAAGCCGTAAAAAATACATTCTTCCAGAATTCCTGAACTACAGGACATTGCCACCATATGTGGAAATGTGTACCTGAAGTGTCACATCCTCTAAAGCAATTAAGTGAGTACATGCGGATGTATTTAGCTATTCTAGCTGGTACCAGGTACCAACGTGCTAGAACCTTGTAATTTGTTTCTACAGCAAAACAGTTTGTAGAGGAAGTTTTGGTGGCTAACCATATATTAGACCAATCTTGGTTGTCAAACTCTCGATTTATATCCCGTGCCCATTTAGTAGCGTATGGGGGTAGAGACTCGCTAGAAATCATATTAAGTTGGTTGTATAATAGTGAGATAAGTCCTCTATAATGAGGGTTGCTTATACAAATCTGCTCAAATTGAGTCATTTGATTAAGGGTTGAGCAATGTACTTAGTAATGGTTCATAGAAATTTTTAATTTGTAAATATCGGAATATTATTAATTTAGGTAACCCAAAGGTCTCACATAGTACAGGAAAGGTATAAATGGCTTTAGCAGAGGATAGATTGTACAAGCGAGTTAGGTTCTTAGATGACCATACAGAGAATGATCTTGGAAATTTCCAAGCAGGATAGAAGGCTGGGTTATTAAGGAATGAAAGTAAGGGATTATGTGGTGATTGAAGATTATGCGCAGATTTATGTTTATCTCAAATTGCTAGGGTCTGTTTGGTGATAGGATTAGAAAGATGTTCTCTATCCGCAGGACAAAGCCAAAACATATTTGCCACTGAGATAGGGTCACTTACCACCGTTTCAATAGATACCCATAGGGGAGTTTCAACATAAGTATGATATTTGGGAATAATTGCCATTTGTGCGGCGTAGTAGTAAGAAGAAAAGTTGGGTGGTCCCAAACCTCCATTTGATTTACTGAGATAAAGCGTGGATTTAGTTATGCGAGGTTTGGTGGTACCCCAAATGAAGGACATAACTCTACGTTGAGTGAGTCTAAGAAAATAAAGATATAGGGAGTACTCTAAATAAATATAAGAGTTTCGGCAGTATTGTCATCTTTACCGCATTAATCCTTCCCAACCATGACAATGAAAGATGAGCCCATTGTTTCAATAAGCCAGAGATTTGTTTTAGGAGGGGCAGGTAATTAGCCACAAATATGTCTTTAAGGGAAATTGTGAGATTTATTCCTAGGTATGGAAGTTGCTTTGAAACCCAGTTAAAAGGTAACAAAGTTTGTGCTTGTTGAAGTTTTGATTGAGATAAGGAAATATTTAATGCATTCAATTTTGTTGGGTTAACGTGAAGTCCTGAGATATGGGCGAAATTATCTAATATTTTAAGTAAGTTAGGGGTGGATATATGAGGATGTGACAAGAATATGAGAATATCATCCGCAAAAAGAAATAGTTTATGATGATGACCACCTAATTCTTTGCCTTTAATGTTAGGATTGGTTCTAATAAGGTGTGCCAGGGTTCTATTAACAGAGCAAAAAGTAATGAGGAAAGATGACATCCCTGTCTAGTGCCTCTTTTGATATCAAACATTGTTGACTTATAACCAGCATATTTGATATATGCTCTAGGATTATTATATAAAGAGGAAATTCAGAACAAAAAGTTGTTTCCAAAACCCCATTTTTGAAGGACATATTCCATATAAGGCCAGGTAACGGAATCAAATGCTTTCCTTATGTCTAAGGATACAAGGCAGGCTGGGATTCGTCTAATTTTAGCCGCATGGATAAGCAAAAGTGCTCTCCTAATATTATCACCTGCCTGGCGTTTAGGCATAAAGCCTGTTTGTTCCTTATGAATTAGATGACTAATTATATTATTCAATCTAGTGGCTAGAATTTTAGCTATTAATTTTATATCAAGGTTGAGGAGGGATATGGGACGATAGTTACTCCAGGAGGTGGAGTCCGAGTGTGGTTTGGGGATCATTGCTATAATAGATGTAAGAGTCTCTGTTCCAAATGAGTTACCTTTAAGGATCGAATTGAAAGCTTTAGTTAGGATAGGCATTAAAATATGTGCAAATTGTCTATAATATGTTGCTGAGAATCCATCTGGGCCCGGTCTCTTGCGTAGTTTTAAAGATTTTATAGCATTAAGAACTTCAGTATCTGTAATTTGGCTTTCAAGAAGATCTCTCTGTTGTTGATCTAGATTAGGAAGTATGATATTAGAAAATAGGGCATCTGTTTTAGTGATATTGAAATTCGGAGCAGAGGAATATAATTTAGATCAGGGATCCTCAAACTACGGCCCTCCAGCTGTTGCAGAACTACACATCCCATGAGGCATTGTAAAACTCTGACATTCACAGACATGACTAGGCATGATGGGAATTGTAGTTCCTGAACACCTGGAGGGCCGCAGTTTGAAGACCCCTGATTTAGATAGATTAGAGCGAAAAATCTCAAGAATTTTCACTGGGTTACTAGTGTACGCTTCTCGGGATACTTTGAATCTGATAGGCGTATGTATGTGTTGTGAATTCTTCAGAATTCCAGCCATAGGTGTATCTGGCTTATTTGCTTTACGATATTGAATATATTGTCGTTTACGTATAACCTTATCTGCAGAGTCGGTCAAAAAAAGATCCAGGTCAAGATGGGCTTTTTCTAATTTAGAATTATTAGTGGGAGTTGGGGAGGTTTGAAAAGTCTGGTGGCAGTCATTAAAAGTAGATTCTAGTTTTGCAAACAAAAGTTTGCGTTCTCTTTTAAGGGCAGTTGCTTGTTGTATTATTCTACCCCTAATGACTACTTTGTGTGCCTCCCATAATGTAATAGCAGAGACATCACCTGTATCATTAGATATTAGATAATCAGAGATTGCTTTTTCAATATCAATACGATGAGAAGGATGAGTTAGTATTGAATTATTTTTACACCAGGTGGTGTCATGAGATCTAGGGACTGTGGAAGCAATGGTAGTGAATACTGCACAATGATCTGTCCAAGGAAGAGGAATGATTTTGGCTGATATGATTTCTGGTAGCATACTTGACGGAATAGGAATATGATCTATTCGTGAAAAGGAGTTATGTGGGTAGGAGTAGTGAGTAAAGCATCTACTGATAGGGTTCATTTCTCGCCAAGTATCTACCAGGCCATGCGTGGAAAGAAGATGCTGAAAAGTCAGGTTTATTGAGCTTGTAGTAGGTCCAGAAGGAGATTTATCCAAGAACGGGAAAATAGTTGCATTGGAATCCCCACAGATAACAACGGTACCAAACTTATGTACATCTATAAGTTGAAAAAGGTGCGATAAAAAAGCTGTTGGGCGTTTATTGGGGGCATAATAAGACACAATCGTAATAGGATTATCAGAAATAAATCCTGTTAGGAGTACATATCTTCCTTCGGGGTCTGTTAATTGTGATACAAGGTTAAACGGAGTGGAACGCTGAAAACCAACGAGGGTTCCGCGCTGTTTAACCATAGCAGAAGCAGTATAGAATTGTGGATATGATGAAGAAAGAAACTTGGGGTAAATTTTATCAGTGAAATGAGTTTCCTGCAAACATATGATATTAGCTTTCTTCATTGCAAAAGAGCGAAGTGCCTTGGTTCGCTTATGTGGAGTATTAAACCCTTGTAGCTTTAATTACAAGATATTTATAGGAGCCATAAACCAACAAGTGTGAATATTATATCATGACAAGTAAAGTACTCTCTGAGAGCCAGGAACACCAATCTGAGAGTTAGAAGGGAAAAGTAAAGGTTAAAGAAAGGAGCAATAAGACAAAAGAAAAAAAACAAAAGAGATTCGATCGAACCCAATATGAAGATAATTTAGCAATATGTAGAGGCTAAATAATTGGATGTGGGAACATCTCAGGAGAGTATTAAGAACTCCCTGAGAGGATCCGGGACCACTAACAAGGACCCTCATAACAATGGTGGGAGTCCTCCAGTGGTATGAGGGGCAGCAAGAAATTCCTTAGGGATAATTAACATCGGAGAACCACAGGAACTATTCAATTGCTATCATGGAAAATGACATTGAAATTATTTTTAAAAAAATATATTTAAAAAAAATGAAGGAGATTTCAAAAACTGAGAGAAAAAAAAAATATTTTTTATACTTATTACAGTACCATGTAGCCAAAGCTCATTTCAGTCATGAATATGGCAGATTAATTAACTCAGCCAACATACAGTGCTGGAAAATGTAAAGAAAGTGAATAATTTATTGGAACTAGTTTATCAGTCCATTGAATCTTCGTTGTTCGGCGGTGAATGTTCATATCGACCTTGCTTATTAAGGTTTTGTTGGGATGATGTGGAAGAGCTGGATATTAGGTCCTTATGCTGTGTGGAATGAGAGGCTGGGCGTCTGTGAGACTGGTTCTTGGATAAGACTGCTTCAGCTAAACCCATTTCAATGAGGGCCGACTGCAAGTCCTCAGAAGAGCGACAGACATATTTAGTTTCCAGATGTGTAAATCTGAGACAAAAAGGAAATCCCCAGTGATAGGTGATTCGATTTTGCTGAAGTATCTGCAGTTACGGTTTTAGTGCACGTCTCTTTGCGGCCGTAAGTGGGGATAAATGTGTGAAAAGTTGGTATGTATAGCCTTGAAAGCTGAGGGATTCCCTGCCTCTGGCAGCTGCTAGTATCTGTTCTTTGGTTCTGTAATAGTGCATTTTGGCTATTATATCTCTCGGAGGACCATTAATTTTACATGGGGCTAGAGCTCTATGCACTCTATCCATTTCAAGTCTGTCAATAGGGGTGCCAGGTGATAATTCCTGAAAGAGGGCCGTGACAGTAGCCTGCAGGTCTAAAACAGATTCAGGGATTCCCCTGATCCACAGGTTCGATCTGCGATCCCTATTCTCTTGGTCTTCTAAACGTGCCTGTAGTGTAAGGTTTTCCTCTTTAAGTATCATCATCTCAGACTTATAGTTCTGTGTAAAATTATCCATTTCATCAACCCTCAGTTCTAAATCAGCTGTTCTCTGACCTAGCTCTCTTATCTCTTTAGTTAATTTATCTGTTATGAGATCTGAAGTTTGCTTGAGGGCTTTCTGAAGCATATATTCACATTTTTTGATTATGTCAGGTTGTGTAGTTGTTTGTAAGTCACAAATGTCATATTCCGGCTCAGATTCACCATTAGCAGTTTGTGTCTTCTGGCTATGAGGCAGAGACTTTTTAATATGTGTACCGCTGCGCTGTGAGGGGGAGGATGCCACCGCCATTCCAGCCGCCAGTCTGTGTGCCGTTTCCTTCGGTTTTCCGGATTTAAGTTTTGATTTAGGTCCTTTCAGGACCATTATTTATGTAGCTGATAGTGCTGGGTAGAGTTTTCTATTGTTTTGAGCAGTTTGCAGAGCCTCTGGGACCTGTAGTACTCCGGTGCTATCTCCCGAGGAGTGGAGCTCTAAGGTAGCATAACCGTTACCTGATGCGCCCCCAAGGGAAAAGGTTTTATGTAAAAAGTGTTATGCCTGTAGGAACACCAACTATAATGTTAAAAAAGGTGAAAAATGTAGTTCTAGTGTTACCAGAAAAGATTATAATATTAACTGCTTCCTGACCGCCTCACGCATATATACTGCGGCAGAAGGGCATGTACAGACACATTAACGTATCTGTATGTTGCCCTTTAAGAGGCGGCTTGTGGGCGCCTGCCGCGAGCTCCGTGAGTATGATCGCGGGTGCCGCAGACTCGATGTCCATGGGGATACGCATGATCATCTCAAGGAGAGGAAGAACGGGGAAATGCTCATGTAAACAAGCATTTCCCCGTTCTGCCTAATGACAGGACACTGATCACAGCTCCCTGTAATCGGGACCCCTGATGACGGTAGTTGTTGACGAAACGATCGTCAGGTAGTCACGTCCACATGAGTTATCGCTTTTTAAACGTCTGTATACAGGACTTTTTACTTGCTAGCAACTCTTTGTTTTAAACTTGTTTTTATGCTAATTGGAGAATTGTGGAAACTCCCAAACAGCATTGTATCATTTACTCCAATAAATCTTTTTGATGAAACAATATCACACTATTTGGAGTATCATATCTTTTTTGCAAGATGTGCACAATCTTTTGAACACTTAGGATACTTACAGCGATTGAGAGACCGTCCGGGACACAGAGGTCATTGACAAGAGACACCCAGGAGATCAAGGAGGCCCAGGAGATCTGGAGATCATTTCTGGGGATCTGTGATCCAATTCACGCCCTTTGACCTCCCTGAGTAAGGGGGGTCACTGGCGGTCCGGTAAGCCTTCCTTTTACTAGAGGTGACGGGTATCACGAGGTCAAGAAATCACACCAAGTCACATATTCATATGAAGATTTTTTAATCACTTTTATGGACTTCCTTTAGGTATTAACTATATATCGTTTTATTTTTTTTTATTTTTAATTTTTTTCACCATATTTTTTGCACTTTTATTGTAGCACTCTCCATCTATCTTTTGGTCTTGTATATTACTCAGTTTTGCTTGATCTATGCAAGTTTTATTTATTTGCAATATTTAGCAATTTCTTGGTTTATATGCGATTTATGCAAGTTTTTTGCAGTATTTAGCATTTTTTTGTTTTATTTGTGATTTATGGTAACACTGTTCACATTATATGGTCACTAATTTGCACTTTTTTGTAAGTTGTGCCCAACAACTTTCTTCATATATTTTAGCTCTGCACTTTTTTTCTACACATAATCGGGAGAGGTGATCAGTTTCATGTCACACATCCCCCCCACAGTTAGAATCACTCCCTAGGACACACTTAACCCATACAGCGCCACCTAGTGGTTAACCCCTTCACTGCCAGTCACATTTACATAGTAATCAATGCATTTTTACTCGCACTGATCGCTGTATAAATGTGAATGGTCCAAAATAGCACCAAAAGTGTCCGATCTGTCTGCCATAATGTCGCAGTCACGATAAAAATCGCTGATCCCTGCCATTACTAGTAAAAAAAAAATATTAATAAAAATTCCATAAAACTATCCCCTATTTTGTAGATGCTATAACTTTTGCGCAAACCAATAAATGCTTATTGCATTTTTTTTACCAAAAATATGTAGAAGAATAAGTATCAGCCTAAACTGACGAAAAAAATGTTTTTTTTTATATATTTTTTGGGGATATTTATTATAGCAAAAAGTAAAAAATTGTCGCTCTTTTTTTGTATAGTATATGTATAGTGCAAAAAATAAAAACCGCAGATCAAATACCACCAGAAGAAATCTCAATTTGTGGTAAAAAAGGTCGTCAAGTTTGTTTGGGGGCCACGTCGCACGACCGCGCAATTGTCAGTTAAAGCGACGCAGTGCCGAATTGCAAAAAGTGCTCTGGTCTTTGGCCAGCCAAATGGTCTGGGGCTTAAGTGGTTAAAGGCTTCATTTCATGTAGGACGGATGGTGTGGTTTATGTCCTCCAGTGCCCTTGCTCGATGTAGTATGTAGGGAGACCCAAACATCCCATGTGGAAGAGAATACGTGAGCACATTCAGAATATTCATAAAGGCTTCAGCAAACATGGGGGCTGATTTACGAAAGCCGTGCGCCGCGAGGCGCAACGCACATTTTCAAATTTACGAAACGGTTTGCCAGGAACAGAACGCAAATCCCCCATTTACTATGGTGATCTCGGTGTACGGGAGAATGCAATCTGTGTACCACTATGGACATGGCGCACGGCATCTTCAATTCGATATTAACAGAAGATGGAGGGGCCAATATTATGGGGTGATGTGAGGAAGTTTAGTACCAACTGCCCAAGTAACAAATATGCTCAAAATAGAATGAGAAAGTAACTTTTTCAGAGAAAGCCTGCTGTGCCCGCAAATATGTTTAGAACTGCGCAAGATCAATGTAAGCACTGTGCATGCGGAAGCAGCTCTTGCGCTTGTTCAAATGCGTTTGTTCACTGTGTGGCCAAAATCTTAGTAAATGTCAAGTAATGTAAATGCAATTGTGTGGGTTGAATGGGCGCACCTCTAAACTTATAACCAAAAGAGTAAAACTCTCTCCTGCGCTCAAGTGTCTAGATACTCAGTGTGTGATAAGGCCAATAGGCTTCAGTGGTATCTGGCATCTTGCAGCCCTCTTCAGAATGTTGGGCATTCAAAAACTACAAAAAGAAACAAAAAGAAGAGAGGGCGCACCGACCTAGCGCATTACCACTGATAGCGTTTATTAAAAAGTAAAATAGCAAGTAATATACTCACAAACGAGCTTGAAATACAGGCATGGACATAGACTGCAGGTATGCAGTAACAGACATCAGGATAAAAATGGGACCGGACATCAGGTGGATGCGGCAATGGCTAACGCGTTTCGGGGGTGAGCCCCTTTCCTCAGAGCCTAAGCGGGTGGTAACTGCTCACAGGTAGGAGCTCCTCTATATATGTGTGCATGCATGTGACCCAGCCTCCCAGTAATCACCAGCACCAGCCCACCATGGCCACTCCCCCTTACTGAAAGCAAAACCCTCCCAGCTGAAAGAACCCTCTCTGATGTCACCATGTCTTCATAGTAACACCATGGTAATAGTAATCTCACATCCATGAAAGGAACGTGCATATTAGTCATTATTATGTGTAATAGGTGTACCCAATCATAGTGCACAAGAAAGGAATTTACCTGCGGGCTAATAAAGACCATCTAGGGCTATGATCTGGCCACATCACAAGTATAGATGTAAGTGTAGATGTAAACAGGCGAAAGTAACCATACCATCTGTGCCACCTCTGCAAATCAATCAATCATAGTGCACAAGAAGGGACTTTACCTGCGGGCTATTAGGGACTATCTAGGGCTATGATCCGGCCACATCACAAGTGTAGATGTAAGTATAGATGTAGACAGGCAGAAGTAACAGTACCATCTGTGCCACCTCTGCAAATAGGATATGTAATGTGGGCTGTACGTACCGGAGGAGGCTACAGAGAACCTTCAGAGGGCTTCAGAGGGCTTCAGACGCCGGTGGAACGCACGCCGCCTTGAGGACCCGGAAGTGCGGGTACGATTGCGCTCCACCGGCGATTTCCGGCTACCTTAAACGTCATTTCCGCCCGCGCATGTGCAGTGGACACAGGCCGGAAGTGCGGGTAGATGTGCGTTCCACCCCGCTACCTCCGACCACTTCAGCCCATACACTCGCTGTGAGAGAAAATGTATGGGTGCGCACGCATCCTCTCTGCGCAGGCTCGCAGAAGTGGAAAGATATGTGAGGCTGGTCATCACCTGGATTGACTCAGTCTGATGGTGTACATTACAAATGCACTGGTATTGGAACCACACCATCAGGGGGAGGGGAAGGGAGGAGGGGAAGGGGGGAGGGCCAGAGGGGGGAGGCTGATGCTGATGCCGGAAATAACTCAAGAGACACAGGCAACATAACCACAATACACAGAGGAGATCAACTCACTGGGCAGTCGCTAGAGAGTCCCCTAGTAAAAATGTACAATTGAATAAAATTATATTGTTATATTATTAAACTAATCGTTATGGTCAGTGTGGAAAAAATAGCAGATATGAAATATATCCGCAACAATATATTGGAAAAAACCTACATAAAAATTATATGTTATTAAAAACAGATATATTATAATATAAAATAAAAGTCGCATCCGCATCTATACACTGCATTGCAACACATAATGAATCGCAAAGCAGACCTCAACTAAATACTCTCCATGTATGTGTATGTATACACACATGCCCTCTCAAAGAATAGGTGTTGGTGTACATGAGGGGAGTAATTAACCTTACTTGATCCAACATTGGGACATAAAATAAATAAGGTTAAAAGTACAAACAAACAAAATATAAAATTCACAGTACAACTGAGACACAATGATTGCTGTTGGTAATAAAATCATGGAACTTTTACAATAGGGAGGTGAGCACAACATATGTGCACAAATAGATGCTCTCCTGTCGACCCATTCTCGACATGTATCATATATAGCTAGAGCTATAGCAAAAAATAGAGCACCAAAAGTGGGTGATATATTCTTCACCTAGGACTCTCTAACGCCATGTCCCCGCTGATTTCTGGTGGGTCACAAATGATGTGAACTATACCCAATATAAAGGACACATATACTGTTGCAAATGCACATAAGGTATATATAATAAAACCCCCCATAAAAACCACATATATCAATCATGCAAAAAGGAACCCTATACTGCATGTGATGAATGTCTAACTAAGTCTTAGCAGAGAAGGGGGCCCCAGCAAATCGGATGGGGACCCTCCCAGTCTAAGGATGGGTTTTCAATATCTCCCATGGCCATGGGAGATGTATAGGAAGGAGATGACTCTAAGCAGGGGGGGGGGAACGGAGGGGGAAACTCTAATGTCACAAACGATATGAAGCCATTGAATTGATCAATGTACTTGAATATCGTGAGGGACCAAGATGAGGAGGGAAGTGGCAAACAAGCAAGGATGGCACATATCATAGGAAACTATGTAATTCTATCTCTTCGTTAAGGCCTTTCGGGGCCAAAGTCCCCAAGGTGAAAATCCAATAGGCCTCTCTGGTGCACAGTAGCTGGTACTTTTTGCCACTGTCGAGATCATTGGGCATAGCTTCTAAGTCAAACACCCTAAGGCCATCTATGTTACTATCGTGAACCTCTAGAAAGTGCCTTGGTAGAGAATATTTATCTTTCTTAGTTGAGATATTACTTCTATGTTCATTTATTCTAGTTATCATAGGTCTAGAGGTCCGACCGATGTATAGGCGGCCACATGGACAAAAAAGACCATAAATCACATATGCAGTGCCGCAGTTAATAAATTGTTTTATCTTGTGGATCTTGCCGTCTGCTCCTACTATGTCTTTTTTTCTATGACACATATAGGTACAGTTTCCGCAGTTTGAGCTCCCACATCTATTACTGCTCTTTTGGTCAAATATTGTTGTCCAGGGGCTATTGAGTCCTCTGTTTTTGGTATTTTTCACCCTACTTGGGGCAATAAGGCTCCTCAGGTCTTTCGGTCTTCTAAAAACCAAATTTGGGTTTGAAGGAAGGCTAGTCTTCAAAACTGGATCTGATTCTAAAATTCTCCAATTTTTCTTGAAGATTTTATAAATTAAGGGGGCCTTATTATTGAACCTCGTACAGAAACGTACTTGTAGCTGTGGTTGTTTTGATCCATCTTCATGAGGTCTCAATCTTCTTGTGCCATCACTTCCATCGTTATCGTACAACTCAAGGTATTTATTGAAGGCTTCCTCAATATGATCTTCCTTATACCCCTTTTCCTTAAATTTGGCTTTGTTCCTCATAGTCTTGTTTCAGGGTGCACGTCCGCCTAAGTCTGCAAAACTGGCCGTATGGGACATTGCGGTCCCATCTAGGATGGTGGTTGCTGCGGGCATGGAGGTAGGAATTGCCAGTGCTTGGCTTAAAATGGGTTTTAGAATAGATATCTCCAAGCTCGTCAACTCGCAATTCGAGATCTAGAAAGATCAGGGACTGATCGTTCACCACATGTGTGAACGAAATACCGAAAGGGTTCTTTGCACAATGTGCTAGAAATCCATCCAGCTCCTCATCAGTGCCGCTCCAAATGATAAGAACATCATCGATGTATCGAGCGTACAATACCAAGTTTCTTCCAAAAGGGTTATTGGCCCAGATGTATTTGAGTTCCCAATAGCACATAAATAGGTTTGCATAGCTAGGGGCGAACCTGTGCACCCATCGCAGTGCCCTTCACCTGCCTATAGAAGCTATCCATGAACATAAAATAATTGTGAGTCAGCACGAACTCAATGCACTCGTAGAGGAAGTGTGTTTGTGTGGGGTTAAAAAGATGTGCATCCGCCAAAAAATGCTTGATGGCTCTTAAGCCAAATTTATGTTGGATAGATGTATACAAAGATGCTACATCTAGAGACAACCATCCTTTCTCCCATGTATAGGTGCTCAATATCTCCAGGGCATGGCTGGAGTCCTTGATGAATGATGGCAAATTTAGTACCAACCCCTGGAGAAAATGATCAATATAACTGCCAAAGTTACTAGTCAGGCTATCTATTCCTGCAATAATAGGTCTACCAGGAGGCTTCTCCATATCCTTGTGTATCTTGGGGATATGGTAGAAGTATGGGACCACTGGATGTTTAGAATACAGGAATAGATGCTCACTCTTGGTAATAACTTGATTGGCTAGTGCTCTATCGAGAAGTTCTTTCAGCTCCATGTTGTAACTGGCCGTTGGATCCCAAGTGAGCCTTTCATAGGTGTCTAGGTCGCTGATCAGTCTAGATGCTTCTTCTAAATATTGATCTCTATCTTGTATAACTAGACCTCCACCCTTGTCTGCTTTTCTGATTATAATGTCGGAATTCTTCTTCAGGCTATTAAGAGGGCCATCCAAGCAGGCTTCATGGCCTTTATTGTATTTCCGAATTTTTCCACCACAAATTTTCTTAAATTCCTCCATTACTACCTCATAGAAGGTGGGTATAAAATTACCCTTGTTCCAATGCGGGTAGAAACTCGATCTTGGTCTAAAGTTAGTGTTAATGATCTCTCCCTCAAGGATCGAAGGGGGAATCTCGTACGTACACTCATGGTTTCCCTCTATGTAGAGTTCTTCCAGAATCTCAAGCATTCCTTCGTCTAGGGACTCTATAGGGGTGGACGGAATAGTCGTCTCAGGATGATCGTCAATTGTTCCATTAAGTTCTTTCAACTTGAAATGACGCTTAACAGTGAGGTTCCGTATAAATTTGTTGAGGTCGATGAAGAGTTCAAACAGATTTGGGGGGCTCTCTGGAGCATAGTTCAGTCCTCTTCTAAGTAACCCAAGTTCTAGTTCTGAAAATTCCCACTTTGACAAATTGAAAATTTTGATCGTGGAGTGGCTCTCTAGTTCTTTGAGTTCCTTTTTGGAAGTAGTTTTCCCCCCTCCTCTGCACCCTCTCCTCGTGGTCTTAGTTGTCTCCGAGCGTTTAGAGGTGATGGTAGCCGGGAAGCACTGCTTTTCTTCGCTGCAGGCACCATCTTTCCCGCAGCTCCTTCCACCAAAAAAGAAACCTCATCGTTGGATTTAAATACCTTGATATTGGTGGCACTTTCTCCTTTTCTCAAAGAGTCGTGGGGTCTTGATCTATCAGGAGATTCCTGTATACTCTTTGCTGGTGCATCCATATGTGGATGCATCTCAGGAGTTCCCTCATGTATAGTACTATCTTTGATTGAGGGAAAATTGATCAAGTCCTCAGCGCCATATCTGGGGCAGTCTTCCATTCTCTTTTCTCCTTGGTTGTTGGTGGCATTGGGAGTAGGGTCTGTCGAAAGTGCTATTGTGGTAGAGGGGGGAGGGAAATCATCATTTACCCACCCACTAGAGAGAGCACTGTTAAGCTGATCATGGTGTAATTTATCTCTATTGGGGTGCCTAATGGTGTTAGGAGGATTATTATAGCTATAGGCTGGGTGTTTATTCTTATTTTTGTGTATGTACTTATTCTTGTTTTTATTTTTATTTTTATTTCTATTCTGGTAGTATTTCTTGTCTGTGCTTTTATTGGAATTGATAGTATTGTATTTAAAACCCCTGGCATTATTCCCCTTATACATACTATTGCTTGTATTGAGAGCACTGATCGCCTGATGTTGCTCTTTTTCTAAACTCCTGTCAGAGAGGTTACCTGGTTGGGCGCCGGGGCGCGCCGGGGCGTGTTGGCGCTCGCGTTCCTGTCCGTGCTGGGGCGCGTGTCCCTGGGGGCGCCGGTGTGTCTGGGCTGGCCGACCGTGGCGTGCGGGGTGGCGTCCGGGCGTTCGTGCGTACGCGCGTTCGCGCTAGCGCGCGTTCGCGTTAGCGCGCGTCCGCCTGTGGGCGCTGCTTGTGACGCGACCCGGTTCGGTGGGCGTGCACGCCGGTGTCGGGGGCGCGCTCGGGCGCGTGCGGGGGCGCGGCGCGCTTTGGCGAATCGGCGCGCGCACGTGCGCGGCGTTTTGGCGCCAATCGGCCTATTTAAGGCTTGCCTCTATGCTGACCCAGTGCTGCCTGATCAAACAGCTCTGTACCTTGTCCGCGATCATCCTGAGTTCCTGTTTCCCTGTTGTGCTTATCCGTTGTGACCCGGCTACCCCTTGGACTATCCTTGATTGCTGCCTGAACCCGACCCCGGCTTGTCTGACCTTGTTTCTGCCTCACCCTCTTGTACCGCTGCTGCCAGCCCGTTGCCGACCTCTGCCTGTGTGTGACCAGCCTGATCAGTTCCTGCCCAGCATCTGCTCTACCCAGTCTGAAGACCTACCGGTTGCTTGCCAGACCATTGTGCTCCAGGATCCTACTACAGGCCCTCATACCACTCCGCATTCGTGGCCTCCTGTCTACTCTATCAGGGGCCCCGAATCGGATACGTAAGGGAGCCTACCCTCTGCCCAAGCGGACTCACCTGTCTGGTAAGTGTGGGACCTGACAGTATCAGGCAGCCATGACTGAGTCCGGGCAGGGGGCCTCCCCCATGGATGAACTGTGCAGGCACCTAGCGGGCCTCACTCAAGCCGTTAAAAGTCTGCAAGAAGGCTACACTAGATTGGAAGGGCAGGTCCAGGCCCTCTCAGCCTCTCCTTCAGGAGCAGCGTCCAATTCGGCTTCGGCACCCTCTGTAGTGATGCTTCCACCAGAGCCCAGAGTACCTCCACCCGAGAAGTTTTCAGGAGATCGCAGTAAGTTCCAAGCGTTCCGCAACGCTTGCGAACTGTATTTTGCCCTGCAACCCCGTACATTCTCCCTGGAAGCTACTAAAGTGGGGTTCATCATATCCTTGCTGACTGGTGAACCTCAAACCTGGGCCCACAATCTGCTGAAACAAAAGGCTCAATCCCTTGATTCCGTGAGTGACTTCTTCCTAGCCATGTCCCAACTGTACGAGGACCCTCAGCTAACGGCAACGGCTGAAGCCACTTTGCACTCCCTCCAACAAGGTCGCAGAGCGGCTGAAGATTACGCCGTGGAGTTTAGGCGTTGGAGTGCCGACACGGAGTGGAATGACGCTGCCTTGCGTCACCAATATCGGCTGGGATTATCTGACCCTCTAAAGGACGAGCTGGCACGAGTGGGGGTTCCCCAGACACTAGAGGAACTCATCAATTTATCTATCCAAATTGACCGTCGCCTCAGGGAAAGACGCTCTGAAAGATCAGTTGGTCATCCACGTCTTACCTGGATGTTGCCCAGGGCCCCTAGTGCCCCGCACCAAGCTCCATTGGTCTCATCCGCTTCCGCCCAGGAAGGCTCGGAGCCTATGCAGTTGGGACTGCTCCGTCCCTCTCTGACCCCAGAAGAGAAGACCCGAAGACGCACACTCAACCTGTGCTTGTACTGTGGAGAGCCCGGTCATTTTGCAAGAGCATGCCCCAATAAGAGGCGTAAGTGTCTACCGTCTTCCTCATTGTGTGCACCTGTCCTACCTAGTACCGGTAGCCATTTAACTCTCTCCATTGTCTTGCAGTTACCTGGAAGGAGCATCCCAGTACCGGTCATCATTGATTCAGGGGCATGCAGTGGATTCATTGACCGGACCTTCGTTGAAACTCACCATATCCCCACTCAAACTAAAGCCCAAGGACTGGCAGTCTTTCTAGCAGACGGTTCCACCCTCCGTTCCGGACCCGTCACCCAAGAAACGGTTCCTCTTTTGGCCACCATTGGCCCGGAACATCAGGAACTATTACGCCTAGATGTCATCTCCTCTCCTCTCTTCCCAATTATCCTAGGGATACCTTGGCTACAGGCCCACAATCCTAGCATCAACTGGGCTACGGGCAAGGTTCAGTTTTCCTCCGAATATTGTAGACAAAACTGCTTACGGGGAACCCCACCAACCTCTTCCCAATGTCTGTGCATGGACTCTGAAACTAAACTCTACCAAGATCTTCCTGAACCCTACCGGGATTTCCTAGACGTGTTCAGTAAGAAGGGGGCAGAAACCCTTCCAGCACATAGACCCTATGACTGCCCAATAGAACTTCTACCGGGTACCGAAGTCCCCTTTGGTAGGATCTTTCCCTTAACTGAGCAGGAGCTGGGCACCTTGAAGACTTACATTGACGAAAACCTGAAGAAAGGGTTCATTCGTCCTTCTACGTCTCCAGCTGGGGCAGGCATCTTCTTCGTAGAAAAAAAAGATCATTCCCTACGTCCCTGCATTGACTACCGGGAGCTTAACAAAATTACCATAAAGAACAGATACCCGCTACCTTTGGTTCCTGAGCTGTTTCAGAGGTTAGGATCTGCTACCGTGTTTACTAAACTAGACCTCCGTGGAGCCTATAACCTGATCCGTATAAGAGAAGGAGACGAGTGGAAGACAGCTTTTCGTACCCGATTTGGTCATTATGAGTACCTTGTCATGCCTTTTGGTCTGTGCAACGCACCGGCAACATTTCAGCACTTTGTTAATGATGTCTTTCATGATTTACTGGATTTATACGTCATCGTTTATCTAGATGATATCCTGGTCTTCTCCGCCTCTCTGATGGAGCACCGCAGACATGTACGAACTGTACTCTCCCGGCTAAGACAGCATGGGCTCTACGCCAAACTTGAGAAGTGCGAATTTGAGCTCCAATCCATCCAATTCTTGGGTTTAATCATCTCTCCTGATGGCATTAAAATGGATCCTCAGAAAGTATCCGCCATTCTGGAGTGGCCTGCACCGACTGACAAAAAAGGGGTACAACGTTTTATTGGCTTCGCCAATTTCTACAGAAAGTTCATCAGGGGATTTTCTTCAATCATAGCTCCCATTACGGAACTTATTAAACAAGGGTGCCGGTTCCACTGGACCCCTAAAGCACAAGAGGCCTTTGGAAAACTCAAAGCGTTGTTTACCTCAGCCACTATTCTTAAACATCCCAATCCTGCCTTGCCTTTCGTCCTGGAGGTGGATGCCTCCGAAGTTGCAGTCGGAGCTGTACTGTCTCAGAGACAGGGTGCCAAAGCACTCCTGTATCCAGTGGGATTCTTCTCACGTAAGCTCTCTCCGTCCGAGAAAAACTATGATGTGGGTGATCGGGAACTTCTGGCCATTAAAGCAGCTCTGGAAGAATGGCGTTATCTCCTGGAAGGTGCAGCACATCCCATCTTGGTCTACACAGACCATAAGAACTTAGAGTACCTAAGAACGGCCAAGAGATTAAAACCCCGGCAGGCCAGATGGGCACTTTTTTTTTCGCGATTTATTTTCCACATCACGTACAGACCTGGATCCAAGAATGTCAAATCCGACGCCCTTTCCCGGATGTTCCTTGACTCTGAAAGAACCCTGTCCCCAGACACCATTCTTCCTTCTGGAAATTTTCTCGTTCTACAGGAAGACATAATTTCTCAAATCAGGCGAGCTTCCTCGAGAATGCCCCCACTTGCTGAAGCCTGTGCCAAGGATGGACTGCTCTGGTTCAAGAATAGGATTGTGGTTCCTGAGGAGCTGAAAGCACGGGTACTAAGCTTGTGCCATGACCACAAACTTGCGGGTCACTTCGGCACACGGAAAACAATTGACCTTGTCCAACGCTCCTTCTGGTGGCCTCATCTTACCAGGGATTGTAAGGCATATGTGGAGTCCTGTGATATGTGTGCCAGAAATAAGACTAGCCGGTCAAGAGCATGGGGCCTACTGAAGCCATTACCAGTCCCAGAGAGACCTTGGGCCATGATCTCTATGGATTTCATCGTGGAGCTCCCACCATCAGAGGGTTTTTCATCCATTTTTGTTGTAGTGGACAGGTTGTCTAAAATGGCCCATTTCCTCCCCATGAAGGGCACCCCCTCAGCCATGGAGACCGCCGCTATCTTCATCAAAGAGATCGTCAGACTACATGGAGTCCCGACCAATATAGTCTCCGACAGAGGCGTCCAGTTCACCTCCAGATTCTGGAGATCCCTTTGTGGTGCCCTTGAGATCGAGTTGTCCTTTTCCTCGGCCTACCACCCTCAGTCCAATGGACAAACCGAGAGGACGAACCAAACCTTGGAGCAATACATCCGCTGTTTTTCAGCTTTTTCCCAAGATGACTGGGCCTCCCTGCTTCCCATCGCAGAGTTTTCTTATAATAACTCTTTACATTCAGCGACTAATCAGTCTCCGTTCTATGCCAACTACGGTTTCCACCCATCCTTCTTACCTGGAGCATTTCCTGAATGCCCTGTTCCTGCAGTTTCCGAGACCTTGAATTTTTTCGCCAATAACAATAAATTGCTACAGGAAACCATGACCAAGGCTCAGGAAGACTATAAGAGGATCTTCGACAGAAAGAGGCGAGGAGAACTTATGCTAGAACCTGGCAATTATGTCTGGCTGTCCACCGCAAACCTCAAGCTAGCTTGTCCATCCAGGAAACTGGGTCCCAAATACCTGGGTCCTTTCTTGATCAAAAGGAAGATCAACAATGTGGCATTTGAATTGGACCTCCCCAATTCCCTGAAAATTCATCCAGTATTCCACGTTTCTCTCCTAAAACCGGTCACGCCTAATTTCTTTCCTGGTCGTTGCATTGGTCCACCCAAACCGATCAAGGTTGATGGCGAAGAGGAGTTTGAAGTGGAAGCAATTCTTGATTGCAGAAGAAGGCGCAATCAGGTACAATATCTGGTGAAGTGGAGGGGCTACGGTCCCGAAGACAATTCGTGGGAACCAGAAAACAATTTGCACGCTAACGATCTCCTTCAATCCTTCAAAACCTCTCATCCCGCAAAGATGGCCCAGCTGGGCATCTGGAGTCTGCCCTTGAGGAGGGGGCACTGTCAGAGAGGTTACCTGGTTGGGCGCCGGGGCGCGCCGGGGCGTGTTGGCGCTCGCGTTCCTGTCCGTGCTGGGGCGCGTGTCCCTGGGGGCGCCGGTGTGTCTGGGCTGGCCGACCGTGGCGTGCGGGGTGGCGTCCGGGCGTTCGTGCGTACGCGCGTTCGCGCTAGCGCGCGTTCGCGTTAGCGCGCGTCCGCCTGTGGGCGCTGCTTGTGACGCGACCCGGTTCGGTGGGCGTGCACGCCGGTGTCGGGGGCGCGCTCGGGCGCGTGCGGGGGCGCGGCGCGCTTTGGCGAATCGGCGCGCGCACGTGCGCGGCGTTTTGGCGCCAATCGGCCTATTTAAGGCTTGCCTCTATGCTGACCCAGTGCTGCCTGATCAAACAGCTCTGTACCTTGTCCGCGATCATCCTGAGTTCCTGTTTCCCTGTTGTGCTTATCCGTTGTGACCCGGCTACCCCTTGGACTATCCTTGATTGCTGCCTGAACCCGACCCCGGCTTGTCTGACCTTGTTTCTGCCTCACCCTCTTGTACCGCTGCTGCCAGCCCGTTGCCGACCTCTGCCTGTGTGTGACCAGCCTGATCAGTTCCTGCCCAGCATCTGCTCTACCCAGTCTGAAGACCTACCGGTTGCTTGCCAGACCATTGTGCTCCAGGATCCTACTACAGGCCCTCATACCACTCCGCATTCGTGGCCTCCTGTCTACTCTATCAGGGGCCCCGAATCGGATACGTAAGGGAGCCTACCCTCTGCCCAAGCGGACTCACCTGTCTGGTAAGTGTGGGACCTGACAACTCCCCTCCTGTGCAAGAGTGGAAGGTGAAGACACTCTCTCCTTCTTCCAATTAAACTCCCGCCCTGTCGTGTAGTCCTGTCTGTCCCTCTCAAATTTCCCTGATTTTCTAGTAATCAGGTCAGCCTCAAACTCTATAGTTTGTTCATTGATTTTCTTATCCCATACCGTGAATGAATCTAGATCAGTGAAGGCCGCTAGCTGTTCCTGAATATTAGTGACTTCTAACTTAATACTATCTAGATTTCTCTCCCTTTGTTTAATGATCAGGTTCAACCAAGATCTATTAAAAGATCGCATCCCCCTGATCCATTCTTCACCAATATCATCATCCAAAAAACTGCACAACTTATTGAGTCTAAGACCTCTGGGAATCCTATTGACTTCCAGATATTTTTGCAACAATATAATGTGAGCAGTTACCACCCGCTTAGGCTCTGAGGAAAGGGGCTCGCCCCCGAAACGCGTTAGCCATTGCCGCATCCACCTGATGTCCGGTCCCATTTTTATCCTGATGTCTGTTACTGCATACCTGCAGTCTATGTCCATGCCTGTATTTCAAGCTCATTTGTGAGTATATTACTTGCTATTTTACTTTTTAATAAACGCTATCAGTGGTAATGCGCTAGGTCGGTGCGTCCTCTCTTCTTTTTGTTTTTTTTTTGTTTTTTTCGCACCTCTAAACTTGACATTTTCTTTTTACTCTGGTTCACCTTTATGTATTTTTGTAGGGAGATTTGCACACAGGTCATGTTAGCGTGTTACGTTGCCAACATGTGACATGTCCCTTGTTAAAATTATGTAAAGTTACTCTCGCTCCTCTAGCTCCTCCTAAAAGGGCATTTAACATTCCCCCTCTAATGCATATGATTTCCATGGGCTAACTTATGCTTTTAAAGGGGAACTCCACACTTCCCTCAATTTTCATGCAACAGATTTCATAGCTGCAGCTTAACTAGGCTGATTGGCATGGCAAAACAAAAATTGGTGTGATTTGTCTGTGATTTATGTGTTTTATGTGTGTTCTTTTCATGCAACAGATTTCCCAGCTGCAGCTTAACTAGGCCGATTGGCATGTCTTAGACAAATCCCCTTTTTATTTTTTTTTTGTTTTAAGTTACTTTCCTGGTGCCTTCATGGTAGCACATGCATGTATTGTGCGTATGCTGCCATGGATAGTAACCAGGGAATGACAATTACAGAGAGGTAAGTATTCAATTTTCCATTTTAGTGCAGTGGTTCTCAGCCTCAGTCCTCAAGTACCCCCCTGACAGGACATGTTTTGGGAATGTCTCTTATCTAAAATAACTGTCCAAAATACAACGCCATTGACTGTGATTTAAAGCACCTGTACAAGATGAAGGAAAACTTGCAAACATGGCACTGATTTAGAGCACTGAGCTAAAATCTAGCACAAGACAATCCTATTCTAATTGTGGGCATTTGAGGGAAACCAAGTGAGTGTTAGAACCCCTGCTTGTCTTTTTTTAGGTTGGGCTTTGTGTCCCTTTTCTGAAAATTGGCTTCACTTCCTGTTACACAGCCAAATGGGAAGTGAGTGTAAAACCCTACCAATGCCTTTCCTTGGGGACACACAGGTCAATTTAACTAGTGTCCCCATTAGGCAAATTGCACTCTAGCACTTTGTTGTGTACACCCCACATTATTAGGTATTTTGGGGTTTATTAAAGGCAAATCCCCTCTGCAATACAAATGTACTCGCTGTAAATCTGAGGGGAAGCACTGTGATTTTATCATCCAATCATGTAGAAGCAAAGATACTGATTTTTTATTTTCATTGCATGTCCCCCTCGGATCTCCAGCAACTGCACTTCCAAGTGAACTTGTAGTGCAAAGTGGATTTGCCTTTAGTAAATAAACACCAAAGTCCAAGATACCTAATAATTTGGGGTGTACACATCCAAATGCTAGAGTGCAATTTACATAATGGGGAAAGGAAAGACATTGGTGGAGTTTTACCCTCACTTCCTGTTTAGATATGTGACAGGAAGTGGCAAAATTTGGGAGGTGTCTATCAGGGGTGTAGACATCCCCAAAAAGTGACAAGACTTCTAATCCCTCTGCATTCTATCCCAAAGCAAAAATAAGAAAGGATTTCATTTATTTTAACTTTACAAAGACACATTCCTAAGTTCATCTATGATGCATGTCAATGGCCCATTTAGACCTTGTTTAATAGAAAACACCAGTTGCCTTTCACTAGAAACATTTGTTAGTCCAGTCCTGGAAATCTGCATTTGCTTTACTATTAACTTCCATAAAAATTGGGTTCCTGCAGCTAGATGTGCCAAATGCATCTAAATGCGTGACTGCTGTGTATGTGAGATGTGTGAGTGCTGTGTGTGCGGAGGTATGTACCCGTGGGGTGGAGGTATGTACCCGTGGGGTGGAGGTATGTACCCATCGGGTGGAGGTATTTACCTGTGGGGCAGAGGTATGTACCCGTGGGGTGGAGGTATGTACCCTTTGGGTGGAGGTATGTACCTGTGGGGTGGAGGTTTGTACCCGTGGGGTGAAGGTATGTACCCCTGGCACATATCTGATTCCTGGAAGTGGTGACCAGCACACAGGAATGACATCAAGCCCCACAGGAAGTTGCTTGTACTGCTGCTAATTTCTTCCCACCACCATGCCCCGCTCACTGTTCTCTGAGGAAAAGATGATCCTTATTTGCAAATTAAGATCATTTTTGATTTATTTTTACATGGGGTGGTGTTTGTGTGGGTCATGTGTGTATGTCTAAATGATTTGGCCTCAAAACACACATCTGAACTTCCGCTTTCTTCAGAGCTCCGCTTTTCTGTTAAAGCCCCAGCCCCTTGACTCTATCGGCAAGCTGTATTGGCTAAGAGAAGCAGGCTCCCTTTAATCCCTTCCCTTTCCTATGCAGTTCCACACATTACACTCACTCACACTATCTCTTTGGTTCCCTCTGCTGGCAATACAATATCATCCCCAGCCTGTAATAATAGCACATTAAGGTTTAAACATGTATTGCACTACCACATACAAATCAGTAGGGTGCATCTACTAAGCTCCTGAAAGAAAAAAAAGTAATAGGCTAGACGTTATAGATCGCAACGGCTAAATCTGTGTCTGTAGTCCATGTTCAAACCTTAATATCATAATTAATAACATCTTATTAGATTTTTACTCCACTTCCGCGTTTGGAAATTCTAGAGAAATGCTTAAATAACACTTTTCAATTTAACTAACTTCATATGATTTTAGTTGACTAAAGTCAACCGGAAGTGTGTACAGATTCACTTCCTGGGCCAATGTATATTGCTTCCTGCTTCAGTGTGTATATAGATATATCTATAGATGTAGGTTCTTGTGTCCACCAGCAGAGAGAAGTTGGGTAGATGCCACACTCTCAATTCTGGAGGCATAATAATGGTCTAGCACAGGAGTCTTCAAACTACGGCCCTCCAGTTGTTCAGGAACTACAAATCCCATCATGCCTAGTCATGTCTGTGAATGTCAGAGTGTTACAATGCCTTATGGGATATGTAGTTCCACAACAGCTGGAGAGCCGTAGTTTGAAGATTCCTGATCACTCACCATGTCATGAAAAAAGGTGTTTTTTCATGTTCCTTGTATAATGCCCAAGAAATATCACTAGGAAAATACAAGTGGGTCATGGCACATCTACATTCCAAATTTGGCACTTAAGATGGTCATGCACTATGCAATCTTGATTGGCCAATCTCTGTACAACTCAATATTTAGGCAAAATAGGTAATAGGAAGACACACTTGAACAATTAATTCAATTTATTGGAAATCAATCAGGCTCTTGCACTACATCTAATTTATTTAAGATCAAACTTATTGCAGTGTATGGTCACTTTTAAAGATCAAGATCTGAAAATATTAATTTATTGGGTTTAGAAACACATCTCTGTTATTTGTAAAGTATTGAAAGATTTGGGTAAAAAAAAAAGGGGGGCATGGCCTAGCGCGCGAGCCGGATGGACGTGTGAGCCCGGAGCTCCGGCGAGATAGGGGACAATAGCAGCACATAACGACCATCCGAAGCAAATAAACATAAAATCTGGCAGTGGGCAAGGCTGGGAGACCCTACAACTATGCCTGGGAAGTGGAGAAAGGACGGAAAGGTCCAGCGTCTCACGGATTTTTATCCCTCAGACGGCAGAGCAGATGTGCAAGATGGCACCGAGACCTACTCCACAGCGGCGGCTCCAGCACAACAATGGTCATCTCAAGGTAATCGGTCCCACAATAAAAGCTCCCCAAGGGATAAGATGCAGAATCCATCCACCCCATCCACTTGCAGTCCATCCAAACCAAAACCCAGGCTGGATGCTGGTGGATTCCGTGGCACAGGGAGCCCGGTCTCAGATTTTGGGGAGGACACCAGAGAACTCCCAGAATCGATCGAATCCTTTCCCACACAAAACCAGCCTGTACTGGATACAGTATTAAAGGAGATGCTGCTATCTTTGAGAAGCACATTACAATCTGACATGGCAGGTTATATGCACCGCATGAACAAAGACATACAGGATGCGGGGAATAGAGTAGACCACATAGAGACAAAAATGGGGGAATATGCTTCCACTATCAATGACCTGGTCGACGCTCAGGAGGACACTGAGGCAGACAATGAATGAATCAAAGCAAAGCTGGCAGACATGGAGGACAGATCCAGAAGGAACAATTTAAAAATCAGGGGGATCCCTGAATCTGTGCAACAACAGGATCTGGGCCCATATACTGCCACTTTGTTTAAAGCGCTTGTACCAAGTCTTACGGACTTAGACATCACTATTGATATAATTCACCGTCTGCCTAAGCCGCCCCATCTACCAGATCTGATACCTAGAGATGTAATACTCAGGCTGCATTTCTTTCACGTAAAGGAACAACTGATGACTACAATGAGAAAACAAGAGCAGATTCCGCCACAATATCATAATCTACAATTTTTTGCAGACTTGTCACAGTATACCCTGCAAAAACATAAAAACCTGAACACAGTGACAAAAGTTCTACGCAACCACAAAATTGTGTACAGATGGGGGTATCCCACAAAGATAAATATCACTAAGGGCAACCGCACATACACAGTGACATCCCTGGAGAAGGGCATCAATCTCCTGAAAGAATGGGGTATCCTTCCTGACCCCCCAGAAGAAACTGCGGCCACTAGCATCTTGCGCCACTTATCACAAAAATGGAAACCGGTTACTGCAAAAAATGCCACCTCTCATTCTTGAACAGATAAGGATGGTCTACATTCTTTTCTCTTAGTCCCTGACTAATGAAGTCCTCAAGATTGAACTTATCCCCCAGTTACATATAACAGCAAAATGCTGTTCTTGGGTATCTCATACCCCCTGTATATGTTGCGCCTATTGCGATATACCAAAGTTGAAAGTTAACAACTTTTTGTTTTTTTCTTTACTTATATTTTCTATTTTTTCTATGCTCTTGTCATTACTTCTGGGATGTGGGCAGCATCGCTTCACCCAAACTCACACCTCTTCCGCACAGGAAAGACAACAGAAACTTCTACAACAGGATCCGGCTTCGAATTGGACCTCCAAGGATGAACAACCTCTCTTACACCAAAAGACAACCCATACAAGTAAGTCTACACTATTACACGAAGATATGACTGCACCAAGCATAGGTGGACTAAGCACTAGAATTAAGATGATGGTCTTAATTGTAAAGCTTATCTCATTTAAACTCAATGCCTATTAACATAATTTCCATAAATGCTAAGAGGCTCAATAACCCCATGAAACGCAAATCACTGTGGCAAGAAGCACTGTCGCACCAAGGAGACATACTATGCGCTCAAGAAACTCACTTTTGCAGCCAAGCACCACCGAAATGTACCCACAAAAGCTTTCCGCATGTTTTTACTGCCAACGCGGATTCTAAAATGAAAGGAGTATTAATAGCCATAAGAGATTCTGTAGCATCTCTCCACCAAGAAATCCGAGATCCGCTGGGCAGATACCTAATTCTGATATGTGAACTGAACTCTTTAATTTATACACTAGTAACAGCTTACTCTCCTAATAAGCATCAAATACACTTCTTTAACAAGCTAATGAGAAAAATCAGAAAGTGTCAAAGAGGACCGCTTATACTATGTGGAGATTTTAATGCTACCCCGGACCCATCATTAGACTCTACATCTAAATCTATACGCTATTCTCCTATATTGTCAACTTCCCTCAACAAGTATAATCTATATGACGCCTGGCGTTGCTTTCATGCCAACGAAAAAGACTTTACATTTTTTTCTGCAGCGCATAAAGTTTATACAAGAATTGATCTATTCATAGTAGACCAACCGATCTTATTGGGAATTAAAGCAGTATCTATCAACTCAATAACGTGGTCGGACCACGCATCTATAGTATTAACATTATCGGACTCGGTTTCTTCCAGACCCAGCACAATTTGGAGAATCAACACCTACTTGCTACAGCAACAAGACTTTAAAGAACAAATTAACAACCACTTAACCAATTTTTTTGCTGACAATAAGGGCTCAGTACAAAGCCCTTTTACATTATGGAACGCCCATAAAGCGTTTATACGAGGCCTTTTTATACAACTGAGTGCAAGGGTGAAAAGGCAGAGGCAGCAACGACTGACTGAATTGTTAAAACACATCTCTGAATTAGAAACCAAAAACAAACAAAAATACTCCCAAAAAACTATCCAAAAATTGACACAACTAAGATCCGAATTAAGAATTTACCTACTAGAAAATTTTGAGAAAGCCACTAAGAGACTTAAAATGACTTATTATTACTTACTTATGACTGAAATAAAGCAGGAAAACTTTTAGCACAGAATATTCAAGTCCATAGATATAAATCGAGAATACCATTTATTATACACCCATCCACCAATCAAAAAGAATACCACCCACAAAAAATTGCTGATGCTTTCAGCCACTATTACAGATCCCTTTACAATCTAAAAGACAACCCTTCAACCATTCAACCTACCCCTGACGCAATTAATGACTTTTTAAGTAAATTATCCATACCGAAACTAACTTTACACCAGATCCAAGCTCTCAATCAACCATTTACCAATGCAGAAATACATAAAGCTATTGATTCACTCCCTACGAATAAATCCCCAGGACCAGATGGTTTTTGTGGAGAATACTACAGAGAATTTAAGACCTTACTGACCCCCTTCTTGACACATATATTTAGCTCAGCAGCTGCCTCTGCCTCTTTCCCACCAGAAATGCTAGAAGCCTTAGTTGTGGCTTTGCCAAAGCCAGGAAAGGAGCCCACCTCTCCCCCAAATTTTAGACCAATATCTTTACTAAACATTGATCTTAAATTGTATGCCAAGATTATAGTACTACGCCTTGTTGACATTATGCCTAACCTTATCCACCCTGATCAAACAGGCTTTACAAAATACAGACAAACTTCGGATGTGACTAGACGCATGATTAATATCATTCATATGGCGAAGACGCACCAGAGGCCTTCTCTGCTCCTGGCGTTGGATGCAGAGAAGGCCTTTGACCGTATTCATTGGCTATACCTAACCAAAGTATTAGAATCATTTGGTTTTGTAGGACCTATCCTATCTGCCATTTTAGCCCTATATTCTAGTCTGTCTGCCAAGGTCTATATATCTGGAACTATATCAAAACCCTTTAGTATATCCAATGGTACAAGGCAAGGGTGCCCATTGTCACCTCTAATTTTTAATTTACTAATGGAACCCTTGGCCATATATATTAGAAGTCATCCAAATATAAAAGGATTTCCTGTTGGTAAGGATACTCACTCTATAAGTTTATTCGCAGATGACATTATTATGATATTGACCGAGGTGGGCTCTTCTCTTAAGGCGGCACATGAGGCATTACGTTTATTCAATACAATCTCATATTATAAAGTCAATGAAAATAAATCATATATATTAAGTTTGGGATTAGACAGTATTACTAGCAATAAGCTTAAATCACAATCTCCGTACAAATGGACTACGGAAGGGATAAAATATTTAGGAATAACACTCACAGATGATACAAAAAAAATGGCAGAAACAAATTATACTCATTTCTTACTTAACCTAAACCAAAAATTGCAAATAATAAATAGAGCAGAATTCACGTGGTCAGGCCGCCTCGCGGCCTTTAAAATGATGATACTCCCCCAATTCATTTATCTATTCAGAGCCCTTCCAATATAAATCCCAGATAGTTTTTTTGTCAGAGCACAATCCATGGTTAATGGATACCTCTGGCAGGGAAGAAAGGCTAAATGAGCATTCCATAAGCTTATCAAATCCAGAGGGACAGGTGGAGTGGGGCATGTCCTATTGAAGGACTACTATCTTGCGGCAATTTTGGCCCAACTAAAATATTGGTTTCCAGGAAATCATATACAAAGATGGCAAGAATTGGAATCTTTCCAATCCCCTAACCATAGCCTATATGACCTTCTATTGGCCTGCAGAATGATGCCACACTCGCCCCCCGAACTTTCACCCACAATGAAAGTATCTATAAACACATGGAAAACATTCCTAAACACCCCTGTTATTGATCATCCTCTGAAATCCATTGCCCTTCCCATCACCAGTTTACAACTGTTGATACCAAATATAAACATTAAACATTGGGAATCCAAAGGCCTAAAAACAGTTGAAGAATTTAAATAGGTCCTACAATAAAGACTTTTAGGGCAATTCAAATAGAACATAATTTAGACTCTAAAGAATACTATACGTATTTACAAATATCACATTTATTATCCTCGGTCAATGATACTAACACAAATATTTTTTGGAAGGTTTATCTATACTTCACAAATCCCACAACCTCCATCAAAGGTATTTCCTTATTCTATAACCTCTTGAACCAGAAATCAATGTTCAGCAAGACACCTTCTATGAGAACTTGGGAAATTGATTTCAATGCATCCTATACCTTAGAACAATGGAAACAAGCAATCTCATCCATATACAAGGCCACCAGAAGTGTTAACTTGTGGGAATTATACCAAAAAATACTCTTAAGATGGTACTTAACCCCTACACGATTAGCAGGGTTTAACTCCCATATATCCCCACTATGTTGGAGGAAGTGCGGCCAAAGAGGTTCTATCATTCATATATTTTGGTCATGCCCAAGATTGAAAACCTATTGGACCAATATATTCCATTTTATAGAGCAGATCACCAAAATCCAATTATATCATACCTCCAACATGGCTATCCTATCCTTAGGAATAGATATGGTACCTCATTCTATGAGACATATAGTCACCCAGATTCTTACTAGTGCTCGTCTCGAATTGACGAGACGATGGTTGAAAACTGAAATACCAACCCTCAATGATGTGATCAGAACCACTAATCTCCACATATCATACGAACTTATGTTTGCCGCCTCTCAAGGCACTTACACAGCCAAAAGTCAGATTTGGAAACCATGGATAGATTGGCATCATACATTTTGCACCAAGTGAGAAATGAAGACATGTCTGCCTTAAAGATCTATAGTAAAGATATCCCTTTACCCTTTTATTCTATTCATTTATCTATTTATTTTTACGGCATTTTCTTTAAGTAAAACTACCTATTTACCACTTCTTTATATAACTATTGTTCTACATGAAGACGAAATGTAACACTACTCTGAAATACAAAACTTAAACTTATGAGTAATAGAGATAGGATGATATTAATAAAGTGTGCGCTGGTTTACCGAGGCACAGAAAGTTCCCATTGGGTTGCGGGTGATTGAGATGTACACTTGGAATTATGCCGATACTACTCCTGTCTTACTACCTTATATAGGTATATATATTTACAACTAAGATATTATTGAAGTATAGTTTTTATAATAGAACAATAATAGCAAACTACTATGTATAAGGTTTCTATGTATACGGTTACTATCTACATGATATTTCTTTTTTTTTGTGTTACCTGTTATTGTAAAACTCAATAAAAATTATTGAAACTAAAAAAAAAAAAATCAAAGATATATTAGAAGTAATAGGAATGAGATTAGCATCAAAAGGGTTAATTAACCGAGAACACCTACTAATTGCCTAACAAGACACATCCAATTAGATGAAATGAACCAATTGTATTGGGCATGCGCTATTATCAATGAGAAATCCGCAGTTACCCTATCGCCAGTTACAGTTTATATATGCGGGTATTTATTATCGTTATTTGTGCTTCAATGTGCGCCGGTTCACACGTTCAATTAATTACTTTTCCGGCGCACCAATTAAGGTGTGAACTGGCGCAGCGCCTTCTTCTTAGTAAATCACCCCCACAGTGTCTCAAGACATTTTGCACAATATCATTCGAAAGACTCTACAGTATTAACATTTTGGGCTATTGAAAAATTTAAGCCCCATTGGAGAGGGAGCAATAGGGTCAACCAATTGAGTAAAATTGAGTCTAAATGGATCTATGAGTTACATTTGTTCCATCCTTGATTTGACTGTAGCCGTATTAGTGCAATTGTGACAGAGAAAAATTGAGTACTGTCTGTGATACTTTTTTTATTTGCACTAACATACATACATAATACATACATACATAATTTTTCAGGACAAGCTTTCGGGGTATGTCCCCTTCTTCAAGGTCGAAGCAGTACTGATTCACAAATTTTTAAGCAGAATGTTAAAGAAAAAAAAAAAAGAGAAAACCAAACACATACAAATCAATGGTAATAAAGATAGCAGCAGAGTTAGTTAGATAAAACAGGGGGAGAGCTATAGACTGGAGGGGGGGGGATACTGGTCACAGAGGGGGTCGTAAAACTTTATCATAATGAGTAAGGAAACCAATATCTAAATTCAGGCCATTATTTTTTGTGTCAAAAAGAAGTATTATTCTTACTTAAAACATTTTCCTTTCCTGGATAGTTCTGAAATTCCCTTTAAGAACTAAAACATTGAGGTCTTCTATAGTGTGGTCCAGTTGTGGGAAGTGATGTCCCACAGGTGTGCATAAACTGTCTTTTTTATGTTCCTTTTTTTTTTTTTTAATTCTTTATTTATCATTTTGTATATATATAACAATACAATCCCTGTGGGGAAGAGTCTACAAAGAAAACCGCTGTAAAATTTTATAAACAAAGCTCAATATCCCCTCTTACCCCCCAACCCATCCTCCCTACCCCCCCCCCCCTCAGGACCGTGCTAGTCCAATGGAGTATGAGTGCATATACCTTCGCTTATGATAAATCAGCAATCTCCTTCAGATAATCCCAAGTCCCTTTGAACTTGGTCCAGGCGGCCCATCTCCCTGATTGCTCTTCTTCATTAGGTTCAATTCCTCCCTTGTCTAGCTGTTCGATGTTATATATACCGTTGAGACTGTTCAACCAGTCTCGAGTACAAGGCCTCGAGACATTCATCCAGTTCAAGGATATCTGTCTCTTGGCTTCATCCAACAAAATAGGGACTAGGGAAGACTTATAGTTTTTTACCGAGTCCGAGGTCTTGTGGAGAAGACAGACCCATGGGTCCTTGTCTAATGTTATTCCAGTAATGACTTTTATTAACCTTAGTACTTTTCCCCAGAAGGTTTTTATAACGGGACACTCCCACCAGATATGGGCCATTGTTCCTAAAACTGGGCAGCCTCTCCAGCAGGTGTTTGGTTTAGTCCTGTCCATTTTGCTGACCCTATCTGGGGTAGCGTACCATCTCGCAAGGCATTTAAAATGGCTTTCTGTTCTTCTGGTGTCTGTTGCTACATAGTGGGCCATCTTCAAGATCTTTTCTATCCCAACTTCGCTGCATTGAGACCCCAATTCCAGTTCCCACTTTTTAATATAGGGGGGTGTCTTCAATTCCTCCTCAGTTCCCAAGATCCTATAAATTTGTGTTATTGCCCTTCCTGTCTTTTCCTTTATGCAGAGCTGCTCAAAAGGTCTAAGTTCATCCATACTCCTAAGTGGTTTGGGAAGTCTCTCTATGAAGTGGGAGAGCTGAAGAAACCTCCATCTGTTCATTACCCAGAGATTAGATTCTGTGCTTAGTTCTGAGAATGTGCGAATTTGCCCCTTGTGTAGAAAGTGTTTCAATTGAACCGTGTCACCCTTTAGCCAGTTTCCTCCTACCTCCCTCCTCCCTGGCTCGAAAAAAATATTATCTTTCATGTGTATCAGTGGTGAGTTATATGACCATTTGTTCTTACAGTGTATCCTATCCCAATGTTTAAATGTGTTTTGCGTTAGTTGTGATGTGTGAGTGCTCAGTGATCTAAATTTTGGGGGATTCCAAAGTGCCTGTCCTAAATTTGTGTTGCTCAAAAGGTGTTCAATGTGAACCCAATGTTTGTCTGTGTCTTTTTTGTTCCATTCCGTGATCCTAGATAGCACTACAGCGCTATAATATCTGTTAAAATCCGGTAAAGCAATTCCCCCTTTTTTCTTCCCCCTGCTAAGAACTGTGTAGGCAATGCGTGGTTTTTTACCCCCCCAAACTGCCCCACTTATTAGCCTCCTAAGGGCCTTCAAAAAATACCCGGGTAGAGGGATGGGCAGCATTTGAAATTTAAACAGGATCTTGGGTGTTAGACTCATTTTTATCGCGTTGACTCGCCCAAACCACGAGAGAGGTCTGGTCTGGAGTCTTCTCGCTTCTCGTCTGGTATCGTCAAGCATAGGTAAAAAATTTTTTACAAATATTCTATTGAAGGAGTTGGCAAGTTTTATCCCCAGATATTCCATCTCCTCTTTCCAAGGGAAAGGGAAAACTGCAGCCAAATGACTTTCTTCTTGTTTGCTTATGTTTATGTTTAAACATTCGGATTTACTGGAATTAATTTTGAAATTCGAAACTTCTCCATATTTTTTAATAATGTGGAGTAAATTGGGAAGGGTTATTCTAGGGTTGGTAACGAAGAATACAATATCGTCAGCAAACGCCGCTAGTTTATGCTCCTCCGTTCCAACCCTTACTCCTCCACAATCCACATTTTTGCGGATGGTAGACAGCAGCGGTTCAAGGGTCAGGACGAACAAGAGAGGGGACAGGGGGCAGCCCTGCGTTGTTCCATTGAGCATCCTGAATGGCTTAGAAGTAGTCCCATTTACTCTCACCATCCCTGCCGGGTTACTGTATAAAGCCCTGACCCAGGAGATGAACCTCTGACCAAACCCTAGGGCCTCTAGAGTGTTTAACATGAACCCCCAGTCTACCCTGTCAAAAGCTTTTTCAGCATCAATTGACAGGAATAGAGCTGGGGGTCCACCTTGTTTACATACTTCTGATAGGAGCACCGCCCTAACCCCATTGTCCCTACACTGTCTCCCTTTGACAAATCCTGCCTGGTCCGGATGCACAAGATCCGTCATTTTCTCTTTAAGCCTGTTTGCTAAGACTTTTGCGTAGAGTTTGACATCTGCGTTCAGAAGGGAGATTGGTCTATAACTAGAACACAACCTGACGTCCTTCCCTTCCTTCTGAATAAGTGTGATTGTAGCAGTCAAGGCCTCTATTGTCAGTTCACCTCCTGTTCCAAGGCCATTCCAAAAGTGGCAAAGCCTCGGGACCAGGATATGTTTCATTTTTTTAAGGTAAAGAGAGGTGAAACCGTCCGGGCCTGGACTTTTCCCCTTCGGAGACTCCCTTAATGCTGCCAAGATTTCTTCTTCTACAAAAGGTCTAACCAGTAGTTCCCTGTCCTCTGCTGATAGACCCCCTAGTCCCGCCTCCTTCAGGAACTCCTTACTCCTGTCCGAACGAGATAAATCTTCTACTCCCCGTTGCCCTAAAGAGTATAGATCCCTGTAGTACTTTTGAAATTCGTCTGCTATGGCATTGTTCGTCACTCTTACTGCCCCTTCTTTGCTAAGTATTTTCTCCACAAAGTTCCTGCTTTTCTTTTTCCTAATTATCCTGGCCAGGTGTTTACTGGGCTTGTTGGCCCAGAAATAGTTGTTCCTGGTTATAGCGTTTATAGCTCTCTTGGCTTCTAGGTCCATCGTGTCTCTTAACTCCTCCCTCTTGGCAACTAGTGCATGGTAGCTATCTAGATCCCGGCCCTTAGCTTTTTTATGTGCTTGTTCCAAGGTACAGATTTCCTCTATCAATTTTCCTCTGGCTTCTCTTTTCTTTTTTTTCAGACCTGCACCTATTGAGATTAGGATACCCCTTATATAGGCTTTGTGTGTGTCCCATAATAAGGCTGGTGACACATCCCCCGTGTCGTTTGCTTTAAAGAAAAAGTCTGCCTCTTCTTGAAGTCTCTCCATAATTTCGGGGTCTCTCAATAGATCCTCGTTCAGTTTCCATGAATAGGGACGCCCTTGCCCATCTGGTATTCTAATCTGCATCGCGATCGGGGAGTGGTCTGATAGGGTCATTACCTCTATTTTTGTTTCCTTGATCCAATCTAACAGGCTATGGTCAATAAGGAAATAATCTAGCCTGGAGTAGGTCCTGTGCACAGGGGAGAAGAACGTGTAGTCTCTCTCTTTAGGATGCTGAAGCCTCCAGACATCCATTAACTGACTTTGGTGTAGCTTGTGCCTGATAGCCCTGAGTGACACCTTCCCTGTCCCCTGTGCACGGGACGTACCATCCAGTTCCGGTTCCAAACAGAAGTTTAAATCCCCTCCCAAGATCACCACGCCCTCTCCGAACTCAGACAGTTTTTTCAAGATCTGACCCAGAAAGACCGTCGGTTTCTTGTTGGGACAGTAGACGTTTACTAGGGTGACCAGTTTAGGACCTAAGTTGCCTTTTAGAAAGATAAAGCGGCCATCAGGATCTGCCAATCTTTCTCTTAGGGAGAAGTTTATGTCCTTTGAAAGCCCAATGGCGACTCCCCTCGATCCCCTATCAGGGGAGTCCCCATAGAACCACTGAGGGAACCTAGTTGAGAAGAGCCTAATTCTAGTGTCAAGGGTCAGATGAGTCTCTTGTAGAAAGATTACATCTCCCCTTAGTCGTTCCAGCTCTTTTAAGATTTTATGTCTTTTACAGGGCGAGTTTAGGCCTTTCACGTTGTATGAGATGAATTTAAGTTCCAGCATAACTGGGGATTGGTTCATCTGTAGAGTCCTCCCTTAATCCTAGCACGTCCTGCGGAACCCTCCCCATTCCCCCTCCCCTCTTCCCACCCACCCAATACCCCCCCCTCCCCTCCCCCCCGTGGTGGAATTAACACCCTGAGTCCCCCAGGTTGGAACTTCTCCCTTTCCAATCTTCAGAACTCCCTCCTCAGGGTGAAGCTCCAACGAGAACTCTAGCATTTACACTCCCTCCCGAAGGAGGAGAGTGTATGAGAGGTATCTTGTCTCCTTAATACGGTAGAACCGCCCCTGAGCCCCCGCCCCCCCCCCCCAAGTACAACAAGTCACAACACCACCCAGCACCCGGCACCCCCCCAGCTCCCATCTTAGTTTAAGACTCGAGGCACTCCCCCTGCTGCAAACCAGACCGGAGAGGGAAAGAGACAAGAGAAGGAAGGGGGGGGGGAGGCAACCGGGAGAAGAAAAAAAAAAAAAGGAAAAAAAAAAAAAAAAACCCTCTCCACCGTCCCGCACCCCCCCCCACCACCCCAGCAAGACATTCTAGTGTTTTAGTCCTCTGAGTCTCTCAATCAAATTTAACCTGAGACATATCTGGGATGGGGATGCCCAGGCTGTCACAGAAGTCCCGTGCTTCCTCCATATATCTCATCCTGCTTGATCTACCGTCCTTTAGGGCAATCAGGGATGTTGGGAACCCCCAACTGTATTTGAGATTTGCTTTCCTTAACTGCTCCAGGATTGGTCTCATCTGTCTTCTACGGGCAAGTGTTCCTGCAGAGAGGTCGGAAAATATCTGTAGCTCTTTATCTTCAAACCTTATGGGGGGGGCTCCCTTTAAAATCTTCCATATTTTCTCCTTATCTTCGTATTGGTGGAATTTAACAATCACATCTCTAGGAGAGTCTTGTTTTACATGCGTAGGCCTTCTTACTCTGTGTACCCGGTCTATCAAGATGGGCTCTTCTATTCGCTTTCCCATTATAGGGTTAAAGATTTTTTTCATCTTTTCCCCTAGATCCTCGCCCTGTTGCTCGGGGATTGACCTGATGCGTAGGTTTTGTCGCCGACTTTGATTCTCCTGTTCCTCCAATCGAAATATCATGTTGCGGTTTTCGATCCGCAGTTTGCTGAGTTGATCTTTTAATTCGGAGATTTCTTTGGTGTGGCGCTCTGTGGCGCTCTGTGACCTCCTCCACCTCCTCCACCCGACGCAGGAGGTGACCCATGTCTGCTCGGACATTAGATATTTCAGATTTTATCACACTTTCTAACTTAGTAAACATTTCAATGAGATCTGTTTTACTTGGTACGAGCGCCGTTATCCTTTGTTCTTCCACCGAGCTCCAGACAGATGCCCCCTCCATATCCGATTCTTCACGGACTTTGTCCCCCTGGCCCCCTTTTTGCTTCTGTTGCTCTTTCTTTTTATCTTTTGACCCTGTTTGTTTTGTCTCCATACTAGGGCTTTTGGCGCTTGCTTCTTTTAAATATTTTTGAATGGAGCTGGTGTTGAGGCTATCTCTGGTACTCTGGGGTTCAGTTGTTCGCGTTGAGCTTTAAGGAAGATTTGGTTGCTCCTCTGCTGTGGCTGCTGTGCCTTTTACATACCCCTTTTCTTTCCCAACTACCTCCTTCCTCTCCCCCTTATCCCCACCTCCTCCAGGCCTCCCCTTCTCTAAAAAAGATAGCCTATGGGGTTTTTTTCACAACAAAAAGTCAATGAGGAAAAGTAGGAATGAAGAGCAGGCTTTTGGCCCACTTTTTACCACCCAGGGAAGGAAGTTATCAGTACCCAGCCATGTTGGAAAAATCAGACATCCTCTAATTTTCCTCTATTTCCTACTGATACTCTATTCTTGTGTTCATGAGAGAAAACACAGTTCATTGGTCAGGCGGCTATCAGAAATCAAGCTACTGGTGCTGGGTTTGAGAAACCGGGGTTATGTTGTTAGTTTTACAGCATTTCAATCATTGTTTCTTTTTTCCACAGTTTTCCAATTTGTATTACATGTGACTCGGGGTTCAATCAAATGCGTTGTTTCCCTACCGTACCAGTGATGAGTCGCGGGATCTCAGCCTGAGTTAGGATCCCCAGCCTCAGAGTCTTTCACGATGTCAGTCTCTAGAGAGATCATCTGCCAGATATGCTGCTTGAGTGTGTGCAGCCTAAACTCTGCTCCTCAGCATGGAAGGGAGGGGGGTCCGTGGATGGCGTCTTCCTCAGTCTCCTCGGCGGTGGGGGGGACGGGGGGAGGGGGGGGACGGGAGGCGAGGCGGAACAGCCCAGGAAGCGGCCACTGTGCCTAGCCCAGTCCGTGTCTCAGCCGTCTCTCACACGGCGAAGCATCCGGGCGCTCTGTCACTGCACCTCCGCCAGAGCTGACGCTGGGCTCCTCCCTCGTGCGGACGTCACACGCCCATCCCCGCTGCGTGGCTGATCTTTTTTTATGTTCCTTGATGGTATGTCTGTGCAAATTCATCCTCGCTTGCAACTTCTGTCCTGTTTCACCAACATAAGATCCTTTGCTGCATCTTTTACATTGGAAGAGGTACACTACATTACTGGAGGTACAGCTGTAAGATCCCATGATATTGAAGGTCCCATTTGTGTGTGTAACACTTTTGGATAGATTGATCTGGTTGCATAGTTTGCAGCGTTTTTTTATTGCAGGGTTTGCTTCCATTATTTGTGACTTCATAATCAGAGTGAAGTTTCCTGCTGATTAGTTTGTGTCTGAGGTTGGGTGGTTGTCTGAAAGCCAATAATGGGGGTTGTTGGAATATTCCTTTCAGAGTTTCATCCTTTGTTATAATGGGTTGTAAATTTTTGATTAACTTTTTGATCCCTTGTAGTGTTGGGTTGTATGTGGTGACTAGAGGTACTCGGTTATTTGTTTTTTTCTCTGTGTATTGGAGGAGATTTTCTCTTCGGGTTTTCAAGGCTGTGTTTATGCTGTTGTTGATGGTTTTTCTTTGTAACCTTTCTAATGGAAGGAGTCTGCCAGTGTTCTGAGATGTTTATTTCTGTCTTCTGGGTCTGAACAAATTCAGTGGTATCTGATGGCCTGGCTGTGTATAATGGCCCGTTTAGTGTGTTGGGGGTGAAAACTGGAACTATGAAGATAGCTGCATCGGTCAGTCGGTTTTCTGTATATCGACGTGTGAAGCTTGTCATCCCTGATGTATACTGTAGTGTCCAGGAAGTTGACATGTGTGTTCGAATAGTCCATTTTTAGTGTGATAGATAGGTGAAAAGTGTTGATCAATGAGAAGAATTAGTTTAGATTTTCTTCACCTTCAGTCCATATCATGAAGATATCATCAATATAGCGATAATATCTGTATGACTTTTGTTGTATGCTGTTCAGGAAATTGTCCTCCAAGTCAGCCATAAATAAGTTTGCATATTGGGGTGCTATTTTGCTTCCCATAGCAGTACCCATACACTGGAGATAGATGTCATTATTGAAAGTGAAGTAGTTGTGTGTAAGAATGAATTCGATGAGCTGTGTCACATCCTCAGCTGTGTATTTGTGGTTTGGTGAGGATAAGAATCTGTGACATGCCGCCAACCCATCCTTGTGAGGGATGTTACTGTACAGAGATTCTACATCCATAGTGACTAGAAGTGTATTAGGTGGTAATTGTTGTATATTGTTAAGCTTGTTCAGAAAATCAGTGGTGTCTTGCAGGAAACTCGCAGTGTTCATGACTAAAGATTTTAACATGTTTTCTACAAGGCCTGAAATATGTTCGGTAAGTGTATTCATACCTGTCATAATGGGTCTGCATGGATTTCCTGGCTTGTGAATCTTGGGCAGCATATAGATGTCATCAGTCCCTACACAGTTTTTTTTCTGGCATTTTATAATTAATTCAAGTATTTTTAATACAAGATGGTGCTGTTTTTACCTCTATCAATGGTTAGGCTAAATTGGGTGTAGTGAGACAATTTCCCCACTAGATTTCATTAGCTTTTACACAGCAACATTTATTTATATGTTTTATGTTTTTAATTTCATTGCATTGTTTATTTTTTATAGTTTTGTTTCCTTTTTTTGGCTTTTTATTTTAGGGACATTTTGTAATTATAAATGTCTTATAATGAATTGCGGTTCACCCTAATATTTTGCACCATTTTGTAAACTAATCTGTGAGGTGTAATGTTCGTCTTCAAACACTGGGGGCTGTTTTTTGTAATTCCACCAGTGGCTGTGAGGATGCATGATTCCTGGGATACTATTTATTATTATTATTTCAGGTACTTATATAGGATCCAGACAAAGCTACGAGATTCACTTTGTGAAATGCATTGACGTTATCAGCGTCACGTGACGCCTTTCCATCATGTCCCAGAAGTGAGCCTACGGTGAGCTACACAGCATGAAGAGTGTGGAATAATGGAGGAGACATATGTGCTGTTTAGCGCTCATACCGAGGGTCAGCTGTACGATCCGTGGACAAAGCAGGAGGTCACCATCTGAAGCCACCTTACTGTGGAGAGTACCACTTCAGTATCGTATACTAAAAAGAAGAAAAAAACAGGAAAGGCGCCGCTTAGTAAAACTGTATATTTAATGATATAATTCCATTCCACTCACATTTAATACTTTGTTAGTCCGGCATGGGGAGCCTCAGTATAGACATACAAGATTGCGTCCTCCTGTGTCAAACAGTCATATTCCTCTATGACTGTTTGAGGATATTACTGTGTGTCATCACACATAAATTTGGGCCCTTTTATGTCTTCTTTTTGGTTTTTACTTATATAGCACCGTCAATTTACACAGCACTTGTATAATACATATATATTTTACATTTACATCAGTCCCTTCCCTCAAGGAGCTTACAATCTTTGGTCCCTAACTCACATTCATACATACGGGGGGCCAATTTAGACAGGATCCAATTACCTCCCAGCATGTCTTTGGAGTGTGGGAGGAAACCAGAGTACCCGGAGGAAACCCACGCAGGCACAGGGAGAACATGCAAACTCTAGGCAGGTGGTGTCGTGGTTGGGATTCGAACCAGCAAACCTTTTTACTGCTATGCGAAAGTGTAATATTTATATGTTTCCATAGTAATCTATGGGCTTTATAAGCCCGACGTCTGCCACCTTCTCCTATCCTTGAAAAAGTCACGTGACCAATGACTTAACGCATAGGAGGAGCCTCATAAAGCCTAATAAAGTCAGACCTGCTGTGAATTTCAAAGCAGGAGAGGAGAGTGGAATGTGAACTGCCATAAAGGATCTGTATACCAAAGCGCCACTAGACCTGTTGGGGTCTTTGTTTACCACTTGATGACCAGCCGCCGTCATTATACTGCAGCAGGTCGGCTCATTTCTGCAAATCGCCATAGGTGTACGTCGGCTCCTTTAACCACTGCCATACCACTGAATGTCATATGACATCCTGGGCTTTCAGTGGTGATTTTAGAATGATCAGTGCAGCTGCAGGCATCATCCAGATATAGTTTTTTCAGCAGGAGATTTCCTACACCATAAGAAGGATCATAGTGGCAGTTCAGCTGCTTGATCGTTCTTACCAGCGATGGGAGGGGATGCCCCCCTCCCGCCATCCTCCGGTGCTTCTCTGGGCTCTCCCATGCGATCGGGGACTCGGAGGAGGAATCCACTGGTGCCGAAAGGAAGTCATAGAGAAAACTGAGGGACAGATGGCCCCCGGCAATCTCTATGACTCTCGGAGGGCCGGGCGCAATGTTATGACGTCACGTCCGGGCCACTGGAAGTAAACAAAGCTGAGATCACAGCTAGAAAGCATCAGATTGTTCTTTTTTTTGATCTGATGCTTTCCAGTCTGGAGGAGAGATGTGGAGAGATGTGGGCTCTACAAAGAGGACCGATCATGCACTATTCCCATTACAAGGGATGTTTACATGTTTACACGTGATCTGCCAGTGCATGTGGTCTATGAGTGCACATGGTCTTTTGAGTGCATATAGGCTGCGAGTGCATGTTCTCTGCGAGGGCACATGGTCTTCGGGTGCGCGTGGTCTGCGAGTGCACACGGGTCCGCAAGTGCACGTGGGCGGCGAGTACCTGTGTATTGTCTTGTTATGTACCTGTGTATTGTCTTGTTGAGTACCTGTGTATTGTCTTGTTGAGTATTAGTGTCAGGAAGCTAGTTGTTAGGTAATTTGGCAGGGTGTAATCCCCAATCCTCATTAAATTAATAGGTACGATGCCCGGCGGGTGTGGAAATGCGACTCTTTGTACATCTTGCGGTATGTATGCGTTCCTTAATCATCTGATTGAGGGCGAATATTGCTGTGCAAAATGTAAGCACATTGTTTCCCTGGAAGCCCAGGTTGTGAATCTGGGGAAGCAACTGGAGGCGGGTGGAGACAAAGAGGTGCCGGTACTTGGAAAGATTAGATGGGTGACAATCAGGAAGGACAGAGGGGGAAGTGCCAGGGAGGCCAATCCTGGCCGGTCCTGGGCTGGAGCATCCCAATAAGTACGCTCCATTGAGTGACATTGGTGAAACCAGTCAGGGACCAGCACTGCTGGAGCTGAGGGACTCTCCTAGCTGCCGGGACAAGAACTCCTCCAGTAAAAATGAGGGGAGGCGAAGGGAAAGCATAAACAGATTTTGGTGGTAGGGGACTCAATTCTTAGAAGGACTGAAAGACCAATCTGTGACAAAGACCTGAAGCGCCGAACTGTATGCTGTCTACCTGGCGCTCGGGTTCGGCACATCACGGATCTGGTGGACAGATTACTGGGAGGTGAAGATAAATTGGGTATCTGACGCTCCAGGAGGCAATGCCCTTAGTTTGTAATAATGTACATTTGATTAGTCAGTCTGTAGGTAAAAACAAAGCTGAACCACGGTAAGGGGTGATTTATAAAAAGGCAGCCATCCTCAGAGAGTGTCCAGCAACTCTGCAAAACATATAAAAGAAACAAGGGGGGCGCCTCTCTAAGTGTAGTATTAAAACAGTAACATTTACTGCACAAGATTAAAAACACTTAGAAGATATAAGTGGGAGTCATGCTCATCAAAAGTATGTAGTCCTGGCAGATCTACTGCATCCCACAGGCTCCTCGCATGATCCGTAGCTGGGAAAAGTTCTGGTGTGATGTTGTGCTGAATAGCTGTAAAATTCAGGAAAACCAGGAAGTAGTCAGCTACTATTTATAAAAATCAATTAAAAGAATTAATCATATATATATATATATATATATATATATATATATATATATATATATATATATATAAAGGGGAGGAATATATTAAAAAAAAAAAATATATATATATATATATATATATATATATATATATATATATATATATATATATATATATATATATATAAATTCAGCAAACATCAGCTTTGAATGGTAATAATAGGTCTGCACCGATTCTCAAACGACCACCAAATGTCGGCATTACCCTCGGTAGCTCCAATAAAATATGTGGAAGAAATGGAATGTCCACATAGTGTGATATTGCTAAAACACTTTATGTAAAACATCCAGATATCCTCCCATAAGTAATAAGCGTACCAAAGAGTATTGTAAAAAGAGCAAATAAGAAAGTGCACTGTGCCTGTTGCGTATTCTAATCGGGCAGGTATTAGGAGCTGGTCTGTGGAGCGCAACCATCACTTCCGGTAGTTCACATCACTGACGCGTTTCGTCACTTGAGGCGATTCAGTTCGCATTTGCAGCGCTCTACAAATCGTTTATTCATTCATTCATTCACTTCCGGACTTCGTCTGAGGGCGTGAACTACCAGATTAAAGGGCCGATATTTATATTAGTGACAGGCATAGCAACCAATCAGAGGAGCCAAAACGTAAATGGGGCCATAGACTCACGCCCATATGCAAGTTACTGTCAGCAGTGAGTGAAAAAGTATCTCCCACGTATATGCTCCTATAGTTTAAACTTGATTGGCGCTAGACAAGCACCTTACTGGACTGAGATGGAAGTTGACATAAAAGAAAAATGACATATAAACTAAATACGTAAATGCTCAAAAATATAATTCATATGCGTTACGAGCAATTTATACCCACACAAATGCAAGGGCAAAGCAACGTTAATTCACAGCGACTAAAAGGCAAAAGATCAAACCTATAACATAGCCCGCATGATTAACAATTCATTCTATGGATAAATTAAACTTATTTCTCAATAAGATACATTTATAGTAAATGGTACCCACCATCACTAGGTACTAAAACTACATATTAAAACATATGAAATTATATGCAAAATGTTAATGTATGATAAATATCATGATTAATAGTATTCAAATATTTAAGACACGTCTGAATGACATCATACATCCGAATAGCAAGAGATTGAAAATCAATGGTTGATACCCAAATAAATTCAACACATACAAATATAATGGATTAAAATAGAAATTAAAAATGGAAATAATCATGCAGTTAAAAATGGAAATAATCATGCAATTAAAAAATATACTATATACCGTATTTATCGGCGTATAACACGCGCCGGCGTATAACACGCACCCCAAGTTTAGGAGGGAATTTTAAGGAAAAAAACTTTTAGGAGGGAAGTTTAAGGAAAAGAAACTTACATTAAAATGCCCATCAATGCAGCCTTATCAGTGTTCATCTGCAGCCTTGTTAGTGTCATTGCAGCCTTTTCAGTGTCAGTGCAGCCTTGTCAGTGCAGCTTTGCCCCAGTGCAGCCTTGTCAGTGCAGCTTTGCCCCAGTGCAGCCTTGTCAATGCAGCCTTGTCCCCAGTGCAGCCTTGTCAGTGCAGCCTTGTCCCCAGTGCAGCCTTGTCAATGCAGCCTTGTCCCCAGTGCAGCCTTGTCCCTGCAGCCTTGTCCCCAGTGTCCATGCCTCCTGCCGCCGCCGCCGCCATACACATGGTAGTAGTTTTAAATATGGCGCCGCGGAGTTCGGAGAGACTCGGCGCCGGCGGAAGTGAATGAACGCCGCCGAGATACACATAGCTGAGGGTTCTCAGCTCTTTCCGGCGCCGCTCACAGTCCCGCCCAGTCCCGCCCTATGATGGACATAACACAGGTCCAATGGCGGGACTGGGCGTGACAGTGAGCGGCGCCGGAAAGAGCCGAATACACCCGACTATGTGTATCTCGGCTCTGTGATTTCGGCGGCGCTCGTTCAGCACCGCCGAGTCCCTCCGAAGTCTGCGGCGCCATATTTGAAACTACTCGCTATGTAAATGTCGGCGGCGATCGCTGACATTCACATAGCAATAGCGGGGATCGGCGTATAACACGCACCCACGACTTTCCCCTGATTTTAAGGGGAAAAAAGTGCGTGTTATACGCCGATAAATACGGTAATAAAACTGGAATGTATCTAAGTGTCACTGATGAAACAATTGATATCTAGCTCGATGTTGAGGCCCTTGGGGGAGATCACATCCACAGAATAAATCCATCGAGTTTCACGTTTAGATAATTCGCGGATGCGATTTATACTTCTCCAATGGGATTGAAGATGCTCCACCCCCCAAAATTCTAATCCTGTGGGATCCCTATTATGTTTCAACTTAAAATGTAGTGAGACATTGTGGTCCTTATATCCTATTTTGATATTATGTATATGCTCAGCGATTCTCACGCGTAATAGTCTTTTTGTATGGCCAATATAGATCAATCCGCAAGGACACTTCAATGCATATACCACGAAGGTGCTGTTACACGTGATGAACTGTTTAATATCAAAATTCCGATTATTAACAGGGGAAATTAAGTTATCAATGCCCCCGAGCGGTCTAAACACCTCTCTACATGCCTTACACTTTCTGCACGCAAAAAAGCCATTTCGATCCCAGAATGTCTGGGGGGCACTTAGGAGGATCAATCACTTTTTTTACTATTTTGTTGCCAAAACTTGTGGTTTTCCTAAAGATAAACTGGGGTGTGGTAGGTAGTGCAGTGGAGAGTTTCTTGTCCATCAAGAGAATGTGCCAATGTTTTTTAAAAATCTCTTCTACTTCCTTATATTGAGCATGGAATTGAGAGATAAAGCCCCATTCTCTATTGCAATATTCTTCGGCCAATGGTACCTCAGATCCAGCCGGGTTTGCTTCCTGTAAACATGCGGTTCTAGATATTCCTGCAACTTCTTCAACAACTCTATTCAACATCTCTGGATCATAGCCCCTGGCCTCGAATCTCTCCGTGAGGATTTTGGATTGAGCAAGAAACTGGGCATCTTCAGAACAATTTCTTCTTACCCTCATTATCTGACCTTTCGGGATATTTCTGAGCCATAATGGGTGGTGTCCGCTTGAGATGGGTAGATAACTGTTTCTGACCGTTTTTTTGAAGTAAACCTTCATTTCTAACTTATCGTTCAACCGATATACATTGACATCCAGGAAATGTATTTCATCTCTGTGCCAATCCGAGGTAAGTTTTATGTTATTGTTGTTATTGTTCAATGTCTGCATAACAACTTATAATGAATCGGATGTGCCGTCCCAAATAAAGAAGAGATCGTCAATGAAGCATTTGTAGAAGACAAGCTCTGGACGTTGTTCTCTAAAAATGGTCTTGTCCTCCCATTCCGCCATAAACAAATTTGCGATGCTGGGCGCGAATTTCGCGCCCATCGCAACGCCTCTTTGTTGTGAATAGAATATGTCAATGTATATATATATATATATATATATATATATATATATATATATATATATATATATTGAAAATTTTTATTGTAATAGAGACATCATAAAATGTATTTTTGTATACTGCATGACCACACATATACAGATACATACCAATGTATGCTTGTGAGAGATATGTATTATCGTATACTGTATGACCACACCAATGCAAATACACACCAATGTATGTATGTGTGAGATGGTTACTTACAATCCCACCACCCCCAACCACAGACTAGGGACCCAACAATATCAAGATTTGAAGATGATGACCGTACAGTTCTACTGTAAAAAATGAAATAGTATTGAAGAAGCTGGTATCTACGTACATGTATTATAACAGAGTATGTATCTCAATTACTTTGTTAAGCCCCCCTGGCGACTAATAAATTAGTATGTACATTATGTACAGAATTCATATATTTGTAAAAGAGACATCATAAAATGTATTTTTGTATACATTAATTATTACACATATATACCGTATTTATCGGCATATAACACGCACTTTTTTCCCCTGAAAATCAGGGGGAAATCGTGGGTGCATGTTATAGGCCGATCCCCGCCGATTTTGTGTCATCGGAGCGATCGCGGCAATTGCAACAGCCGTGGGTAGATTTAAATATGGCGCCGAGACTGCAGGGATACTTCGGAGCCGAGGTACACATACCCGAGTGATCTCAGCTTTTTTCGGCGCCGCTGTCAGGTTGAAAAAAGCCGAGAACACTCGGGTATGTGTATCTCGGCTCTGACGAAGTCCTGCAGTCTCGGCGCCATATTTGAATCTACCCATGGCTGGACTGGGGCAAAGCTGCACGGGCAAACCTGCACTAACAAATCTGCACTGGGGCAAGGCTGCACTGGGGCAAAGCTGCACTGGGGCAAAGCTGCACTGACAAGGCTGCACTGACAAGGCTGCACTGACAAGACTGCACTGGGGCAAGGCTGCACTGACACTGAAAAGGCTGCAGATGGACAGATAAGGCTGCATTAATTATTTTAGTTGATTTTTTATTATTGATATTCAGATTGTGCAGTCGTAGTTCGATTTTTGGCCTTGTTTAGCTCAATATGTGCTCTGTTTTGCATCAGCTGTCAGCTCTTTATCAACTTTATGGACACTATTTCTATTATTATCTATCCCCAGGTGACTGGAATTATTGCAGTGTCCTCTGGCCCTGTCTCTCTTCCGGGAGCCATGACGCGCCTTGCGGGCCTCCGCCCACCCCCGCCTCTTTGAGCCCTGGGTGGGAGGATACGCTGTCACTGCGCGTCAGCGCCACGCACTCCACGCCATGCGTGCGGCGTCTCTGACGCCTTCACGGGTATGGCTTGTTGGTTACCTACTCATGGGCCAATGGGAGAGACACTGGGGTGCCGTTTAGCCGGAAAGGCGAGTTCCGACTGACGGCACCGGGTCTCCACCCTCTGTTTCACGGTGTGACGTTGGTGGGCGTTCCGGCGGTTGCTGATATATAGACGCCTCCGGGGGCGATGGGAGGAGGGTCCAGAAGTAGAGATAGTCAGCGTGGAACATATTCCAGAGGGTAGTAGTGGGGCATTAGTGGTAGGTTGACCAAAGCACATAAACCCAAGGTAAGTATAGTAACAAGTCCTAGTTGCAATCTCTGAACACCCAATAAGAGGATAATATGCAACTGGTCCAAACTATGTGGCATGTTCACCAATGCCAGGAGCCTGGTGGACAAGATGGGTGAACTAGAGATACTGTTGTACGAGGAGGATTTGGATTTTGTGGGAATTTGTGAGACCTGGTTCAACAGCTCTCATGATTGGCTGGCAACCATTCAAGGGTACACCCTTTATCGCAGGGATAGAGAGGGTAAAAAAGGGGGAGGGGTATGCCTATATATCAAGGTACATCATAATGTACAAGTGAATGTGAGAAATGACATCACTGAGGGAGCTAGGGAGGAGGTAGAATCCTTATGGGAGGAGCTCCAAAGCGATGAAGCTAAGGGGAAAATAATACTGGGAGTATGCTATAGGCCCCCTAACCTGAGGGAGGAGGGGGAGACAGATCTCCTATCACAATTTGGATTATCAGCAAGGATGGGAAGTGTTATCATAATGGGGGATTTTAATTATCCAGACATAGACTGGGCAGAGGGAACCACGCATTCGTCTAAGGCTTGCCAGTTCCTAAATGTCTTGCAGCACAATTTCATGGGTTAGATGGTAGATGCACCAACTAGAAATAAAGCTGTCACATACATTACAGCGGAGTCTGAAATGCTGAGAGAGACCTCTTGCACGGTTCCGGTCCTGACTCCCCTGGTAGTGAGGACAGGGAGCTCCGGGGCACAGAAGGGTGCAGGTACCTGCGGCTGGAGAACTGGATCTAGGAGATTCAGGATCCTCCAGGAGAAGATGGGAAGACTGATCACTAGAACTATTTAGTAGAAGCCGGCCAGGTAGGTGTGGATTCAAGAACAACTGCAACGTCAGAACAGGCAAAGGTTGGCAACTGGCTGGCAGCGAGGTATCCAAAATAGGAGGCAGGTTTGTGGTCAAGATCAGGCAGAGGTCGGCAACGGGCAGGCAGCGAGGTACAAAGTCAGGAGGCAGAGCCGTAGTAGAGAGTCCAAGCCAGGGTCGGTATAATCAGCAGAGGTGGTTGACAGACAAGGGAAATCCAGAAGAGCAGTCAAGGAAGCCAGGTAGTCAGGAGCAAGGTAACAGGTCACACATGAATCAAGAACTTAGGAACTAGCTGAAGACGATCCAGCACTAGTGTAAGGCAAAGACTGTGTTTATATATGGCGCTGAATGCCGGGATTGGTGGACGTGAACGTGTGTGCGTGAGAACATACACCCACTCGTATGGTTGTGCGGGTGTGCGCACACGTTTGTATGGGTGCGTGGGTGTGCACGTTCGATCCGGAACTCGCTCGCCTCTGTCGGGGACACCGCACATGGCCGTTAGTCACTGCTGCATGGAGACGGAAACTGTGAGTTCTCTGACATTGCCCCCTCCTTAAGGGCATCCTCTGGATGCCTCTTGAAACCAAACCCTCTGAGCGGGAGCGATTAAAGACCCGTATGAGTCTCTGGGCATGAAGATTGGTTTCGGGTTCCCAAGAATTCTCTTCCGGGCCAAAGCCTCTCCATTTGATCAAATATTGATTTTGCCCTTGTCGTTTGCTATAGTCTAAAATGGCTTCAATCTCGAATTCCTCTTCCCCATCCACAACTATAGCCTCAGGGGGTCCTGCCTCCCGATTCGGAAAGGAATTTGGTACATCGACCTTGAGGAGTGAAACATGGAAAACAGGGTGGATCCTGAATGAATTTGGGAGTTCCAGTTCATAGGCGATTGAATTGATTTTCTTCTTGACTGGGAAGGGCCCTAAGTATCTGGGTCCCAGTTTCTTAGAACGGCATGCCAATTTCAGGTTTTTAGTAGCCAGCCACACACGATCGCCAACTTTTAAATCCAATTCTCCCCTTCTTTTCTTGTCGAATAATTTTTTATTATCTTCCTGCGCCTTAGAGATAGTTTCTTTAAGCAAATGATTGTTTGCAGCAAAGAAATTGAGTCTGTCCTGGACAGCGGGTACAGGAGAGTCTGGTACAAGTACTGGCAGAAAGGAGGGGTGAAACCCGTAGTTGGAGAAGAATGGTGACTGGTTTGTGGTAGAGTGCGTAGAATTGTTAAATGCGAATTCCGCCAAGGGCAGCAATGAGGCCCAATCTTCCTGAGAAAAAGAAGAGAAGCAACATAGGTACTGTTCCAACATTTGGTTAGTGCGTTCAGTCTGCCCGTTGGTCTGGGAGTGATATGCTGAAGAAAAGCTCAGTTTGATGCTTAGTGCCTCACACAATGATTTCCAAAATTTAGATGTGAATTGTACTCCACGATCCGAAACATAATTCCTACAGTCCTTTGCAAGGTTGGGCCACCAAAAATGCCTTTGAATTGAGTCCATGGTCTTGTGACCCCCAAAATGGCCCGCTAAGGGATAACAGACCTGTAGAATGATGGTACGTAGATCTTGGGGAACAAAAATCTAATTTCCTTGCCAGAAGAGCCCATCTTTTTCCTGGAGGTTAGTTCCTGGGGGTATCGTTGTCCCTAAAGATGCCTGACGGATCTGTGATATAACACTGGATTGGGTTAGTAAGAAATTTCCAGCTTGCAGGATCGTATCTGGTGGTGAAGAAACCTCAGCCTCCGTGAACATGCGGGATAACGCATCGGGTTTGATGTTTTTAGACCCTGGCCGGCCGGGTAAGGTGAAAATTGAAACCCTGGCCGGCCGGGTAAGGTGCAAATTGAAATGGGAAAAGAAGAGAGCCCATCTTGCCTGTCTGGGTCTGAGACGCTTGGCAGTCCTGAGATACCCGAGGTTTTTATGATCTGTGAAGATCTAGCTGGGATGTGCTGCTCCCTCCAGGAGATACCGCCATTCCTGCAAGGCTGCTTTTATCGCCAAGAGCTCTCAGTCCCCAACGCCATAATTTCTCTCTGATGCACCTAATTTCTTGGAAAAGAAAGCCACAGGGTGCATTAAGGATTAGGGCCCTTGGCGCAGGGACAGGATGGCCCCCACAGCGCTCTCTGATGCATCCACTTCCAGGGTATAAGGCAAGGCAGGATCAGGGTGTTTCAGCGGAGGTAAATAGTTTTTTAATTTGTCAAATGCAGCTTGCGCTGCTGTGGTCCATTGAAAACGGCTTTGCTCCCTTGTGAGGTGTGTGAGGGTGCTATAATACTGGAGAAGTTTTTAATACATTTTCTGTAAAAGTTAGAGAATCCAATAAAACGTTGCACTCCTTTTTTATCGGTTGGGGGTGGCCAGGACTTGATGGCTGAGATCTTCTGAGGATTCATTGCCACACCCCCAGTTGTTATTACCAAGCCAAGAAAGTGAATGGTCTGGCGTTCAAACTCACATTTCTCGGCTTTGGCGAAAAGTCAGTTTTGTCTCAATCTCTGAAGAACTTGTCTCACATGGTCATGATGTGTTTCTAGGGAGTTTGAGAATATCAGAATATCATCCAAGTAGACAATTATGAATGAGTCCAGAAAGTCTCTAAAAATGTTGTTCACAAAATGTTGGAAGGTAGCTGGTGCATTACAGAGTCCAAATGGCATAACTAGGTACTCAAAGTGGCCGAAGCGTGTCCAGAAAGCTGTCTTCCACTCATCCCCCTCACGGATTCTAATCAAATTATAGGCACCTCGCAAATCCAACTTTGTGAATATTCGGGCCAAGCGAAGTCTCTGAAACAGTTCTGGGATCAATGGGAGAGGATAGCGATTCTTAATCGTTATTTTATTTAAGTCTCTATAGTCCACACATGGGCGGAGGGAAAGAGCTTTCTTCTCGACGAAGAATATTCCAGCACCGGCTGGAGAAGAGGAATGTCGGATGAAACCTTTTTTGAGGTTTTCGTCAATGTACTCCTTAAGAACCAAGAGTTCGGGTTCCGGCAGAGGAAAGATTCTTCCAAACGGAATTTCTGCCCCTGGTAAAAGTTCAATTGGGCAATCATAAACCCAGTGGGGAGGAAGAGTGTCTGCTTTCTCTTTGTCAAACACATCCAGGAAACTATGGTACACAGATGGAACCAGTTCTTGGGATTCTGATGTAGATTTTAGACAGCCGATGACTGGGGTTACATGGTGGAGGACCTTAAGGCAGTTCTGGAGACAATAGATAGACTGGAACACTACTTCACCCATAATCCAATTGATTTGAGGATTATGGGCTTGCAGCCACAGCATTCCCAGAATAATTGGAAATAATGGGGATGAGATGACATCCAGGCACAGTAGTTCCTGATGGTTGGGTAGTATGCTGGCGGGCAGTGGTTGGGTTTCGTGAGTAATAGGCCCGGATTTAATATTTGACCCATCTGTTAGCCATATGGAGAGTTGTTGTTGCTTGGGTGTTAACGGGATGTTATGTTGCAGGGCAAAGGCACGATCTATGAAGCAGCTGCAAGCGCCAGAGTCAATTATGGCCCGGACCCGGAGTGTTCCTTCTGGAACCTGCAAGGAAACAGGAACAGCAATGTGAGCAGATCTTATTACAGGTAGTGCACTAGGTTCATGAGGCAGAGAATTAAACTTACGGGTCTTATTCAGGCACATATTTGCGTAGTGGCCAGCTTCCCCACAATATAGGCAGAGGTTGTTCTGGTGTCGACGCTGTTTTTCTTTGGGTGGCAGTGGTGAACGGAGCAGTCCTATCTGCATTGGCTCTGGGGCTTCGGAGGTGGAGGCAGGTACATAGGAGGCGGACATAGGAGGGTTGCTAGTAACTTTGGGCAACGTTCACATGGGCCGCATCTGACTGGTTCTTTCAGATCTCCGTTCTCTTAGACGACGGTCTATCTGGATGGACAATTGGATCAGGTCCTCCAAAGAGTCTGGAAGTCCAACACGGGCCAACTCATCTTTCAGTGCCTCAGAGAGTCCGATGCGGAACTGATAGCGGAGGGCGTCGTCGTTCCACTGCGTATCGGATATCCATCGCCTAAAGTCTGTTATGTAATCTTCCACTGGCCTACGTCCTTGCTGGAGGGCATGAAGACTGGCCTCTGCGGTGGTAGCACGTTGAGGGTCGTCATACAATTTGGCCATTTCATTTAGAAAAGAGTCCATAGTGTCTAATAGTGGACTGGCCTGCTCCAGTAAGCGGTGAGCCCAGGTTTGGGGTCCCCCCTGGAGTAGTGAGATGATGAACCCCACCTTGGTGCTCTCCAAAGAGAAGATACGGGGCTGTAGCAAGAAGTATAGCTGGCAGGCATTTTTAAATGCACGGAACTTGCTGCGATCTCCCGAAAACTTCTCTGGTGTGGGGACTCGAGGCTCTGGGGGTGGCACCATTATTGCAGGTGCTGATGCTGAGGCCGCTAGGCCGGGAGGCCGAGATGCTGTAGCCGCCTGGTGAGTTGAGGGATTTGGAGACAATGACTCCACTCTTTGCTCGAGTTGCCGGTAGCCATCTTGTAGACCCTGGACTGCCTGGGTAAGGGCTGAAATCTGTTGGCACAGAGCGTCTAGAGGTGAGGTCCCCCTTTCAGACTCCATCTTGGCTGGATCATACAGTCACGCACCTTACAGCGGAGTCTGAAATGTTGAAGGAGGCCTCTTGCACGGTTCCGGTCCTGACTCCCCTGGTAGTGAGGACAGGGAGTGCTGGGGCACGGAAGGGTGCAGGTGCCTGCGGCACTGGAACTAGGAGATTCAGGATCCTCCAGGAGAAGATGGGAAGACTGATCACCAGAACTGTTTAGTAGAAGCCAGGCAGGTAGGTGTGGAATCAAGAACAACCGCAAATGTCAGGACAGGCAAAGGTTGGCAACTGGCTGGCAGCGAGGTATCCAAAACAGGAGGCAAGTTTGTGGTCAAGGTCAGGCAGAGGTCGGCAATGGGCAGGCAGCGAGGTACAAAGTCAGGAGGCAGAGCCGTAGTAGAGAGTCCAAGCCAGGGTCGGCATAATCAGCAGAGGTGGGTGACAGACAAGGGAAATCCAGAAGAGTAGTCAAGGAAGCCGGGTAGTCAGGAGCAAGGTAACAGGTCACACAGGAATCAAGAACTTAGGAACTAGCTGAAGACGATCAAGCACTAGTGTAAGGCAAAGACTGTGTTTATATATGGCGCTGAACGCCGGGATTGGTGGACGTGAACGTGCGTGTGTGAGAACGTACACCCGCTCATATGGTTGTGCGGGTGCGTGCACACATTCGTACGGGTGCGTGGGTGTGCACATTCGATCCGGAACTCGCTCGCCTCTGTCGGTTACACCGCGCATGGCCGTTAGTAACTGCTGCATGGAGACGGAAACTGTGAGTTCTCTGACAAAAGCATTACTAGATCTACTGATCACCAACAATACAGACCTGATCACGGATGTGGAAATATGGGGCAATTTAGGAAACAGCAATCACAGGTCAATTAGTTTCAGTATAAATCACACAAATAGGGGAATGCAAAGGAGACTGAATTTTAAAAGAGCCAACTCCGGTAAACTACGAACCTTGCTAGAAGATATAAATTGGGATAAAATCTTAGGAACAAAGAACACGGAGGAGAGATGGGTTTGCTTTAAGATCATATTAAATAAGGGCACTAGCCAATACATCCCATTGGGTAATACATTTAAAAGAGTGAACAAAATTCCTGAATGACTTAACTCCAATGTAAAAATGCATATAAAAGCAAAGAAGGCATCAAAAAATGCAAGGCTGAGGGAACATCATCAGCATTCAGACTTTATAAACACATAGCGGAGGAGAGCAAAAAAAATCCCAAGAAATTCTTTAAAGCGGAGTTCCAGGCTTTTTTTTGTTTATTAAAAGTCAGCAGCTACAAAAAGTGTAGCTGCTGACTTTTAATAAACAGACACTTACCTGTCTCACAGTCCAGCGATGTGGCCGCACGGAGCCTCACTCATCTCCCCTTCTTCTCCGCGGCGCCTCCTTTGAAACTGTGGGCACCAGGGGCGTAACTAGAAATCACAGGGCCCCATAGCAAAATGTTGTATGGGGCCCCCCCTGCAAACAGCCCCCCCCCCCAAAAAAAAAAAAAAACGAATTCCATTGAACAACAGATTATCACACTCATGTGGCACAGTACTTCTAATTCATCAGTGTCTGTGACCAGTAAATTCATTCATCAGTGACCGTGACCAGTAAAATCATTCATCAGTGACCAGTAAATTCATTCATCAGTGACCAGTAAATTCATTCATCAGTGACCGTAACCAGTAAATTCATTCATCAGTGACCAGTAAATTCATTCATCAGTGACCGTGACCAGTGAATTCATTCATCAGTGACCAGTAAATTCATTCATCAGTGACCGTGACCAGTAAATTCATTCATCAGTGACCAGTAAATTCATTCATCAGTGACCGTGACCAGTAAATTTATTCATCAGTGACCAGTAAATTCATTCATCAGTGACCGTGACCAGTAAATTCATTCATCAGTGACCAGTAAATTCATTCATCAGTGACTGTGACCAGTAAATTCATTGATCTATGACCGTGACCAGTAAATTAATTCTTCTATGATCGTGACCAGTAAATTCATTCATCAGTGACTGCGACCAATAGATTCATTCATCTATGACCATGACCAGTAAATTAATTCCTCAGTGACCGTGACCAGTAAATTCATTCATCAGTGACCAGTAAATTTATTCCTCAGTGACCGTGACCAGTAAATTCATTCATCAGTGACCAGTAAATTCATTCATCAGTGACTGTGACCAGTAAATTCATTGATCTATGACCGTGACCAGTAAATTCATTGATCTATGACCGTGACCAGTAAATTCATTCATCTATGACGTGACCAGTAAATTCATTCCTCAGTGACCGTGACTAGTAAATTCATTCCTCAGTGACCAGTAAATTCATTCATCAGTGACCGTGACCAGTAAATTCATTCATCAGTGACTGTGACCAGTAAATTCATTGATCTATGACCGTGACCAGTAAATTCATTCATCTATAATCGTGACCAGTAAATTCATTCATCAGTGACTGCAACCAGTAGATTCATTCATCTAAGACCGTGACCAGTAAATTAATTCCTCAGTGACCGTGACCAGTAAATTCATTCATCAGTGACCAGTAAATTCATTCCTCAGTGACCGTGACCAGTAAATTCATTCATCAGTGACCAGTAAATTCATTCATCAGTGACTGTGACCAGTAAATTCATTGATCTATGACCGTGACCAGTAAATTAATTGATCTATGACCGTGACCAGTAAATTCATTCATCTATGACTGTGACCAGTAAATTCATTCATCTATGACCGTGACCAGTAAATTCATTCATCTATGACCGTGACCAGTAAATTCATTCCTCAGTGACCGTGACCAGTAAATTCATTCATCAGTGACTGTGACCAAAAAATTCATTGATCTATGACCGTGACCAGTAAATTCATTCATTATGACCGTGACCAGTAAATTCATTCATCAGTGACTGTGACCAGTAAATTCATTCATCAGTGACTGCGACCAGTAAATTCATTCCTCAGTGACCAGTAAATTAATTCCTCAGTGACCAGTAAATTCATTCCTCAGTGACCAGTAAATTCATTTATTAGTGACTGTGACCAGTGCAGCCTGCAGGACATTAATACAGCAGTCAGTTACAGTGCAGGACATTTACCCCCCTCCCCCCGCCATGCTGCATATTACAAAAATCAAAGTCACAGTCTAAAGACAGTTCGTATTCTTCAGACTGCATGGCATCACTGGGTGGCTGCATCAGCTTAATTTAGTTGTGCTGCTTCCCTACCTGGAAATGTGAGTGATCGCTTCGTTGACTCTCTGGCTCTCTGCAATAGTGGGTCACGGACCAGTGTATGAGGGTCCTCCTCGGCGGCGTTGCCTGTGCTTGCAGGCTGCAGTTGTTCTCGCCTCTCCTCCCATCGCGGCTCCAGCCGAGTGACGTCACGCCGCTGGGACGGGGATGGCACCGGTTATTCTGTCCCTGCACAGGAGCTTGCCGATGCCAAGGGCCCGGCTGGAGGGCCCCACTCGGCAGCGGGCCGAGGCCCCATAGCAACCGCGGGCCCCATAGCAACCGCGTGGGTTGCTATGGCAGTAGTTCCGCCACTGGTGGGCACCCAGCCATGACAGCATGTGGCTTCACAAGCAGGCGTGCACTGCGCATGTGTGAGTTGCACTGCGCTCTCCGAGTGGACAGGCAATCTTCTGGGACATGTGACATGTCCCAGAAGATTGCCGAGAGGGAGGAGTTGCCTAGGGTGAGAGGAGGAGTCACCTAGGTGGCTGGTAGTCAAAAGCAGGAAGTGGGACAGGAAGACCCACTCAAAACTAGGCACACCCCCCCAAAAAAAAATGACATGCCAAATGTGGCATGTAAGGGGGCGAGGAGTGCTTAAAGCTGAAGTTCCACTTTTGGGTGGAACTCTGCTTTAAGTATAAAAACAGTAAAAAAGGGAAGACAGACCATATTGGCCCCATAAAGAATGAGGAAGTAATTCTGGTTACAAAGGATGGGGAGATGGTAAAAGTACTGAATTTATTTTTCTCCTCAGTCTTCACAAGGGAGTCGGGGGCTTCAGTAACCAAAACTGCAGTGTTTATCCTTATGACACATCACAGGAAGCACCTCCATGGTTAACAGAGGACAGAATTAGAATTAGACTTGGGAAAGTTAACATTAATAAATCACCGGGACCAGATGGCTTGCACCTGAGGGTACTTAGGGAACTCAGTCAAGTAATTGCCAGACCATTGTTCCTAATTTTTATTGACAGTCTACTGACTGGAATGATACCAGCTGATTGGAGAAAAGCCAATGTAGCAAACAATATTTAAAAAGGACCAAAATACATCCCTGGGGATTATAGACCAGTTAACCTAACATCAGTAGTATGCAAGCTCTTGAAGGGGATGATAAGAGACTATATACAAGATTTTCGTAATGAAAACTGTATCATTAGCAGTAATCAGCATGGATTCATGAAGAACCATTCTTACCAAACCAATCTATTAACCTTCTATGAGGAGGTGAGTTGCCATCTAGATAAAGGAAGGCCCGTGGTGTATCTGGATTTTGCAAAAGCATTTGACACAGTTCCCCATGAACGTCTATGCCACGTACACACGATCGCACATTCCGACAACAAAATCCATGTTTTTTTCCGACAGATGTTGGCTCAAACTTTTCTTGCATACACACGGTCACACAAATATTGTCAGAAATTCTGAACATCAAGAACGCGGTGACGTACAACATGTACGAAGGGCCGAGAAAAATCAAGTTCAATAGCCAGTGTGGCTCTTCTGCTTGATTCCGAGCATGCGTGGAATTTTGTGCATCAGAATTGTCTACACACGCTCGGAATTTACGAGAACGGATTTTAATTTTAATGTCGGAAAATTTGAGATCTAGTTCTCAAATTTTGTGTTTCGGAAATTACGACAAAAAATGTCCGATGGAGCCTACACACGGTTGGAATTTATGACAACAAGCTCCCATCACACATTTGTTGTCAGAAATTCAGACCACGTGTATGCGGCATTACTATACAAAATAAGGTCCGTTGGCACGGACCATAGGGTGAGTACATGGATTGAAAACTGGCTACAAGGGCAAGTTCAGAGGGTGGTGATAAATGGGGAGTACTCGGAATGGTCAGGGGTGGGTAGTGGGGTTCCCCAGGGTTCTGTGCTGGGACCAATCCTATTTAATTTGTTCATAAACGACCTGGAGGATGGGGTAAACAGATCAATCTCTGTATTTGCAGACGATACTAAGCTAAGCAGAGCAATAACTTCTCCGCAGGATGTAGAAACCTTGCAAGAAGATCTGAACAAATGAATGGGGTGGGCAACTACATGGCAAATGAGGTTCAATGTAGAAAAATGTAAAATAATGCATTTGGGTGGAAAAGATCTAAATGCAATCTATAGACTGGGGGGAGAACCTCTGGGGGAATCTAGGATGGAAAAGGACCTGGGGGTCCTAGTAGATGATAGGCTCAGCAATGACATGCAATGCCAAGCTGCTGCTAACAAAGCAAACAGAATATTGTTAAAAAGGAGATCAACTCCAGAGATGAAACGATAATTCTCCGGCTCTACAAGACTCTGGTCCGGCCGCACCTGGAGTATGCCATCCAGTTCTGGGCACCAGTTTTCAGGAAGGATGTACTGAAAATGGAGCGAGTACAAAGAAGGGCAACAAAGCTAATAAAGGGTCTGGAGGATATTAGTTATGAGGAAAGGTTGTGAGCACTGAACTTATTCTCCCTGGAGAAGAGACGCTTGAGAGGCGATATGATTTCAATATACAAATACCGTACTGGTGACCCCACAATATATAAATACCGGACTGGTGACCCCACAATAGTGAGAAAACTTTTTCGCAGAAGAGAGTTTAACAAGACTCGTGGCCACTCATTAAAATTAGAAGAAAAGAGGTTTAACCTTAAACTACATAGAGGGTTCTTTACTCTAAGAGCAGCAAGGATGTGGAATTCCCTTCCATAGGCGGTGGTCTCAGCGGGGGGGAAACTATTAGATAATCACCTTAATGACCGCAACATACAGGGATATACAATGTAATACTGGCACATAATCACACACATAGGTTGGACTTAATGGACTTGTGTCTTTTTTCAACCTCAACTACTATGTAACTTAGAATAAAAGTGATCAAAAACATTTTTATAAGGGGAAAGTATAAAAATATAAAAAATTCAAATGAAATAAATTTAAATACTGAAGTTTGGCACCATACCATGAGTTTGTGCAATTTTAAAGCGTGACACGTGAGGTATCAATTTACTCAGCGTAACATCATCTGTCACATTATATAAAAAACTGAGCTAACTTTACTGTTTTTTTTATTAATGAATTTTTTTTTTCCAAAAAAATCACATTTGAAACATTACTGTGCAAATACTGTGTGACAGAAAAAGTTGCAACAGCTGCCATTTTATTCCCCAGGGTGTCTGCTAAAAAATATATATAATGTTTGGGTCTTCTGAGTAATTTTCTAGTAAAAAAATGATAATAATTACATGTAGGAGAGGAGTGCTGGAATTTGCGTGGTATGGAAGTGATAAAGAGCCATAGCGGCACAGCGGCAGACCCAATGCTTGTGGCTGGTGGCCGGGATGTCCGCTGGCCACCTGCGATCACAGGAAAGAGTCAGAATGGGATCTGTCAATGTCAACACACAGGACCCCATTCTTTTAGGGGAGGAGAGAGAGATCTGTTGTTCCTAGTGATTAGAAACAGTGATCTCTCTGTACTCCCAGTCAGTCCCCTCCCCCCACAGTTAGAAACACCTCCCTAGGGAAAACATTTAACCCCTTGATCACCCCTAGTGTTAACCCCTTCCCTGCCAGTGTCATTTATACAGTAGTCCGTGCATTTTTATTGTACTGATCACTGTATAGATGTCAGTGGTCCAAAAATGTGTCAAAAGTGTCCGATCTGTCCGCGCAATGTCGCAGTCCCACTAAAAATCGCTGATCACTGCCATAATAAAAATGCCATAAATCTATTCCCTATTTTGTAGAAACTATAACTTTTGTGCAAAACAATCAAGTGACGCTTATTGTGGTTTTTTTTTACCAATAATATGTAGAATAATACACATTGGCCTAAACTGATGAAACTTTTTTTATTTTTTTGGGATTTATTATAACAAAAATTATGGGGTTTTTTTTCAAAATTGTCGGCTTTTTTTGTTTATAGCGCAAAAAATAAAAACCGCAGATGTGATCAAATACCACCAAAATAAAGCTCTGTTTGTGGGAAAAAAGGATGTCAATTTTGTTTGGGTAAAACATCACATGACCGCGCAATTGTCAGTTAAAGCGACGCAGTGCCGTATTGCAAAAAAAGGCCTGGTCATGAAGGGGGCAAATCTTCAGGGGCTGAAGTGGTTAAGTTGAAGTGCTAGGGCACACCCCCGGGTGGATGCCTGGATGGTGGGAGCAACTTTCAAGAACTGCTTTTTGAGAACTTCATCTTCACATCTCATCATTTTTTGATGCACATGCCCTTTATTATTTAGACTTATTTTATTATTATTTTTATGTAAAATCAGATGAATATCTGCCTTTGATCCAAGCACTTTATCACTGTTTCACACATTATCTCATATTATCACTTAATACTGTCTTTTTAGTTTTTTTAAATTAGGGATAGTCATCCATGCATATTTGTTTATTTTTGCTGTTTAGCTTCTTGAATTAGTGCACTTTATCACTGTTTCACATATTATCATATATTATCGCATATTATTATTTTTTTTATTCGTGTTTGTCTATTTTTGCTGCATAGTTTCTTGAATTAGCGCACCATTTTTTTATTATCATTAACTTGTTAGTGACTGAGGGTAAAAAAATTGTAATGCCTGAACACAATTTTGCAACTTTGACCCGTGTTAGTAAATCTGTACATATCATCACAACTAATTTCTGTATCCAGATGGATTATTATTATTATTATTTCAGAAAAAAATGGGCTACATTTGGTAACACTGGCACAAAATAGTAAGAAAAGTTACATAAAAAAAATTTTGCTTTTTTTTATCCTACTGACAATGATACTTATTTATTATTATTATTTCAGGTACTTATATAGCACCATCAATTTATGCAGCACTTTACATATACATTGTACATTCACATCAGCTCTGCCCTCAAGGAGCTTCCAATCTAAGGTCCCAAACTCACATTAATACACATATTGGGGACAATTTAGACAGGAGACAATTAGCCTCCCAGCATGTCTTTGTAGTGTGTGAAGAAACCAGGAACCAGCAACCCTTTTGCTGTCAAACAAATATGCTAACCACTACACCACATTTAGAAATATTTTTTTTTAAAAAACCTACCCAAAATACATGACCCCTGACCTCTAACATGACCTCTGACTTTTGACCATAAAACGAAACCTGGTACTGAACTAGATCAAATCTTCATATAAATATTTTATTCTTTATTAGAAAGAACACAATGTATTATATCATGTATCCTGTATGTATACAATGTATTATATAATAGATCCTGTATGTATACAATGTATTATATAATATACCCTGTATGTATACAATGTATTATATAATGGATCCTGCATGTATACAATGCATTATATAATAGATCCTGTATGTATACAATGTATTATATAATAGATCCTGTATGTATACAATGTATTATATAATATATCCTGTATGTATACAATGTATTATATAATTTATCCTGTATGTATACAATGTATTATATAATGGATCATGTATGTATACAATGTATTATATAATATATCCTGCATGTATACAATGTATTATATAATGGATCATGTATGTATAAAATGTATTATATAATATATCCTGTATAAATACAATGTATTATATAATGGATCCTGTATTTATACAATGTATTATATATTGTATTGTGTATGTATACAATGCATTATATAATGGATCCTGTCAGTGTTGCCAACCGCCCGTAAATTTACATGCAGCACTTAAATTGAACTCCTTTTTTGGGCTGCCCATTAAATTCTGTTATGGGCACCGGTGCCCTTAAAAAAGATGGCTGCGAGCCAACCATGCAACTGCGCATGCGCCACTCTGAAGCCGTCCGAGCTCGAGAAAGCTTGTATGCGCTGGGCCGGGCGGCGCATGCGCAGTAACATAATCATTACACTTGTCATAGGCGGAGGAGCCGAGCAGGGGTGAGGAGGAGGTGAGTGAAACTGTGGGGGGATATCAAAGCAAAAAGGGGACAGAGTGAGAGGAGATTATTACTGGGAGACGGGAGGCTGAAGTGCCATGCAGGGGACAGAGATTGATGTGCTCTGTCCACCATCATATTACTTCTCCACATCATCAGTGTACTGTGTCCTCCTCCTGTGCCCCTTTCACCTCTCCACAGGTCAGGGCAGCACTGTGCTGCCCTGACCTGTGGAGAGGTGAAAGGGGTACAGGAGACACACTGATGATATGGAGAAGTATGATGGTGGACAGAGAAGGAGGCTACTGTGAGGGGGTAAGAAGGACACTATCATGTTCGTAGCCTCTGTCCACATCCAGTAGCGTGTCTGCAGCATCTGTCTACCTCCTGTAGTATGTCTGCAGCCTCTGTCCACCTCCTGTAGTATGTCTGCAGCCTCTGTCCACCTCCTCCAGTATGTCCGCAGCCTCTGTCCACCTCCTCTAGTATTTCCGCAGCCTCTGTCCACCTCCTGTAATATGTCTGCAGCCTCTGTCCACCTCCTGTATCATGTACCCAGCCTTCTGTCCACCTCCTGTAGTGTGTCCGCAGCCTCTGTCCACCTCCTCTAGTATGTCCGCAGCCTCTGTCCACCTCCTGTAGTATTTCTGCAGCCTCTGTCCACCTCCTGTAATATGTCTGCAGCCTCTGTCCACCTCTTGTATCATGTACCCAGCCTTTGTCCACCTCCTGTAGTGTGTCCACAGCCTCTGTCCACCTCCTGTAGTGGGCCTGCAGCCTCTGTCCACCTCCTGTAGTGTCCGCAGCCTCTGTCCACCTCCTGTAGTGTGTCTGCAGCCTCTGTCCACCTCCTGTAGTGTGTCCGCAGCCTCTGTCCACCTCCTCTAGTATGTCCGCAGCCTCTGTCCACCTCCTGTAGTATTTCTGCAGCCTCTGTCCACCTCCTGTAATATGTCTGCAGCCTATGTCCACCTCTTGTATCATGTACCCAGCCTTTGTCCACCTCCTGTAGTGTGTCCACAGCCTCTGTCCACCTCCTGTAGTGTGTCCACAGCCTCTGTCCATCTCCTGTAGTATGTCTGCAGCCTCTGTCCACCTTCTGTAGTATGTCCGCAGCCTCTGTCCACCTCCTGTAGTGGGCCTGCAGCCTCTGTCCACCTCCAGTAGTGTCCGCAGCCTCTGTCCACCTCCTGTAGTGTGTCTGCAGCCTCTGTCCACCTTCTGTATCATATCTGCAGCCTGTGTCCACCTCCGGTATCATGTCCGCAGCCTCTGACCATCTCTTGTCTTTTATCATGTCTGCAGTATCTGAGGGGGATCCTAAAAAGGATTCAAGAGTGGGAGTGCTGCCGGGATGGGGGTTACGGGAAGAGACAGACATGTGTGGACTGTGGAGAGGAGACTATAGAATAAAACCAAAGCCACCAAGCTGGAGCCGTCTGACTGAGCCCTGCATGGTGCACCTGAGAGCAGGTCAGTGACAGCGCCGCCAGGCCAGTCTGAGGGGGGTCACTGATGTAAGGAGGGATGTGAATACAATAATGTAAGGGGGCACTGATATAAAGGTTCCCCCCTATATTAGTAATCCCCCCTTACCTTAGTGTATTCACTCTGCGGATAATGGTCTCTGGTAAGGTGGTCTCTGGTCACCATCCTGCAGACTCTGATGTAAGGGAAAACTCTGTGCTGGCTGGGTAATAGTATCCTGACCTTCATGTAAATTGAGCAATGTGTTTTTTGACTTTTGTTTAACTTAAACACATTGCTAATAGCACTAGCTATGTATTTATAGTTCAAATATTGATATTTGCACTGTTTAGCACTAAAAACTGTAATTTTAGGTACTTTTTTGAAGTGCCAGTAAAGAATGTGGATCTGTCAGCATATTTCATGTTTTTTTGTCAGTAAAAAAAAAATGGTGCTGTTTGTAGCCTTGGCATTCTGCCAGTAAATTTCACTTTGGGGGGTTGGGAACACTGGATTCTGTATGTATACAATGAATTATATAATATATCCTGTATGTATATGTAGCAATAACTCACAGTGGAGCTGCTGGTTTAAGCGGGTCTGTTACCTTCACTCTGCTTCCCTCTGTTTCACCGGCACCGGGTCTAGGGTTCCGTTGAGTTTACCTCTGGACGACACACGCACCCACACTGGAGTACGTTTTCAATGCTTTATTAACACAAACTACTTTAGGAAATAGCAGGAAAGAGGCGCAAAGGAAACTTGCAGAAGAAACTCAAATATCCTCTTGTAGGGTTTTCGTGACAAATGTCCTAGTAGAATTCAGATACTATATGGAATGCGCTCCCCTTATGGGACACACTCCCTGCTCGTCTGGATAGGCCTCTCTCACTGGTCTAGCAGTCAGTACGCAGAACAAATCAAAGTCTCTGCTACAAACCTTTTTAGGGTCAAACCCGCACGATCCTCTGCCACAGGATGTATCAGATTTTCTGTAGTGAATGTCAGTCACAATGCTTAAACCTTTAAGCCAACCCGGCAACATTATGCTGTATAGTTACTTTTGGATATGTCCTCCAACCGAGTCACCAGGCCCCTCTATAGACCAGCACGCTGCGTGATCTCTCCAAGACGGGTCCTCCCCTGGGATCTCCTCAGTTGTCCAGCTTCGTCACACAGGACCAACAGCTCAGGATCATTCCTCGGCCGCGGTGGTAGGCCCCAGACAAGCCTCTGGACCCACCCCTGCGCCGCTGTATCGTGGGCCTCCCGATCGGAGGACCACAAGGTAGCTCCTTAACGCATACCTGTCGGCCAGGAGGGCCAGCAGGTGGCTGTAAAACGAACCCCAAACTATGGCGTCTATCCCATAAATCCCCCCGCCCAGAATGCAACTCGGAGGACCACCTCCACCGAGCTTGTCTCCGGGACAGAGGAGCATCCATACGCTTCAACACGTTGCCTTTCCAACCCTGACCAGTGGCAACAGCGACACCCACTGGTCAGCACGGAAACATACACAATGTCAGCCAAGCTGGAACAGAGGCAAACTTTAAAGCGGTTGTATAGTCTTTATTTTGACTTTTACCTACAGGTAAGCCTATAATAAGGCTTACCTGTAGGTAAAAAAAATATCTCCTAAACCTTTACGGTTTAGGAGATATTCCCCTTGCTATGCGCCGCTGACTGCAGCGGCGCATGCGCACAGGGGATTCTCGGCTGAAGCCCGGCAGCTGCCGGACCTTGCCGAGTAAGAAATCTCCCGCGCGCATGCGCGGGAGTGATGACATCGCGGCTCCAGCCACTCACAGCTCTGGAACCGCGATACCCGGAAAACAGGCCGAGGCAACATGACAGCTCCCTCGGCGTGGACCAGGTAAGATACCGACGCCTCGTTCTAAGGTAAGTATTTCATAATGAGCTAGTATGCGGTGCATACTAGCTCATTATGCCTTTTGCTTTACAGGGTTAAAAAAAATAAATTGCGGGTATACAACCGCTTTAACCTTCCTAACGCATAGATTACTAAATTTACCTAACATGCAGTAGATTGCAATTCTACCAGCGCTACATATACAATGTGTTATATAATATATCCTGTATGTATACAATGTATTATATAATAGATCCTGTATGTATACAATGTATTATATAATATATCCTGTATGTATACAATGTATTATATAATGGATTCTGTATGTATACAATGTATTATATAATATATCCTGTATGTATACAATGTATTATATAATGGATTCTGTATGTATACAATGTATTATATAATATATCCTGTATGTATACAATGTATTATATAATGGATTCTGTATGTATACAATGTATTATATAATATATCCTGTATGTATACAATGTATTATATAATGTATCCTGTATGTATACAATGTATTATATAATGGATCTTGTATGTATACAATGTATTATATAATGGATCTTGTATGTATACAATGTATTATATAATATATCCTGTATGTATACAATGTATTATATAATATATCATGTATGTATACAATGTATTATATAATAGATACTGTATGTATACAATGTATTATATAATGGATCTTGTATGTATACAATGTATTATATAATATATCCTGTATGTATACAATGTGTTATATAATGTATCCTGTATGTATACAATGTATTATAAAATGTATCCTGTATGTATACAATGTATTATATAATAGATCCTCTATGTATACAATGTATTATATAATGGATCCTGTATGTATACAATGTATTATATAATGTATCCTGTATGTATACAATGTATTATATAATATATCCTGTATGTATACTATGTATTATATAATGGATTCTGTATGTATACAAATGTATTATATAATATATTCTGTATGTATACAATGTATTATACAATGTATCCTGTATGTATACAGTGTATTATATAATGAGTCCCAGATAGTACGATACCCGGGGCTCTAGGTGGAATCCTAGTCTCTGCACAGCGCGCTCTCAGCACAAAGAGAGGTACCCAGATATGTGGCCCCCAGGATAAAGACCACCTTCTTTGAGGCCCCATAAATGCGTACTGTCAGTGGAAAGGGGTTAATCCAGTTGGAAGCTCCTTATTGGTCACTGGCTTATCCTGCATGACATTCCTAGTTCTTCCTCACACAGATATTGATCAGGAATTGGTATGAAATGGTCATTATAGATGGCAACTCACCAGTTTGTGCTCTCCTCTCCTGGAGGTCATTTGTGGGTCCCACCAGATCGATCAGTGTAAAGACATGAATGGTGACATCCAGAGCCCCTTCTTCTCCATATGCGTCTATCAGGATGTCCTTGGTGGTGATCCAGTCTGCATTTTCTAGTCTTCCTCGGGGGATGGGACGTTTATCTCCACAGGAGAAATCAGACAATTTGTTCCTAAATCTCTTGAAGTCACTTCCTTTCAGATCCTCCAGAGAATATATGATAAGATCCCCGGGGGTTTGTTTTCTCTTTTCCAGGACACCAGGAGCCAACTCTGCAGAGAGGACATTCAGCAACCATAAACATTCATCCTGATTGGAGGATTTCTGAAACATGACATCTAGGGATGGGCCAAACACGCCCCAATTCGGTTCGCATCCAGAACATGCGAACAGGCAAAAAATTTGTTCGAACACGCAAACACTGTTAAAGTCTATGGGACTCGAACGTTAAAAATCAAAAGTGCTCATTTTAAAGGCTAATATGCAAGTTATTGTCTTAAAAAGTGTTTGGGGACCCGGGTCCTGCCCCAGGGGACATGAATCAATGCAAAAAAAATGTTTTAAAAATGGCAGGTTTTTCGGGAGCAGTGATTTTAATAATGCTTAAAGTGAAACAATAAAAGTGAAATATACCTGGGGGGTGTCTATAGTATGCCTGTAAAGTGGCGCATCTTTCCCGTGTTTACAACAGTCCGAGAGCGAAATTACATTTCTAAAGGAAAAAAGTCATTTAAAACTAGTACTAGCACTAGTGCCGGCTATAATGAATTGTCAGGTCTCTGCAATACACATAAAGGTCATTGAAAAAAATGGCCTGGGATTCCCCCACAGTGCATTACCAGGCCCTCTGGTATGAATATTATGGGGAACCCTGAACCAAATTTTTTTTTTTCTAAATGCGTGGGGTTCCCCCAAATTCCATACCAGGCCCTTCAGGTCTGGTATGAATATTAAGGGGAACCCTGAACCAAAATTTAAAAAAAAATGCGTGGGGTTCCCCCAAATTCAATACCAGGCCCTTCAGGTCTGGTATGGATATTAAGGAGAACCCCGTGCCAAAATTAAAAAGAAAATGGCGTGGGGGTCCCTCTCAAAATCCATACCAGACCCTTATCTGAGCACGCAACATGGCAGGCCGCAGGAAAAGAGGGGGGATGAGAGAGCACCCCCCTCCTGAACCGTACCAGGCCACATGCCCTCAACATGGGGAGGATGTCCCCCTTGTTAATGGGGACAAGGGCCTCATTCCCACAAACCTTGCCGGAGGTTGTGGGGGTCTGCGGGCAGGGGGCTTATCAAAATCTGGAAGCCCCCTTTAACAAGGGGAACCCCAGATCCCCCGCGTGTGAAATGGTAATGGGGTACAAATGTACCCCTACCATTTCACAAAAAAAGTGTCAAAAATGTCAAAAATGACAAGAGACAGCTTTTGACAATTCCTTTATTAATGTCTTCTTCTTTCCCAGCTTCTTCTTCCATCTTCTTCGGGTCTTCATTTGATTTTCTTCCTCCATCTTGTTCTTCCCCCGCTTTTTCCTCTGCTTCTTCCTCTCCTTGTTCTTCGGACGATCCGCATGCATGGTTGGTCCCCGCTGTGTGACGCTTCTGTACTTCTGACAGTTCTTATATAACTGAGGGCGGGGCCACCCGGTAACCCCGCCCCCCTTTGATGCCACAGGGAAACCCATAAGGAAGTCCCCGTGAAGTCCCCATGCATCAAAGGGAGGCGGGGTCACCGGGTGCCCCCCCAGTTATATAAGTGTCAGAAGAACAGAAGCGTCACACAGCGGGAACCTCCCATGGATGTCGATTGTCCGGAGAACGGAGCGGGGAAGAAGAAGCCGGAGGAAGATGTGGACGAGAAGGCCAAAGGAAGAAGCAGAGGATGCGGAGGAAGAAGCAGAGGAAGAAGCGGGGGAAGAACAAGATGGAGGAAGAAAACTGAATAAAGAACAGAAGAAGCGGGGAAAGAAGAAGAGATTAATAAAGGAATTGTCAAAAACAGTCTCTTGTCATTTTTAACATTTTTGACACTTTTTTTGTGAAATGGTAGTGGTACATTTGTACCCCATTACTCTCTCGCCCCCCCTCTTTTCCTGTGGCCTGCCAGGTTGCATGCTCGGATAAGGGTCTGGTGTGGATTTTTTGGTTAACCCCACGCCATTTTTTTTTAAATTTTGGCGCGGAGTTCCCCTTAAAATCTATACCAAACCCTTTGGGTCTGGTATTGATTTTTGGGGGGAACCCATGCCATTTTTTTTAAATTTTGGGGCAGAGTTCCCCTTAATATCCATACCAGACCTCAAGGGCCTGGCAAAGTAATTTTGGGGGACCCCACGCATTTTTAAAAAAATGTTTTTTAATGACTTTCAATGACTTTTATGTGTATTGTTGGGGCCGACAATTCATTAATAGCCGACACTAGCGCTAGCACTTTTAAATTTTTTTTTTTTTCCTTTAGAAATGTCATTTTGCTCTCAGACTGATATAAACACAGGAAAGATGTGCCACTTTACAGGCATACTATAGACACCCCCCCAGGTACGATATTTAAAGGAATATTTCACTTTTATTGTTTTACTTTAAACATTATTAAAATCACTGCTCCCGAAAAAACGTCCGTTTTTAAAACTTTTTTTTGCATTGATACATGTCCCCTGGGGCAGGACCCGGGTCCCCAAACACTTTTTATGACAATAACTTGGATTTCTCGCATAGACTTTTAAAGGGTGTTCGGCGGATTTTCGAATTTGCCGCAAACACCCCAAATTGTTCTCTGTTCGGCGAACGGGCGAACAGCCAATTTTCAAGTCATGTTTGACTCGAACAGATAACCCATCCCTAATGACAGCAGATAAGTCTGTACTGGAAGCCAGCAATGCTATAAAGAGCATATAGAAGGGAAAGGAAATGATCCCCCAATATGTCTATATGTACATTATCCTATGGAGGGATTGGGTTCCCTGTGATAATCTCATATGATTGCCTCCATAGTGGTAAGTTACCTCTCAGATGGATGAATATTGGGTGCAAACACCTAGGGAGTCTATTTATATATAAAAAACATCACCTTTGTGAATCATCCCTATAATGTGTATAATATGTTTATTTCCTATGATCATCAGCTCCATCTAGTGGTCATAATGCCATATCTTACTGGTTGAGGTATTTCGAGAAATTAACGTATTATGAGCTGATGATCATAGGAAGTAAACCTATTAGACAAATTACGGGGATTATTAGTGATGACTGTACAAATGACACAAACTCAGTAATTATTTTATATACAGACCTCCTAATGTATATGTATGGATGATCATTTTAAACATGTTTATTGATTGTTTCATAGTAAACCAAAAGAAAAATATAAAACCTTTAAAAAATCTCCCCCCCCCCCGAATAATGATGAGTTTGATCAGGTTGAACTAAGAACTCAGATTACCCCCAAATCTCCCAGCAGTATGTGTCATGTGACACTGGGCTGGCTTTGCCTTAGGATTATAGACAAAGAATTCCACCGACCATTACACAAATAGCTATAAAATTTGGGGTCCTCCAGTCATTATAGATCACTGGACCATCTCAGAAGATCATTTCCATCAATGATAAATAAAATCTGAAGACACAGGAATGTGATGGTGGAATTGATGAAAGCTCCTGAACTCTTCTAATGGGTGGACTGACCAGATGTCTACAGGAAATGTCCAGACTACAGAGACTTAAGACTTTCTATCATCTAATTCTAATCTCTGGAGATGTGAGATGGAGGAAAACATTGGAAAGGATTGTCAGGATCAGCAGTCATACCTTGTGCGGAGGAGGATGAGGAGGAAGAGGCCGCCATGACATCAGGGGATGACCCGAGATTACATCACCTGGAAGGAGTACAAACAATAATAAACTCATTTGTAGTGCAATGAATGGAACCAATAAGGAGATTTTTTTCCCTTCTGTGGATAACAATTGGTTGACTGGTTGTCCAATCAGAAAATATTAGAATTGGATGGATTTCTGTCATTTACAACCCATAACTATGAGGATCAATCAGAACTTTCATCCCAGCATTCATCTGAGTGGTATATTGGGGGTCACAAAGGAATATTACCCTGTTTATGGCCATAATTTATACAGACTTGGACATAGCCAAGACTGGTACTAATCAGCACCAAAGTATCAGCCAGTAAGATGTCTACAGAGGGATCAGGTGATAAATAGGAGAAGGCCCCAAAAACGGAAGCCATGTTTGGTCAGCAGAGACCTCCATTCACTAATAAGATGCTTCCAAGAGGATTCTTTAGAAAGGTCGGTATTTATTCATCATAAAAACAGGTTAAAACACAAACAGCACATTGCGTGGCTCTTTAGTGGCCACTTTGTCAGGGAAAGGTGTACAGTACACTTTAATGGGTGGGATCTGTGTGTGTCCTTCAGACCAGACTATACTGTACAGTATACTGATATGTCAGGTTTTCTGATATTAAATTATATTTATTCATATGACTTCTGAAGGAGATATGAAGAATAACCTTCTAATGAACCACAGGTTACAAATGTTATAAAACTAAAGATCCTGAGAGTTGGCTGTGAAAGGAAAGTTTGCATACAGAGCAATTAGTTACAAGGACACATTTAATCCAGCAGACAATGTGTTATAATGGTCCTCACACAACACCAGTATAAAGAGGATTTTTTTTTAAATTATATATTTATTAGACATTTTTACAAGTCCAGCAACAGAAATAGAAAAGAGTCTGGTAACAAAGTGTGACATAAGAAAAAAGTCATGTAGGAGAAGGAAGAAGGAAAGCATTCAGTACACGTCTATTGTGTATCACTTCCATATTCACAAACCTCAATGAGAAGAATATTATAGATGAAGGAATTACAGACAAACATGTTGTGATGTATACTTAGCAGATTATCAATAAGGGAAGTAATCAGGGTAACAAAGGAAAGAACATATCAAAGATTAACAGAGTAAGTACTGAAATAAAAGAAAGTATAGAACAATAGAAGATTACACGGTGTCCAATATGGACATGTAAAGGTGTAGCATGTCATAACAAATACATAAACACATAAAAAACAAAAAACAAAAAGAAAGCTCCCCGGTGTAGATCCAGCGTCAATCACGCCATACGAAAAAAAGAAGAGGCTCCGCGGTCTGACAATACCTTAATACCTAAGGGGCGGGACCACCAAATTACATCACAAGGTGGACCCATCCCCTTGTGATGTCATTAACCAACATGACCGATTCAATGGGGCCCCAAACTTTTTACTAATATTCACAATCTGGAAGTCAAAAACAAAATCTACCCAGACATTACTGTGGTCGCTTTCATGACTAAACTCCGTACTAAACTCAAAGGGTTGATTGTCCAGCAACATGATAAATACCTTCCATCCCTAAAGATCTGCTATCGTGCCCAAAACAACAAATCGGGGAAACTTCTGGCTACTAGGCACAAGACACAGAGCACAATCCATTAAGCGATATGTTACCACATCCGAGTATGCTGCAATATATCTTACAACCTTAAAAAAAGTGCAATTCATGAAAAAAATCTCATTATAAACTTGCATGCCATCATGCGGTAAGTTAACGTAAGCATCTCGCAAGTGTTGGGTGAATGTCTGGGAAGCCGGCCGCGGCGTCCTTAACAACCATACCCGGCCCTTATCCAGACATGCAGCCTGGCAGGTCAGGAAAGGGGGGAAGAGCAAGCAGCCCGGCCTCCTGAATCATACCAGGCCTCATGCCCTCAACATGGGGGTGGGGGATTTGGGACAGAGAGCGCTCTGCCACCTCAACCCAAAGCACCATGTCCCCATGTCAAGGGTCTCTTCCCAACAACTGTGGGCTGTGGTTGTGGGGGTCTGTGGGTTGTGGGGGTCCCTTGACATAAATCCATCGTCAATCATGCCGCCCGCCGGACCCGACAGATTTTTTTTAAAAACGATCCGCCTTCTGGGGCGGTCGCCTGCTGAATGCCTCTGCTGCGTTTTGACAGTTCTAAATAAGGGCAGGGCCATCTGGCAATATCAACTGGTGGCCCCGCCCTCTTGTGACATTACCAGCCCAGCATGCACAGTCAATGACATTAGAAGCGGCGGTTCCACCGGGTGATGTAGCCTGGTGGCCCCACACCTTACCTATAAAAGAAATGTCAAAGTGCAGAGGAGGCATTCTGCAGGTGACCATCCCAGAAGGTGGAGCTTTTTAAAAGAAAAAATCTTTCAGGTCCGACGGGCGGCATGATTGATGATGGATTTACATCAAGCAACAATGTTTTTATTTTATTTTTTAATAAAGGAATTGTCAAAAACTTGTCTCTTGTGTTTATTACTGTGACACATTTTGGTGAATGGCTAGGGGTATGATGTACCGGATACTCATTCATATAGGGGACCTGGTATCTGGGGGAGCCCTTGTTAAAGGGGGCTTCCAGATTCCGATAAGCACCCCATCCACAGCCCACAGTTGTGGGGAAGAGACCCTTGTCCATATCAGGGAAGCCATGTGTGGGGTATCTAGGGAACCATGTGGGTTGTGGGGTATCTAGGGAAGCCATGTGGGTTGTGGGATATCTAGGGAACCCATGTGGGTTGTGGGATATCTAGGGAACCCATGTGGAATGTGAGGTGTCTAGGGAACCCATGTAGAATGTGGGGTATCTAGGGAACCCACATGGGTTGTGGGGGTATCTAGGGAACCTGTGTGGGTATCTAGGGAACCCATGTGGGTTGTGGGGGTATCTAGGGAACCCGTGTGGGTATCTATGACAGCCATGTGGGTTGTGGGGTATTTAGGAAAGCCATGTGGGTTGTGGGGTATTTAGGAAAGCCATGTGGGTTGTGGGGTATCTAGGGAACCCATGTGGGATGTGGGGTGTCTAGGGAACCCACATGGGTTGTGGGGGTATCTAGGGAACCCATGTGGGTATCTAGGGAAGCCATGTGGGTTGTGGGTTATCTAGGGAAGCCATGTGGGTTGTGGGGGTATTTAGGGAATACCATGACATTATTGACAGAGCAGGCGTCGGTTTGTGACATCACAAGAGGGCGGTGCAAGCCAGGCATTCGCCAGGCATTCGATGGTTTGCCTTATCTGACAGCGGAGTGTTTTTTTTCTTTTTTTGGGGGGTCCGGCAGTGGTAGCGGCCTCATGATTGAAGATGGATCTACATTCAGTTTGTAATAAAGAAGTTGTAAAAACTGTCTCAGTTTTTATTACTTTTTGTCACTTTTTGGTGAATGGGTAGGGGTACTGTGTACAGTTCAAGAGGACTTCCAGATTCTGATAATCCTACCTGCCGACCCCCACGACCATAGCCCAGGGGTGTGGGGATGAGACCTTTGTCCCCATCAACATGGGATGGACAAGGTGCTTTGGGATGAGAGGGGCAGAGCCCCCCTGCCCCAAAGCACTCACCCCCCAATGTTGAGGGCATGTGGCCTGGTATGGTTTAGGATGGGGGGCGCTCACTCATCCCTCCCCCTTTCCTGGGCTGCATACTCAGATAAGGGTATGGTATTGGTTTTGGGGGGACCCGTGCCATTTTTTCTTTTTCATTTTGGCGTGGGGTTAAAGTCCATAACAAACCTGAAGGGCCTGGTATGGATTGGGGGGCCCACACTGTTTTTTCACTTTTTTATTGCCAGCAATGTTTTTTTTTAATTCAACTGTCACTGGGGAAGCCCATTGACAGCTGATGACTCATCATCAGCTGATAACTTCCCAGCCCACTCTTTAACAACCAACCAGAAAGTATTATTTTACCAAAAGGGTAGTTGATGCTTGGAATAAACTTCCACCAGAGGTAGTGCGACAGTCAACAGTAAATGGCTTCAAACATGTTTGGGACAAACATAGATCTATAGTCAGACAATAAAGTTAACAAAACATAAGCAAAAAAACTAAGAAAAAACAAAAAAATATAGGCAGACTCGATGGACTACTCTGTCTTTTTCTGATGTCACTTTTCTGTGTTTCTAACTCACTAGATACCATACGGAAAGAGAGTCCCGGAGTAGAAGAAAAAGAGAGGATGAGCGCAGGGATGGCATGACTAATGGGGACATCACAGTCATGCTGTTAGAAAAGAAAAATGTGTCCCCTTTAAGAAAAGGGGAGGGGCCGGGAGCAGGGAGGCGCTATGGTTTAGTAAGGAAAAGAGGAAGGGGAGTGACGTCACTCGTGAGCGGCGGAGGAAAAGATTGCACACACTCACCGCTTACCACTCTCTACCCAAACTGACACTCTGCAATGGCGGTGAGGGACGGGGGGACCTGTGACTCCACGTGCTTGGCAGTCACAGCCACCAGAGAGCTTCAGCCCTGAAACCTCCCCTGGTGGTCAGGGGCAACTGCAGATGCAAAGGAACATGATAGAACCTCCACCCCCAGTGTCCAGCAGACCCAGGGACCTGGGAATGGTGACCTGAAAAGGACCCAGCGCAGAGGAAGGAGCGCAGCGGTGGGGGAGCACAACACATCACATGGCTCTGCTCCCCCTGCTCATCGCAGATGTCAAGAGCATGCGGCCAGGGCTGCAGGAGAAGGTAAGAGCAGCCAGTCAGCCCAGCGAGGGAGAGCCGTGCACTGGGATGCTGGCCAGGTTGCTGGGGCAGCCAGCAGTCCCACGTTGACCAGAGGTTGGACCGTGAAGACTGCCGTGTCGGTGGTGAACGAAGGCAGAGGGCAAGCAATGGATGCCCAGACTAGGAGCAGGAACAGGAGTCCATTAAGGTGGGCAGCGAGCGGGTCTGGTGTGACGGGACAGAAAGAAGTACAGGAACAGCAATGCAGACCAACAGCAACCAGAGCAGGACCCTCTGGGGTGCAGCAGTGGTCATTCAGCCAGAGGAGAACAGCGACAGTTTGGAGGGAGAACTGTCCGTGTCAGAAGGGGAGGAGGACCAGGGACATCTGGCAGCGGTGGATTCCAGAGTGGCGGCTGGTGGGCCCAATCCTGGACAGCCCGGTGAGTGTATTTCTTCCTTTTCTATCTCTTCTTTACTGAAAAATCTGTTGGATCAGGGTAGAAAGCGGGGGTCCCCGGGGGAGGGCAGTTCATCAGGGACAGGTGGTGACAGGCCCTATACAGAACAGCCTATGGATGCAGGACTTATTGCAGGTAGGACAGGCCTGCAGGACTTATTGTCGGGTTTGAGGGATTTTTTACAGCGCTTTGAGCCGAGCACACGGGACAGTCCGTCGCCGGCGCAGGCGCCAACACAAGGTAAGGATCGTACTGCGGCGGCCCCACCACTGTCAGCGGTCGCTACCAGGGTTGCAGGCAATCCGCCTGTGATGGCAGTGGCAACAGTTACGGTGGTAGTCATTTCTCCTGACATACCAGCCAGCGTTTCGGCTCCGGACGACCAAGGAAAGACAGGGGAGAAAAAAGCGGATTCAGTAAGGTTGGCGGATTCCGCAAAAAGCAAGTTTATGTCTGTTTTGGGGGCCCTCTGGGTGCCCATCTTAAAATGGAGGTAAAAGAAAAATCTGGAAAGGGGAATATGTGGAGCTCTTCACATTTTTGCCACTAGAGAAATTCAATCTGGACAGATTGAAGCCAGAAGAGAGCAAGAAGGACAAGGAGAAACGCAGTTATCGCTTGATTCCTTGTACTTTTTCAAACTGGTTACAGTCGTTTGCCATCTTGGCAAGTGTGGTGGGGAAAAGACCCCCGAACACTGCTCGGCTCTGTTCATCTATCTAGATGCCATTAGCAAGGCACACCGGATGTATGGCGGTGTGGCATGGCTACGGTACGACGAACAGTTTTGACAATGGATGGCCATCCGACCATCTCTGCGCTGGGACCACAAGGACATTAGCCTGTGGATGAAGATTATGACAGCGGCGCGGGCTTCTAATCAGTTTTTTCAGGCAAGGGTCGGAGGTCTCGGGGGCTCAGGACAACCGACCGAAAAAAGATGGGGCTTCTGTTGGCAATTCAACGAGGGCACGTGTAAGTTTGGGGCAAGCTGTCACTTCAAACACACGTGTTCTGGCTTCGGGGGATCCCATGCACTGGCAAAATGCTTCAGGAGAGGAAAAGGGCGTGTCAGAGAGGGATGATGCCGGTGCGGGTGGAAAGGATGCTTCCTTTCCTCAGTAGGTACCCCAACCGGAAAGCTTCTCAACTGTTGGAATCGGGTTTCACTAGCGCTTTCAAAATACCATGCTCATTGGCAACCGCCCCAACCATAGCACAGAACTTACGTTTGACACTGCTGCATCTAGCAGTGGCTTCCGAAAAACTCGGGAAGGAAGTCAATCTGGGGCGAATGGCTGGCCCTTTTATTAAGGTTCCTCTTCCGGACCTGGTGGTCTCTCCACTGGGAGTAGTTCCCAAAAAAGAGCCAAACAAGTTCAGATTGATTCATCATCTTTGCTTTCCAAAGGGAGGGTCGGTCAATGATTCGATTGCTCCTGAGGAGTGTGCGGTAACATACACTTCTTTTGATGCAGCGGTAGCATGGGTTTGTCGCTATGGACCGGGATCACTGATGGCGAAAGCAGATATTGAATCGGCTTTCCGGCTCTTGCCGGTTCATCCAGACAGTTATCGGCTGCTGGGCTGTACATGGAATGGGGCATACTATGTGGATCATTGTTTCCTGATGGGATGCTCCATCTCATGTGCTTTCTTTGAAACTTTCAGCTATTTTTTGGAATGGGCAGTACGGGACGTCTCCGGTATCAACTCGGTCATTTACTATCTGGATGACTTCTTATGTCTTGGCCCGGTGGGTTCCAACATATGCGCCGTCCTGTTGGGGATGTTGCAACATATAGTGAAACGTTTTGGGGTCCCTTTAGCTCTGGTAAAAACAGAGGCCCCCACGTCAACCATTGTTTTCCTGGGAATTGAAGTGGATTAGATTGGGATGGAATGCCGATTGCTGACAGACAAGCCAGAAAATCTTAAGGCAGAGGTGCGTGGGACCATTGGAATACGCAAGTTACAGTTGTGTGGGTTACAATCGTTGTTGGGGAAGCTAAATTTTGCTTGCCGAATAATTCCTATGGGTAGGGTTTTTTGCCACCGGTTGGCGGCAGCAACTGCTGGAGTCGTGCCCACGCACTTCGTGAGTCTCAACAAGGAACACAGAGAGGATTTGCGGGTGTGGCAGGACTTCCTGGAGTCGTTTAATGGGCGTACTCTATGGATGTCAGGTCCCATCAGCAATTGCGATTTGGAAATATTCACGGATGCTGCGGGCTCCACAGGCTATGGTGCCTTTTTCAGGGGACAATGGCTTGTTGGCCCCCAGCATGGGGCGAGGCTGGTTACTTGAAGAACCTAGTCCTCCTGCAGGTTGTGGCGACATTTGGTACTGCGCTGTTTGCAATTGAATGCTTTCATTTACGCTGTACACTTACCAGGGGTTGAAAACACCTTAGCTGATGCTTTGTCTCATTTTCAGTGGGACAGGTTCTGGGAGTTGGCACCAGACGTGGAGCAATGTGTATCAATAATTCTGCACTACCCAAAGAAATAAAATCAGCAGGTAACATGACCAATAGGATATAGGCAAATACAATAAAACAAAAATATGTGTAGCGCTATGAGTTCAATATAGGGGCACTGAAGTCCAACCCAAAATTGAAAAACATCAAAGAAGGGAAGAAAAGTCCTCAATGTGTATATAAAACATAGTCCACATAGATGTCATGACTTTGTGAGAAAGACAATTCAAATACGTGACATCCAAGGTGAAGATAGAAGAAGCACACCACCACCGAAAATGGAGAGGCTTACCAGATCTCATGGACCCTAGAGGGCATGCGCCCAAAGGGGTCAAATCAGGCTTGGGTCGTGGGTGGTGATGGATATTCCACAGGTATGATGGAGATGGACATCCAGAAATAAACCATGGACTTGTATGTCCCTCAGGATAGGGTTGAGGAGTGGATGGTGGTAATGTAAAATAAGGAGGAAAAAGGCCACATAGCGTAATTCCGTAAAACAGATATCCAAATTTATTAAAATAAGAAATACACTCACATGTACGTCTTTGTAAAATCAGCGCTGTACAGAAAATGGCGGCAGTGGGGTCCTACCCGACGCGTTTCGTCCTCTTAGACATTGTCTGGCGGGTCCCCCCACTGCAGCCAGCAAAGTATATATAGAGACAGTAATCCTGTTAATGGGGGACCTATCCACACTGTGTAAACAGTGTCACTTCTGGTATCCGGGCAAAATGGCCGCCCGGCGTGCGTTCCACGCCTCTCTATGGAGCCAGATGCCTGCCGGAAGTGAAACCATTGGGGTCACTAGTGTGCTGAATGAAGTACCTGAGATTAACCCATGTAAGCTTGTATAAAATTGAATCGTGTATATAGCTCAAATTAAGTATGAAACTCCCAAGAATGTTTATTTAATCACATGTCACTGCGGCAAACAGTATGTAGGTCGCACCATCCGCTCCTTTGAGAGTAGCGGAGCATATTGCTCTTATCAAGAATGGTGATACCAAACATACTGTCCCAAGACATTACAAGCTAAATCACAATCGTGTAATTAAAGGAACACAATTTATGGTAATTGATAAATACATTCCTCCCTGGAGGGGTGGTGCCAAGTAGAGGGGTATCACAGTTGGAGACCTTTTGGATCCATGAGCTCCGTACGCTCTTCCCTCTGGGTATTAATGTGGAGCTGGACATCAATGCCTTTATTAATAGGGCCTGATGCCCAGCTGCACTACATATATTTTCATTTTTTTTATTTTTTCCTAGTTTTTCCCCATTTGCTCTCTTGTCTGATTTCGTATCTATGCATATTTGTTTTTCTGAATTTTTACACAGTTCACCCTGTTTTTGTTTTATTTACATGTATTTGCAGGGGCGTGTCCTTTTGGTTGTATACGCAATACATATATGCGTTTTAGAACATGTATATGGGAATTTTCTCCATACACTGTTGTGGGGGTCCACTCCACTATACATATTCACACTATTCTGTGGGTCATTTGTGGATATACCCCATTACTCAAAAGGTACACATGGATATATGTTCTATATGTGAAATTCACATTTTGTTTCTTATGTTCACTCTTGACACATTAGATGGGCCTTGGGACAGTAACACACTCAAGCACACTTCGGGTATTCATGCATGGTATGCCCTTTCAATTTGATATGGACATTATCTATTGATTATAGATTATTTGTGTTGTTCACTATATACATACACATAACTATTTGGCGTTACATGTACATTATTACACACCGGTGACCCTAACGTAATGTTTGTTTGGGATCACTGCGCATATGTCACGGTGTTTGTTTCTAAATGTGACGTGTCACCTTTCAGGCACGTAATGCCCAATTTCAGGCGGGGTCACCTCAATACATAGATGGGACCGCCTCTCATAGGAGTTGACATTCCCGGCCGCCTTTATCCAGCCAGTGCGCGTGCGCAGGGTGCGCGCGCACAGTAATGTTGATCCGAGCTGGTCATATGTATGACCTAACTTGTGCGCATGCGCGATGCATGCGCACATTATCACCGGCCTGAGTTGGGCGCGTTCACAGTAAGGATGAACACAGCGCTCATTACTATTTATTCTTTTAAACCCATCCACTCAACATTCTTGGGAGTTTCATACTTAATTTGAGCTATATACACGATTCAATTTTATACAAGCTTACATGGGATAATCTCAGGTACTTCATTCAGCACACTAGTGACCCCAATGGTTTCACTTCCGGCGGGCATCTGGCTCCATAGAGAGCCGTGGAATGCATGCTGGGTGGCCATTTTGCCCGGATACCGGAAGTGACACTGTTTACACAGTGTGGAGCGGTCCCCCATTAACAGGATTACTGTCTCTATATATACTTTGCTGGCTGCAGTGGGGGGACCCCCCAGACGATGTCTAAGAGGACAAAACGCGTCGGGTAGGACCCCACTGCCGCCATTTTCTGTACAGCGTTGATTTTACAAAGACATACATGTGAGTGTATTTCTTATTTTAATAAATTTGGATATCTGTTTTACGGAATTACGCTATGTGGCCTTTTTCCTCCTTATTTTACATTACCACCATCCACTCCTCAACCTTATCCTGAGGGACATACAAGTCCATAGTTTATTTCTGGATGTCCATCTCCATCATACCTGTGGAATATCCATCTCCACCCACCAGCCAAGCCTGATTTGACCCCTTTGGGCGCATGCCCTCTAGGGTCCATGAGATCTGGTAAGCCTCTCTATTTTCGGTGGTGGTGTGCTTCTTCTATCTTCACCTTGGATGTCACGTATTTGAATTGTCTTTCTCACGAAGTCATCACATCTATGTGGACTATGTTTTATATACACATTGAGGACTTTTCTTCCCTTCTTTGATGTTTTTCAATTTTGGGTTGGACTTCAGTGCCCCTATATTGATCTCATAGCGCTACACATATTTTTGTTTTACCAGACGTGGAGCAACACGAGGTCACCTGTCCCGACTGGATCTGGAACATAGCCTTGGAAACGCAGCACGGTGGATTCAGCGCTCCGTGAGTATGGCTACTTGGAATGCCTACTCTAAGAAATGGCAAGAATGGTTGGCATGCTTGCACAGGCTTGAGATTGCCCGGGTCGAGAGGTGGCCCAAGCAGTCCTCTATTTTATTAATATGGGATTAGAGAGGGGTATCTCGGCAGCTGCCATTGATCGCAAGTTGTCAGGTTTGGCCTTTCTTTTCAAATTACAAGGGCAATGGGACTATGCGAAGGATTTCTGGGTGAAACAAACAGTAAAGGGGTACAGGAGAGCGCATAAGAAGAGGAATGGGCGGCGCCCAGTTTTGTTTGACATGCTACAAGTTTTGTTTTCGTGTTTGAATAAAGTTTGCAGCTCAGAGTATGAATGTGCTCTATTCTGCGAGGCCTTCGCACTGGCTTTCTTTGGGGTGTTATGGATAAGCGAGCTAATCAGCCCTTCAAAACGGGTTCAAGGAGGGCTGTTGATAGGGGATATAGATTATTTACAGGATTCGATTAGAATGTGGGTAAGACGGTCAAAAACTGACCAGACCGGCAAGGGCATGCAACTTGAAGTGTTCCGGATTATGGAGTCACACATTTGCCCGAGAAGGGCGGTGGAATCTTTCAGGGACATGCGTCCTGGGTTCACAGGTTCTTTTCTAAAACATAGTGATTATGGATGAGCCGAACACCCCCGGTTCGGTTTGCACCAGAACCTGCGAACGGACCAAAAATTTGCATGAACTTTAGAACCCCATTGATGTCTATGGGACTCGAACATTCGAAATAAAAAGTGCTCATTTTAAAGGCTAATTTGCATGGTATTGTCCTAAAAAGGGTTTGGGGACCCGGGTCCTGCCCCAGGGGACATGTATCAATGCAAAAAAAACTTTTAAAGACAGAAATTTTTTCGGGAGCAGTGATTATAATGATGCTTAAAGTAAAAAAAAAAAAAGTGAAATATTCCTTTAAATATTGTACCTGGGGGGTGTCTATAGTATGCCTGTAAAGTGGCACGTGTTTCCCGTGCTTAGAACAGTCCCTGCACAAAATGTCATTTTTAAAGGAAAAAAAGTCATTTAAAACTGCTTGCGGCTTTAATGTAATGTCGGGTCCTGGCAATATGGATGAAAATCAGTGAGACAAATGGCATGGGTACCCCCCAGTCCATTACCAGGCCCTTTGGGAAGGGTTATCACCCCTGTGACATTTGTTTTGCTATCTGTGCTCCTCTTTAGAAGATTTCACCTCACTTTTTGTCTCAATGACAAATGTTTTTTGAAATTTTTTTTTTTTTTGTGAAACAAGGATTGGTGATAAAGCATCAGTGGAAAGGAGAAAAGTTTTTCCCCATATTAACTCTTACAGGAGAGAATTTCCATTCCTAGGGGTAGATTCCATCTTACTTCCTGTTGTCTCCTTCCGTTTGCAATTAGGAGTCGTTTGTAAAGAAATGGGCCCTGCTGTGAAATATTAGATCAAGAATTCTAATTACATGTCCCTGTTGAACAGGGGCTGAAAAATTGGGCCTTAGGCACTGGTGCTGGTGCCACAACACTGCAACCCCTCACAGATACTCTAGTTGGAGTGCAGGAACGAGCCCTGCTGCAAAGAATTGCATCAAAAATTGTAATTACACGCCCCTGTTAAACAGGGGCTGAAAATTTGGGCCTTAGGCACTGGTGCTGGTGCCACAACACTGCAACCCTTCACAGATACTCTAGTTGGAGCGCATGAACTAGCCCTGCTGCAAAGAATTGCATCAAAAATTGTAATTACACGCCCCTGTTAAACAGGGGCTGAAAAATTGGGCCTTAGGCACTGGTGCTGGTGCCACAACACTGCAACCCCTCATAGATACTCTAGTTGGAGCGCAGGAACTAGCCCTGCTGCAAAGAATTGCATCAAAAATTGTAATTACACGCCCCTGTTAAACAGGGGCTGAAAAATTAGGCCTTAGGCACTGGTGACAGCGCCCAAAACCAAAAATGTTCTTACAAGCTATCAGCATAATCATTGAGGAGGAAGATAATAATTACTCAGCATAACAGGATAGTCACTCAGCATCAGCATAGGCAGTCTTTGAAGGGATCTGACATTTCAAAAAAATGTATTCGGTTACATCAGGATCAGGTGCTTGGTAGCTGGTGGTGATCCAAGACTGATTAACTTTTATGAAGGTCAGTCGATCGCCCGAGACGGTGGACAGACACACCCTGTGATCGGTTACAAAGCACCCAGCAGCATTGAATGTACATTCCGAAAGAACGCTGGATGCAGGACATGCCAGTAGCTCAATTGCATACTGTGCAAGCTCTGGCCAGTGATCCATCCTCAAGACCCAGTAACCCAGAGGATTTTCGGTGGGAAAGGTGTCCGATCTTGCCCCTAGGTATTCCTGCACCATGTAAAACAGACACTGGCGATGGTTGCTGGAACCGATCATACCTTGGGGCTGCGGACTAAAAAATTGTCTGAACGCATCGGTCAGACGGCCACCTTCTCCACCGCTCCTTCTTTGACTGACCAAAGCCTCAGCAACACGCTGTCCAGAAACAGGAGTTTGTAACCTCCCAGTCTCTGGGAACGCGTTGCACAGACCTTTCTGCAAGGCCTCCCAAAGATGTTTCATCCTCTGCTCCCTCTGCGACGACAAGATAAGGTCCACAACCTTACCCTTGTAACGTGGATCAAGGAGGGTTGCCAGCCAGTATTGTTCCTTCTCCTTGATACCATGAATACAAAGTTTCTTATGCAAGCTTTGCAGGATCAGGGAGGCCATGCAGCGTAGGTTTGCTGAGGCATTCGGTCCGGAGTCCTCTGGGTCACTAAGGACGACATGATCCGCAGCCACGTCCTCCCAGCCACGTACAAGTCCATGTATTTCTTGGGACTGTAAATGATCCCTTAAAGACTGCTGCTGATGCTGAGTGCCAGGCTCCACCTCCATACTGACACAATCCTCCTCCTCATTCTTTTCCTCTGTGATCGGTGGGCATGCAGGAACACTGTCTGGATAAAGGGGGCCTTGAGAGCTAAGGAAGTCCTCCTCTTCCTGCCTCTGTTCTGCCTCAAGTGCCCTGTCCATTATTAAACGCAGTGTGTGCTCCAACAGGTGGACAAGGTGCCTCCCTGATCATGGCCTACTGGCGTGGGGAAAAAAAACAAGCTCCCCTGACCCTGTCGTGGTGCCATAGTCGCACAGGTACTTATTGATGGCCCTCTACTGCATGTGCAGCTGCTGCAGCATGGCCAACGTTGAGTTCCACCTGGTGGGCATGTCAGAGATTAGGCGGTTCTTGGGCAGGTTAAATTCCTTTTGGAGGTCTGCCAGCCGAGCACTGGCATTATATGACCAGTGGAAATGCACACAGACTTTCCTGGCCTGCCTCAGGACATCCTGTAAGCCCAGGTACCTGCCCAAGAACCACTGCACCACCAAGTTAAGGACGTGAGCCAAACAGGGCACATGGGTCATTTGTCCCTGTCGGAGGGTGGAGAGGAGGTTTGTGCCATTGTTGCAAACCACCATTCCTGCCTTAAGTTGGCGTGGCCCCTGCAGAGCTGACAGAACCTCTGCCCCAGTGTGGCTCCTGTCCCCCAAGCACACCAGCTCAAGCACCGTATGGCATCTTTTGGCCTGCGTACTTGCGTAGCCCCTTGAGCACCTATGGAGCACCGCTGGTTCCGAGGACAAAGCACAGGAAGAGGCCATGGAGGAAGAAGAAGAGGAGGGGGTGGAGGAGGGCATTTTGGAGGCGTGGTGGCGGAACAACCTCCAACACTACTGCACCTTGTCCTACATCCTTCCCAACTGCCAGCAGAGTCACCCAATGCACCGTGAAACATAGGTAACGTCCCTGTCAATGCCTGCTAGACCATGAGTCAGCAGTAATATGCACCTTACCGCTGACCGCCCTGTCCAGCGAGGCATGGCCATTGCCTTCCACATGCCGGTAGAGAGACGGAATCCCCTTTCGTGAGAAAAAGTGGCGTTTGGGTACCTGCCACTGAGAAACCGCACATTCCACAAACTCACGGAAGAGGGCAGAGTCTACCAACTGAAAAGGTAGCAGTTGAAGTGCTAGCAATTTTGCTGAGCTAGCATTCAACCGCTAGGCATGTGGATGGCTGGGAGCGAACTTAATTCTGCGGTGCAGCAGCTGGGGCAGGGAAATTTTCCTGGTACAATCTGACGTTGGTGTGCCGAAAGCAGATTGCCCACAAGTACTTGGCTGTGACACACCTAATTCTACACCTTTATTCCTCTCAATGCAGGTCTCAGAGAGGACTGAAGGTATAGTGGGGTTGAAGATCTCAGCTGATGAGGAGCAAGGAGAGGTCCTCTTTGTTCTTTGGTATGGGTCTTTTAGGTACGCTTGCCAATAAACTGCATGGCAGGTCAACATATGTCTGGTCAAGCATGTGGTGCGCAAGCGGGAGATGTTTTGGCCATGCGAGATACGCTTGAGACATATGTTGCAAATAGCAGCAGTGAGATCTGATGCACTCGTCTCAAAAAAGGCCCACACCAAAGAACTTTTGGAATAACGCGCAGAGACAGCAGCGCCCTGCACATGCAGAGCTTTGCGGTGTGATGCAGTCACTGTGCTGCCCTTAGGCTGGCCCCTGGAGGGCATCCTGCCTTATTGGTGATGTGCCTCCTCCTCCCCTCTCCTATCAGGCACCCACGTTGAGTCAGTGACCTCATCATTCCCTCCCTCCTCATCACTGGAGCAAACCTGGCAGTATGCTGCAGCAGGGGGAGCATGACTACCAGATTGATGTCCTTCTTGGGCACCCCCTCTGTCCGTGCTCACGTTACTGCCTTCATCTAGCTCAGCATCATCATCAGAGCCTTCTAAACGCTGGGCATCCTCCTGGAGCATGTACCCAACACTGTGTTCAAACAGTTCGAGGGAATCCTCAGGAGGACATGGTGGGGCTAGGGAAGTAGTCACTGATGCCATTGAGCCGAGGGAAGAGGCCGCGTTGGCAGCTGCTTTGCCAGACAAAGTACCCTGAGCATGGGTTAGAGAGGATGAGGAGGATGAGGACGGCTTGGTCATCCACTCGACCAAGTTTTTTCCATGTTGCGGCTCAACACGGCCAGCTGCCAAAAAAAAGCCAAGCGTGTCCCACGGCCACGTGCTGATGAGGATGCACCGTCTCCACGACCAGCACTGTTGCCTCTAGACACAGAGCCTGCTTGCCCTCTTTTATTGGCTTGTGACTGTCTGCCTCTCCTTGTTGGCCTTCCAGACATACTAATGGCCTGCAGTGAGATGTAGCTCGTGACTTCATCTGGTCGGTGACGTGGTGATGTACCGCGTAGGGCGTGGCAGAGAGCAGACGTAACCGGAAGTCAGTAAGGAGGCGCCTCAGACGCCACTCCTCAGCTTGTTTATGCTTTTATGCTGTTTTTAAACTTTTGAAATGTAAGAGACCACTTGTATTTTTGAATAAATAGTATCTTAACTTAAAATACTACACTATTGGAGGCCTCTCTCTCTCCCTTCCCTGTTTATTCCACCGGATTGGTGGAGCCCAGGTGGGCAACCCCCTTCCCCCCTCTATATGATAGGTACTGGTATACTGAGATTTCAATCCAACCATCAGAGAAGCCTCACCTGGATCACTGAGAAGCCACAATACACAGGATCCATCAACACAAATATTGGATGCTTATATTTGCTTCTTTTAAGGTGAGAGTTTAGAGAGCCCGTTTCTCTGGATTCCTCCATAAAAGGACCACTACCATCATCTTCCCACACCTTTGATCCCAGCCACAGTTACACAACACTATGAACTTTTATCCATGAAGAGAGTATGCTTTATAGCACATTTTAATCACATTTGGATTAATTTCTTCACTGTTTTGAACTTTATTGTTTGCACATTTTCTTTTCAATGTGAATATATGCATAGTCTTCATTTTTTTCACGGTTTGCACAGCTGTGTTAGTTGCACGCACTGAGCCACATTTATGTCAACATTTATGCATATGTGATAGATTTTAAGCGCAAAGTCCTTTATAGTTTTAATTTTGGTGAGTGTAATGTGAACACTTTTGATTTTGCTGCAGTCTTTAGAGACATCATCACTTCTTACTTTATTGACACTCTGCACATTTTTCATTCACTTATATATATATTTATATATATATTTATTTATGTTATTGTTGGATGTTTATACATTCCTTTACTCTACATAGCGCGAGGGACACAATACATTTTAGCTGAACACTGTGAGGAGGACGCACTACACTAACTTGTAGCTTTAGCTGAACACTGTGCAGAGGTCGCACTACACTAATTGTAGCTTTAGCTGAACACTGTGCAGAGGTCACACTACACTAACTTGTAGCTTTAGCTGAACACTGTGAGGAGGATGCACTACACTAACTTGCAGCTTTAGCTGAACACTGTTCAGAGGACGCACTACACTAACTTGTAGCTTTAGCTGAACACTGTGCAGAGGTCGCACTACACTAACTTGTAGCTTTCGCTGAACACTGTGCAGAGGACGCACTACACTAACTGTAAATAGTGTAGCTGCCTGACTGTGGTACTAATAGGATCAGAAGAACACCAGTAATTTTCTTCAGGTAGCTGTACTGTAACAACACCTACCTGCCTGTCAGTAGGAAGATAATAACAGGAACGGATCTAGCTAAACTGAATACAGTGTATACTATATATATATATATATATATATATATATATATATACACAACACCTGGGATGCATATATATACACGATACACTGTACGTGCAGCTAACTGACTGACTGACTGACTAATCTATCTAACTTAAATCAAATGACACTGTTTCTCTGTCTCTCAATGCCGGAACACACTACACAGGGCCGCCGTGCAGGTGGCCTTATATAGTGTGGGGCGTGTACTAAACCCTCTGAGCCATAATTGGCCAAAGCCACCCTGGCTTTTGCCAATTTCAGCTCTCTCTACAGACAGCGCTGTGATTGGCCAAGCATGCGGGTCATAGTGCATGCTTGGCCAATCATCAGCCAGCAATGCACTGCGATGCCGCAGTGAATTATGGGCCGTGATGCACCACACGAATTTGGCGCGAACGGACCATATTGTTCACAATTCGGTGAATGATCGAACAGCCGATGTTCGAGTCGAACATGGGTTCGACTCGAACACAAAGCTCATCCCTAATAGTGATGGGTTGTCCTTGTCAAGGTTCCAGTCAGTTCTTAGCCATATTTCGAAAATGTTTGACAGCGGCTGGCTACGACCCAAAAAGTTACGCTTCCCATTCTTTCCAAATAGGGGCAGCCACAGAGGCTTCCAGGGCTGGTCTTAGTCAGGAAGCAGTTAAGCGTATTGGTAGGTTGGACTTGGACAGATTTAAGCTGTATATTCGACCACATTTGATACAGAATTATGTCTCACATGGTTTTTCGGGCTTTTACTGTACTGAGTATTTATGGGGGAGTTTACTGTTTTGTGTTGTCATTTTTCTTGCTCACAGGTGGAGAGGTGGGCCTAGTTTGGATCCTGGGTCACTCCTACATTTACTGGGGGGCCAGACGAGCTGATGTTCGGCTGGACGGTAGGTAGTTGTGCATCCCCAGACAGGAAGCTCAGGTCAGATGGATCGGGGTACCAGGCATGCTGTGGAAGTGCACAGGTTCTCCCGTTTGGACAGTTTGGACAGGGCACCAGATGTTTTTGGTGCTACATGTGGAGGGGAACGACATGGGAGCCAGGTCTTTGAGGGATCTCATACGGGACATAAAATGGGATTTTTTACATTTATGTTCAGCTTTTCCTGGGATAGTCATTGTTTGGTCAGATATGGTGGGCAGGATGTCTTGGCGGTGAGCTTGGTCAGCTAAAAAGGTGGACAGGGCCCGAGAAAAAGTAAACAAGGAAGTGAGCAGGTTTGTGATTAGGAATGGGGGTGTGGCCATACATCATAGAGAGCTGGAGGTGGATACATGGAGGTATCTAAGGAGTGATGGGGTGCACCTTAATGACGTGGCAACCGATCTGTGGGCACTAGATTTACAGGAAGGCATACAGCAAGGACTGAGGGTGTGGAGGTGTATGCAAGGGTAAGGTAATACCCCTCTTGTTCTGTGGCAGTGGTGGGTCTTTGGAGGAGGAGAAGATGGATGTTATATGTATATAACATGGTTGGTACCCATCTATGGTATGGGGTTCTCTGGTACCTTCTGGTTAATGAGGGGTTAACCAGGAAGTGGTAAAAGGTAGGTCACTGCGAAGGTTGGGTACCATCTCTGAGTCAGGGGGCTGGCGACTAGAGACCTAAAGTTTAAAGAAGTTGGTTGCAGTGACCAGTGGTGTGTTGTTTCCCTCGAAGACCCCCAAAAAAGTACATAGAAATTTTATCAATGGTTACTTAAAAATGTTATTTATTTAATTTTATGGTAATTGTTAATAAAAAGGCCAACATTTGTGGGGGTTTGCAAGGGTTAGAGTTTATGTATAACGGGTGGGGTTATGGGACTGTGGGTTAGGTCCTTCAGATGTCAAGAGAGTCCCGGAGTAGAAGAAAAGGAGAGGATGAGCGCAGGGATGGCATGACTAATGGGGACATCACAGTCATGCTGTTAAAAAATAAAAAATTGCCCCCTTTAAGAAAAGGGGAGGGACCGGGAGCAGGGATACGCTTTGGTTCAGTAAGGAGAAGAAGGGGAGTGACATCACTCGTGATCGGCGGAGAAGATTCCCACCCACCCTCCCGAGTTTTTTAAGAGTTTGGGTAATTGAGAGGGGGGCTGTCAGGACAGCCCAGCAGTGGTGGGTCTTTGGAGGAGGAGAAGATGGATGTTATATGCATATAACATGGTTGGTACCCATATATGGTATGGGGTTCTCTGGTACCTTCCGGTTAACGAGGGGTTAACCAGGAAGTGGTAAAAGGTAGGTCACTGCGAAGGTTGGGTACCGTCTCTGAGTCAGGGGGCTGGCGACTGGAGACCTAAAGTTTAAAGAAGTTGGTCACAGTGACCAGTGGTGTGTTGTTTCCCTTGAAGACCCCAAAAAAGTACCTAGAAAGTTAGTAATGGTTATTGAAAGAAAGTAATGGTTATGTATTTCATTTTATGGTAATTGTTAATAAAAAAGGCGTGAAGGCCATTTACTCCAAATCTTGTCACGTCATTTGTGGGGGTTTGGAAGGGTTAGAGTTTATGTATAACGGGTGGGGTTATGGGACTGTGGGTTAGGTCCTTCAGATGTCAAGAATTATGACATATCCACACACAAACTTACATGGGTAGGAAAATGGCGGCATTAAAAATGATATTTTTGCCTGAACTTATTTATTTTTACAACAATTCCAGTATGTCTACCAGAGGCCTTCTTTATCTCAACCAAAAAAACTAGACAATTTTTATGGAGAGGTAGGATGGCTAAACTATCCTTTACAGATATATAGGGGGAGTAGGTTTCCCAGATATTCACAATTACTATTATGCAGCCTTACTGGACCAAATAAAGGCTTGGTTTGACCCATCCTCAGGTGCACACTAGGGATGAGCCGATGTTCGAGTCGAACAGCGGGTGTTCGCCTGTTCGCCGAACAGTGAACAATATGCGGTGTTCGTGGCAAATTAGAAAGCCGCCGGAAGACCGTTAAAGTCTATGAGACACTAACATGAAAAATCAGAAGTGCTCATTTTAAAGGCTTATATGCAAGTTATTGTTATAAAAAGTGTTTGGGGACCCGGGTCCTGCCCCAGGGGACATTTATATATACAATTTTTTTTTTAAACGGCCGTTTTTTCGGGAGCAGTGATTTTTTTAAAGTAAAACAATAAAAATGAAATATTCCTTTAACCACTTCAATACCAGGCACTTATACACCTTCCTGCCCAAGCCAATTTTCAGCTTTCAGCGCTGTAGCAAATTGAATGACAATTGCGCAGTCAAACAACACTGTACCCAAACAAATTTTTTATCATTTTGTTCCCACAAATAGAGTTTCTTTTGGTGGTATTTGATCACGTGTGCGATTTTTATTTTTTGAAAATTTTGAAAAAAAAAGTTTTTCTTTGTTTCTTATAAAATTTTTTGTAAATAAGTATGTTTTCTTCTTCAATGATGGGCACTGACATGGCTGCAGTGAGAGGCACTGATAAGGCGGCACCGATAAGGTAGCACCAATGAGGTGGCACTGATGAGGTGGCACTGATGGGCACTGATGATGGGCTCTGATAGGTGGCACTGATGGGCACTGATAGGTGGCACTGGTATGTGGCACTGATGGCCACTCATAGGTGGCACTGATGGGTACTTATGGGTGGCACTGATGGGTACTTATGGGTGGCACTGATAGGTGGCATGGATGGGCACTGATGGTCACTGATAGGTGGGCACTGATGGGCATGGCTGGGCACTGATAGGTGACACTGAGGGACACTGATGGGTGGCACTGATTACACTGGTGGGTGGCATTTATGGGCACTGATTGGCATATGTTGGCCATAAGTTGGAACATGTGGATGGCCATGGGGGATGTACCTGACCATCCACATGTTAGGGGCTTCCCTGGTGGTCCTGGTGGCTTCTCTGGTGGTCCAGTGTGGGCATCCGAGGGGGGACTGTGCTGTTAAACAATCAGTGCAAACCCCCCATCAGGAGAGCTGCCGATCGGCTCTCCTCTACTCGCGTCTGTCAGACGCAAGTGAGGAAAAGCCGATCAATGGCTCTTCCTGTTTACATCGTGATCAGCCGTGATTGAACACGGCTGATCATGTGGTAAAGAGCCTCCGTTGGAGGCTCTTTACAAAGATCAGTGTAGCGGTGACTAACACACCGCACCATCGATCGCCGCGATGCGTGCCCCCACAGGCATGTGGCGGCTGTTACCCTGCTGGACGTTTCTTTTTTTTTTTTAATTGGGAAAACAAACTTTATTAAGTTAAGACAGACAATGAATTACAAGTATGTGACAAGTACAAATGCTTTAAGTACAATTACAGGCAGTACATTTGCAATCAGTAGTATATTGTAGTGCTGGCTTGCTAACTTATTAAATACATATATCAATAAGGTAATCACTTTTGTCTTTGTTGTTTTTCCCTCTCAACCCACATCTCCACCTGTTCCGCATCCAAATACCATACATATGCAAATTGGGGTACCAGATACTATTGACAATAATCTCGTATCTCTATACACAAGTCTCCCCATCCCCCAACCACCTATCCCATATCCTTGAGTACTTTTGAATACAACCTCTGTGCTTATATATCAGTTGTTTGTATGGGAGAGAATTATTAACATCCCTTTTCCAGCTTGATAAGGTGGGAGTTGTATTTTGCAGCCACGTTTTAGCAATCACTTTTCTTGCCATAAAGAGAACTTCGGAGATAAATGTGGCTTGATATTTGTCAATTTCTGTATCTGGAAAGAGGCCCAGAATACATAATTTTGCGTCTAGAACCACTGGAGATCCCATTTGGTCATGCAGGAACTTGATCACTTGGATCCAGTATGCCAGGAGGATAGGGCATTCCCAGATTAAGTGATAAAATTGGCCTGACTCATCAGCACAGAGAGGGCATGACGACCTGTATGTAGGTTGGAACTTGGCCAATTTATTGGGTGTCAGGTAGGCTTGATGAACTATATATAGCTGTGTTAATCTATCAGAAAGTTTGGGTGACATTGTTTTAACATTTTCTAGTATTTCATCCCAGTCTGAGTCGCTAATAGCTCCCATATCTCTTTCCCATCTTGCTTTGGCCTTTTGTACTACTGCCGTTATTCTAGGTAGTCTAATGGAATAGTACAGGTTGGATATCAATTTTTGTGATTCGGAACCCATGATTATATCCAGAATTTGGGGGCATTCCAGATTACAGCTAAGTTACCTAAATTGAGAGCGTAATGCATGCCGGAGCTGTAAATACCTAAACATTAATTGGTAGGGAATGGAATATTCTTCTTTGAGAGATTGGAATGTTTTAGGTCGAGAGTTAGTTATTACTTGATGCAGGTAAATTATCCCATAATTAGCCCATATAGCAGGGTCTGGTATTTGTTTGAGCTCTGCCAGATGATTATTAAGCCACAAGGGGATGTGGGAGTAGGGATGAGCTTCGAGTTCGAGTCAAACTCATGTTCTACTCGAACATTGGCTGTTCGCAAGTTCGCCGAACAGCGAACAATTTGGGGTGTTCGCGGCAAATTCGAATGCCGCGGAACACCCTTTAAAAGTCTATGGGAGAAATCAAAAGTGCTAATTTTAAAGGCTTATATGCAAGTTATTGTCATAAAAAGTGTTTGGGGACCCGGGTCCTGCCCCAGGGGACATGGATCAATGCAAAAAAAAGTTTTAAAAACGGACGTTTTTTCAGGAGCAGTGATTTTATTAATGCTTAAAGTCAAACAATAAAAGTGTAATATCCCTTTAAATTTCGTACCTGGGGGGTGTCTATAGTATGCCTGTAAAGGGGCGCATGTTTCCCGTGTTTAGAACAGTCTGACAGCAAAATGACATTTGGAAGGAAAAAACTCATTTAAAACTACCCGCGGCTATTGCATTGCCGACAATACACATAGAAGTTCATTGATAAAAACGGCATGGGAATTCCCCACAGGGCAACCCCGAACCAAAATAAAAAAAAAAAAAATGATGTGGGGGTCCCCCTAAATTCCATACAAGGCCCTTCAGGTCTGGTATGGATATTAAGGGGAACCCCAGCCAAAATTAAAAAAAAAAATTGACGTGGGGTTCCCCCTAAATTCCATACCAGACCCTTCAGGTCTGGTATGGATTTTAAGGGGAACCCCGCGCCAAAAAAAAAAAAAAAAAAAACGGCGTGGGGTCCCCCCAAAAATCCATACCAGACCCTTATCCGAGCACACAACCTGGCAGGCCGCAGGAAAAGAGGGGGGGACGAGAGTGCGCCCCCCCCCCTCCTGAACCGTACCAGGCCACATGCCCTCAACATTGGGAGGGTGCTTTGGGGTAGCCCCCCAAAACACCTTGTCCCCATGTTGATGAAGACAAGGGCCTCATCCCCACAACCCTGGCCGGTGGTTGTGGGGGTCTGCGGGCGGGGGGCTTATCGGAATCTGGAAGCCCCCTTTAACAAGGGGACCCCCAGATCCCGGCTCCCCCCCCTGTGTGAAATGGTAAGGGGGTACTTACCCCTACCATTTCACTAAAAAACTGTCAAAAATTTTAAAAATGACAAGAGACAGTTTTTGACAATTCCTTTATTTAAATGCTTCTTCTTTCTTCCTTCATCTTCTTCTTCTTCTGGTTCTTCTGGCTCTTCTGGTTCTTCCTCCGGCGTTCTCGTCCAGCATCTTCTCCGCGGCGTCTTCTATCTTCTTCTCCTCGGGCCGCTCCGCACCCATGGCATGGGGGGGGAGGCTCCCGCTCTTCTCTTCATCTTCTTCTCTTCTTCATCTTCTTCTTCATCTTCTTCTTCTTCTTCATCTCTTCTTCCTTCTTCTCTTCTTCATGTCTTCTCCGGGCCGCTCCGCAGCCATGCTGTGGCATGGAGGGAGGCTCCCGCTGTGTGACGGCGTCTCTTCGTCTGACGGTTCTTAAATAACGGGGGGCGGGGCCATCCGGTGACCCCGCCCCCCTCTGACACACGTCACAGGGAAGTCCCGTCAAGTCACCGTGCGTCAAAGGGGGCGGGGTCACCGGATGGCCCCGCCCCCCGTTATTTAAGAACCGTCAGACGAAGAGACGCCGTCACACAGCGGGAGCCTCCCTCCATGCCACAGCATGGCTGCGGAGCGGCCCGGAGAAGACATGAAGAAGAGAAGAAGGAAGAAGAAGAAGAAGAAGATGAAGAAGAAGATGAAGAAGAGAAGAAGATGAAGAGAAGATCGGGAGCCTCCCCTCATGCCATGGGTGCGGAGCGGCCCGAGGAGAAGAAGATAGAAGACGCCGCGGAGAAGATGCTGGATGAGAACGCCGGAGGAAGAACCAGAAGAGCCAGAAGAACCAGAAGAAGAAGAAGATGAAGGAAGAAAGAAGAAGCATTTAAATAAAGGAATTGTCAAAAACTGTCTCTTGTCATTTTTAAAATTTTTGACAGTTTTTTAGTGAAATGGTAGGGGTAAGTACCCCCTTACCATTTCACACAGGGGGGGGGGCCGGGATCTGGGGGTCCCCTTGTTAAAGGGGGCTTCCAGATTCCGATAAGCCCCCCACCCGCAGACCCCCACAACCACCGGCCAGGGTTGTGGGGATGAGGCCCTTGTCTTCATCAACATGGGGACAAGGTGTTTTGGGGGGCTACCCCAAAGCACCCTCCCAATGTTGAGGGCATGTGGCCTGGTACGGTTCAGGAGGGGGGGGCCGCACTCTCGTCCCCCCTCTCTTCCTGCGGCCTGCCAGGTTGCGTGCTCGGATAAGGGTCTGGTATGGATTTTTGGGGGGACCCCACGCCGTTTTGTTTTTTTTTTTTGGCGCGGGGTTCCCCTTAAAATCCATACCAGACCTGAAGGGTCTGGTATGGAATTTAGGGGGAACCCCACGTCAATTTTTTTTTTTTATTTTGGCTGGGGTTCCCCTTAATATCCATACCAGACCTGAAGGGCCTTGTATGGAATTTAGGGGGACTCCCACATCATTTTTTTTTTTAATTTTGGTTCGGGGTTGCCCTGTGGGGAATTCCCATGCCGTTTTTATCAATGAACTTCTATGTGTATTGTCGGCAATGCAATAGCCGCGGTAGTTTTAAATGTGTTTTTTCCTTCAAAATGTCATTTTGCTGTCAGACTGTTCTAAACACGGGAAACATGCGCCCCTTTACAGGCATACTATAGACACCCCCCAGGTATGAAATTTAAAGGGATATTACACTTTTATTGTTTGACTTTAAGCATTATTAAAATCACTGCTCCTGAAAAAACGGCCGTTTTTAAAACTTTTTTTTGCATTGATTCATGTCCCCTGGGGGAGAACCCGGGTCCCCAAACACTTTTATTGACAATAACTTGCATATTAGCCTTTAAAATTAGCACTTTTGATTATTCATGTTCGTGTCCCATAGACTTTAACGGCGTTCGCGTGTTCGAACCAATTTTTTTCCTGTTCGCATGTTCTGGTGCGAACCGAACAGGGGGGTGTTCGGCTCATCCCTATGTGGGAGTGTATATGTCCCATTTTAAGTTTCTTTAGAGCTATTCCCCCAATTTTTTGATGGTGTAAAAGTACCCCATTGTTGTAGTGTGGAATTCTTTTACTAATTTGTCCTCCCCGAAAGATAGCCTGAAGAGGTGAAGTTAGAGTGCTGCCAGGACTACTAGATACTAACATGTTATACCGTTGCACTTCATTCTTATGGTAATGATAAATATGTGATAATTGCGCCGCTATATAGTATTCCTGCAGATCTGGAAGTGAAGTTCCTCCCAAATTTGAGGGATTTTTAAGAATATGCCAGGCCAATTTATGTAGTTGATGTCCCCAAACAAATGTATTCAGTATTGATTCCATTTTTTTTGAAGATCCCAAGGGGGATGTATAGGGGAGCGTGCCATACTATATATAGGATCTTGGGCAGAACAATCATTTTTATGATATTTATTCTGCCCATTACCCCAGGGGCAGTTTGGACCAGGCTTGTGTTTTGGCTTTTAGCATAGCAAACAACTGTTCTATATTGTTAATAACATAAACCTTTAGGTCCCTTGTAACTAGTACCCCAAGGTATTTAATAATGTTTACCCTGGCTAATGGTAAGTCCGGTTGTGTGTGGGCAGGGGGGAAATCGTCTATGGGAAGTATCTGGGATTTATCCCAGTTTATGCATAGTCCTGAGAATTTCCCCATTCTGTCAATAATCTCCAGTGCTGCCTGAAGTGACGGGCCCCAATCCGCTAGATACAATATAGTGTCATCCGCGTATAACCTTATTTTTTCCGTTAAATTATCTACTCGTAGTCCAACTATGTCTGTTGCTGCTCTTATTGCTAAAGCCAATGGTTCAGCCGCCAAGGCATACAGTAGTGGGGAGAGAGGACACCCCTGGCACGTGCCTCTTTCAAGGGGTATTTGCCCAGATAGCCAGCCATTTACGAAGACTCGTGCTTTTGGTGATTGATATAATATTTGCACCCACTTAATAAAATTTGGCCCAAATACGAATTCTTGCAAACATTCCCATAAAAATGGCCATTCCACCGAGTCAAAGGCCTTTGCAGTATCCAAGGCCACTATTACTCTAGAACCATGGTTATCATGACGAGCTTGAAGATTTAAAAATAGCCTCCTGATATTCATTGCCGTGTTTTTCCCGGGCATGAAGCCAGTTTGATCAGGGTGTATTAATGAAAGTATAACTTTGTTAAGGCGAGATGCAAGAATTTTAGCCAGTAGTTTGATGTCTACTTGGAGTAGAGATATGGGACGGTAGGACTCGGGAAATCGGGGATCTTTCCCTGGTTTGGGCAAGACTATTATTTGTGCCTCCTGCATAGAGGGGGGGAGTGTTCCATTTTTAAATATATTTTGGTAAAGTTGTTGTAATTTTGGGATAAGAATTTCAGAAAATGTAGTGTAGAATTCTAATGGTAGGCCATCCAGGCCAGGGGCTTTAGATTTAGACAGCTGAGACATTGCTTCTAAAATATCTTCTTGGGTTATGGGAGCTTCCAGTATCTTAACCTGATCTGGGGTAAGTCTAGGAAATTGAATACTGTGTAAGTGGTTTTTAATGTCCTGAGCAGAGTGTGTACTCTGCGTTTTATATAGTTCACTATAAAAGTTTTGGAAACTAGCGGCTACTTGAGGTGGGTCAGTTATGAGGTCCCCTTGCTGTGTAGCCAAGGATACCACAACTGGGGGTTTATCATTTAAATGCACTAGGTACGCCAGTAATTTTCCCGCTGGTTCCCCATGTTCGAATGTCCTTTGTTTACTGAAAAATACCTGTTGTTTGGCTTTCTCAATGTGCATTTGGGATACTACTCTGGTTTGCAGTTTTACTTTATGAAGATTATCATTACTGGGATCCTGTGCAAATGCCTTTTCTAGTTCCTGCAGTTTGTCAGCTGTCAGTTGTAAAAGCAATTTAGAAGAATGTTTAAATCTAGTTATTCTTGTTGTAAGTATCCTGCGGGCCTGATTTTTAAATCTATCCCAGGCCAATGTAACCGGTTCTGTGGTGTTCGAATTATTTAAGACATATTGTAACTCCCTTCCTATCCCTTCAAGGTCCAGTATAACTGAGAGCCAGAATGGGTTAAGTCTCCAAATAGAAGTGGGTGATGCTCTTAATAGAGAAGCTGTGATCCAGCACGGTGAATGATCTGACAGAGCTCTTGGGGCCATACCTGATCCAGTAATTTTGGATAGTAGGAGGTTTGAGACAAACACAAAGTCAATTCTGGACATCGTGTTGTAACTGGCAGAGTGACACGTGTATGCTTTTGTTGTCGGGTTTTGCCATCTCCACACATCTGTCAGAGCAAACTCCATGAGCAGTCTACTAAGTCTGGTTTGGTGTAAAAGATTTCTGGATGGGTCGCCTTGTCCTGGTCTATCTAATGTCGGATTCATGGTCTGGTTAAAATCTCCCATCCATACTGCCGGGATCAACGGGTTCTCAGCCATAAATGCTAACCCTTTCAATACTACTTTTATCGTAAATGGGGGAGGAATATAACTTGCCATTACTAGTAGTGGGTTTCCTCCTATGATAGCATGCAGAAACAAGTATCTTCCTTGCTGGTCCGACTCCAATGCCACTAACTCAAAGGGAACTTTTTTGGCAATTAGTAACAATACCCCCCTAGATTAATTAGTGTGTGTGCTATGATATACCTATCCTACCCAGGGTCTTTTTAAAGCTACCTGTAAGTGACCTGTTATGTGGGTTTCCACTAAAGTGATAATATCAGCTTTTTGTGACTTAAGAAATGCTAGGGCAGTGGTGCGTTTAACTTTGTCACGCAAGCCACGCACGTTCCATGTTAGAAATGTAATGTTGGTCATAGTACCCCCTGACTATATATGACATTGAGGCTGGACCAGTGATGCCAGAGAGGTCTACTACCCCTCCAACCTCCCCCTCTTGTGTCTGTCGTCTACTGTATAATCCATTATTATGCACAAGTTGCTTGTCTGTTCTTATAATATCTACTTCAGTGCTGACTTTCCCATAACACAAAAAACAAACCCAATCAACATATCCCATCCCACCCAGCTGCACATCTCCCCAACTTGATGTGAGCATACAGTACATTCCCGAACTATCAACATGTAGCATATCATCCAGCGGTTCCAATCCGCTGGAGGCACATATCTTTTCATGAGTAACATTTTTGCATCATGTTGAACCATCCTCGATAGGGGGGGTGACAATTCCACTGTCAATTGTGGAGCGGGGTGATCAGAGGGGGCACAAACCCACCACAGAGGTCCCTCAATGGTTGCACCCTGCACTTCTTTTACATCATTGTGCAATATTAATAACCAAAGTATAAGTCTGTTTAGTGCTGCATAAAAACCTTCCAGTAATCATATGAAGCATCACTGTTGTAGGTTTCCTAACTCCATAGGACAGGATGGTAAAATAAGGCAACCAATGCAATATGCAGTTTTTGCTGTGCTTAGCCCGCCATGTATAGGGGACTAGGAATCACCACGTGGGGAATAGGCAGTCATGAGCCATCCTGAGATATTTCCTTTTCTTCCCCTAGTATACACAAACAGTTTTCTATATCTCCCATGTCCTCTCCCCTCCACACAGGCGCTTTTCCCCCAGCAAGGAGAACACAAAGGCAGATAGGAATTAGATCCTGACTCAGTCTCAGTACTTACATACTGTAGTTAAGTGGTTTTGCCAATTTTATGCAGGACGGCCTCTCTGATCCATCCATGTTGTCACCGCCGCTGGATCCTCAAAGAATTGTGCTCGTCCATCTTCTTCTAAGTGCAGTCTAGCGGGAAAGAGCATTGCATATTTAAGATGGAGTGCTCTCAAGCGACGCTTCACCTCCTGAAACTGTGACCTTTTCCTCTGCACCTCGTTTGAAAAATCTGGGAATACCGCAATCTGGCTGTTCCCCAGCTGGATGTTCCCTTTCTCACAAGTAAGCCTCAGTATTTTGTCTCTATCCTGGAAATTTAAAAATTTGGCTATGAATGTGCGAGGAGGCGCTCCGGGTGGTGGGGGCCGCGCTGGGATGCGGTGTGACCTCTCCACAGCAAACATCACGGAGAAGGCTTCCGGACCATAGGTTTTGAGCAGGAGAGATTCCAGATAGGTAGCTGGATCCGCGCCTTCCTCCTTTTCTGGCAATCCTATAAACCGGAGATTACAGCGCCTTAAGCGGTTCTCCATGTCGTCTTGATGTGCGTGCAGTTGCTGTATCTGCCTCTGTACCTCCTCTGTAGTATTCCTCAAGGAGTGAAGGATGTCTTCTGCGTTGCTTATTCTTGTTTCAGCCTCCGTGACCCTGTCCTTTAACTTGGAGAAGTCTTGCCGCATAAGAGATATATCAATCTTTATTAATCTATTTTGGCAGTCAGGGTGCCTTGCAGAGCCGCAATAGCGTCTAGCACTTTAGCCATGTCTGATGCCTGGAGCTCGGGTCCCGAACACGTGTCGGCGCCATCTTCCTGCTGCATGTCTTTGTCCTGGCGGCGATATTGTGCCAACTTGTCAGCTGTCCTGGTCACCCGTTTCGGAGGAGACATATTCCTCTGTGCTCCCGGAGTGCAGGGGATGACTGTGGAGCATTTTCTGTTCCAGATTCCAGCGGCAGGATCTCTATCAGGAGGTTGAGTGCAGGGAGCTCACTCTACCCACATTTTACTCCATTTCTTGCCAGGCCATGCCCCCCCTGCTGGACGTTTCTATGATGCCCAGTCAGGATAACTGAACCACTGCCCGGCCATCATTCTACTATAGGCTGGGCAGGAAGTGGTTAAATATCGTGCCTGGGGGGTGTCTATAGTATGCCTGTACAGTTGCACAGTTTTCCCATGTTTAGAACAGTACCACAGCAAAATGACATTTCTAAAGAAAAAAATTGTCATTTAAAACTGATCGCGGCTATAATGAATTGTCGGGTTTCGGCAATATAGATAAAACTCATTGAAAAAAGAGCAGGGGATCCCCCCAGTCCATTACCAGGCCAATATTAAGGGGAACCCCGAACCAAAATTGAAAAAAAATTGCGTGGGGGTCCCCCTTAAATCCATACCAGGCCCTTCGGGTCTGATATGGAAATTAAGGGGAATCCTGCGCCAAATTAAAAAAAAAATGTTGTAGGGGTCCCCCAAAATTCATACCAGACCTGAATATGGATTTTAAGGAGAACCCTGTGCCAATTTTTTTTTAAAAATGTCGTTGGGGTCCCCCCAAAATCCAAACCAGACCCTTTTCCGAGCACACAACCTGGCAGGCCACAGGAAAAGAGGGGGGATGAAAGAGCATCCTCCTGCTGAACTGTACCAGGCCACATGCCCTCAATATGGGAAGGGTGCTTTGGGGTAGCCCCCCAAAGCACCTTGTCCCTATGTTGATGGGGACAAGGGCCTCATCCCCACAACCCTTGCCCAGTGGTTGTGGGGGGTATGTGGGTGGGGGGCTTATTGGAATCTGGAAGCCCCCTTTAATAAGGGGACCCCCAGATCCTGGCCTCCCCACTGTGTAAATTGGTAATGGGGTACCCAATCGTACCCCTACCATTTCACAAAAAAAAGTGTCAAAATGGTAAAAAAGACAAGCGATAGCTTGGGACAAGTCCTTTATTAAAACATAAAAAAATGAAAATGTCCCACCATGTAAGTTCACGCCGCCCAACAGACCGAAAAAGAAAAAAAAAAGCTGAAACCGTTCCGCCTCCATGGGAGGCTCCCACCAAGTGACGCTTCTTCTCTGTGACATTTCTTATATAACTGAGGACGGGGCCACCAAGTTACGTAACCAGGTGACCCCACCCCCTCTGACACCACAGGGGCTTCCCCATGGCTTCCCTGTGGCGTTAGAGGGGGCGGGGTCACCCGTTTACATCACCGGGTGGCCCTGCCCCCTCTGACGCCATGGGGAAGCCCCCGTGGCATCAGAGGGGGTGGGGTCACCTGGTTACTTCACCGGTGGCCCTGCCCTCAGTTATATAAGAACTGTCACAGAGAAGACGCATCACTCAACGGGAGCCTCCTATGGAGGCGGATCAGTTGCGGCTTTTTTTTTACGGTCCGTCATTTTTAAATTTTGCTGCAGGGTTCCCCTTAAAATCCATACCAGACCCTACGGTCTGGTATGGATTTTGGACGACTCTTACGCCATTTTTTTTTTACATTTTGGTTCGGGGTTCCCCTTAATATTCTTACCAGACCCAAAGGGCCTGGTAATGGACTGAGAGGGGATCCCATACTCTTTTTTAAATGATTTTTTATCTATATTGCCGAGACCCGACAATTCATTACAGCCGCAATCAGTTTTAAATGACAATTTTTCCTTTAGAAATGTAATTTTGTGCAGGGACTGTTCTAAACACGGGAAAAATGCACCACTTTACAGACATACTATAGACACCCCCCAGGTACAATATTTAAAGAAATATTTAATTTTTATTCACTTTAAGCATTAAAAAATCACTGCTCCTGGAAAAACGTCAGTTTTTAAAACTTTTTTCTTGCATTGATACATGTCTCCTGGGGCAAGACCCGGGTCCCCAAACACTTTTTATGACAATATCTTGCATATAAGCCTTTAAAATTAGCACTTTTGATTTTTCGCGTTCGTGTCCCATAGACTTTAAAGGTGCTTGTGTGTTCTGACAAATTTTTTGCCTGTTTGCATGTTTTGCTGCGAACCGAACAGGAGGGTGTTTGGCTCATCCCTACTCCTTATATAGCATCACTTAGCCTTAATATCAATAACATTCCTACACAATGTAGATGCCTCATCACTCACATACTAATTGCAGAACGTCTAACTATTACATCGGGCTGGAAGTCACATAATGCTCATAATATTTCCGAGGTAATTTATAGTCAAGACACAAGACATTTCACAATTCCAACACTCTTAGTACTTTTACATCACATAAAAGGGCCCAAGGATTTCTTGGGCTCTACGCTACCCAGTAAATGATTAGATAGAACCAGAGCATAGCCTTCCTTCTCAGTGTTTCCCAATGGTATCTCTCTGTAATATGGTACTCTGTTACTGTTGTATTTTCTATATTTTTAGTGTTCACTATATACTATATGTATAGTTCGTTATGCAGTTTAGATAATATCTAATGAGCAATAAGGTGCTTGCCTAGTGGAATCTATCAGCACTCTTGTTTCAAGCAATATATACCTAGATATGGTATTATTTCTATTGCTTCCATGTATTCTACTTATTAATTAACCATAGAATGTATGTTTATTATATGGTCTAAGCTAAAATAAAAAACAATTAAAAGAGAAAACCTGTAAACACGGCACTGGCAGCGTCCAACTTCTTTTTACAGTAGGAAGATGTTCGCGTGAAGAAAGAGCTGATCTGTACCTCGATGTCCTAATGCAGGAAGAGGAGGAAGTAGGGGGACAGTAGTATGGGGGAGGGGAATTTCTCTTCCTCTGTAAGAATCTGGTCTGCCTTCCATCACTTCTTACACAACACGGCACTGGGAACTTCCTCTTACTGTAAGAATACTGGATGATCAGTGATTTCTTGGTGTTTCTTAACCACTTCACCCCCGGAAGATTTTACCCCCTTCCTGACCAGAGCACTTTTCGCAATTCGGCACTGCGTCACTTTAACTGACAATTGCGCGGTAGTGCGACATTGCAGCCAAACAAAATTTACATCCTTTTTTCCCCACAAATAGAGCTTTCTTTTGGTGGTATTTGATCACCTCTGCATTTTTTATTTTTTGCGCTATAAACAAAAAATTGCAACAATTTTGAAAAAAAACAATTTTTTTTTACTTTTTGCTATAATAAATATCCCCCAAAAATATATAAAAAAAACAAAATGTTTCCTTAGTTCCGATATGTATTCTACAAATTTTTGGTAAAAAAATTGCAGTAAGTGTTTATTGATTGGTTTGCGCAAAAGTTATAGCGTCTACAAAATAGGGGATAGTTTTATGGCATTTTTATTATTATTTTTTTATTAGTAATGGCAGCAATCTGCAATTTTTTTTATCATGCCTACGACATTATGGCAGACACTTCGAACACTTTTGACACTATTTTGGGACCATTGTCATTTATACAGTGACCAGTGCTATAAAAATGCACTGATTACTGTGTAAATGACACTGGCAGGGAAGGGGTTAAACACTGGGGGCGATCAAGGAGTTAAGTGTGTCCTAGGGAGTGATTCTAACTGTGGGGGGGATGGGCTACTACTCCCGATGACAGGGAGCAGTGATCTCTGTCATGTCACTAGGCAGAACGAGGAAATGCCTTGTTTACATGGGAAATGCCTTGTTTACATAGGCATCTCCCCGTTCTTCCACTCCGTGACATGATCGTGGGCACCTGTCGGACACTCGGTGCAATGCCGCTTCTTAAAGGGGATGTACCTGTACGCCCATTTGCCCAGCCATGCCATTGTGCCGACGTATATCATAGTGCACTGGTCGGCATGTAGTTAATGTATCAAAACTTCTCTGCCTGGCTACTTTAATTAATTTCTCTCTTTTGAAATTCTCACAATCATTCTCAGTGACATCAACATCCCTGGTAAGACTAATACTCCTGCTAATTCTAACCTCCTTATTTAACCTAAAATAATGGTTACAGGCTTCTATTTACTCTGATGGCAACACCGTCGATCTTCTATTCTCCTACCTATGCACTCCGTGCAACCTCTCCAACAATCCTCTCTCTGATCACCACTTTATTAGTTTCTCTCTCTCCTTGTCTTCCACCTTCTCTCCTTCCAACCGCCTAACATCTAAAACCTTAACCACCTCAACCCTTCTCTCCTCTACTCTGCTACTGAGCTACTGAGCACCTCAATGACAAAATCTCACCCCTGTCCTGCACCAATCTAGCCACTTCTGTCTACAATAGATCCCTGTCCTCCGCGCTGGATGAGCTCGCTCCCCTCACTACACACAGAATCAGGCCCCCGATCCCTACAACCCTGGTAAACAGATGACACTAGAAGTCTTAAAAAACTTAGCTGCGCTCTTGAGCATCTGTGGCATAAGACTAAATCTCACAAAGACTTTAACCAATACAAATCTGCTCTCCAAGAATACAATTCTTACCTCCACATTGCCAAGCAGACCTATTTTATCATTCTCTACTTTCAACTCTCATTTTTGTCCTCTCCTGCCTCCACCCACTAAATCACTCACTTATCAGGAGATTGCCAATCACTTCAAAAATAAGATTGATTCAAATTGTAATGAAATCCCCGCTCTACAGATAACCCCCCCCCCATGTCCACAGGTACAATCAACACTTCCTTTATTCAACCCTGCTACTATTAATGAGGTTGCTAAACTTATTTCCAACACTCACCTAACCACCTGTCCCCTGCACCCAGTTCCCTCTCCAATGCTACGGTCACCCTCTGGCTCTATTCTACATTCTCTAACCCAATTTCTTCCTCTCTTCTGACCTCTTCCCCAACGCTCTTAAACATGGACTAGTCACCCCATACTTAAAAAGCCTTCCGTAGACCCCACACATCTTAACAACCTACACTCCATCTCCTTGCTCCTCTTTTCCTCCAAACTCCTTGAATGCCTGGTCTACAACCAACTGAGTGACCACCTCATTAAAAACAACCTTCTTGATCCTCTTCAGTCTGGATTTCCTCCTCAACACTCCACAGAAACAGTTCTTCTAAAACTCACAAACAACTTTCTAACAGCAAAAGTCAATAGACACTATTCTGTTCTCCTACTTCTGGAACTTTTGACTGCCTTTGATACAGTTGACCACCCCCTCCTAAAAAAAAAACTTTACTCCTTTGGTGTGCTCTTCGCTGGCTCTCATCCTACCTATCCCACTGCACCTTCAATGTCAAATACAATTCTACTTCCTCCTCTCCTCTTTCTTTCTCTGTTGGGGTCCCCCAAGGTTCGAGTCTTGAACCTCTCATTTTCTCAATCTACACCTCCTCTCTGGGTCAGCAGATAGCCTCCCATGGCTTCCAATACCATTTCTATGCTGATGACACCCAAATCTATCTCTCTATCCCTCGGCTCACTCCATTGGTCTCCTCACACAACACTAATTTGCTAACAGACATATCAGCCCAAATGTCACAGCACTTCCTCAAACTCAACCTGTCCAAAACAGAGCTCATAATATTTCCTCCCCCACGATTTTCCTTCCCCTGACTTCTCTGTCAAGATCAATGGCACAACCATCAACCCATCCCCACATGCCAGGGTACAAGGTGTTATCCTGGACTCTGAACTCTCCTTTCAGCCCCACATCCAATCACTTTCCAAAGCTTTCCGCCTCAACCCACACATCTCTAAACTACATCCCTTCCTAAACAATTACACCACAAAGCTCCCATTCCACTCCCTGGTCATCTCTCGTCTGGACTACTGCAACTCCCTCCTCATTGGCTTACCTTTACATAGGCTATCCCCCTTCAGTCCACCATGAATGCTGCTGCCAGTCATCCACCTTATAAATGGCTGAGTGTCTCCTACTCTCTCTGCCAATTTCCTCCATTTGGCTGCCACTCACCCAACAAATTAAATTAAAAAATCTAACAATAACTTACAAAGCCATCCACAACTCTGCCCCAGCTACATAACTAAGCTAGTCTCAAAATACCAACCAAATCATTCTCTTTGTTCCTCCCAAGACCTCCTGCTCTCTAGCTCCCATGTCACCTCCTTCTATGCTTGCCTCCAGGTGTTCTCCCGAGCCTCTCCTATCCTATGGAACTCTCTACCCCAATCTGTCCAACTATCTCCTACTCTGTCCACTTTTAAGTTATCCCTGAAAACTTTCCTCTTCAGAGAAGCCTATCCTGCCCCCACATAACAACTGTACATTTATTTTCTTCATTAGCTCATCCCCATAGTTTTTACCTTTTGTATCACTTGACACTCCCTTTTAGATTGTAAGCTCTAATGAGCAGGGCCCTCTGATTCCTCCTGTATTGAATTGTATTGTAACTGTACTGTTTGCTCTAACTTTGTAAAGTGATGCACAAACTGTTGGCGCCATATAAATCCTGTATAAGAAAAATAAAGTTAATCTCAACTTTTCTTGCAATGATGTCCTGATGCAGAAAGAGGAGGAGGACAGAAGTGTGGGGGAGGGGGGTATCTTATACTTCCTCTATCAGAGCCTGCTCAGTCTTCAGTCACTTCTTGTACAACATGATGCTGTGTGTGTCCAACTTACTCTTTGTATACAGAGAGAAGAACAAGCCTAAACCTCCCTCAGGCTGTGTGTATGTGTAGAACGATGAAGAATATTGTTCTCACCAGGAGGAGAGACCATTCCATATCATCCTTCTACACTGAGATTACCAGAAAATAAAATCCAGGGACACCCTACTGACTGCCCCCACTTTAAACCACACTCACATAATGATGCATACATTTTTACCATGCCCTGAAACAATCAGTCACAGAATTTGGGAAGAAGAGGCAGACAAAATGCCTTGGGCACCATGAGCAGAAGAATGATGTGGTGGGCGTAGCATGTCCTGGCAAATTGTGGTGCATAGAGTACAGGGGTCAGAAGTAAATAACACACAGAGTGCCAGGGTTGGGGGTAAGGAGAAAATACCACACAGTGTGCTGTGGTCAGGAGTATGTATCACACACAGTGTAGAGGTAAGGTGTAAGTAATTCACAGAGGACAAGGGTAAGGAGAAAGTAACACAGAGTGTAGGGGTCAGGAGTAAATAATGCATGGAGCGTAGGGTTCATGTGTAATGTTGGAAACATTTTCTAATTCAGCTGCCACCGCCCATCAGTTTATTCTTACAGCAGATAGTCCTGTTGTCAGAATACAGTGTCTCAATGGGGAGGATTCCTTCGTCCTTCACTTATGTGGATGGAGGAAATTAATCAATTGTTTTCATTCAGCCCACTGGGTGATCAATAAAATAAGTCATCTATGGCCAACTTCACATACAGAGCACACAGGTCAGGAGTAAGTATGCACAAAGTACAAGGGTCAGGAGTAAGCAATAATCAGAGTGCAGAGATCAGGAGTAAGTAGAACAGAGAGAGCAGGGGTCAGCAGTAAATAACAGTGAAATCAGGGGTCAGCAGTAAGTAACACAGAGAAAGAAGTGGTCAGAAGTAAGTAGAACAGAAAGAACAGGGGCCAGGAGTAAGTAGAACAGAGAGAGCAGGGGTCAGCAGTAAATAACAGTGAAAGCAGGGGTCAGCAGTAAGTAACACAGAGAAAGAAGGGGTCAGAAGTAAGTAGAACAGAAAGAACAGGGGCCAGGAGTAAGTAGAACAGAGAGAGCAGGGGTCAGCAGTAAGTAACGCAGAGAGAGAGAAGGGGTCAGGAGAGTGTAGAACATAGAGAGAGTAAGTAGAACAGATGTATCAGGAGTCAGGAGTAAGTAGAACAAAAATAGCAGGAGTCAGGAGAACAGAGGGATCAGGAGTAGGGATGGGCAGCATCAGCTGTTCGCCAGTTCGCCGAACAGCGAACAATTTGGGGTGTTCGCGGCAAATTCTAAAAGCCACAGAACACCCTTTAAAAGTCTATGGGAAAAATCAAAAGTGCTAATTTTAAAGGCTTATATGCAAGTTATTGTCATAAAAAATGTTTGGGGACCCGGGTCCTGCCCCAGGGGACATGTAACAATGCAAAAAAAAACGTTTCAAAAAAGGCTGTTTTTTTGGGAGCAGTGATTTTATTAATGCTTAAAGTGAAACAATAAAAGTGTAATATTCCTTTAAATTTCATACCTGGGGGGTGTCTATAGTATGCCTGTAAAGGGGCACATGTTTCCCGTAGCTAGAACAGTCTGACAGCAAATTGACATTTGTAAAGCAAAAAAAGTCATTTAAAACTACTCGTGGCTATTAATGAATTGTCGGTCCCACAATACACATAAAAGTTCATTGATAAAAACGGCATGGAATGACTGGATGACTTTTTTTCCTTTGAAATGTCATTTTGCTGTCAGACTGTTCTAAACACGGGAAACATGCGCCCCTTTACAGGCATACTATAGACACCCCCCAGGTACGAAATTTAAAGGAATATTACACTTTTATTGTTTCACTTTAAGCATTATTAAAATCTCTGCTCCCGAAAAAACAGCCGTTTTTAAAACTTTTTTTTGCACTGATACATGTCCCATGGGGCAGGACCCAGGTCCCCAAACACTTTTTATGACAATAACTTGCATATAAGCCTTTAAAATTAGCACTTTTGATTATTCATGTTCGTGTCACATAAACTTTAATGGTGTTCGCGTGTTCGAACAGATTTTTTGCCTGTTCGCATGTTCTGGATGCGAACCGAACCGGGGGGTGTTCGGCTCATCCCTAATCATGAGTAGAACAGAGGGAACATGGGTCAGGAGTAAGGAGAACATAAAGAGCAGGGGTCAGGACTAAGTAGAACAGAGGGAGCAGGGTCAGGAGTGTGTAGAACAGAGAGAGCAAAGGACATGTCAGGAGCAAGTAATACACAGTTTGCAGGGAAATAAGTGCAGCTGCAGTACATATTTAAAATATATTATATATTGTCCCTTGGCTTGGTGGTGGCTTACTGGTTGCACTTGGTTTCCCCATGTGAAAGACCAGCATCTGTCCATCATCCCCCCTCCTTATCTTCCCCGGTATAATTGAAAGGTGGTGGGACAATGACAGGAATCCCAAAGACCATCCCTGGGAACCCATCAGCTCAGAGTAAACCTTGCAGTGCACAGGTGCCAACTCAAGAGCCGTATAGTGCAAGCTTCAGTCCAATACAATGCTAAAATGACCCAGACATTCCCTATATTCATCCTTATAGTGGTCCTGCCTTCCCATATACTCATCCCTGTAGTGGTAGGCCCTCGCCTTTCTGTATACTCATGTTTATAAAGATGAGCCCCCACCTCATCTTTGCATATACTCACCCTAATTGCTACAAGCCCCCCAACACTCTGTATACTCATCCTCATAGTAACCAGTCCCAAGGTTTCCATATACTCATCCTCATAGTGATGAACCCCCACCTTTCTGGATATTCATCCTCGTTGTCATAGTGACTAGCCCTCATCATTTTGTATACTCATCCTCATAGTGAGGAACTACCCATTCCATATACTCATCCTTATATTGATGAGCCCTCATAGAGACAATCCCACATCATTCAATACACTTGTAGCACCCTCTTGTTTGCAACTAGTGGAGGTACATTTATTTGGTATGACTCATGGTAACTGTGTGAGTCTGTAAATAGGTCAGGTTACTACAGGTCAGGTTGGATGGGTCTACAGGGCAGGTCTCTGGTACCTCCCCCTGGATCAAGAAACTTGGAGAAGCTTCTGGAAGTTGATGGACAGACATCAGGAGGTCCTGATCTGCATACTTGAGGGAATCTGGCCAGTCCCCAGGCAGAGGGCCTGTCAGGGTGGCCTTTAAATATGGTGGAGCCTGGCCAGCAAGGGAGTCAAGTGGAAGATGAAGCGCTGAGGTTGCTGTTGCGTGGCCTAGGAGGGGACCCTGGGTCTGGGGCTTTGCCACCAGGCTTGAGCTGAGGAAAGGAAGGTGAGGAAACCTAAGAGAGGAATCTCCATTATCTTTGGACATCCGGGCTGGCATGGGAAGATCTGATCAGTTGGAGGCCTGTACAGGAGTCCTGCAGTGGGGACTGGGGAAAAAAGGACAGTGTGAGTACCTGAGCACACCCAGGGGCATACAAGTGGAGAGACTGCCTGGCATACTTTCCAAGGACAGCATTGTGCTAAATCCTGATCCCTTGTCCTGGGGAGTTCTTCAGTGCAGCCAGATGAGCTGGTAGTCAAGCAGCCAGGTGGACTGGTAGTATCTGCAAGGTTCAGAACTGGGTGAAGTTCTATAGAGGAAACAAGATACTTCTGCATACAGTTAGCAGCTTTGTGCTATTTTTTTAAAGGGAACTGAGAGCTCCTGGTCTGTAAAGGATCCGGTCACTGATCCATAGAGACTGTGTTTGTTCCGGACAGAATACAGTCCAGGATCTTAATTTTTGTACATAGAGAAGGAAGTTTGTCCTCATCTGTTTTTCTTCAAGTGAAGTTGAGCACCCCATAATTCCTATACCCTATCCAAGTTGTTTTCCAAAATAAAACAACAGAAACAAGCTCATGTACTGATTTCTTGTGTCTGGAAGCAAGTTGGAAATGCGTGTTGCCTGGCTGTGCAGGAATAGGGGGAACCAGTAACCAGTGGCTCCTGTGGAGGTAGCTCTACATTTGGGGTTCTCGTCCAGGATCCCTCTATGGTAACCTGCATGGCCGTTGCCCATAGCAACCAGGAACCAACAAGTCAAAGAACTGTCTATTACCGTATTTATCGGCGTATAACACGCGCCGGCGTATAACACGCACCCCAAGTTTAGGAGGGAATTATAAGGAAAAAATGTTTTAAGGAAAAAAACTTACATTTAAATGCCCATCAATGCAGCCTTGCACAGCGTGCATCTGCATGCTTGTCCAGTGTCATTTGCAGCCTTGCAGTCAGCAGCCTTGGTGTCATTTGCAGCCTTGCAGTCAGCAGCCTTGGTGTCATTTGTAGCCTTGCAGTCAGCAGCCTTGGTGTCATTTGCAGCCTTATCAGTGTCCATTTGCAGCCTTGCAGCTTTGCCAGTGCCGATCTGAAGCTTTTCTGTGTCCTTTTGCAGCCTTGCCCAGACTGCAGTTAAACTGCAGTGACATGTCAGTGTCACTGCAGTTTAAAAATGGCGCCGAAATACACAGAGCCAGTCCTCGGCTCTTCTCGGTGGCTCTCGTTCACTTTCGGCCACTTTCGGCTCCACTCGTAGTCCCGCCCGGGATGGGCGTGACTGTGAGCGGAGCTAGCCGAACCTAGCCGGGTACACTTGGCTAGGTTCGGGCGGCGCTCGAGTGAAGCCGAAAGTGGCCGAGAAGAGCCGAGGATCGTCTCTGTGTATTTCGGCACAGGCGGCGCCATTTTCAAATCGCGGTCGGCGATCGCCTCGCTCAGTCTGCGGGGGTTCGCAGGGGATCGGCGTATAACACGCACCTGCGATTTTCTCCTGATTTTAAGGGGAAAAAGTGCGTGTTATACGCCAATAAATATGGTAGTTACCAAGTGAGCCAGAGAAGAGATGCTGTGTGAAAGTACTGTATCATTCTGCTAGGAGTGCTGTTTTTATGCTGTTTCCCATAGCAACCATCCTGGGCCTTCACGTACCTGAAGTACAAGACTAGGAGCAACCCTGTCTAAACTCCAGGGTGCTACAAATATATAATACAGGGTGTACAGTTTATAATACACTTCTGGTGGTGTACACAGTATATAATACAGTGTGTACAGTTCCTAATACACTTCAGGGAGTGTACACCGTATATAATACAGTGCAGCCATTGTACACTTTCTAATACAGTGCAGGCGGTGTACACAGTAAATAATACTGACACTTATCTGAGCATGCAACCTGGCAGGCCGCAGGAAAAGGGGGGGCGAGAGAACCATACCAGGCCACATGCCCTCAACAATTGGAGGGTGCTTTGGGGTCCCCCCCAAAGCACCTTATCCTCATGTTGATGGGGACAAGTGCCTCATCCCCACGACCCTTGCCAGGTGGCTGTGGGGTCTTATCCAAATCTGGAAGCCCCCTTTAACAAGTGAATGAATGGTGAATGAGTAGGGGAATGAGTAGGGGTACAATGTACCCAATACCCATTCACATAGGGGGTGGGATCTGGGGGCCCCCTTGTTAAAGGGGGCTTCCAGATTCTGATAAGTCCCCCACCTGCAGACCCCTATAACCACCAGGCAAGGATTGTGGGGATGAGGCCCTTGTCCCCATCAACATGGGGACCCCAAAGCACCCTCCCCATGTTAAGGGCATGTGGCCTGGTATGGTTCAGGGGGGTGCTCCCTCGCCCCCCCCTTTTCCTGCAGCCTGCCAGGTTGCATACTCGGATAAGGGTCTGTTATGGATTTGAGGGGGACTCCCACTCCCCTTTTTTTTTTTACATTTTGGCACGGGCTTCCCCTTAATATCTATACCAGACCCTAAGGGCCTGGTATGGACTGGGGGGAAACCCACGCTGTTTTTTTTCAATGATTTTTTATGTATATTGCAGGGATCCCGCAATACATTACAGCCGCAAGCAATTTTAAATGACATTTTTTCCTTAGAAATTTCATTTTTCTGCGGTACTGTTATAAACATAGTGTCAGGAAGATCCTGCCAGTAATGGGCAATCCAGACCTGTTGGTGCACTATTGCAGGTACCTACGCGCATACGGGAATGCACGCGCGTCCATTAGCGTCTGGTGGGCTATTTAACCACTTGCCTACTGGGCACTTAAACCCCCCTCCTGCCCAGACCAATTTTCAGCTTTCAGCGGTCTCACACTTTGAATGACAATTACTCAGGCATGTAATACTGTGCCTAAATGAATTTTTTGTCCTTTTTTTCATACAAATAGAGCTTTCTTTTGGTGGTATTTGATCACCTCTGGGTTTTTATTTTTTTGCGCTATAAATGAAAAAAGACCGAAAATTTTGAAAAAAATGCATTTTTCTTAGTTTATGTGATAACATTTTGCAAATTATTAATTTTTCTTCATAAATTTTGGCCACAATTTATACTGCTACATATCTTTGGTAAAAATAACCCAAATTAGTGGATATTATTTGGTCTTTGTGAAAGTAAGAGAGTCTACAAGCTGTGATGCAAATCATAAAAAATTGATCACACTTGATATACTGGTGGTCTATTTCATTTCTTGCGACCCGAAAAAGTCAGGAAAGTACAAATACCCCCCAAATGACCCCTTTTTTGAAAGTAGACATTCCAAGTAAATTAGTAAGATGCATGGTGAGCTTTTTGATGTTGTAATTTGTTCCCACAATTCTTTGCAAAATGAAGATTTTTTCCCCACAAAATTGTCATTGTAATAGGTTATTTCTCTCACATGGCATGTGTATACCACAAATGACACCCCAAAATACATTCTGCTGCTCCTCCTGAGTATTACGATACCACATGTGTGGGATATTTTCACAGCCTAGCCACATAGAGAGGCCCAACATGCAGGGAGCGCCATCACGTGTTCAAGGAGCATAAATTACACATCTAACTTGTTGACTACCTATTACATTTTTGAAGGCCCTGGAGCACCAGGACAATGACACGTGACACTGATGTGGCACTGATGACAGATGGCACTGATACGTGGCACTGATGGCACTGATGTGGCACTGATGTCAGATGGCACTAATATGTGGCACTGATGACAGATGGCACTAATACGTGGCACTGATGACAGATGGCACTAATATGTGGCACTGATGACTGATGGCACTAATATGTGGCACTGATGACATGTGGCACTGATGACAGATGGCACTGATGACAGATGGCACTAATACGTGGCACTGATGACAGATGACACTAATACATGTCACTGATGACACGTGACACTGATGACAGATGGCACTGATGACACGTGACACTGATAACAGATGGCACTGATACATGGCACTCATGACAAGGTGACACTGATAACAGATGGCACGTGACACTGACAGGTGGCTCTGATGACAGATGGCACTGATACGTGGCACTGATGACAGATGGCACTAATATGTGGCACTGATGACAGATGGCACTTATACGTGGCACTGGGGACAGATGGCACTGACAGGTGGCACTGGGGACAGATGGCACTGACAGAGGGCAGTGGGGACAGATGGCAGTGACAGATGACAGTGGGGACAGATGACAATGGGGACAGATGACAGTGGGGACAGATGACAGTGGGGACAGATGGCACTGACGTCACTTTTTTTTCTGTTTTTTTTTTTCTGACACACACTGCAGCCCTTAGCTCTCCCTCCTCACACGCTGTCTCTGTGTGAGGAGGGAGAGCCGGCAATGAGAGATGATCTCATATGTTTACATATGAGATCATCTCTCATTGGCACCGCTGATCGTGCTGTAAACGGCTGCTGTGATTGACCATTTATACCGATCTGTGACTGGCTGTTTCCAAGGTGACACGGCCAGCACAGAATTTCCCTGATGTGCACCTGCGGGAGCGCGCATCACGGCAGCAAACAGGAGGACGTCCAGGGACGCCCTCCCGGCAATTGGAGTCTGCGCTGTAGCCATCTTTCGGCTGTAGCCATCTTCTGCTTGATTCCGAGCATTCGTGGCACTTTGTGCACCGGAATTGTGTACAAAGGAAAGGAATTTCTGACAACGGATTTTGTTGTCGGAAAATTTTAGATCCAGATCTCAAACTTTGTGTGTCGGAAATTCAGATGGAAAAAGTCAGATCAAGCCCACACACGGTCGAAATTTCCGACAACAAGCTCCGATCGCACATTTTCCATCTGAAAGTCTTATCGTGTGTACAGGGCAATATGGTGTGAACTGAACTGGGGGGTGTTCGGTTCATCCCTATACAAGAGTCTTTCTGCTGCCTAGCTGTGGCTGGAATAAAAGACTGTGCCATGTTTCAAGCTGCTTATCTCAGTGAAAATTGTGTTATTCTGCAAGCTGTTGCACAACCACAGCGGGCTGTCATGTGTCAGAGGATCGCAACTGTCATCCAGTTGCCCAATCGAGGCTGGGATGTATATCTTGCTGTAAACGCTGCTAATGTCAATAAGAACCGTGTTATGCAGTTTGTTGTCGCCCATGGCAACCATGGTGGGCTGTCATTGTTCTGTGGATTACAAGTGTCCAATGACTGTGTTTATGCATCCTGCTAACCTCAGTGGAGAATGCATTGATTCACCTGCTGTCGTCATCCATAGCAACCGGGGCAAGTTACTATGTTCCTGTCATCTTTATGTGTCTCAGTCACCCAACAATGGCTGAGGCTAAAGATTGTCCAGTACAAACTCCTGCTCAAATCAGTGGGACATGTGTTACACCCTTTGCTGTTGCCCATAGCAACTACCACGGGTCATCAACTATCAACACCCAGTTGCCTAATCAGTGCTCGGACTAAGTGTTATGCCCAGACAAGTCCTGCAAATGTCACTACAGATGGACTGTTTGTGTGTTCTTGTCCAGAATCTACTCCTGCACAGTTCAGTTTGGCTGTGAAGGGGTTACAGCCAGCACGGGAACAGTCCTGTATATCAGAGCTGCTGGCGCCAGAGTGTCTGGTTGAGGAGAGGAGTTACAGTTCAAGGTAAGTCCAGTACACCCAACACGTGGAAATGAGAGAGAGAGGAGCAACAAGGCGGGTCACCTGCAAACATGCAGTAAGGTTCCAAACTTGCCTGGGATGCAGAGATCAGTGCTAGAATGTCAGATGGTGGATTGTGTGTTTGGAACACTGGAAGGACTTGCTCTCAACATGATCAGTGTTTGTGCCTGCTGTGTCCTGAATGCAAAAGACCCACCACAGCTATTGTGGCTTGGCTGAAGTGAGGGCACTCTGATAAGCCACTGGTGAAGTTGGTGCCCAATGACCTGCCACCAGTCACATACACAGTGGATCTAAAATCAGGAATGTGCATCGAGTGGAGAGAGGAATCCTGGTCAGCTGGAGGAGATCAAGAAGTGTGCAATCTGTTAGGCATCTGCCACTACTACTTTGGAAGAGGCCGGAGGTTTGCAGCGGTTCAGAGCTGGGAAGTGGATATAGAGTGGGGTCAAGTCCCAGGACAGAGATTCCCCCATGAAGATGCAGTAAAAAACTATGAAGAGAAACCAATCAGGAGTATATAGCTGGCAATCCTTGCCACATCCCAAATAAAGAGAAACTTTAAAAATAAGGGTGCCCCAGGGATTTTATGGGCAAGGAAGGTAGGCCAGAATGACAAGGAGTAATATCGTAAAAAAGTATAAATTTATTGAATATAAATATATATTAAAAATGCACAAGTAGGTACACCTAAAAACAATGCATTTAAACATGGTCAAATAGAACAGCAACTGAATACTGGAACACACTAGCCTCAAAAGTGGAGGTTACAGTGAATGTGTGGTCACAGATAATCCCAACATGTTTTGGAGATGGAGGGTGTAAGTAGTCAATTCCTTCTTCAAAAAAAAAAAACCCTGAAGAAGGAATTGACTGCTCCCGAAAAAACGGCCATTTTAAAACTTTTTTTTGCATTGATACCCAGGACCCAGGTCCCAAGTCCCCAAACACTTTTTAGGACAATACCATGCAAATAAGCCTTTAAAATTAGCACTTTTGATTTCAAACGTTCGAGTCCCATAGACTTCAATGGGGTTCTAACGTTCATGCAAAGTTTTGGTCTGTTCGCAAGTTCTGGTGCGACCCGAACCGGGGGGGGTGTTCAGCTTATCCCTACTCACAGCATGACAGAATTCTGTGGTTAGGCATGGGGTGACGTTGCATTCATACTCCTAAGAATATTTGGTCATAATGTATTTGTCAATCTGAATTGACCTTTTTGCATTCTGGCCTGCCCAAGTGGCTAAAAAAAAAGAAAGGGTCACTCATATATTAACACATTAATGACAGTTGAGGAACACATCAAGGAAGATTCCAATCTTCTTGCACCATATGGTGCTGCCGATGCTGGAGCACCTGCAGCAACCTGAGCCAATATTCTTTCACTTTTTGCCACACCCTTAATCCCCACTCTATTTTTCATTTTTTCCAAAAAACCAAGGTAACCTCACTGCCCTGTTGTGTAACACATTCCCTCTAATACACCTTCATCACTTCATCACTCCCTTGGATTTTATTATCATCAACTTCTTTATTCACCCCTTACTCACACCCTGCATTGTTTGATTTCCAATAAAATCATTGCAGGGTCTGCACAGTCAACCTCCTTGTTGGCTTACCTTCCTTACCCATGAAGATGAAGTACACCCATGGTAGAGGCTGGAAGCCTACCACCATTCACAATCCAAGAAGAAACACTGCTGAGAGGTCGGCGCCCACCAGTGCTGTTCAACAGGAGCAGGCAGATGTATCAGAGAAGTTGTCTGTTCCAGTGCACACAGTCACCCGTGTGTGGAGGGAGCCAGATTAAGGGGATTCCTCTTCAGGTGAGCTGGTGGGGAGTGACAGTGGTAGGGAGATCACTCATGCTGGAAGCAGAGTTTGGGCCCCTGGAAGCAGATGTGGAGTGGTCTCCAGAGAGTGAGTCTGAAAAGGAATGGGACTTAGGGGACACTCAGGAAGTCAGAGATCTGCAGGCAGGACTATCCGAAGGGGGGTAGTACAGTTGGAGAGTCTGTTACCCCTGAAAAGGCAGAATGGGCAACGGAAATGGATCAGCTGTTGTCCTGTGCTTATGGACTGAAATTAGACTGGGCCTATGCCCAACATCAGGCCCAGGCGGGACCATCGAGCACCTGAGGGAGGACAAAGGCCCAGAACACAGCCTACAAACTTTGGATCACCCTGTCTCCACATGCATGTGTTCTCCCAGGGCAAGGCAAGTTAACCACCGCCATATAGCAGAATGATAGCTGCAAAGTGGTTTCGATAGCCTAAATGGACATCATATGACGTCCTCAGGATATTAAGCCACTGCGCGCCCCCGGGGGCACGCATCACAGCGATCGTTGTGGCGGTGTGTCAGTCTGACACACTGCAACTCCGACTCTAGGTAAAGACTCTCTGACAGAGACTCTTTACCACGTGATCAGCCGTGTCCAATCATGGCTTATCGCGATGTAAATAGGAAGAGCCGGTGATCGGCTTTTCCTCACTCGTGTCTGACAGACGTGAGTAGAGGAGAGCCAATCGGCTGCTCTCCTGACAGGGGGGTCAGTGCTGATTATTTATCAGCACAGCCCCCCCCCGGATTCCACCCAGGACCACCATCATGCCGCCCAGGACAACCAATGGCCATCCACACTGGACCACCTCTAGACCCCCATGGAACTACTAATTTGTGCCCAGGCAGCTGCCAATCAATGCCCAGGCAGCTGCCAATCAATGCCCAGGCAGCTGCCAATCAGTGCCCACTCACAATGTCTACCACTGCCAGTGCCACCAGGGATGCCTATCAGTGCTTCATATCAGTGCTGCATATCAGTGCCCATCAGTTCCACGTATCAATGCCCATCAGTACCCATCAGTGCCCAGCTGTGCCGCCTATCAGGGCCCAGCAGTGCCGCATATCAGTGCCCATCAGTGCCCAGCAGTGCCGCCTATCAGTGCCACACATAAGAACCCATCGTTGCAGCCTTTCAGTGCCCATCAGTCTCGCCTATCAGTGCCCATCAGTGCCCACCAGTGCCACCCAGTGCCACCCATGAGTGCCCATCAGTGCTGCCTGTCAAAGCCCATCAGTGCTGCATATCAGTGCCACCCATCAGTGCTGCCTACCAGTGCCCATCAGTGCTGCATATCAGTGCCCATCGTCATTGCCCGTCAGTGCCCGCTCATTGGTGCCACCTCATTGGTGCCACCTTATTAGTGCCTGTCGGTGCCGCCTTATCAGTTCCCATCAGTGAAAGGGAAAACTTACTTATTTACAAAATTTTATAACAGAAACAAAAGCAAAACTTTTATTTTTTTCAAAATTTTCGGCCTTTTTTTATTTGTTTAGCAAAAAATAAAAACCGCAGAGGTGATCAAAAAGCACCAAAAAAAGCTCTATGTGTGAGAATGATAAAAATGATAAAAATTATAAAATGATAAAAATTTAGTTTGGGTACAGTGATGGATGACTGTGCAATTGTCATTCAAACTGCGACAGCGTGAAAGCTGAAAATTGGTCTGGGCAGGAAGGTGTATAAGTGCCCTGTATTGAAGTGGTTAAATGATCTCCCAAGATTCTCCAGGTTTCAGTGAAAAGTACAGAGAAAAACCGCATTGGGGTGGGGATTGGACCTCCCTTATGTCCCCAGGGATATTATGGACACTATTTAGGCCTCCAATACCCAGTGGGAGGAAGAGTTGGTTTGGGACTATCTTCATGATCCCAAATCCCAAAGGAGGCCTAATAATCCAGAAGTTTGGACGTGGTTCCAAGACATCAGACAGGAGTGAAATCTGGGACATGCCATCTACGGGATCGTGTGGTGAACGTTGTAAGGGAAATTTCAAGCTTCTCCCTATATGCATATAATTTCTTTGCGCTTAAAAGCACAAAAACATATCTCTTATGTAATGCCGGGAAAGCGCGCTTGTATGTCTCCAAGTAACACAAACACAGATACCACCTTGAGCTTAGCAGAATCCTCGAGAGAATAGCCAGCTCCTTTTATATATACTATAAACATGCATAACAAAGGAAGGTGGTGGCTTCAGAATCAGCCACTTGTATTCTTTCAAAAGAACCAATCACACACACATGTATATATTCAAATAGAAATACAGTAGTGACGTGTGCAGATGGTTGTGTGCAGAGCCATGCGGTCAGCTTATTGTGAGCCACAAAGTGTCTCACAATTTGAACACTACTTACATGGCTCTGAACATGATTGTGTGCACATTCCCACTGCTTCCAATGATGGGAGCCATACTCTATCTTGGCTCAGTGGGCCATAATTTTTAATGGTTATGCTATGGTTCCCATGTACACAGATCTGCTTACTTAGGAGTTTATATTCGGTTGGTTCAGAGTGGCCAATCCCTTGGTGAGGCATAAACAAACATCTTTAAAAGAGCAAGCAGATCTGCCATGTCCACGGGAAGGTTTCCACAGCCAATGGTCTTCCACCAACGTCTGTATGTGCGAATATGCTCACATGAGCATATTACCACAAAACTGACACTGGGGGACATCTGACAACATACATCAATAAAAATTTCCACAACAACGTCAAGGCCAGATGGTCCAACTGGAGTTATTCAGTGGTCACACGAAATTCCCAGAGGAAATTACCAGGCTTCTAGATCCTAATATGTACTGTTAAATGGGGCTGATGCAGGATTTCAGCCCAAAGACAACAGAAATGGATGACAGCTGCTGCTATGATTGCAAGGGGAGATCTGTTACTCTTGCCCTTTTTCTTTAAGTGGACTAGACCGGGCCAGAGTCACCCACCTTTCCTTCAAAGATGTGATCCATAAAAGAAGACCTGGGAGAGGCCTAGAATACTGCTAAGAGACTGCTATTGTGGAGGAACTCATCAATATTGTCTTAAAGACTTTTTTTAAAGACTTTTGCCAACTGTAAAAGTTCTACTGGGAGGGCTTCCCTTTAGGGGGAGGTGCTCCGTTTGAAAAAATGCTTATTGGTAATGTGAAAATTGCTTGTATATATGTTTCTGTACTGATGTTTGATACCTGCAGAGAGCTGTAGTTAGGATGTGTGTGTGTATATTGCACTTATATTGTGATTTCTAGCTGCAGAGAGCTGTAGTTAGGATACTCTATGTATTTGCTGCTGTATAAAAATCAAAATGTACATACTCTGTTTTGTATTTATTTAGCCCTTTCCACGTTTGTACCCTTTTCCCCTACCAATTTTTCATATAGGATGCCCTTGCTCCTAGATGCAAGAGCCATTTTTGTGTTTTTATGGGCCAATGAAGACATGGCCGTTTCCGGGGGGGGGGGAGCATCATTTAGTGTGCAACTATTGCAGGTAAATTTAATAGGCGTATATTGATTGTTTTGCGCAAAAGTTATCGCATCTACAAAATAGGGGATAGATTTAGGGACTTTTAAAAAATTTTTTTTACTAGTAATGGCTGGCAATCTGCGATGACCCCGAATCACACTTTTTGGGGACCAGTGACAATATTACATTGATCAGAGCTATAAAAATGCACTGATCAATGTATAAATGACACTGGCAGGGAAAGGGGTTAACACTAGGGAACGATCAAGGGGTTAACTGTGTTCCCTGGGTGTGTTCTAACTGTAGGGGGGATAGGCTGCCAGGGACATGACAGAGATCACTTTTACTGATCACTGGGAACAGAAGATCTCTGACATGTCCACTGTTAGAATGAGAATCCGCCTTGTTTACAAAGGCAGATCCCCATTGTGCCTCTGTAATAGGCAGTCGCAGGCTGCCGGCGGACATCGAGTCCACCAGACCCACGGGCACGCTCCAGAAGCATTCAGCGGGCATACAGCTACGGCAATTCATGCAGGAGAGCCAATCTGTCGCCGTATAATGACTGCAGCTGGTCGGCAAGCGGTTAAAGGGAACTGAGAGCTCCTGGTCCATAAAGGATCTTGTCACTGATCCATAGAGACCTTGTTTATTCCGGAGGAAATACAGTCCAGGATCTTCATTTTTGTACATAGGGAGATCTTCAATTTTGTATATAGAGAAGAAACTTTGTTCTCATCTGTTGTTCTTCAAGTCACGTTTAGCATCCAAACTCCCTATTAGGGATGAGCTTCGAGTTAGAGTCAAACTCATGTTCGACTCGAACATCGGCTGTTCGCCAGTTCGCCCAACAGCGAACAATTTGGGGTGTTCGTGATAAATTCAAAAGCCGCGGAACCCCGTTAAAGTCTATGGGACACGAACATGAAAAACCAAAAGTGCTCATTTTAAAGGCTTATATGCAAGTTATTGTCAAAAAAGTGTTTGGGGACCTGGGTCCTGCCCCAGGAGACATGTATCAATGCAAAAAAAAGTTTTAAAAACGTCTGTTTTTTCGGGAGCAGTGATTTTAATGATGCTTAAAGTGAAACAATAAAAGTGTAATATTCCTTAAAATTTCGTACCTGGGGGGTGTCTATAGTATGCCTGTAAAGGGGCGCATGTTTCCCTTGTTTAGAACAGTCTGACAGCAAAATGAAATTTCAAAGGAAAAAAGTCATATAAACTGCTCGCGGCTATTAATGAATTGCCGGTCCCGACAATACACATAAAAGTTCATTGATAAAAACGGCATGGGAATTCGCCACAGGGGAACCCCGAACCAAAATTTAAAAAAAAATGACGTGGGGGTCCCCCCAAATTCAATACCAGGCCCTTCAGGTCTGGTATGGATATTAAGGGGAACCCCGTGCCAAAATTTTTAAAAAAATGACGTAGGGGTCCCCCTCAAAATTCATACCAGACCCTTCAGGTCTGGTATGGATTTTAAGGGGAACCCCGTGCCCAAATAAAAAAAAAATTGGCGTGGGGTTCCCCCAAAAATCCATACCAGACCCTTATCCGAGCATGCAACCTGTCAGGCCACAGGAAAAGAGGGGGGGACGAGAGAGCGCCCCCCCTCCTGAACCGTACCAGGCCACAGGCCTCCAACACCAGTGATTACAGTGATAACACCCTCCCCAACCAGCGATGTCTGCGATATCACCTTCCCTAACCAGCGACAACTGCAATATCACCTTCCCCCGACCAGCGATGACCGCAATATCACTTTCCCCAACTGGCGATTACCACAATATCACCTTCCTCAACTAGCAGCGTCCACAATTTCAACCTCCTCGACCAGCGACGACTGCAATATCATTCTCCGGTGATGACCGCAATATCACGCTCTCTGGCTGGCGACATCAGCGATTTCATCCTGATGTACCGGTGACGACCGCAATATCACCCTCCCCAACCACTGACATTTGACTGAAACCAATGGGTGGGATGTTGCATGTTGCTGAATCTTTCACATGGACATGAAAGACGCACAACCACTTCCCATACCTGTGATATCATGTCTTGATAATAAAGCAATAAAAAATATATTGACAATGGCGCCCCAATGCACCAACTAAGAAGCATGTTCTGGTGTGTACAGAAATATGGCGGAACGGGCGATACTAACAAAGCAGAATGAGGGAAGATCAGAAAGGAAGACAATCGTCTTTTCTGCGTTTGTCGCACATCGGGCAACACATGGTAATGAGGTGGATGGCCTACATGTGAAGAGCAACAATGTGCAAAATACACAAATATGGTGCCCAATGACTCTCCACACCAGTGTGAGGCCCCTTCTCCACCTACCTGAAATGTGAGGCCCATCCTCCACCTACCTGAAATGTGAGGCCCATCCTCCACCTACCTAAAATGTGAGGCCCATCCTCCACCTACCTGAAATGTAAGGCCCATCCTCCACCAACCTGAAATGTGAGGCCTGTCCCCCACCTACCTGAAATGTGAGGCCTGTCCCCCACCTACCTGAAATGTGAGGCCCATCCTCCACCTACCTGAAATGTGATGCCCCTTCTCTACCTACCTGAAATGTGAGGCCCATCCTCCACCTTCCTGAAATGTGAGGCCCATCCTCCACCTACCTGGAATGTGAGTCCCATCCTCCACCAACCTGAAATGTGAGGCCTGTCCCCCACCTACCTGAAATGTGAGGCCCATCCTCCACCTACCTGAAATGTGAGACATGTCCCCCACCTACCTGAAATGTGAAGCCCGTCCTCCACCTACCTGAAATGTGAGGCATGTCCCCTGCTTACCGTAAATGTGAGGCATGTCCCCCACCTACCTGAAATGTGAGGCCCTTCCTCCACCTACCTGAAATGTGAGGCCCATCCCCCACCTACCTGAAATGTGACAACAGTCACCTCACCCATCACAAAATGCAGCAAGGGGGTGGGGCTTACCAATATACCATACATATGCGTTACTAATTCCTCCCACAGACACCTCCTGCCCTCTGTTCATGATGGGGAAGTTCGTCCCCCTCCCACAGTGTAAAGACCCAATGAGGAGTTTGTGGGAGGAGCTAATATTATAGAAGTCACATTATGAAGGGCGACACAGGGGGCGGGGTTTTATACGGTGTCACCATACATTCTGATTGTACGATCTCCATGAAGCCGAACACACACCATACAATCTGATTGTACAATCTCCATGAAGCTGACCACACACCATACAATCTGATTGTACACTATCCTGAGTTGGTAGAGAAGACGGCTGTTTTGGGACAGATTGGTTTCAGTATCAGATGTGTAATCTGTTCTCGTTTCCTCTGCCATATTGGAGAAACAATTCTGATGAGTAGAAGAAATAAAGGATTTCAGTGGTGAGGAGGTTCCTGGAAATTACCATCTGGGCGATATTTTCGAATGAGGCATCAAACCACGAGATAGAAACTTCCCTCCCCAACCAGCGATGTCTGCGATATCACCTTCCCTAACCAGCAACAACTGCGATATCACCTTCCCCCGACCAGTGATGACCCCAATATCACTTTCCCCAACTGGTGATGACCACAATATCACCCTCCCGACCAGCGATGACCACAATATCACTTTCCCCAACTGGCGATGACCACAATATCACCTTCATCGACTAGTGGCGTCCACAATTTCAACCTCCCCGACCAGCGACGACTGCAATATCACTCTCCAGTGATGACCGCAATATCACCCTCTCCGACTGGCGACATCAGCGATTTCATCCTGACAGACCGGTGACGACCGCAATATCACCCTCCCCGACCACTGACATTTGACTGCAACCAATGGGTGGGATGTTGCATGTTGCTGAATGTTTCACATGGACATGAAAGACGCACAACCACTTCCCATACCTGTGATATCATGTCTTGATAATAAAGCAATAGAAAATATATTGACAATGGCGCCCCCAATGCACCAACTAAGAAGCATGTTCTGGTGTGTACAGAAATATGGCGGAACGGGCGATACTAACAAAGCAGAATGAGGGAAGATCAGAAAGGAAGACGATCGTCTTTTCTGCGTTTGTCGCACATCGGGCAACACATGGTAATGAGGTGGATGGCCTACATGCGAAGAGCAGCAATGTGCAAAATACACAAATATGGTGCCCAATGACTCTCCACACCAGTGTGAGGCCCATCCTCCACCTACCTGAAATATGAGGCCCATCCTCTACCTACCTGAAATGTGAGGCCCCTTCTCCACCTACCTGAAATGTGAGGCCCATCCTCCACTCACCTGAAATGTGAGGCCCATCCTCTACCTACCTGAAATGTGAGGCCCCTTCTCCACCTACCTGAAATGTGAGGCCCATCCTCCACTCACCTGAAATGTGAGGCCCATCCTCTACCTACCTGAAATGTGAGGTCCCTTCTCCACCTACCTGAAATGTGAGGCCCATCCTCCACCTGCCTGAAATGTGAGGCCCATCCTCCACCTGCCTGAAATGTGAGGCCCCTTCTCCACCTACCTGAAATGTGAGGCCCCTTCTCCACCTACCTGAAATGTGAGGCCTATTCTCCACCTACCTGAAATGTGAGGCCTATCCTCCACCTACCTGAAATGTGAGGCCCCTTCTCTACCTACCTGAAATGTGAGGCCCATCCTCCACCTACCTGAAATGTGAGGCCCATCCCCCACCTACCTGAAATGTGAGGCCCTTTCTCTACCTACCTGAAATGTGAGGCCCATCCCCCACCTAGATGAAATGTGAGACCCATCCCCCACCTACCTGAAATGTGAGGCCCATCCTCCACCCACCTGAAATGTGAGGCCTGTCCCCCACCTACCTGAAATGTGAGGCCCATCCCCCACCTACCTGAAATGTGGCAACAGTCACCTCACCCACCAAAAAATGCAGCAAGGGGGCGGGGCTTAACAATATGCCATACATATACGTTACTAATTCCTCCCACAGACACCTCCTGCCCTCTGTTCATGATGGGGAAGTTCGTCATCCCCCTCCCACAGTGTAAAGACCCAATGAAGAGTTTGTGGGAGGAGCTAATATTATAGAAGTCACACTATGATGGGCGACACAGGGTGTGGGGTTTTATATGGTGTCACCTTATGTTCCGCAGAGGAGCTCATACACATCCCGTGCTTCCCCTCCCCTGAGATCCTTCACCTGGGAAATATTCCCCTCCCCCACACATTTGGGTAGACATTCACATCCAATTATGTAACAATGCATGACGCCGGGATTCCGTGTTAAGTAATACGTGAGATTCTGCGTGTTCATGACATGGTGTGGTGTGCATGACATCTCCAGCATTTCCCATACAGTCTCCATAAAGCCAACCACACACCATACATTCTGATTGTACGATCTCCATGAAGCTGACCACACACACACACATACAATCTGATTGTACAATCTCCATAAAGCTGACCACACACCATACAATCTGAATGTACAATCTCCTGAGTTGGTAGAGAAGACGGCTGTTTTGGGACAGATTGGTTTCAGTATCAGACGTGTAATCTGTCCTCGTTTCCTCCGCCATATTGGAGAAACAATTCTAAAGAGTCAAAGGAATGAATGATTTCAGTGGTGAGGAGGTTCCTGGAAATCACCATCTGGGCGATATTTTCGAATGAGGCATCAAAATATAAACTTCCTCTTCTGGTGATTTATTGTACAAAACACACAAAAACACCCAACGTGGTTATTTCCGATGTTTAAAAAAAAACTGCGCTGGTCAAACAATAAACAAAAAAGCTGCAACTCAAGGTGAAATACACACCACACAGATTAGAAGCAAAAAGAAGCGGCGCTAACAGTAATAGTGAATGAATGAGATCTAATAGGCAAGTGCTAAAATGAATTAACCACTACGCGCCCGAAAGATGGCTACAGTGCGGCGCTCAATTGCCGGGAGGGCGTCCCTGGACGTCCTCCTGTTTACTTCCTCTCTGTCAGCTGCCGCGGGCGAGCATTGGGAAATTCTGTGTTGGACACAGCCAATCACAGATCGTGCTAAATGGCCAATCACAGCGGCCATTTAGCACTCGATCAGAGCTTCCAAAGAGAGATGATCTCATATGTAAACATATGAGATCATCTCTCATTGCCGGCTCTCCCTCCTCACACAGAGTCTGTGTGTGAGGAGGGAGAGCGACTTGTGCTGCAGATTTGTGAGTGCCAAGTGATTACAGTGAAAACAGTATAAATCAGAGCCCAAATAGTGCCCATTCAGTTCCACATCAGTGGCATTGGTGCTACAGTGTTCATCACTGTTAGTGTCACAGTTCCATCTGTCATCAGTGCCATCTATCAGTGCCATCAGTCATCAGTGTCATCTGTCAGTGCCATCTGTCATCAGTGCCATCTGTCAGTGCCATCAGTCATCAGTGCTACCTGTCAGTGTCACCTCATTGCCATATTTCTTCAGTGCCACATCAGTGCCATGTGTCCTCAGTGCCACATCAGTGCCACGTGTCATCAGTGCCACATTTCATCAGTGCCACGTATCAGTGCCATCTGTCACCAGTGCCACATCAGTGCCATATGCCATCAGTGCCACATCAGTGCCATGTGTCCTCAGTGCCACATCAGTGCCACATGTCATCAGTGCCACGTTTCATCAGTGCCATGTATCAGTGCCATCTGTCACCAGTGCCATCTGCCAGTGTCACGTGTCATTAGTGCCACATATCAGTGCCATCTGTCACCAGTGCCACACATGTGGGATCGCCATACTTAGGAGGAGTAACAGAATGCATTTTGTGGCATCATTTGTGGTATACACATGCCATAGGAGAGAAATAACCTATTACAATGCCAATTTTGTGGGGAAAAAAATTCTTCATTTTGCAAAGAATTGTGGCAAAAAATTACAACATCAAAAAGCTCACCGTGCATCTTACTAAATACCTTGGAATGTCTACTTTCAAAAAGGGGTCATTTGGGGGGTATTTGTACTTTCCTGGCTTGTTCGGGTTGCAAGAAATGAGATAGGCCGCCAGTACATCAAGTGTGATCAATTTTTATGATTTGCACCACAGCTTGTAGACTCTATAACTTTCATACAGACCAAATAATATCCACTAATTTGGTTTATTTTTACCAAAGATATGTAGTAGTATAAATTGTGGCCAAAATGTATGAAGAAAAATTAATAATTTGCAAAATGTTATCACAGAAACTAAGAAAAATTCTTTTTTTTTCAAAATTTTTGGTCTTTTTTCATTTATAGCGCAAAAAATAAAAACCCAGAGATGATCAAATACCACCAAAGGAAAGCTCTATTTATATGAAAAAAAGGACAAAAAAATCATTTGGGTACAGTATTACGTAGTGCCCAGTAGGCAAGTGGTTAAACAAACATAAAAATAATCTCCAAAAAAATAGACCAAGAAGGGAATCAAAAGGACAAACAGAGTTGATTCCAATCCAATAACCTAACCTACTTAATAAAAAAAAATTGAGAGACTACCAACATAATGTGAATAACGTAAATGGTGCAACAAAAAAATTAATGAGTGAACCAATACTTTGCCAAAAAAATGGGTAAAAATAAATATAAAAGTACAAATAAAAATAAATTATAAAAATGCCAAATAGAAAGTCAACAGGATAGACCAATACAGGTAAGTAAATAACAGTCTCTTCCAAGGTGCTTCCTGAAGGAGTAGGGGATGTTACCCAGTGAGAAGTCATTGAATGACAGTACAGATCAGAGGGAGAGGAGATTTATGATGATAAAAGTCATTCTGACAGGAAATAAAGACAGGCTCAATATAGCTGCTGCAGATTTAAAGAATTATATTGCAGAGGTGCAAGTTTGCAGAGAATTGAGGTCAATCAATTTCAGCACAGTTTACCCATGAAAAGAAAACACATAAAAGAATAATTGCCTTCAGACTCTCGCTCTCTAATTGAAGCTCCATAAAACGCTGTAAGAACAGAGAAGTCAGAAAGGAGTAGTGGAGGAACGCTTGGCTCGTCAGCCACCGGAGGTGTCTGGAGGTTTAAAGGCCCAGGCTGGGTATCAGCCACAAACTCTGACAGCTTGTTCAGCTGGTAAGCCTTCAATTTATCTGGTGGTGGATTCACAGTGTCCTTTTTGATTATAGAAGACTTCTCACTGTCCTCAACATTCACTCCCCTTCAGGAAGCACCTTGGAAGAGACTGTTATTTACTTACCATCATTGGTTTATCCTGTTGAATTTCTATTTGGCATTTTTATAATTTATTTTTATTTGTACTTTTATATTTATTTTTACCCATTTTTTGGCATAGTATAGGTTCAATCACTAATTTTTGTTGCACCATTTACATTATTCACATTATATTGGCAGTCTCTCAATTTTGTTTTATTAAGTAGGTCAGGTTATTGGATTGGAATCAACTCTGTTTGTCCTTTTGATTCCCTTCTTGGTCTATTTTTTGGAGATTATTTTAATGTTTGTTTAATTTTAATTAAATTTATCACTTGGCTATTAGATCTCACTCATTCACTATTACTGTTAGCGCAGGTTCTTTTTTTCTTCTTATCTGTGTGGTTATTTCTGAGCATATTAAACACGAGGCAGTTCTGGGGACCCCCTTGTCTCGGCTGGACCGACTCTCGGTGATGGACAGACTAATGATGATGGATGTAATTGAATGTTCTCCAGAGTTAGATGGGAAACTTTCTGGCATTAGGGTCGGCGAGTGTCCGACCCGTCCTGACACCTAAGGCAATGGATTTGGAGATGAGGAGCCATGAAGTTACATTGTCTGCTACCGGGACGCACACAGAACCAAAATCCTCAATGGGGTTCCTCTCTTCTCTTACTCTATTCAGGAAATCACCTTTATTCTCTTTGTGATTTCCTGTGTTAGGCTCCATTCACACTAATGCGTTTTTTGATGCATTTTGCATTTTGCAGAAATGCATGGGAATTTTTTAACATGGGTTCCTATGGAACATGTTCACATCAATGCATTTTTGTGCCTCTGCATTTTTGGAAAGGGTCGGGGACTTTTTTTAATGCAAAATGCAGCGTTTTGCATGTAATAGAATTCAATGGACCTGCATCCAAAAATGCAAGTACCGCGTTTCTACCGCGTTTTTGCCGCATTTTGTGTTTTGCATTTTTTTTTTCCTTTCATTTTTTAACACTGTATACAGTATATAAAAAAAAACGCAAAACGCAAAACGCGGCAAAAACGCATGTTCAAAAACGCGGCAAGCACCCCAAAAAACACTGCAGAAATGCTCAAAAGCAACATGCATAGGTGTGAATCGAGCCTAAGAGATGATGTCACTTCCTGTCTATTAAAATCAAGTATATCGCTCTAATGGGACCCCAGATAGCAGTACAAACTGACAGGGGTTCTAATCCTCTCCCCTCTATCCACAACTATGAAAATCAAACAGTATACATCTGGGTATATACTTTCCATATATATACTGTATAAATTTCTTCCACAGCAGGATATACATGAAACAACAATATGCCTACCAAGACAGCAACTTTAGAGACTTTATATAAGGCAAATTATATCCCAATACTCAATAAGGTTAAAGAACAACTAAACTATCTGAGACATAAACCCCTCTCTTGGCTAGGGAGAATAAACACATTAAAATGATTATTCTGCCAAAATGAATATATATATATATATATATATATATATATATATATATATATATATATATATATATATATATATTTCAAATGATTCCAATAACATTACCTCAGGAATACTTTAGGAAATTAAGATCTATAGTGGTAAAATATATATGGGCGCATAAACATCCTAGAATTTCATATGCAACGCTGGTAAAAGATAAAAAAGACAGGGGGACCAAAAGCACCGGATTTTAACTACTTGCTGCCCACGTTATAGCCGAAAGATGGCTGCAGCGCAGGCCTTAATTGCCGGGAGGGCGTCCATGGACATCCTCCCGAGCAAGCGATGTCTACACATCCCTGCGGGTCACGCGGTGGGCTCTGCGATCACCGAGTCTATGAGACTTGGCTGATCACAGATCGGAGTACCAAAGTACCACGGAGTACCTTACCACATGATCAACTGTCAGCCAATTACCGCTGATCACGTGATATAAACAGAAGCTCGGTAATCTGTATTTTTTTTGATCACCGGCTTCTGTCAGAGGGACATTGGTCTCTCACACAGAAATCCACGGCTGCATTTTCTGTGCCCACCAGTGTCAGCTGCCAGTGCCCACTGTGCCACCTACCAGTGCCACTTATTAATACCCACCAGTGCCACCTACCAGTGCCCACAGTGCCAACTACCAGTGCCCACAGTGCAACCCATCAATGCCCACCAGTGCTGCCAATCAATGCCCATCAGTGTCTCATAATCAGTGCCACAGATCAGTGCTGCCTATCAGTGTCACCTACCAGTGCCTACCAGTGCCCATCAGTGCCGCCTCATCAGTGCTTATTAGGGATGATCTTGATGTTCGGGTTGAACATATGTTCGACTCGAACATTGGGTGTTCACTCATTCACCGGAGAACGAACATTATGGGGTGTTTGCGGCAATTTTGAGCATTGCAGAATGCCCCATAATGCACTGCGAGACCGCAATGCATTGCTGTATGATGATTGGCCAAAGCATGCACCTGACCTGCATGCTTTGGTCAATCCCAGAGCCCTCTGCTAAGAGAGCCATAATTGGCCAAAGGCAGGGTGCCTTTGGCCAATCATGGCTCAGGGGGACTAAGTCCACGCCAAACACTATATAAGGCTGCTTACACAGCAGCCCTGTGTAGTGTTGTTGGAGTGGACGGAGAGATAGTGTGGTTTAGATTAACCACCTCAATACAATGCACTTACACCCCCTTCCTGCCCAGACCAATTTTCAGCTTTCAGCGCTCTCAGAGTTTGAATGACAATTACTCAGTTATGCAACACTGTACTCGTATGAAACTTCCGTCCTTTTTTTCACACAAATAGAGAATTCTTTTGGTGGTATTTAATCACTAGTGTTTTTTTTATTTTTAGTGCAATAAATAAAAAAGTTCATACATTTTGTGAAAAATTCCTTTTTTCGTTGTTTCTGTCATAACATTTTGCTAATTAGTTGCTTTTAGTCATAAATTTTGGCCAAAATTTATACTGCTACATATCTTTGGTAAAAATAACCCAAATTAGTGTATATTATTTGGCCCTTGTGAAAGTTATAGAGTCTACAAACTATGGTGCAAATCACTGAAAATTGATCACATCTGATCAGGCCTTCAGTATATCAGGTGAATCTCATTTCTTGAGACACTAACAAGTCAGGAAATTACAAATACCCCCCAAATGACCCCTTTTTAGAAAGTAGACATTCCAAGGTATTAAGTAAATAGTGTGGTGAGTTTTTTTAAGTTTATTTATTTATTTTTTTGTACAAAATTGTCATATTATCAGGTTATTTCTCACCCACAGCATATGCATACAACAAATTAAACCCCAAAATACAATCTGCTACTCTTCCCAAGTATGGCGATACCACATGTGTGAGACTTTTACACAGCCTGGCCACATACAGAGGCCCAACATTGAAGTGGCACCTTCAGGCGTTTTATGAGCATAAATGACACATCTCATTTCTCAACCACCTATTACACTTTTGAAGGCCCTGGAGCACCAGGACATGGAATTGCCCACAAAATGACCCCATTTTGGAAAGAAAATACCCCAATGTATAATCTATGAGGCATAATGAGTCTTTTGAAGGGTTCGTTTTTTTCCAGAAGTTTTTGGAAAATGTGGAAAAAAATTAAAACGCATTTTTTTTTTTACAATTACACATCTCATTTCATTCCTACCTATCACACTTTTGAAGGTCATTGAGCACCAGGACAGTGGAATTACCCACAAAATGACCCCATTTTGGAAAGCAAACACCCCAGCATATATTCTATGAGGCATGGGCTGTAAATAGGTATTTGGGTACTCTGATGGGCTGCAGATAGGTACTCGGGTACTCTGATGGGCTTGAGACAGGTACTCGGGTAACTTGATGAGCTGCAGACAGGTACTCGGTTACTCTGATGGCCTGGTGACAGGTACTCGGTTACTCTGATGGGCTGGTGACAGGTACTTGGGTACTCTGATGGCCTGGTGACAGGTACTCGGGCATTCTGATGGCCTGGTGACAGGTACTTGGGTACTCTGCTGGCCTGGTGACAGGTACTCGGGTACTCTGATGGGTTACAGATAGATACTTGGGTACTCTGATGGGCTGGTGACTGGTATTCGGGTACTCTGTAGGACGGTGACAGGTACTCAGGTACTTGATACTCATATGAACTGTGACAGGTACTCATATGGACTGTGACATGTAGTCAGGTACTCAGGCACTCATATGGACTGTGACAGGTACTCAGGGTACTCATATGATTTTTGACGGGTACGCAGATGAACTGTGACAGGTACTCGGGTACTCAGATGGACTGTGACAGGTACTCGGGTACTTCTGATGGACTGTGACAGGTACTCCGGTACTCTGATGGACTGTGACAGGTACTCGGATGGACTGTGACAGGTACTTGGGTACTCTGATGGACTGTGACAGGTACTCGGGTACTCAAATGAACTGTGACAGGTACTCATATGGACTGACAGGTACTCAGATGAACTGTGACAGGTACTTTAATGTGTGGTGACAGGTCCTCTTTATTGGGGGGGCAATCAGTGTGATTGATGTACACTGTAAGCGTTAACAAGATGTGTGTGAGGAAGAGAACCCGGTAACATCTCATTACTGCGGTTTGTTGACATTTAGTGATTGGCTGTGAAAGGATTGAGCGCATGCGCCCTGCAAAGTGGGGCGGTGCCAATGCCTGTTCACCCCCTTCGGTGGCGAGCAGTGTCTCCGTGACATGGCCAACATATGACGGCCGGCGGGCGGCAAGCAGTTAAGCAGGCAGGTTATTCAGTTAGCGGTAGTATATTTGAGTATATATATATATATATATATATATATATATATATATATATATACTCTGCATCCAGTGTAGCCTATATCTACAGTGCAGCCGTAGTGCAGTCGTTACTACTTTTCTGGTGGTATACACAGTACACAATACAGTGGAGCAGTAGTACAGTGCTACTACTTTTCTGGTGGTGTACACAGTACACAATACAGTGCAGCCATAGTGCAGTTGCTACTACACTTCTGGTGGTGTACACAGTACACAATACAGTGCAGCACAGTGGTGTAGTGAGTAGCACTCTCGCCTAGCAGTAAAAAGGGTCGCTGGTTCAAATCCCAACCACGACACTACCTGCCTGGAGTTTGCATGTTCTCCCTGTGCCTGCGTGGGTTTCCTCCGGGTACTCCGGTTTCCTCCCACACTCCAAAGACATGCTGGTAGGTTAATTGGCTTCTGTCCAAAATTGGCCTTGGTATATGAATGTTAGGGACCTTGGATTGTGGGCTCCTTGAGGGTAGGGACAAATGTGAGTGTTCGATAGATGTGTGGCACTGTGTAAAAATTGACACAGCGCTATATGGGTACCTTAAAATAAAAATAGGGATAATTGTAGACACGCACCCACACTCGCTCAGGTTGAACTCGATGGACTGGTGTCTTTATTCAACCTTACTAACTATGTAACTATGTAACCATAGTACAGCTGCTACTACTTTTGGGCCGTGGGGCGCGCTTGTCCTTTTTTCTGCTGCTGGCTGTGTTATTAAGCCAGAACATGCAGAAGAGTTGGTGGAGTGGATAACAAAGCCGTCCTCATCCTCCTCATCCTTTGCCACCCAGGCTCAGAGTAGTACCTTCCAATGCAGCTTCCAAAGTGGTCTATTCCACTGGATCCTTGTCCACAGTCACTCCTTCCATAGCCCCACCATCATGCACAGAGGAGTCCCCCGAACTATTTGACCACAGTGTCGGGTACATGCTGCTGGAGGATGCGCAGCGATTTGAAGGCTCCAATATTGGTCCCGGGGTTGAGGAAGGGAGTAACGTGAGCAGAGAGAGGGGGTACCCAAGAAGGACAAGAAACTGGCAGTCATGTTCCCCCAGCTGCAGCATATTGCCAAGTTTGCTCCAGTGACGAGGAGGGAGTGGATGATGAGATTACTGACTCTACTTGAGTGCCTGATAGAAGAGAGGAGGAGGCACAACTCCAATGAGGCAGGATGTCCTCTAGGGGGCAGCTTAAGGTCAGCCAACCTATTAAATCACACTGCAGAGGTGCAGGGCGCTGCTGACTCCCCCACTGATTTTGAAAAGTTCCTTGTGTGGGCCTTTTTTGACACGTGTGCAGCAAATTGTCTGAAGCGGATCAAGCGTGGCCAGAACAGCAGCCTCTTGGGCACCACATGCTTGACCAGACCAGACTGCCATGCAGTCCATTGGCAACAGCACTTGAAAGACCCGCATCAAAGAAAAAGGCGGACTTCTCCTTACTCCTCATCTGGGATCTCCAACCCCACTATACCTCCAGTCCTCCCAAATACCTGCACTGATAGGAATGAAGGTATAGCAATAGGTGTCCCAACTACTTGCAGCCAATCTGCTAGCAGTACACCACCATCTGAATTTAGCAGGCAAATTTCCCTACCCCAGTTGCTAAACCATAAAAAGAAATTCAGTCCCAGCCATCCACATGCTCAGTGTCTGACTGCTAGCTTGGCCAAATTGCTAGCACTGCAACTGCTGCCTTTTCAGCTGGTAGACTCTGCCCCCTTTTGTGAATTTGTGGAATGTGCGGTACCTCAGTGGCAGGTTCCAAAATGCCATTTATTTTCACGGAAGACCATTCTGGCTCTCTATCGGCATCTGGAAGGCAATGTTTTGGCCTCGTTGGACAGGGCGGTCAGCAGTAAGGTGCATAATACCGCTGACTCATGGTCCAGCAGGCATGAGCAGGGACGTTACCTTTCCTTCATGGCACACTGGGTAACTGCTGGCAGCTGGGAAGGATGCAGGACAGGGTTCAGTATTGTTGGAGCTTGTCCCGCCACCACGCCCTCAAAATACTGGTAGTGGTGATTCTGCCACACCTCTCTCCTTTTCTTCTTCCTCTATGGCCTCTTCTGCAAATTTGTCCTCTGAACCAACGGTGCTCCATAAGTGTTCAAGGGGGTACACAAGCATTCAGCCAAAAAGATGCCATGCGGTGCTTGAGTTGATCTGCCTAGGGGACAGGAGCCACACTAGGGCAGAGATTCTGTCAGCTCTGCAGGGGCAGGCTCAGAGGTGGTTGAGGCCATGCCAGCTTCAGCCAGGAATAGTTGTATGTGACAATGGCACCAACCTTCTTTCTGCCCTCCGACAGGGACACTTAACCCATGTTCCATGTTTGGCACACATCCTGAATTTGGTGGTGTAGCGGTTCTTGAGCAGGTACCCAGGCTTACAGGATCTCCTGAGGCAGCCTGTGGTCATTTCTGCCGGTCATACAATGCCAGTGCTCAGCTGGCTGACATTCAAAGGGAATGCAACATGCCCACCAGGTGGAACTCAATGTTGCCAATGCTGTACACGCAGCAGAGGGCCATCAATGAGTACCTGTGTGAGTATGGCACCAGTACAGGGTCAGGGGAGCTTGGCTTCTTTCTGCCATGCCAGTGGCTACTGATCAAGGATGCATGCACTGTCCTGTCACCATTTGAGGAGGCTACAAGGATGGTGAGCAGTGACAATGCATGCATTAGTGATACTGTCCCTCTTGTCTTTCTGTTGGAGCACACACTTCATGGAATAATGGACAGGGCACTTGAGGCAGAACAGCGGGAGGAAGAGGATGACTTCCTTACCTCTCAAGGCCCCCTTTATCCAGATAGTATTCCTGCAGGCCTGCCAAACACATAGGAACAAGAGGAGGAGGAGGATTGTGTCAGCATGGACATGGAGTATAACACTCAGCAGCAGCCTTCAAGGGATGGTTTTCAATCCCCAAAAACCCAAGGAGTTGTACGTGGCTGGGAGGAGGTTGTTATGGATCATGTGATCCTTAGTGACCCAGAGGACTCAGAATCGAATGTCTCTGCAAACTTAGTCTGCATGGCCTCCCTGATTTTGCAAAGCCTGCGAAAGGACCCTAGGATTCGGGCTATCAAGGAGAGGGATCATTACTGGCTGGCAACCCATCTTGATCCATGTTACAAGGGTAAGGTTGCAGAAATCATCCTGCCTTTGCAGAGGGAGCAGAGGATGAATCATCTGCAGGAGGCCTTGAAGAAAGGTTTGTGCAATGCATTTCCAGACCCTGGGAGGTTACTATTTCCTGGTGCTGGACAACGTGTTGCTGAGGCTTTGTTCAGTCAAAGGAAGAGTGGTGGAGATGGTGGCCAGCAGACCGATGCCTTTAGACAATTTTTCAGTCCTCAACACCAAGGTCTGATTGGTTCAAGCAACCATCGCCAGCGTCTGCATTACATGGTGCAGGAATATCTATGGGCAAGAGCAGACTTGGAGACCTTTCCAACAGACCATCCACTGGGTACTAGGACTTGACGATGGACCACTGGCAAGAACTTGCTCAATATGCAATTGAGCTACTGGCCTGTCCTGCATTCAGCATTCTTTCGGAATGCACATTCAGTGCTGCTGGAGGGTTTGTAACAGATCATAGAGTGCACCTGTCCACAGACTCCATTGATAGGCTCACATTCTCAGTCTTGGATCAGCAGCTATCAAGCACCTGATGCTGATGTAACTTATTTAATTTTCTATGGATGTGGGATCCATTGAAGACTGCCTATGCTGAGTAACTATCCTACTTCTCCTCAATCTTGATGATGCTAGCTTCCAACTTTTGGTTTAGGGCACCACCACCACTGTCTAAGGCCCAATCTTTCTGCCCCTGTTTAACAGGGGCATGTAATTACAATTTTTGATCTAATATTTCACAGCAGGGCCTGTTCCTGCACCCACCAAGAGTAACTGTGAGGGCTTACAGTGTTGTGACACCTCCACCAACACCTAAGGCCCAATTTTCTGCAGAGTATATAGGGCAGGCCGTATAGTATATATACTGCTTTTCAGATTATATAGTGCCTAGGGGCCTGAGGGACTCCCACGCCATTTTAAAAAAAATTAATTAATTCATATCCATACCAGACCCAAAGGGCCCGGTAATGGACTGGGGGGGACCCATGCCATTTTTCTGAATGATTTTCATCTATATTGCCGGGACCCGACAATTCATTATAGCCGCAAGCAGTTTTAAATGACTTTTTTTCCTTTAGAAATGTCATTTTGCTGTGGTATTGTTCTAAACATGGGAAAACTGTGCCACTTTACAGGTATACTATAGACACCCCCAGGCACAATATTTAAAGGAATATTTCATTTTTATTGTTTCAGTTTAAGCATTATTAAAATCACTGCTCCCAAAAATACGGCCCTTTTTAAAACTTTTTTTTTGCATTGATACATGTCCCCTGGGGCAGGACCCGGGTCCCCAAAAACTTTTTATGACAATAACTTGCATATAAGCCTTTAAAATTAGCACTTTTGATTTTTCACGTTCATGTCCCATAGGCTTTAATGGTGTTCGCGTGTTAGAACAAACTTTTTGCCTGTTCGCATGTTCTGCTGCAAACTGAACCAGGGGGTGTTTGGCTCATCCCTAGTTCTTATCAGTGCCACCTATCAGTGCCCATTAGGGCCACCTTATCAGTGCCCATCAGTGTCCATCAGTGCCGCCTATCAGTGCCCATCAGTGCCGCCTATCAGTGCCCATTAGGGATGGGCTTTATGTTCGGGTCGAACATGAGCTTGACTCAAACATTGGCTGTTCTCCAGTTCGCCGAACAGCGAACAATTTGGGGTGTTCGTGGCAAATTTGAAAGCTGCAGAACATCCTTTAAAAGTCTATGGGAGAAATCAAAGGTGCTAATTTTAAAGGCTTATATGCATGATATTGTCATAAAAAGTATTTGGGGACCCGGGTCCTGCCCCAGGGGACATGTATCAATGCAAAATAAATTTTAACCACTTCAGCCCCGGAAGGATTTACCCCCTTCCTGACCAGAGCACTTTTTACAATTTGGCGCTGCGTCGCTTTAACTGCTAATTGCGCGGTCATGCAATGCTGTACCCAAACGAAATTTGCGTCCTTTTCTTCCCACAAATAGAGCTTTCTTTTGATGGTATTTGATCACCTCTGCCGTTTTTATTTTTTGCGCTATACACGGAAAAAAGACCGAAAATTTTGAAAAAAAAGATATTTTACTTTTTGTTCTAAAAAAAATCCAATAAACTCAATTTTAGTCATACATTTAGGCCAAAATGTATTCGGCCACATGTCTTTGGTAAAAAAAATGTCAATAAGTGTATATTTATTGGTTTGCGCAAAAGTTATAGCGCCTACAAACTAGGGTACATTTTCTGGAATTTACACAGCCTTTAATTTATGACTGCCTATGTCGTTTCTTGAGGTGCTAAAATGGCAGGGCAGTACAAAACCCCCACAAATGACCCCATTTTGGAAAGTAGACACCCCAAGGAAATTGCTGAGAGGCATGTTGAGCCCATTGAATATTCATTTTTTTTGTCCCAAGTGATTGAATAATGCAAAAAAAAAAAAATTACAAAAAGTTGTCACTAAATGATATATTGCTCACACAGGCCATGGGCATATGTGGAATTGCACCCCAAAATACATTTAGTTGCTTCTCCTGAGTATGGGGATACCACATGTGTGGGACTTTTTGGGAGCCTAGCCGCGTACGGGGCCCCGAAAACCAATCACTGCCTTTAGGATTTCTAAGGGTGTACATTTTTGATTTCACTCTTCACTGCCTATCACAGTTTCGGAGGTCATGGAATGCCCAGGTGGCACAAACCCCCCCCAAATGACCCCATTTTGGAAAGTAGACACCCCAAGCTATTTGCTGAGAGGCATGGTGAGTATTTTGCAGCTCTCATTTGTTTTTGAAAATGAAGAAAGACAAGAAAAAAAATGTTTTTTTTTCTTTTTTTAATTTTCAAAACTTTGTGACAAAAAGTGAAGTCTACAAAATACTCACTATACCGCTCAGCAAATAGCTTTGGGTGTCTACTTTCCAAAATTGGGTAATTTGGGGGGGTTTTGTGCCACCTGGGCATTCCATGGCCTCCGAGACTGTGATAGGCAGTGAAGAGTAAAATAAAAATTTACGCCCTTAGAAAGCCTGAAGGCGGTGCTTGGTTTTCGGGGTCCCGTACGCGGCTAGGCTCCCAAAAAGTCCCACACATGTGGTATCCCCGTACTCAGGAGAAGCAACAGAATGGATTTTGGGGTGTAATTTCACATATTCCCATGGCATGTTTGAGCAATATATCATTTAGTGACAACTTTGTCCAAAAAAAAAAAAAATTGTCTCTTTCCCGCAACTTGTGTCACAATATAAAATATTCCATGGACTCGACATGACTCTCAGCAAATATCTTGGGGTGTCTACTTTCCAAAATGGGGTCATTTGGGGGGGTTTGAACTGTCCTGGCATTTTATGCACAACATTTAGAAGCTTATGTCACACATCACCCACTCTTCAAACCACTTGAAGACAAAGCCCTTTCTGACACTTTTTGATTACATGAAAAAAATATTTTTTTTTGCAAGAAAATTACTTTGAACCCCCAAACATTATATATTTTTTTAAAGCAAATGCCCTACAGATTAAAATGGTGGGTGTTTCATTTTTTTTTTCACACAGTATTTGCACAGCGATTTTTCAAACGCATTTTTTGGGGAAAAAACACACTTTTTTACATTTTAATGCACTAAAACACACTATATTGCCCAAATGTTTGATGAAATAAAAAAAGATGATCTTAGGCCGAGTACATGGATACCAAACATGACATGCTTTACAATTGCGCACAAACGTGCAGTGGCAACAAAATAAATACATTTTTAAAAGCCTTTAAAAGCCTTTACAGGTTACCACTTTAGATTTACAGAGGAGGTCTACTGCTAAAATTACTGCCCTCGATCTGACCGTCGCGGTGATACCTCACATGCATGGTGCAATTGCTGTTTACATTTGACGCCAGACCGACGCTTGCGTTCGCCTTAGCGCGAGAACTGGGGGGACAGGGGTGCTTTTTTTTTTCTTTATTATTTTTTTGCTTTTTTATCTTATTTTTAAACTGTTCCTTTCATTTGTTTTTTTTTAAATCATTTTTATTGTTATCTCAGAGAATGTAAATATCCCCTATGATAGCAATAGGTAGTGACAGGTACTCTTTTTTGAAAAAATTGGGGTCTATTAGACCCTAGATTTCTCCTCTGCCCTCAAAGCATCTGACCACACCAAGATCGGTGTGATAAAATGCTTCCCCAATTTCCCAATGGCGCTATTTACATCCGGCGAAATCTAAGTCATAAAATGCTCGTAGCTTCCGGTTTCTTAGGCCATAGAGATGTTTGGAGACACTCTGGTCTCTGATCAGCTCTATGGTCAGCTGGCTGAATCACCGGCTGCATTCTCAGGTTCCCTGTTGAGACAGGAGAGCCAGAGAAAAACACGGAAGACGGTGGGGGGGGCATTCTCTCCCACTGCTTGTAAAAGCAGTCTAGAGGCTAATTAGCCGCTAAGATTGCTTTTACATGAAAGCCGACCGCTGGCTGAAAAGAATGATACCAAGATGATACCTAAACCTGCAGGCATCATTCTGGTATAACCACTCAAAGTCGTGAATGGCGTACCTGAAGACAAAAAAATGGTTAACAATAAAGCACAGTAAACGGTAAAGTATAAAAAATTGCATACCTGAAAAGCAAACATGATAAAACATAATAACAATAAAACATTGCAGAATAGAATACAGTAAAAAAGAGCAGAACAATAGAGAGAATAGAGAGAGAGAGAACAATAAAACGACAACTATTTTTTTTTATTTTATATTTTTGTTTGTGTTTTTTTTCACTTTTTTTGTAACTGTAACTTTTATAACTGTAACCGGTTCCAGGTTTGGGTCTCTCAAAATGCGATGGCATCTTGGGAGACCCTGTGAAAGTGTGCCTAGTCTGTGCAATGCTGTACCCTACGCTAATACTCAACTAGTGAATAGTAGAGTTCAAAACATTCACCAATGCAAAGACCAGGATTGACAGGAGGGACAATAATAGCGGGTGTCACGCCTATATCCGCGCTTGCTGCAGACACAACATCTTTTTTGGGGGGGTTCGTTGGGTAGGGGTACTCGGGAGGACATAAAAATGCCTCTCATGCAGCCGACTGCATTTGGTTGTGGATGTGAATGGGGGAAGTACGGGCGCTGCAGAAGTGGTGGGTTCCCAATTAGGATTGGCAAATGCAGCAGGAAGGGCACTATGGGCACGACGGGCCTGTGTTTGTCTTTTTGGTGGCAGTGGGACACTACTTGTGCTTGCCACCTCACCAGCTGGAGCTGCACTTGCGGGACTTGCCACGTCACCAAGTGTTACTGCAGTGCTGGTTTGACTACGACCGGGGTGTACTAGGCCGCTGGTGCTTGCCAGTTCACCAAAACGCTACCAAAAAAACTGTTAGCGATCGCAGGGATCAGGCCTGACTCTGCGAACGCTGCAGTTATGAGTTTAGTGTTTTGTAAGTGACAGTGATCGATCAATACTGCACTTGGGTGGGCTGGGCTGGGCCGGGTGGAGGGGCAAAACGCAGGTGCTAGCAGGTGTCTGGGCTGATCCCGCTAACACTGCATTTTTGGGAACCCTAAACTGCTGGGGGCGCTAGTATAGATCTAATCGGATCAGATATTGATCAGTTCAGATACTATACCACTAAGGGAGGCGTATGCTGCGTGCTTGGGTGTTAGCGGTACTGGCGCTAATCTGACGCTGCCTGGGGCGACGCATATCACCGCCGGGCGATCGGGGGGCTAAACCTTTATTCGGTAATAAACGGCGGGTGCCCTGACACTATAAAAAATAAACGAACTAACCAGCATCACCCGTAACGGTTATATGGTGATCAGTGGTGAAAGGGTTAACTAGGGGGCAATCAAGGGGTTAAAACATTTATTAGGTAGTATATGGGGGTCCCTGTCGCTATAAAACGCTGACGGCGAACCTAAATATTTACGTCCCTAACTAGCGTCACCAGCGACACTAATACAGCGATCAGAAAAATGATCGCTTAGTGACACTGGTGACGGGGGGTGATCAAGGGGTTAAAACTTTATTAGGGGGGGTTAGGGGGGTATCATAGACCTAAAGGGGGCTAACAGTAACTGTCCTAACACTGTAACTGTCACAAACTGACACCAATACAGTAATCAGAAAAAAAAAAAAAAAAACCTGCTTGGTGTCAGTTTGTGACAGGGGGGGTGATTGGGGGGGGGATCGGGGGGCGATCGGGGTGTTTTGTGTGTCTGGCATGTTCTACTGTGTGTGTGTTGGTGCACTCACATTACAGTCTTCTCTCCTCGGCCCGGAACGGAAAATACCGAGCCGAGGAGAGATGACATAATTTCCTCTGCCTCTGTGTACAATACAGAGGCAGGGAAATGATCCCATTGGCTGGGAGCGATCGCGAGGGGGGGGCCACGAATGGATGGCCTCCCCCTCACCACCGATCGCCGGGGGAGATTTGCCGACCACCGCAGGCACCGGGGGGGTCCGATCGGACCCCCCACCCGCGGGCAGGCAAGGACGTACAGGTAAGCCCTTTTGCCTGCCCGTGCCGCTCTGTTGACGTACATCGTCGTGCGGCGGTCGGCAACTGGTTAAAGCAGTGGTTCTCAACTCCAGTCCTCAGGACCCACCAACAGGCCAGGTTTGCAAGATAGCTGAAATACATCACAGGTGATATCACTTGCTGCTCAGTGATTGCAGTATTCTAGTCTGCAACTCCCCAAGGTAATACTTAAAATCTGACCTGTTGGTGGGTCCCAAGGACTGGAGTTGAGAACCACTGGGTTAAAGTCTTAAAGTGAAACAATAAAAGTGAAATATTCCTTTAAATTTCGTACCTGGGGGGGTGTCTATAGTATGCCTGTAAAGGGGCTTTTTTCCCCCGTGTTTAGAATAGTCTGACAGCAAAATGACATTTCTAAAGGGAAAAAAAGTCATGAAGTAATAGCGGTGTCGGCTATAGTGAATTGTCTATGGGAGAAATCAAAAGTGCTAATTTTAAGAGTTAATATGCAAGTTATTTCATAAAAAGTGTTTGGGACCCTGGGTCCTGCCCCAGGGGACATGTATCAATGCAAAAAAAGTTTTAAAAACGGATGTTTTTTTGGGAGCAGTGATTTTATTAATGCTTAAAGTGAAACAATAAAAGTGATATATTCCTTTAAATTTCGTACCTGGGGGGTGTCTATAGTATGCCTGTAAAGGGGCGCATGTTTCCTGTATTTAGAACAGTCTGACAGCAAAATGAAATTCGTAAAGGAAAAAAAGTCATTTAAAACTACTCGCGGCTATAATGAATTGTTGGTCCGACAATACACATAAAAGTTCATTGATAAAAACTGCATGGGATTTCCCCACAGGGGAACCCCGAACCAAAATTCTGATAAGCCCCCCGCCCGTAGACCCCCACAACCACTGGGCAAGGGTTGTGGGGATGAGGCCCTTCTCCCCATCAACATGGGGAGAAGGTGCTTTGGGGGGCTACCCCAAAGCACCCTCCCAATGTTGAGGGCATGTGACCTGGTACGGTTCAGGAGGGGGGGCGCTCTCTCTTCCCCCCTCTTTTCCATGGATTTCTGGGGGGACCCCACGCCATTTTTTTTTATTTTGGCGCGGGGTTCCCCTTAAAATCCACACCAGACCTGAAGGGTCTGGTATGGATTTTGAGGGGGACCCCCATGCCGTTTTTTAAAAAATTTTGGCGTGGGGTTCCCCTTAATATCCATACCAGACCTGAGGGGCCTGGTATGGAATTTAGGGGGACCCCCACACATCTTTTTAAAAAAATTTTGGTTCGGGGTTCCCCTGTGGTAAAATTCCATGCCGTTTTTATCAATGAACTTTTATGTGTATTGTCGGACTGACAATTCATTATAGCCGCGAGTAATTTTAAATTACCTTTTTTCCTTTAGAAATTACATTTTGCTGTCAGACTGTTCTAAATACGGGAAACATGCACCACTTTACAGGCATACTATAGACACCACCCAGGTACGAAATTTAAAGGAATATTTCACTTTTATTGTTTCACTTTAAGACTTTAAAATTTAGTGGTTAAGTGGTTAAGAAATATTATCAGGCAATCACTATTTCACGGATAACAGATTGGATACACAGTAAGGAATGGGAGTTGGGTAGATATTGAGATGTCACAAAGTAAAATAGATTTAGGGAAGATGGTGTGGATACCACAGTAATATCAAGATTTAGCCAGCAGCACAAATCCATTGACTAGGAAGACGCTTAGGATATGGGATGTACTGAGTAGACTATACCATTGGGAATATAATGTACCTTTAATTTCTTTATTAGACACTACCGTATATACTCGAGTATAAGTCGTTCCGAGTATAAGTCGAGGCTCTAATTTACCACAAAAAAATGGGAAAAACTTAGTGACCCAAGTATAAGACGAGGGTGAGAAATGCAGTTACTGTAAGTGGAAAAGAGGGTCAACAATGCCCATTTGCAGCATCACTGTGCCCATTTGCATGCCTCACTGTGCCCATTTGCAGCCATAGGTCCCCTGAACTTCAAACTCAGTAGTTAAGGGTTCCTGGATGCCCCCTAGCTGCAGCCAAAATTTGGGGTTTCTGAACCCAAAGGGTCCCGAAATGACATTGCTGCAGATGGACACAGTTGACTTAGTGCTAAGAACCCCAAATTTAGTGTGTAAACCCAGTGGAACTAGCAGCTTAAAAATGCCAAAGCTAGGGTTTCTAGCACCAAGTGGCCCTGAGATACAGGGCCCCAAAAATCAGTTCAGAAAATGTCAAGCACTTTTCTGCAGCAGAGAATGACATTTTCTGAACCGGTTTTGGTGCCCGTATCTCAGGGCCACTTGGTGCTAGGAGCCCCAGCTTTGGATATGTTATGGTACCAGTTCCAGTGGGTTTGCACACCAAATTTGGTGTTCCTAGCACTAAGTGGCCCTGAGATATGGGGCCACAAAATCGGTTCAGAAAATGTCAAGCACTTTTCTGCAGCAGAGAATGACATTTTCCGAACCGATTTTGGGGCCCCGTATCTTGGGGCCACTTAGTGCTAGAAACATCAGCTTTGGATATGTTTTGGTACCTTTTCCACTGGGTTTGCACAAAAAAACTGGGGATCCTAGCATCAAGTGGCCCTGAGATATGGGGCCCCAAATTCGGTTCGAAAAATGACATTTTTTTCTGCAGAAAAGTGCTTGACTCGAGTATAAGTCGAGGGGGGCACATTCAGCACAAAAAAAAATGTGCTGAAAAATTCGACTTATACTCGAGTATATACGGTAATTATTTTAAGCCAGGGAAAGAGGATTATGTATATTTCACCAGATGGGCAAAAAAAGAGGAAATATTACTGCAGGATGTGTTGAAAGGGAATAGAATATGCACATTCACTGAAATCACACAAAAATGGGGAAATATGCCATTAGATAGATTGAGGTACACACAATAAAAACAGTTTACACAATCACTACAACAAACACTGCGGGGAAAAGGGAATATGAGGCTAATAGAGAAGCTGTTTCGTTCTCCCTTTTGCTTAAAGCAAAATATATCCAAAATATATAAAATACTGGTAAAGGAAACAGAACCTAAATATCCACCTTATTTGGGAAAATGGGAGGAGGAAATAGGAGTTCTCCGAGATAAGGAACATAAGAGGAATATTTTAGGATCAGCCTATTTTGCTATAAGCGACGCTAAGACAATGGAGATGTGCTCTAAATTATTGGCAAGATGGATGGTATGTGATGCCACAGAGGGCACAAAGGTTCAGAGTGGATGTCCCCCCAACATGCTGGAGGGGATGTGATGCACCGGGGATCTTCACACACCTGTGGTGCGAATTCGTAAAAATCCAGCCTTATTGGGAGGGAATTATTAGGGTGATATTTCAAATAACAGAAGAACACATTCAGATGGATCCCTGGAAATGCCTGTTCTATGACACGAAAAAAAAACGGTGGCTCAGTACAGGAATACTCTAGTTCCATACTTATTAAATGCCGCAAAAAGCCTGATCCCCAGACGGTGGAGAACTCCAGAAGTGCCAACTATGAAGGAGTGGGTAGCAAAGGTGGACTGGTTGAGATCAATAGAGGAAACACATAGTAGAGGACTCTCTAGAGGCATACTGTAGCACATGGGGGAAATGGTTAAAGTTCAAAAAATCTTAGGAATATATGATTATTAGGGATGGGCTGTCTTTTCGAGTCGAACATAAGTTCGACTCGAACATTGGCCGTTCACTTGTTCGCCAAATTTCGAACATTATGGGCCGTTCGTGCCAAATTCGAGCGGCGCGTCACGGCCCATAATGCACTGCATCATCGCAGTGCATTGCTGGCTAATGATTGGCCAAGCATGCACTATGACCCATATGCTTTGGCCAATCACAGCGCCGTTAGCGAAGAGAGCCATAATTGGCCACAGACAGTGTGCCTGTGGCCAATTATGGCTCAGTGGGTTAAGTACATGCCCCACACTATATAAGGCCGCCCGCACGTCGGACTTGTGTAGTGTGTTGGTGGCGTTTGTTCAGAGAGAGACAGAGAGAGTGTCATTTCATTTAGTTTGAGCAGGCAGGCAATTCCTGGTGTTCTGTTGCTAATATACTTCAGGAAGGCTGGTGAGACAGTTAGATAGCTGCAGTGTATTTAGTATTTATATATGCATCCCGGTTTTGTATATATATATATATATATATATATATATATATATATATATATATATATATATATATATATACACTGTATACAGTTTAGCTTCATCTCACTGCAGACCGTTCCTGGTGTACTGTTGCTAATATACTTCAGGCAGGTGGGCGAGACAGTTAGCTGCAGTGTATTTAGTATATATATATATATATATACATTCCGGCTTTGTATATATATATATATATATATATATATATATATATATATACACTGTATACAGTTTAGCTTCATCTCACTGCAGACCATTCCTGATGTATTGTTTCTAATATACTTCAGCCAGGCAGGTGACTCACTGAGCTGCAGTGCATTTAATATATATATATATATATATATATATATATATACAGGCTTGTATATATATATAGTCTAGCCAAGCCTATACCTGACTAGGCCATTTTCTGAGTGTGTGTTCAAAGACACTTTCATCCAGGCAGGTGACTCACCGAGCTGCAGTTCATAAAATATATATCCACTGCATTGTTTTCCAGCCAAGCCTATACCTGACTGTAGGCCATTCCTGGAGTGCATGTTCAAAGACACTTTCAGCCAGGCAGGTGACTCACTGAGTTGCAGTTCATTTAATAAATATATATACAGGCTTGTATATATATAGTCTAGCCAAGCCTATACCTGACTAGGCCATTGCCTGAGTGCGTGTTCAAAGACACTTTCAGCCAGGCAGGTGACTCACTGAGCTGCAGTTAATTTAATATATATATATATATATATATATATATATATATATATATACAGGCTTGTAATATATAGTCTAGCCAAGCCTATACCTGACTAGGCCATTGCCTGAGTGCGTGTTCAAAGACACTTTCAGCCAGGCAGGTGACTCACTGAGCTGCGGTTCATAAAATATATATGCACTGCATTGTATTCCAGCCAAGCCTATACCTGACGCACGGGGAAAGCCACAGGGAATTCCCCATAAAGTCCCCGTGTGTCAGAGAAGGGCGGGGTCACCAGGTGGCCTCACCCTCCATTATATAAGAAGTGTCAGAAGAACCGAAGCCTCACACGGCGGAAGACTCCCACTGAAGCGGATCGTGCAGACGGAGCAGAGAAAAAGCCAGAGGAAGATGCTGGACAAGAAGAGCAGAGGAAGAAGAAGATGGAGAAGAAGAAGATGAAGGAAGAAGAAGAACAATGAAGAAAGATGAGAAGAAATAAGATAGAAGAAGAAGCATATAGTCTAGCCAAGCCTATACCTGACTAGGCCATTGCCTGAGTGTGTGTTCAAAGACACTTTCAGCCAGGCAGGTGATTCACTGAGCTGCAATTCAATTAATAAATATATATACAGGCTTGTATATATGTAGTCTAACCAAGCCTATACCTAACTAGGCCATTGCCTGAGTGCGTGTTCAAAGACACTTTTAGCCAGGCAGGTGACTCACTGAGCTGCAGTTCATAAAATATATATCCACTGCACTGTAGTCCAGCCAAGCCTATACCTTACTGTAGGCTATTCCTGGTGTACTGTTTTTAGTAAACTTCAGGCGTTGTTTTGCTAATCTAATTGTACAGTATGTCTGGATGGCCACAAAGAAGAGGCAGACGCTCACAGGCCACTAAAAGAGGGCTAGCAGGCTCTATGTCTACAGCAAACAGTGCTGGTCGTGGACACGGTGCATCATCAGCATGTGGCCGTGGGGCATGCTTGTCCTTTTTTTGGCAGCTGACCATGTTGAGCCACAACATGCAGAAGAGTTGGTAGAGTGGATGACCAAGCCGTCCTCATCCTCCTCATCCTCTGTCACACAGGCTCAGGGTACTTTGTCTGCCAATGCAGCTGCCAAAGCGGCCTCTTCCATTGGCTCAATGTCATCAGTCACTCCTTCCCTAGCCCCACCATCATGCCCTGAGGAGTCCCCCAAACTGTTCGACCACAGTGTAGGGTACATGCTGCAGGACGTTGTGCAGCATTTTGAAGGCTCTGATGATGGTACCCAGGTTGAGGATGAAGGCAGTAACGTGAGCCCAGAGAGAAGAAGGGGTGCCCAAGAAGGACAAGAAACTGGCAGTCATGTTCCCCCAGCTGCGGCATACTGCCAGGTTTGCCCCAGTGGCGAGGAGGGAGGGGATGATGAGGTCACTGAGTCTACGTGGGTGCCCGATAGAAGAGAGAAGGAGGAGGAAGCACATCTCCAATGAGGCAGGATGCCCTCCGCGGGCCATCTTAAGGGCAGCTAACCAACTGCATCACACCGCAGAGCTCCGCATGTGCAGGGCGCTGCTGACTCTGCACATTTTTCCAAAAGTTCTTTGGTGTGGGCCTTTTTTAAGACGAGTGCATCAGATCACACTGTTGCTGTTTGCAACATATGTCTGAAGCGTATCAAGCATAGCCAAAACAGCAGCTGCTTGGGCACCACATGCTTGACCAGACATATGTCAAGCTCCCATGCAGTCCGTTGGCAACAGTACTTAAAAGACCCACACCAAAGAACAAGGCGGACCTCTCCTAGCTCCTCATCAGCTGGAATCTGCAACCCCACAGAAACCAGCACTGACAGGAATGAAGGTGTAGAATTAGGTGTGCCAAGTACTTGCGGGCAATCTGCTATCGCTACACCAACATCCGATTGTAGCAAGCAAATTTCCCTACCCAGTTGTTAAACCGGCAAAAGAAATTCTGTCCCAGCCATGCACATGTTCAGTGGCTAAATGCTAGTTTGGCTAAATTGCTAGCACTCCAACTGCTGCCTTTTCAGCTGGTAGACTCTGCCCCCTTTCGAGAATTTGTGGAATGTGCGGTACCTCAGTGGCAGGTTCCCAAATGCCAATTTTTTTCTCGTAAGGCAATTCCGGCTCTCTACCGACATGTGGAAGGCAATGTCTTGGCCTTGTTGGACAGGGCGGTCAGCAGTAAGGTGCATATTACCACTGACTCATGGTCCAGCATGCATGGACAGGGACGTTACCTTTCTTTCACGGCTCACTGGGTAACCCTGCTGGCAGCTGGGAAGGATGCAGGACAGGGTGCAATATTGTTGGAGCTTGTTCCGCCACCACGCCTCCAAAATACTGGTAGTGGTGATTCTGCCACACCTCTCTCCTCCACCCCCTCCTCTTCTTTTTCCTCTATGGCCTCTTCCTGTGCAGATTTGTCCTGAGAATCAGCGGTGCTCCGTAGGCATTCTAGAGGCTACGCAAGCACTCAGGCAAAAAGATGCCATGCAGTGCTTGAGTTGGTCTGCTTAGGGGACAGGAGCCATACTGGGGCAGAGATTCTGTCAGCTCTGCAGGGGCAGGCTCAGAGGTGGTTGACACCACGCCAGCTTCAGCCAGGGATGGTGGTTTGCGACAATGGTACCAACCTCCTCTCTGCCCTCCGACAGGGACACTTCATCCATGTGCCCTGTTTTGCTCACATCCTTAATTTGGTGGTGCAGCGGTTCTTGTGAAGGTACCTGGGCTTACAGGATATCCTGAGGCAGGAAAGGAAAATATGTGGGCATATCCGCCGGTCATATAATGCCAGTGCTCGGCTGGCTGACATTCAAAAGGAATGCAACCTGCCCAAGAACCGCCTCATCTGTGACATGCCCACCAGGTGGAACTTAACGTTGGCAATGCTGCAGCGACACACGCAGCAGAGGGCCATCAACGAGTACCTGTGCAAGTATGGCACCAGGACAGGGTCAGGGGAGCTTGGCTTTTTTTTGCCACGCCATTGGCTCATGATCAAGGGTGCATGCACTGTCCTGTCACCATTTGAGGAGGCCACGAGGATGGTGAGCAGTGACAGTCCATGACAATGATACCGTCCCTCTTGAGGCAGAACAGAGGGAGGAAGAGGAGGACTTCCTTACCTCTCAAGTCCCCCTTTATCCAGACAGTATTCCTGCGGGCCCGCTGATCTCACAGGAAGAGGAGGAAGAGGAGGATTGTGTCAGCATGGAGGTGGAGCCTAGCACTCAGCATCAGCAGCAGTTTTCAAGGGATCATATACAGTCCCCAGAAACCCATGGACTTGTACGTGGCCGAGAGGAGGTGGCTGCGGATCAGGTCGTCCTTAGTGACCCAGAGAACTCCGAATCGAATGCCTCAGCAAACCTACGCTGCGTGGCATCCCTGATCCTACAAAACCTGCGAAAGGACCCTCAGTTTCGTGTGATCAAGTAGAGGGATCACTACTGGCTGGCAACCCTTCTTGATCCATGTTACAAGGGTAAGGTTGCGGAACTTATCCAGCTGTCGCAGAGAGAGCAGAGGATGAAACATCTTCCGGAGGCCTTGCAGAAAGGTTTGTGCAACACGTTTCCAGAGCCTGGGAGGGTACAAATTCCTGGTCCTGGACAACGTGTTGCTGAGGCTTCGGTCAGTCATAGAAGGAGCGGTGGAGAAGGTGGCCAGCTGACCGATGCATTCAGAAAATTTTTTAGTCTGCAGCCCCAAGATATGTTTCAGCAACCATGGCCAGCGTCTTTTGTACATGGTGCAGGAATACCTAGGGGCAAGATCAGACTTGGAGACCTTTTCCAACCGAAAATCCACTGGGTTACTGGGTCTTGAGGATGTATCACTGGCCAGAGCTTGCACAGTATGCAATTGAGCTACTGGCCTGTCCTGCATCCAGCATTCTTTTGGAACGCACATTCAGTGCCGCTGGAGGCTTTGTAACTGATCACAGAGTGCGCCTGTCCAATGACTCGATTTATCGGCTCACCTTCATAAAAATTAATCAGTCTTGGATCACCAGCTACCAAGCGTTTGATGCTGATGTAACCGAATAATTTGTTTATGTGAGAACCCTTGAAGACTGCCTATGCTGATGCTGACTGATTATCCTGTTATGCCGACTGACAATCCTATTCCTCCTCAATGTTCATGTTTATAGCTTTTAAGAACATTTTTGGTTCTGGACACCAGCAGCAGTGCCTAAAGCCCAATTTTTCTGCCCCTGTTTAACAGGGGCGCATAATTAAAATTTTTGCTGTAATATTTTGCAGCAGGGCTCGTTCCTGCACTCAACTAGATTAGCTGGAAGGGGCTGAAGTGTTGTGGCACCCGCACCAGTGCCTAAAGCCCAATTTTTCTGCCCCTGTTTAACAGGGGCGTGTAATTACAATTTTTAAATCTAATATTTCACAGCAGGGCTCGTTTCTGCGCTCAACAACAGAATCTGTGAGGGGTTACAATGTTGTGGCACCAGCACCAGTGCATAAAGCCCAATTTTTCTGCCCCTGTTTAACAGGGGCGTGTAATTACAACTTTTGCTGTAATATTTTGCAGCAGGGCTCGTTCCTGCACTCAACTAGAGAATATGTGAGGGGTTGCAGTGTTGTGGCACCAGCACCAGTGCCTAAAGCCCAATTTGTCTGCTCCTGTTTAACAGGGGTGTGTAATTACAATTTTTGCTGTAATATTTTGCAGCAGGGCTCGTTCCTGCACTCAACTAGAGTATCTGTAAGGGGTTGCAGTGTTGTGACACCAGCACCAGTGCCTAAAGCCCAATTTTTCTGACCCTGTTCAACATGGGCTTGTAATTACAATTCTTTATATAATATTTCACAGCAGGGCCTGTTCCAGCACCCACCAAGAGTAACTGTAAGGGGATTACAGTGTTCTGGTACCACCAACACCTAAGGCCCAATTTTCTGCTGAGTATATAGTGCAGGCCCCTACTTTCAAACATCCGACTTACAAATGACTCCTACTTACAAATGGAGGGAGACAACAGGAAGTGAGAGGAAATCTACCCCTAGGAATGGAAATTCTCTCCTGTAAGAGTTAATATGGGAAAATGGTGTCTCCTCCACTGATTTATCACCAATCCTTGTTTCCCTTAAAAAACCCAAATTTTCAAAATCCAATTGTCATTGGGACAGAAAGTGAGGCGAAATCTTCTGAAGAGGAGCACAGACAGGAAAACAAATGTTACAGGGGTGATAACCCTTCCCTATGTTTTCCAAAAAGCTTAAAAATAGATTTTTTTGCGGGAGCTACACTTACAAAATGTACCTGTTCCAAATTACAAACAGATTCTACATAAGAACAAACCTACAGTCCCTGTCTTATTTGCACTGCCTGTATACTGCTGTTCAGAATATATAGGGCCTGGGGGCCCAACACTTTTTCTTTTTTTAATTTGGGTGCAGGGTTCCCCTTAATATCCATACAAGACCCAAAGGGCCTTGTTAATGGACTGGGGGGTACCCATGTTGTTTGTTTTACTGATTTTCATCCATATTGCTGGGACCCGACATTACATTAAAGCCGCAAGCAGTTTTAAATGACTTTTTTTCCTTTAAAAATGTCATTTTGCTCTTGTACTGTTCTAAGCATGGGAAACACGCGCCACTTTACAGGCATACTATAGACACCCCCCAGGTACGATATTTAAAGGAATATTTCACCTTTATTTTTTCACTTTAAGCATCATTAAAACCACTGCTCCCGGAAAAACGGTCACTTTTAAAACTTTTTTTTCCATTGATACATGTCCCCTGGGGCAGGACCCGGGTCCCCAAACCCTTTTTAGGACAATAACTTGCATATTAGCCTTTAAAATTCACACTTTTGATTTCTCACGTTTGAGTCCCATAGACTTTAACGGTGTTCGAATATTCGCGCAAACTTTCGGTCTGTTTGCTTTGAATGCAAACTGAACCAGGGGGTGTTCAGCCCATCCCTAATGATTATGGTGGATGCCTAAGCGGGCAAATGAAATAAGGGAGGGCAATGTGTAAAAAGAGAGATGATGAGACCTGAGTGAGGGAAGTATTGCCTAAGAGGGACGGGGAGATGGGGGAAGGGATTTGGGAAATTTATATGTTGTAGTGAAATGATGCAATGTGGAATCGAAGGACAGATATACTTATAAATATTGTAATGGTGTGCTTTTCCTTTTCTATGAATCTAATGCCCTGTACACACGGTCGGATTTTCTGATGGAAAAAGTGCGATTGGATTGTGTTGTCGGAAATTCCGATTGTGTGTGGGCTCCATTGGACTTTTTCCGTCGGAATTTCGGACACACAAAGTTTGAGAGCAGGTGATAAAATTTTCCAACAACAAAATCCGATCTTTAAATTCCGATTGTGTGTACACAAATCCGATGTACAAAGTGCCATGCATTCTCAGAATAAATTAAGAGATGAAAGCTATTGTCTACTGCCCCGTTTATAGTCCTGACATACATGTTTTATGTCACCGCATTCAGAATGATCGGATTTTCCGACAACTTTGTGCGCCGTGTGTATGCAAGACAAGTTTGGCCCAAAATCCGTCGGAAAAAATCCCATGGATTTTGTTGTCGGAATGCCTGATCGTGTGTACAGGGCATAATGTAATAAAAAGATAATATCTGAAAAAAAAGGCGGAATTGGTCCCAGGGCAGAGCCTTGGGGTACCCCACTTACCACTCCAGACCAGAGTACACCTTAGACATGTGCAATTGGTTTCAGTCCGAATACAAATTAAGATAAATTTTTGGGTTATTCTGAGATTCAGATATATCCAAAACTCTGAATGAAATAGTAATTAATTTTGTTAAAATCCTTTAAAATTTGTTTTGTTTATTTGTTTTCTAATGAACTCCAACTTTTCAAAACGATTGAAATTCGGATCAGTTGAAAAACGATTGACCAATCTAAATTGACCAATCCAAATTCTCTGTAAATAATATCAGGTTGTTAATTAGTGGGCCGGGAAACCGGCCACCCGCGTCCTTCACAACCGAGGAGTCATCATCTGTCAGCGGGCTTCCCCACTAATAGATAAATGTAAAGAAGAAAATGTTAAAAAAAAATGTGGGGTTTCCTCAAAAAAACCATATTAGACCCTTATCTGAGCACACAGCCTGGCAGGTCAGGAAAGGGGGGATGAGTGAGTGCACCCCCTCCTGAACCATACCAGGCCACATGCCCTTAACTTGGGGGGTGGGTGTTTTGGCGCAAGGTGGGTTCTGCCCCCACCCCAAAGCACCTTGTCCCCATGTTGCTGGGGACAAGGGTCTCTTACCGACAACCCTGGGCTGTGGTTGTGGGGGCCTGCCGGGGGGGCTTATCAGAATCTGAAAGCCCTCTTTAATAAGGGGGCCCCCATGTGAATGAGTATAGGATACATAGTACCCCTACCCATTCACCAAATGTGTCAAAAAGTAATAAAAACACAGTTTTTGACAAATCTTTTATTAAAAAATAAAATCACGCCGCCCTCGAAAAAGAACAAAACAAAAAAGTCGCTCTCACCATCTGCTTACTTCAGGCTCCTCTGTCTGACATTTCTTATATAGCTGAGGGGCATTTTTGGGCCTTGTAGGTTACTGCAGAACCCGGATCCCAAACATGTCACAGATTGCTTAGTCTTTATATGTAATAACGTGTAGAAAAGTTACACATTTTCAGCTCACAGATGAACAGAAAGGAGCTGTAGAGATATTAAAAACAGCAATTCTGACAAGTCCATATTTAGCCTTCCCTGACTATAAGAAAGATTATTATGTGTTCTGTCATGAGGCAACCAATCAGACATCAGGAGTGCCAGTGTTTCATCAGATTAGGCGACCCGTCAGAATGTGTAACTGAAGTGACTTTCCGTCACCGCCATCTTGCTACACATCGCACCATACCTCCCAACATTTTGAGATGGGAATGAGGAACACCTACTACCAAAGGCATGTAGGCATAGGACATGCCCCCTGCCACACCCCCTTAAAGGAGAATTAACCAAAAAAAAGGTTAACTAAATCCACAAGGACTTTTTTACCACTACTATTCCTTTATATTGGCTTTTGAAATTTACAAATGCAGCAATTTAGAAATAAGATGAAAGGTTTAACAGTGGAGGGGCGCATGCACTGAGTTTAGCGGGACAGTTATGCTCAGCTAGAGCTCCGATAAGTGAGGAGATTACCTGCTGAATAGAGATTAAAACTGAACTTAATACAGCCTGTTTCCTCAGGAGACTCAGATAATGAGTTATCTGTATCTCATTCAGCCCCACAAGAAACTACTTTTCCTCAAAATATTTTGAAACAATTTGAAAAAATGCTACATAAAGCGCTACAACAAACTTCAGAACAAATCACTGAAAATCTCACTAAGGAGATTAGGGAATTGGGCAGCACTTGAGATTAGAGTGGAAGATATTGAAAATTCAACACAAGAATTCCTGGCAGAAATAGATATACTTAAAGAAGACAATATTGTATTACAGAACAAATTAGAGGATTATGAGAACAGAGCTAGAAGATCAAATCTGCGTATCAGAGGGATTCCAGAATCTGTTATAGATGTACAATCCTCAGTCACAGCACTATGTCAAGAATTACTACCAGGAATACCATTGGAAAGATTGGAAATGGACAGAGTGCACCGGGCTCTCATGCCCAAAAAAGCAGACGGCCCCCAAGAGATATTATAGCTAAATTCCATTTTTTCAGAACAAAAGAACAATTGTTAATTGCTGCTAGAGAAAAAACTAACCTAGTCTTTCAGGGTCATAATAACCAGTTATTTGTGGACCTTTCCCAACTAACTATCCCCAAAAGGCATGCATTGAAACCACAATTAATGGAACACCAAGGTACCAGACACATTTGCAGATCATCTGAAGAACTCCAACAAGCGTTACAAGATCTAAAGCTGACAGAATCTCCTCAAACTACATCAGCCTCAAGAAGAAAAACAGCATCTACTTTCTCACAAAGAAATCCATCTCATTTTGTGGAGAAGAATGGAAAACAACACCAACACAAAAGAAGTAGGCATGCATCCCCACCTCAAGAACAAGAAGATGTTATGGAATGAAAATCGCAAAGAGCGAAGTCGCAATTATAATCCGTTAATGGAAGAGAATGTCTGAAAATCCATTACCATTGGTAGATAAACTTACTCCCAATAACAAATGGTTTACACATTTTTTAATTATCCCAGAACCTGGTCATAATTTTATTCATAATTTTATTTTTATTTTTTATTAACATATTTTTTATTTCTAATTTTTATTTTTTTTATTTTTAGATCTTAATTTTATTTTTATTTTTAATTTGTAAATGTCAATTTTATATTTATATCTATTTTTCCAATTTGACCTTTATGGTCCTTTTGATTTATATTTTTGTGACTATACATTAATGCTGATTTTAATTATCATGGATGGGTTTCATCCATAGGGTGGCATGTTTTATTTATTTTCTTTTTGCATTAACCAAATAACTTGTATGCGTAGGATAAGATAGACTATATAGTTTAAAATTTGGTCTTTCTTTTCCTACTTATCCATATTAGGATTCCTCATTTCATTATTAATATTAGATATAACTATCCTTTGTTAATTCACCCTTTTTGGGGTAAATTTAGTTAATTTAGTTAATATTTAAATTAAAAAAATATTGAACGGGATTATTAACAAACGTCGTTATGATGTTTACATTTAATATATTTTGAGATGGGTGTTCTGTTCACGGAAGATCCCTGCGCCCCAATTCGCCTTTGCCGGATCCCCAGTTATATTATGGGGGGATTTAGTGTTGGCAACATTCCCCCTGATGGAGGATTTTATCCTACATCACGGGTACACCTTGACTGTTTTAATATCTTTATTGTACATATTTGTTACATGATCTCACTTATCTTTAGTTCCTTACCCACTCCAGATCTTCCTGGACCTCTCCCTTTCCCATTCCTATCTTTTTCCGTGGATAATGGGGCGAGAAGCCAACACTCTGAATTATATGGTAAGATTGGTTTGCTGACTCAACAACTGTTATGGCACCATTGAATATTCTATCCCTGAATGTTCAGGGTTTAAATATTCCACAAAAACGTACGAAAGCTTTTAGAACTTTTCAGGCCAAAAAAGCACACATTGTGTGCTTACAAGAAACACACTTTACAAAAAATTCAACACCCAAATTTTATAATTCTTCATACCCCCATGTATTCACAGCTTCAGCTGATACCAAGAAATGTGGTAATCTTATAGCTTTTCATCGATCTACTCCTTTTACAATGCAAAACGAAATTAAAGACCCGGAAGGTCGATATCTAATACTTACCGGATTTATTATGGACACAGCCATTACTATTGTTTATATGCGCCTAATAAAAAACCTATACCCTTTCTGTCACACCTTTTTCAAGTAATAAATTCCAATAGATTGGGATCACTTATCATATGTGGAGATTCCAACCAGGTCATTCTCCCATATTTGAACAAGACCCCTTTTACTCCTCCCAATAACCAATCTAAACAATCTTTCTCTCAGCTCCTCTCTAAATTTAATTTTTTATATAATTGTAATTTTTTATTAAATTTTTTCATAGGAAAAACAAAACATTGTTACAAAAAGTACACAGATATAAGCTAAAGTATTGTATAAACAGGTACAAATAGGAGTGTCCATATATACAGAGCATATATGTGTCCTGTATATCATATCAGAACTTAAAGACAGCTCATAGATATTAGCTAAATAACAGAAAAGAGGTCAAACACAATAATAAAAGCAATTTTATAGTATAAAAAGAAGGAGGTTATCAAATCCTATTAAGGGAATACATCATAAAGAAGCTGCCTACAGTTTACAGGATGGGAGAGGTGTACCATATTCCGATCGATCATAGGGGTCCCATATTATTTTAAATTGAGTAGTTCTATCATGCACAAATGCTGTCAAGGACTCCATCCTCCGAATCTTGGCCACTAAATGTAGGAATCTAGACGCGGAGGGGGAGTGCTCGACGGCCAACATAGTGCGATAAGCCTTTTGGCAGCAAGAAGAATGTATGAAATCAGTCTGTTACCCTTTTTAGTAACACCAGAAAAAAGGAGGCCCAAAAGGTAATGTAGAGGATCTAGCGGAAGGGATACAGCTACCACTCTCTGTATCAACTGCATCACTTCACGCCAAAAGGGCTGAATCATAGAACATTGCCAGAAAATGTGGAATTGAGATCCAACACCTGTCCCACAAGGCCAACAATGTGCCAGGATTGAGGGATCATATTTATGAATAATTTCAGGTGTTTTATACCAAAGCATAAGAATCTTTAAGGACGTTTCCCTGTGAAGTACACATTTAGAAGACCCAAAGGTGGACGAACAAATCCTATCCCACAAATGTAAAGAAATGGGTTTGCCTATCAGCTGAGCCAATCTCCGCATGTATAGGTGAGATGTCTCAATGAGAGGGGTTGACTCATGGAGGATGTGATGGATAGATGATATTAAATGTAGTTGTTGAGGACCCTGAGCACACAGATATTCAAAGGGTGTGGGTTTATCTAGGGTCAGGGCTGGGGAGTGGGAATAAAAGAAATGTCTGACCTGTAAATAGAAGTGGAATAAATGTTTTGGGGTATTAAATTTCTCACACAGACTATCGAATGTATAAAATCTGTGTGAGATTGGATGGACTAGATTTCTAAGTTAAAATAGGGAGGCATTTATCTATGGAAACATTGTACCCAGAGACAGGCTATCCGGGATCATTGGATTGAAGAGGACACTCATAAGTGGGGAGCATGGTGAACTAAGAGGGAAAGTTTTGAGACACTTACGCCATATAGTTAGGGTAAAATTCATCGGGCCAGTGCATTGGCGTTTATAAATGGGATCCATGAGAGGAGAGGGAGTCCATATTAAAGAGCATGGATGTACCGGATATAACACACCTTTCTCAATGAGGGACCAAAGGTTCGGTGGCTGCAAGGAGGACCAAGACACAATGACCCTTAATGGGAGGCGTAGTAATATTTAACAACATCCGGTGCTCCCAGACCCCCCATAGATCTTTTGGCAAAAACCACTGAACTCGCTATGCGATGAGCCCTGTCCCTCAAAATAAATTTTAAAAAGTTTCTCTGAATTGTTTTAAGTTGAGATGTGGGAATGGCAACAGGTAATGTTTCAAAATGATATAAAAGCCTAGGTAAAACAGACATTTTTAGAACATTTATCCTGCCTAGGAAGGACAGGGGAAGTTTCGTCCAACTTTGCAGGGATTTATTGATGTCCAAAAGTAGAGGGGGGTAATTTGCAGAATAAAGAGAGGAGTAAGAAGGGGTGAGAAGGATACTCAAATACTTGAGGGAGGTGGTGCATCACTTATAGGGATAAGCAGCTTTGAGCTGGGACAACAAGGAAGATGGGATGTGTATCGGAAGGACTTCAGTTTTGGATGTGTTAACCTTATAACCTGAAATCGCACCTGCAGACTTATACACAGTACACTACCTCCATCTACTGGCCTGTAACTGTAACTGTAACTTTACCCAATCACACTTGCTGGCATGTTAGGCTGCACAGCGAGGTATGAGGTATTTTCCACACTCTCTCTATGGTAAATCTTCTAGTCTACAAGTTTAGTATTCCTCAGACTTTCTAATTGGAGATCTGTCACTGATTGCATGGTCAGCTTGCTGACTGATTTACTTGTTTATTTACATGTTACTCCGGTTACAGTGTTCTATTCCTCTTTTGAGATTTTTGTGCTGTTTTTAGGCCCTATAAATGTCCTCTGTTTAATTACCTCACACGTTCTGAGGCCAACACTTGACCCATGAGAGGGCACCCACCTTTACAAATCCTGCATTTAGCCGTGATAGTATTTAATGCCGTTTTGGGTGCCTTCTGGTATGGGGGCTGGGTAGTGCTATCAGAACTCCCAATACTTATAGATGATGGTTCTTGTATGCTATTTGTGTAATGATGCATTTACTCACCCAAATCCCACCACCCAGCACTCACGTTTCTTTGAGAGTATCCCCTTGCCCTATTATTATATATCCCTTAGAAAATACGTTCTCCAAAACCTCCTCCCTTTATCACCTGAAGACCCTGTGGTGGCAGACTATACCATTCTTTCCTTTAGGAAAAAAGGAGATGCAGCTCACAAACACTCTTGCTCTGGAATGACACCGCCCTAGTAAGAACTGGTTCCAGGTGCTGGCTTTGCTGGTTTGCAGTGAGGTAGAAAGAAATCCTGGATAGCCGTACTCTGGAATAAGGACATCTTTATTTTAATAAAATCCAACAATACAGTCAATTGCAGAGACGTACAGGGTGGTAGACTGCTAACGCGTTTCACATCATTTGGATGCTTATTCGTAGCTAGAGAGGGATAGTAATAGTGTGGTATAAATAGAAAAGTAAAAAAGTAATTGAGGGAGGGCGGGATATGCACGCCGGTAGAACAACCAATCACCGCGCTGCATAGCAAACCCACCCTCTCAGTGTAATTAAAACAATAATGATCCCATTTTAAAAACCTACACCTGCTAAAAGAGGAGAGAAAACATCCATTGTTGACCAAACCAAAATGCATAAAGAAAAATATGAGTAGAAAAAACTGTCATGCCAATATAAATCAGCACAAACTCATAAAAATAAAAGGTAGGTATTGGATGCTAAAACCCTCCACAGCAGGTGAAGCCGCAACAATGGAACAAACTTGAGTAGTTGGGAGTGCCAAAAAGTGTTACACCATAAAGTCCTATAATCACAGGGTACTCTGCTCACACATTTGCGAAAACAAAAAATCCACAAAAAATGTATATGTATGTACATAAACCTGAATAAAACAAGCATAGATGTGTGACAGTGCGGTCCCCACATAATGTACATAAACACTCCAAAGCACTCTCTCAACCCTAAAACAGCAAATGTGCATAAACAGTTTAGATGAAATATACATACATTTTCATGAGATCAAAGTACAAGCATATTAAACATGAGATCAAAGTGTATGTACATTAAACATGAAATTAGAAATTTATGCACATTACTCCTCCAACTCCTCCAATCATACTTAACCACTTGTATTTTATAGACAAGAGAGTTGACAAAAATTTGTACAGTAAAATATATATATATAAATCTGAAAAAGAAGGTCGGTCCAACTACTCGAAAAAGTGGTTACAAATGTATCAAAAATATCAACCATGTAGCATCACATCCAAAACACTGGTGTCAGATAAGTCTTTACTTTCTGAAAAGAAAAAACAGTAAAAAACAAACAAACAAAAACATGGAAATGGATTAGACGCCAGATGAACCACAAAATAGTTTGAATAAATAACCATTGTTGTTGATGTTAAACTCCCATGACAATATCATGTTAGCTATGCGGCCAATAGTGAAAAAATATATAAATATATGTTCAACCACATAGGAAACATAGAAGAACCCAACAAAGGAACCAAAACAAAGGACCAAAAAAACTATTAAATTAATGCAGTTTCCACATAGATCAATGTGCTAGCAGACTATGTTACAACAGCAAATGTATAGAGACCAGAAGTCTCACTCCATGTGCTGAAATAGGTTGAGTTGAATAATAACACAAAAGAGAGTGACCTCAAATGCACACAGATATAGTAGGGTAGCTATAGAATCTGCATCAAACAAAGCCCAGACCTGCATCCAAAAGAAAAATTAAGAATTATTTAAGGCGGCCTTGCTACATAGTACCATGCGATTAGAAATTCCCAAAGTCTCACTTCTCGTGCTGCAAAACACAATGGCTTGCTATAAGAATACCATGGATCAAGAGTGGGATTGACAAAAATAATAAAGCCAAAAGGCGAAAAGAACAGAATGGTCTATAACAAACCTAACAGCATTATGCCATTCATTCGGAGACTCGAAAGAGTGTCACTTGAAGTGCTGCAGCATATCACAGTTAACTGTCAACAAATTATGTCAATGGGACTATAGCTTAGTATAACTGACTAGGTGAAACTAGTTTTTTTCATATTATATATTGTTAAGGTGGCCTTGCTACATAATACCATGCGATTAGAAATTCCCGAAATCTCACTTCTCATGCTGCAGAACGCCACGGCTCGCTATAGAGACACCACAAATCCAGAGTGGGACTGACAGAAATAAAACCGAAAGGCAGAAAGGACAAAATAGTCTATAACAGGCCTTACTGTATTGTGCCGTGCATTCGGAGACTCAAAAGGGTCTCACTTGGGGAGTCTCACTCAACCTGCTGAAAAAATGCTACTATTTGCTATGGCATAAGGCTGAAGCCTGAAAAACTTAGGGCCTAGGGAATTGTATTTCCAATCTATCAAGAATGCAGAATATATGAGTATTTGGAAACCAGAAGTCTCACTCCATGTGCTGAAATAGTTTCCACATAGATCAATGTGCTGGCAGACTATGCTACAACAGCAAATGTATAGAGACCAGAAGTCTCACTCCATGTGCGGAAATAGGTTAAGTTGAATAATAACACAAAAGAGAGTGACCTCAAACGCACACAGATATAGTAGGGTAGCTATAGAATCTGCATCAAACAAAGCCCAGACCTGCATCCAAAAGCAAAATTAAGAATTATTTAAGGCGGCCTTGCTACATAGTACCATGCGATTAGAAATTCCCAAAGTCTCACTTCTCGTGCTGCAGAACACCATGGCTCGCTATAAAAATACCATAAATCTAGAGTGGGATTTGACAAAAATAATAATGAAGCCGAGAGGCGAAAAGAACAAAATGGTCTATAGCACACCTAACTGCATTATGCCATGTATTCGGAGTCTCGGAAGAGTCTCACTTGAAGTGCTGCAGCATATCACAGTTGACTATCAAAAAATTATGTCAATGGGACTATAGCTTAGTATATCTAACTAGATAGATCTAGTTTTATTTAATTATATATTGTTAAGGCGGCCTTGCTACATAATACCATGTAATTAGAAATTCCCGAAGTCTCACTTCTCATGCTGCAGAACGCCACGGCTCGCTATAGAGACACCAAAAATCTAGAGTGAGACTGACAGAAATAAAGCCGAAAGGCGGAAAGCACAAAAGTAGTCTATACCGAGCCTTACTGTATTATACCGTGCATTCGGAGACTCAAACTGCTGAAAAAATGCTTAATAAAGGTCAAAATTATGTGGCGCTAGTCTAAGTTTATCGCTTGATGTAAATCTCAAACTAAAAAATCTCAATGCTTCCTTACTGCTCAATACTCAAAACTCTCTTGATAGACAATACTCACTTCTCCCATTAGGGGGCAATCAAATCAACAAAAATATTGAATACTGGTAAATAAAACAAAATAAACTATATATCATCCAATAAATCAAGTGTTCCTCAATCAGACTATGTGAAACTGTGACTGAAGGTGCTAATTAAAACACAGTCAAAATGATGAAAATTAACAATTCCTCAAAATGTGTCATACATTGTGCATAATTTTCTTCAGCTTAATGAATAAAAACAAAATTTACTACACAAAATAAATATTACTGATGGAAACTGTGATGCAATAATAAATATAAAATGCAACTCTATATCACATATATAAATACAAAGTGATCAAGTGCAAAAAAGTGACATAAGTGCAGAGCCGTGCATAATACACAGATCGGACTCTGAAATAGACTCCCAAAATCCCAACACCTCTCCCCCCAAAAAAAAGAAAAAAAACTGTGACAATAAACTGTGATCAAGTCCAAAATTATAATGCTTCATGCAATGTGATTCATAATGTCCATACAAATGGTTGATATTAACATGCCAGTAGCGTGACTTTGTGGTGGATTCAAACACTTGAAAAACTGGTGCAGCACACAGGTGTTTCCCCCAGCCTCTCACCTCTATCAGCGGCCCCCTATGGGCCAAGTCAGGCAAATAGTTAATATTCCTCTGTAAGGGATGGTGCTCCAACAGCCGTCCCCCTCTTCCAAAGGGTGTACCTGGGTCAGACTCTTTAACTAGTCACCAGCGCTCCCACTGACCCCAGAATGACAATGAAGAAGGAGATGCTTCCATAGTGAAGTACTTCCAATACAAGTTTATTAATAAAAAAGTAGTAACTTACATTAAAAACTGAAACTGTCAGCGAAATTGCAGCAGAGACCATAAGGCTTCTGGGTACGGCCGTCCCCGGGAAGCGTCGGCACCTGGCTCCTCCTACTCTGACGCGTTGCGTCACACCCACGTGACTTTATCAAAGGGATGAGGAGTCCGGTGCCTGTTAGCCAACTTATAACAGTGCCGCCGTCATGGCAACGATGTCAACATAGTTAAAATCCAATCCTGTGTATACATTTACGACACACTTCCTAAATACTCTTGATCCTGCATTATCAGTGCTGCTTCATACATAATTAATCCAAATAAAAATTCATTTTAAAATAATAACACATAAATACTATGTAGAAATTATGTATATTAAAAAATTACAATATAAACTAAAACCTTCCTTTCACTAATACCATCTAGTGGTGACTCAGGAAATGACAGCCAATAAATAATTCTAAAATCTAGCAGGAAACAATGAGTGTATCAGACAGATCAAATCTAGCAGGAAACAATGAGTGTATCAGACAGATCAGTAGGGAAAAACACTAGCTAGGAGGTGTCTCACACTTGTCTCTCCAGTGGTGACTCAAAACAAGGCATCTATTAGATAATTAATCTATCAGGCAGGAAGACACAAAAAGCATATTCAAAAAAATATAATTAATCTACCAGGCAGGAAAACATAAAAAGCAAACCAAACTAATAAAATAGGGGAAAATCATTAACTAGGAAATATCTTGCTCCACCCCTAAAAGTATTAATATATAAAACTGAATGATGGACACATTAAAAGAATAAAACAATACATCTTATCAAAATATATTCTAATCCAAGGTATGATCTTCATCTCAATGAAAAACCAGAAATTTGCTGATTGGACCAAAACCTGTGATCTACAATACAGGGATACAAAATTCATCAGCTATTAATAAAGTTTCTCTTTACAATTAATGAAATTAAAACCACAAAATATAACGTATATAAATTACAATTAAAAATTAGAGATAAAACAGTTAAGATCGAATTCTACGTTATGTCCAGACGGCGTTAAAGTGCGTAATTCATGAATCCATTTGGACTTGGCCTGACTGATCTTAATAATTTTATTGTCGCCTCTCCAATGGGCTTTATATTTCTCTATTCCGCTACTTGCTATGGCATAAAGCTGAGGCCTGAAAAACTTAGGCCTGGGGAATTGTATCTCCAATCTACCAGGAATGCAGAATATACAAGTATTTGGAAACCGGATATCTAATCTATCAACAGTAAAAAATATATAATGTAAATATTAATGGGACATAGTAAATTGTAGACAATGCATAGGCAGGCTGGTGCAACTTTCTAATAATAAGAGATTTAGGGAAGCTGATTAAAGTTGGTAAAATCCCAGATGGAGGACTACTAAGGATGTGAATAACAGAAACTACAAGTAAAGTCATTTATATGTATGCAAAAACGCAGGACGCATGTGAGGTTATTCATAAAAATGTGACACATCCCACTCGAAATTAAGCCCGAGGGGTCGTCTAGTGTTGAGAGAGAAGATCCATTGGACTTCACGTCTGCATAGGATTCTAAATTTGTCACCCCCCCCCCCCTCGGTGGTGTCCTAATTTTGTCAATGCCTTGTATAACAAGGCAAGACGTGTCCTTCTGATGGACTTCGTTCTAATGACGTGCAACGTTTGTGGCATGGTCCGTGTCAATGTCGTGAGAGATGGTCGTACAACCGGTCTTTCAGCCTGCGTGTCATTCTCCATACATATTGGATGGAACATGTAGTGCATGTAATGACGTATATTACATAACGTGTGTTGCAGTTAACAAAAGAATTCATTTTATGGGACTTTCCTGTGGACATTGATGTCACCACGTCTCCACCCTTAACAAATGGACAATAGTTGCAGTTACGAGCACCGCACTTAAAAGTGCCCTGGAACGATAACCAGTTTTTAGATTTGTTTTTGCTGGAAAAGAGGCTGGGTGGCAGAAGGTTACCAAGGGATGGAGCTTTTCTAGAGACACTACGGATACCCTTAGCCAAAACTTTGGAGTAGATGGGATCATTGGACAGGACCGGGAGATACTTGGTGACAATTTTTTGTATCTTGTGGAATTCCACACTATAGGGTGTGGAGAAGGTGGGAATAAAGGATGGTCCCTTGTGGGACCTAGGATCCTCCCTGTCTTTAATCTTATCCACAAGGAGCTGGTGACGGGGTGTCTTTCTGGCTATGGACAGACCTTTATTGATGGTGGCCGGAGAATATCCTCTGTCCATGAACCTAGAGGACATAGAGATAGCCTCCCTATCAAAATCACTCTCCTTACTGCAGGTTCTCCTCAGCCTTAGGAACTGTCCAAGTGGGATGTTCCTAATAGTATGTCCAGGATGATTAGAATCGGCCCTAAGGAGTGTGTTACCTGCACTGGGTTTTCTGTATAGGTTAGAAGTGACCTCAGGACCATCCGATGTGAAAAGAACATCCAATTTCTTTTGACAGTTAACTGTGATATGCTGCAGCACTTCAAGTGAGACTCTTTCGAGTCTCCGAATACATGGCATAATGCTGTTGGGTTTGTTATAGACCATTCTGTTCTTTTTCGCCTTTTGGCTTTATTATTTTTGTCAATCCCACTCTAGGTCCATGGTATTCTTATAGCGAGCCATTGTGTTTTGCAGCACGAGAAGTGAGACTTTGGGAATTTCTAATCACATGGTACTATGTAGCAAGGCCGCCTTAAATAATTCTTAATTTTTCTTTTGGATGCAGGTCTGGGCTTTGTTTGATGCAGATTCTATAGCTACCCTACTATATCTGTGTGCGTTTGAGGTCACTCTCTTTTGTGTTATTATTCAACTTAACCTATTTCAGCACATGGAGTGAGACTTCTGGTCTCTATACATTTGCTGTTGTACCATAGTCTGCTAGCACATTGATCTATGTGGAAACTGCATTCATTTAATAGTTTTTTTGGTCCTTTGTTTTGGTTCCTTTGTTGGGTTCTTCTATGTTTCCTATGTGGTTGAACATATATTTATATATTTTTTCACTATTGGCCGCATAGCTAACATGATATTGTCATGGGAGTTTAACATCAACAACAATGGATATTTATTCAAACTATTTTGTGGTTCATCTGGCGTCTAATCCATTTCCATGTTTTTGTTTGTTTTTTACTGTTTTTTCTTTTCAGAAAGTAAAGACTTATCTGACACCAGTGTTTTGGATGCAATGCTACATGGTTGATATTTTAGATACATTTGTAACCACTTTTTCGAGTAGTTGGACCGACCTTCTTTTTCAGATTTATATATATATTTTTTACTGTACATATTTTTGTCAACTCTCTCGTCTATAAAATACAAGTGGTTAAGTATGATTGGAGGAGTTGGAGGAGTAATGTGCATAAATCTCTAATTTCATGTTTAATGTACATACACTTTGATCTCATGTTTAATATGCTTGTACTTTGACCTCATGAAAATGTATGTATATTTAATCTAAACTGTTTATGCACATTTGCTGTTTTAGGGTTGTGAAAGTGCTTTTGAGTGCTTATGTACATTATGTCGGGACCGCACTGTCACACATCTATGCTTGTTTTATTCAGGTTTATGTACATACATATACATTTTTTGTGTATTTTTTGTTTTCGCAAATGTGTGAGCAGAGTACCCTGTGGTTATACGACTTTATGGTTTAACACTTTTTGGCATTCCCAACTACTCAAGTTTGTTCCATTGTTGCGGCTTCACCTGCTGTGGAGGGTTTTAGCATCCAATACCTACTTTTTATTTTTATGAGTTTGTGCTGATTTATATTGGCATGACAGTTTTTTCTACTCATTTTTTTCTTCATGCATTTTGGTTTGGTCAACAATGGATGTTTTCTCTCCTCTTTTTTGCAGGTGTAGTTTTTATAATGGGATCATTATTGTTTCAATTACACTGAGAGGGTGGGTTTGCTATGCAGCGCGGTGATTGGTTGTTCTACCGGCGTGCATATCCCGCCCTCCCTCAATTACTTTTTTACTTTTCTATTTATACCACACTATTACTATCCCTCTCTAGCTACGAATAAGCATCCAAATGATGTGAAACGCGTTAGAAGTCTACCACCCTGTACGTCTCTGCAATTGACTGTATTGTTGGATTTTATTGAAATAAAGATGTCCTTATCCCAGAGTGCGGCTATCCAGGATTTCTTTCTACCTCACTGCAAACCAGCAAAGCCAGCACCTGGAACCAGTTCTTACTAGGGCGGTGTCATTCCAGAGCAAGAGTGTTTGTGAGCTGCATCTCCTTTTTTCCTGTCTACTTACCTGGATTTTTGCTTAGAGTCCAGCAGTACTCGGCCCTGTTGCCAGCCCTTCTGCTGGAAACCCCACACCATCTGCTCCGGCTAACAGTTGGGGAGGGAGGCCGACTTCCCCGCCTCCCTGGAACTCTGTAGTTGTTGCCGGTGCTGGGCAGAGGTTGGTAGCACTCTGCCCTGTTGCCAGCACTTCTGCTGGGGACTCTGCATCCTCCGCTCCAGCTAACCGTTGGGGCAGGAGACTGGCTTCCTCCACTCCCAAACTGTGTAGATGCCATTGGGGGGGTGATCCGGCTGCTTCCTTTTCCATTCCCTCATCTGAAGGTGGGGACGATATGTCTGTGGTACTGTCTCCCAGGTGCACGGATCATTGCTGGGGAGGAAAGACCACTTCCTCCACCCTGGCCAACTGTTGGGGAGGGTTGACGAACACCTCCTTTCCCTTCTCCCCCTGTATCCTGATCTGCTGCTGGGAAGTGACTACCTCCTTCTCACCCTGAGCCTCCGGAACCGCCGCAGGTGTAGGGCAGAGATCTTGGACCCTCTGTCCGGTTGCCAGCGCTTCAGCTGGGGAAGTTCCTTGTAACTTCACAGATACTTCTGTTGGTGCTGGGCAGAGCACAGTGAAGTTTGGCCCTAATAATAGCTCTTCTTCTGCTGGAGACTCACCAGGTTGTTCTTCCTCAGCAGAAAAGTCTATCAAATCCCCTGTCTCTGCAACTGGTGTCTGGGGATAAAGGTTCACCATCTCCTCTCCGTGGAACCCAGAAGATGCTATCAGTGCTGGGCAGAGCACAGTAAAGTTTGGCCCTAATAACAGCTCTTCTTCTGCTGGAGGCTCACCAGGTTGTTCTTCCTCAGCAGAAAAGTCTATCAAATCCCCTGTCTCTGCAACTGGTGTCTGGGGATTAAGGTTCACCATCTCCTCTCCGTGGAACCTAGAAAATGCTATCAGTGCTGGGCAGAGGTTAGCAGAGCTCTGCCCTGTTGTCAGCACTTCAGGTTTGGGGACGGAATCTTCAGATTTTCCACTGCTGATTCTCTGGCATGCTGTTGGACAGGCACATTCCTCCATCCAAGATCATCCAATGCAGAAACAGGTTCATCAAGGTCAGTCAGCACTTGCTGCATCTGCCATAAGACCGCCGCCTCCATAGCTGCGGGGGCAGGTTGGCAAAGCACACTGTTACTCTGCCACATTGTCAACTCTTCAGCCAGGATTTCAGAGTTGTCAACTGGTATTTTCTGATAGTCCCAGGCAAAGGGAGCACCACCCTGCTGCTGAGCGGAGTCTAGCAGCTGTCTGTAGGCCATCTCAAGCTCCCATTCCTGAACGGCCAGAAACTCCAAATCTTCCTGTGCCCAGTGCACTTCTGAGACATTCAGTCTTCGCTCTCTGTGCTCCATTATTTCCTCTAAACGCCACTCCTGATCACTTCCAAAGTCAGGGTCCCTGGACAGCCTCCAGTATAACAATCCCAGGCCATCGTAGTCAAAGCCTTCCGTGGGTCTGTCATCTGCTGTCCACGGGCACACTTGGGCTACATACCACTGGAGGGCTCTGTAGCTCTCGTCCAACCGCATTTCTGCCCGGATCAGCCTGCTTAACTCGGCTGTCCACTCCTGGTTCGGCTGTTCCCCCAATAACAGCATTTGCACTTCATACTGCAACCAGTACCTCACATGGATGGAGGGGAGAACTTTTCCCTGGTTTCGCTGCTCATGGGCTAGCGCTTTCTTCCAGAGTTCGCAGTGGATAGAATCAAACCATCCTAGCAGGACCTGCTCTAATACTGGTCCTCTATGCTGTATCTGCATCTCTCGCAACCTCCTTTTGAATTCCTCTTCCATGGTGGCTGGTATCTGTACCTCTCCTCTCCTGCTATCTGGACTTTGGATCCAGGTGATGGTTTGGATGTGTTCACGGCAAGGAAGCACGATCCCACCATTCCCTCCACGGCTCTCCAGTAAGTCTTTCAGCGTGGCTCTCCTGCAGGCTGGTTTGGAGTGTCCCAGTAACTGGAGAGCAAATCCCACGGCTGCCAACCAATGTAATGAGCCCTTTTGCTCGCTCGGTTCCACTCTCCCAACACTCCTCTGCAGCTATAGAAGCAGATTGCAGATTGCAACATCTGATGGTTCGGTCATCCGATGCTCCGGGACTAGAACTACAGCTATGTGCAGTTCTAATCCAGTTGTGATAGCTCAGAACAAACACCAGGCAGGCTGTATGTAAGTTCAAACAGGAATCTCCTTTATTGAGGAATACAGGCTCTTTTATACAGTAAAAGAGGAGGTGCATGCCTCCTGCTCATATTATTCTGAACATACACCTGTGACCAGAAACCTAATTAACATGGGCTAATTAACTAATCCCTTTAGACAGCCTAGATGACTCAGACATGACCTTTAGGCCAGACTGGCCGTCTGGTAGCTCAGAAAACCCAATTATCATTACAGAACTCTTCTTCACACAATAGCAGAGCTAATTAACACAAACAACAATGGGAATCTAATGACTCTTAGATCCCATACTAGACTTATTTACAATACACATTCTAGCAGGCAACAGACAGGCAGGTGGCTGGAATTGACATCAGCATCTCCTAACAGTATTTGTCCCAGCATTATGAATCAGCCACTATTTCTAATATGGCAAATCCAGGGTCCCCAGAGTCTGTGTGTCCTGGGGGACCAGGACCCGAATCCACAGTAATACCACCTCAAGGGTCCCCAGGCATACAGCTCACAAAGAGCACTGTTCCCTCAAATGCCAGGGCCCACGATCGATCAGCAAGAGGCTAGCATTCAGTCCCCTCCAAAAGTCTCTCTCCCAGCTAGGTCTGTCACATTTCTCCCTTTTCGGCAGGAGACTAACACAGGAGGAGACCCCAGATGGGTTGACTCCGAAGTTAGTCAGTAGTTCCAGTCTTCTAATGCCTGTACCCACACAGTACCCCAAACAAATTGTTCCAAACAAAGCATTACTCACCCAGCCAACCTCTGCCTCTCTCAGAGAACATCTCTGCTGCTGGGGAGAGGCCTGGACTGGCCATTCTCCCTGGAGTCCTTTCTGCTGCTGGAGAGAAGACAGGGTATCTGGGCTCACTTCGTCATGCTGTTGGGGATCTGGGCTGACTGCCCAGCATCCCTGGTGTATACAGGTGGAGACTGAAGTCCCATCCACCTTCACAGGAAATCCATCCTCTGTTAGTTGAGGGCAGAGTCCAGCAGTACTCAGCCCTGTTGCCAGCCTTTCTGCTGGAAACCCCACACCAAAAACCTGGGCAGAGGTTGGGTAGTGACCACCTCCTTCTCACCCTGAGCCTCCGGAACTGCCGCAGGTGTAGGGCAGAGATCTTGGACCCTCTGTCCAGTTGCCAGCGCTTCAGCTGGGGAAGTTCCTTGTAACTTCACAGATACTTCTGTTGGTGCTGGGTAGAGCACAGTGAAGTTTGGCCCTAATAATAGCTCTTCTTCTGCTGGAGGCTCACCAGGTTGTTCTTCCTCAGCAGAAAAGTCTATCAAATCCCCTGTCTCTGCAACTGGTGTCTGGGGATAAAGGTTCACCATCTCCTCTCCGTGGAACCCAGAAGATGCTATCAGTGCTGGGCAGAGGTTAGCAGAGCTCTGCCCTGATGTCAGCACTTCAGGTTTGGGGACTGCAATCTTCAGATTTTCCACTGCCGATTCTCTGGCATGCTGCTGGACAGGCACATTCCTCATTAGAAGATCATCCAATGCAGAAACAGGTTCATCAAGGTCAGTCAGCACTTGCTGCATCCCCCATAAGACCTCCGCCTCCATAGCTGCGTTGGCTCTCTCCCGGCTAGGTCTGTCACAGGACCTATCCAAGGTGATAGAGGCCAAGATAGGAATACAGTCCATCCATAGACCTACAAAAGGCCTTTGACACAGTCACCTGGCCTTACCTGTTCGCTACCCTGGGGATTCGGCTCTAATTTTCTCAACTTACGAAGCCCTCTACTCCCTAACCAAAGCACAGGTTAGACTCCATGGACACCTCTCTGACCCTTCCCTTATTACAAAAGGAACAAGGCAGGGATGCCCCCTTATCCCCCCCTTTTCGCAATAGCAATAGAAACTTTAGCTATTGCTATCAGAAGACACCCTGACATTCACGGAGTCCAATGTGGCCCATCGACACACAAATGTGCACTTTTCGCTGATTTCCTGCTCTTCTTTACTTCCCCTCTCACCTCAACCCCTAAGGTCTTACAGCTTTTAAACAAATTTGGACAGGCCTCAGGCCTGCTAGTTAACATCTTCAAATCTACTGCCCTCAATGTATTGACCCCCATGTCCCTAGTAGATAGACTGAGGAATCATTTCCCCTTCTCCTGGAGCAATACTTCCATCCCATACCTAGGCTTCCATCTGATGGTCTATATAGATCAGCTATACAAATACCAGCATCCCTGGTGTATACAGGTGGAGACTGAAGTCCCATCCACCTTCACAGGAAATCCATCCTCTGTTAGTTGAGGGCAGAGTCCAGCAGTACTCAGCCCTGTTGCCAGCCTTTCTGCTGGAAACCCCACACCATCTGCTCCGGCTAACAGTTGGGGAGGGAGGCCGACTTCCCCGCCTCCCTGGAACTCTGTAGTTGTTGCTGGTGCTGGGCAGAGGTTGGTAGCACTCTGCCCTGTTGCCAGCACTTCTGCTGGGGACTCTGCATCCTCCGCTCCAGCTAACCGTTTGGGCAGGAGACTGGCTTCCTCCACTCCCAAACTGTGTAGATGCCATTGGGGGGGTGATCCAGCTGCTTCCTTTTCCATTCCCTCATCTGAAGGTGGGGACGATATGTCTGTGGTACTGTCTCCCAGGTGCACGGATCATTGCTGGGGAGGAAAGACCACTTCCTCCACCCTGGCCAACTGTTGGGGAGGGATGACGAACACCTCCTTTCCCTTCTCCCCCTGTATCCTGATCTGCTGCTGGGAAGTGACTACCTCCTTCTCACCCTGAGCCTCCGGAACCGCCGCAGGTGTAGGGCAGAGATCTTGGACCCTCTGTCCGGTTGCCAGCGCTTCAGCTGGGGAAGTTCCTTGTAACTTCACAGATACTTCTGTTGGTGCTGGGCAGAGCACAGTGAAGTTTGGCCCTAATAATAGCTCTTCTTCTGCTGGAGACTCACCAGGTTGTTCTTCCTCAGCAGAAAAGTCTATCAAATCCCCTGTCTCTGCAACTGGTGTCTGGGGATAAAGGTTCACCATCTCCTCTCCGTGGAACCCAGAAGATGCTATCAGTGCTGGGCAGAGCACAGTAAAGTTTGGCCCTAATAACAGCTCTTCTTCTGCTGGAGGCTCACCAGGTTGTTCTTCCTCAGCAGAAAAGTCTATCAAATCCCCTGTCTCTGCAACTGGTGTCTGGGGATTAAGGTTCACCATCTCCTCTCCGTGGAACCTAGAAAATGCTATTAGTGCTGAGCAGAGGTTAGCAGAGCTCTGCCCTGTTGTCAGCACTTCAGGTTTGGGGACGGCAATCTTCAGATTTTCCACTGCTGATTCTCTGGCATGCTGCTGGACAGGCACATTCCTCCATCCAAGATCATCCAATGCAGAAACAGGTTCATCAAGGTCAGTCAGCACTTGCTGCATCTGCCATAAGACCGCCGCCTCCATAGCTGCGGGGGCAGGTTGGCAAAGCACACTGTTACTCTGCCACATTGTCAACTCTTCAGCCAGGATTTCAGAGTTGTCAACTGGTATTTTCTGATAGTCCCAGGCAAAGGGAGCACCACCCTGCTGCTGAGCGGAGTCTAGCAGCTGTCTGTAGGCCATCTCAAGCTCCCATTCCTGAACGGCCAGAAACTCCAAATCTTCCTGTGCCCAGTGCACTTCTGAGACATTCAGTCTTCGCTCTCTGTGCTCCATTATTTCCTCTAAACGCCACTCCTGATCACTTCCAAAGTCAGGGTCCCTGGACAGCCTCCAGTATAACAATCCCAGGCCATCGTAGTCAAAGCCTTCCGTGGGTCTGTCATCTGCTGTCCACGGGCACACTTGGGCTACATACCACTGGAGGGCTATGTAGCTCTCGTCCAACCGCATTTCTGCCCGGATCAGCCTGCTTAACTCGGCTGTCCACTCCTGGTTCGGCTGTTCCCCCAATAACAGCATTTGCACTTCATACTGCAACCAGTACCTCACATGGACGGAGGGGAGAACTTTTCCCTGGTTTCGCTGCTCATGGGCTAGCGCTTTCTTCCAGAGTTCGCAGTGGATAGAATCAAACCATCCTAGCAGGACCTGCTCTAATACTGGTCCTCTATGCTGTATCTGCATCTCTCGCAACCTCCTTTTGAATTCCTCTTCCATGGTGGCTGGTATCTGTACCTCTCCTCTCCTGCTATCTGGACTTTGGATCCAGGTGATGGTTTGGATGTGTTCACGGCAAGGAAGCACGATCCCACCATTCCCTCCACGGCTCTCCAGTAAGTCTTTCAGCGTGGCTCTCCTGCAGGCTGGTTTGGAGTGTCCCAGTAACTGGAGAGCAAATCCCACGGCTGCCAACCAATGTAATGAGCCCTTTTGCTCGCTCGGTTCCACTCTCCCAACACTCCTCTGCAGCTATAGAAGCAGATTGCAACATCTGATGGTTCGGTCATCCGATGCTCCGGGACTAGAACTACAGCTATGTGCAGTTCTAATCCAGTTGTGATAGCTCAGAACAAACACCAGGCAGGCTGTAAGTTCAAACAGGATCAAATCCCCTGTCTCTGCAACTGGTGTCTGGGGATAAAGGTTCACCATCTCCTCTCCGTGGAACCCAGAAGATGCTATCAGTGCTGGGCAGAGGTTAGCAGAGCTCTGCCCTGATGTCAGCACTTCAGGTTTGGGGACTGCAATCTTCAGATTTTCCACTGCCGATTCTCTGGCATGCTGCTGGACAGGCACATTCCTCATTAGAAGATCATCCAATGCAGAAACAGGTTCATCAAGGTCAGTCAGCACTTGCTGCATCCCCCATAAGACCTCCGCCTCCATAGCTGCGTTGGCTCTCTCCCGGCTAGGTCTGTCACAGGACCTATCCAAGGTGATAGAGGCCAAGATAGGAATACAGTCCATCCATAGACCTACAAAAGGCCTTTGACACAGTCACCTGGCCTTACCTGTTCGCTACCCTGGGGATTCGGCTCTAATTTTCTCAACTTACGAAGCCCTCTACTCCCTAACCAAAGCACAGGTTAGACTCCATGGACACCTCTCTGACCCTTCCCTTATTACAAAAGGAACAAGGCAGGGATGCCCCCTTATCCCCCCCTTTTCGCAATAGCAATAGAAACTTTAGCTATTGCTATCAGAAGACACCCTGACATTCGCGGAGTCCAATGTGGCCCATCGACACACAAATGTGCACTTTTTGCTGATTTCCTGCTCTTCTTTACTTCCCCTCTCACCTCAACCCCTAAGGTCTTACAGCTTTTAAACAAATTTGGACAGGCCTCAGGCCTGCTAGTTAACATCTTCAAATCTACTGCCCTCAATGTATTGACCCCCATGTCCCTAGTAGATAGACTGAGGAATCATTTCCCCTTCTCCTGGAGCAATACTTCCATCCCATACCTAGGCTTCCATCTGATGGCCTATATAGATCAGCTATACAAATACAATTACCCGCCCATGTGCAAAAAACTCACGACAGATGTTGTCCAATTGTCTATGTATAAGATGTCCTGGTTAGGAAGAGTTAATGCAATCAAAATGACCCTCCAACCAAGAATTCTTTATCTCTTCCGCTCTCTTCCCATACCAGTTACCAAACTCCATATTAATAACCATCAGTCAGCAATAATCGGCTTTATCTGGGGTAAAACTGGTCACCGTCTTCCTAAAAAAACCCTATTTAGACCCAGACAGAAGGGGGGTTTAGGACTGCCTAATCTCTGGTGGTATTACCAGGCAGCACAACTGAGCCAAATATCAACCATATACTCCAGGGGCCCAAAACCCGATTGGATAGAGATGGAAAAACAAGTGATCCCAAATTTCATAATAGATTTCCTAATCTGGTGCCCCCTAGAACTAGGCCCCCTATTTCATCCCCTACATTATCTCACTCGGTAGCTTTATGCGACTCCCTACATAAATTGAACTCCATAACATCTAGGTGGCATCCCTTGGCCCACATTTTCCACAAACCCCAATTCCCTCCAGGGATGGACATCAAGGCCTTTCAGTGGTGACTGGATAAAGGTCTCTATCGAATAGGGCCCTACTTTAACTCGAACTGACCCTTTAAACTAAGTTATTGCACTACAAAACTAGAAATGCCCTCCTCAGAAAAATGTTGCTTCCGCCAAATATCCCGCTTTCTACACTCAATTTTGATCCAAAATACACACAAATTAACAGTTACCCCATCTCCCCATCCTTTGTAACCAGATATCCTTTCTCATTCTTTATGGGGCCAATATGGTCTGTCCTGACTTTTTTACTGTTTATATATATATATATATATATATATATATAGCAAAAATCACTCCGGGTGCCTTGCTTCAGATTATTACTTTAATCTCTTCACCCCAAAGCAACTGCTAATTATTTTTTTTCGGGCTTACAGTTACCTTCTTTCCAGTGTCCATCCTAGGGGTACGCATCACTCGTTCAATTGAAACACTGGCTCCAACACTTCCTTTTTTTCTCTCCAAGTTTTATTCAGTAACATCATACGCAATAGAAAGCCAGAGGGTGAAAAGGGATTCAGATACCTTGGACGTTGCGGTTGGAGATCATTTCTACATCCAGCGAAATAACACTTCCACAGCTGGATTCAGCAATCACCGGATAGGCCCCTCTCACTGACCTAGCAGCCAATGCAATGCTCGAACATGACCTCTGCCACAGACCTTATGACTCTGGGTGAACAAATTGTGAATGATCTAAATGGTCTCTGCCACAGACTGTACAGTCTTGAAAGAACTGACTGTGGTACTAATCCAAGATGCATCTCTGACTGAGTTCCCAGGCTCTTCTTAAGATACCAGCCTTATGCTCGGTCCTCTCCCGAAGAGTCCTCCCCTGGTCATTGCAGTCTCTTGCTTCTTCCCGCAGGCCTGACAGGAAAGAGATCATCATTCTGACCCATAGGCCACCAAGACTCCGATCCTTCCTTTAGTAGCTAGGCCTTAGGTCTGCCAAGCTTAAGGCAGAACTTTTAGTCTCCCAGGCCAAGAGCAGACCACCCGATAGTCACCAAAGAACCCCACTAAAATGGCGTCTGTGCCTTAAATACCCCTACCCAGAAATATCCGGTGTGTGAACCACTCCCACCGAAAAGCCTCTGAGCAGCATGTAGTCAATGTGTTTGACCAGACTGTATTTTCCAATCCACCAATGATGACAGCACCACTCATGGTTAGATGGAAATCTGCACAGTCCAACCAATCTCACACAGAAACCATAAAATTTAGGCAATAATAAGTTGAGCCTAAACTGTAGCTTCAACTAGTTTAAATTTCAAAAAAACATAGCGTCTGCTCATCGGGAGCAGGGCACTACATATACTTTCTACATATAGAATTTCTTGGGATTTTTTTTTTGCTCTCATCCGCTGTTTGTCTTTTGTGTTCTGTCTTAGCCGTCCTAATTGCACCCTTACATTTCCCGTTGCATTCTTTGTAAAGAAGTTCACTTCACTGGAACTAAGGGGCCAACCCCTGAGGGGCCAAGCCCAACCCCTGAGGGGCCAAGCCCAACCCCAGAGAGGCCAAGCCCAACCCCTAAAAAACAACCCCACACCATCAGTGGCAGCCTGTCCGTTAGAGGCACATGGGTGCTGCCCCCCTATCCATGTGTACAGCCCCCTAATCTACATGCAGGGCACCAGATGCATGGTTTCCAATGGGGTTTGAAAGGCTCTAATAGGCTTCAAAATAGGGTGCGCTTCAAAAAAGGGAGGGCTCGGGGTGCAGAGCACTGTGTTCCAAGCCCACCCAGTTGTTTGACATTAGCAAATTAATATTCACTATTCTAACACTGATCCTCCTCCCAGCCAATCAGAAAGTGGGTCCTGAGACCCGTCACCCAATTGGCTGAAAGGACAGGTGATTCTTTTGGATGCCTAAAAGGAGGAGGGAGAAGACGGTAAGTGCGGGGTTAGATGACTGGCAGCAAGACTACTGGGGGAGGGTGACTCAACCGATTGGGAGCAGTGAGGGTGGTGGAGCCACCGGCTGAAGCAGAGGGGGTGGTTGTTTGCCCCCCCAAAAAAAAACACCAGCTGCCACTGCACATTATAATCCCCCTCCACCAAATGATTTGGACCAGTGCCCAAAGCAAAGTCCATAAAGACATGGATGAACAAGTTTGGGGTAGATGAACCTGACTGGCCTGCACAGAGTCCTGACCTCAACCCGATAGAACACCTTTGGGATGAATTAGAGCAGAGACTGTGAGCCAGGCCTTCTCGTCCAACATCAGTGCCTGACCTCACAAATGCGCTTCTGGAAGAATGGTCAGACATTCCCATAGACACTCCTAAACCTTGTGGACAACCTTCCCAGAAGAGTTGAAGCTGTTATAGCTGCAAAGGGTGAGCCAACTCAATATTGAACCCTACGGACTAATGCCGCGTACACACGGTCGGACATTCCGACAACAACATCCATGAGATTTTTTTCTGACAGATGTTGGCTCAAACTTGTCTTGCATACACACGGTCACACAATGTTGTCGGAAATTCCGAACGTGAAGAACGCGGTGACGTACAAGACGTTCGATGAGCCGAGAAAATTGAAGTTCAATAGCCAGTGCGGCTCTTCTGCTTGATTCTGAGCATGCGTGGACTTTGTGCATCGGAATTGTGTACACACGATCGGATTTTGTTGTCGGAAAATTTGAGATCCAGGTATCAAATTTTGTGTGTCGGAAATTCCGATGGAAAATGTCCGATGGAGCCTACACACGGTCGGAATTTCCGACAACAAGCTCCGATCGAACATTTTTCGTCAGAAAATCCGACCGTGTGTACGTGGTATGAAAAGATGCAAAAATACTCCTGCGCACAGGTGTATTAGCTAAAATATCCCAAGGGTTCAGGAAGGACTGTGGATTTCGGCCTTGCTGCTCTTAAGGATGGGATTGTCCTAATATTAAATGAAAAGAAATGTCTAGCATCCAGTCATTGAGCTTATCCCCTCCTTCCCTGGTTCTTCCCTTTCCCCCTCCCCCTCCCTTCTAGTGGCACTATCAGATCTAGTTTATCACACATATATATTTATATTCTTTTATCCCCTTCCAATCTATAGCTCAGACGGTTTTGTCTGACTGTGGCCTCTATCTTTGCCTACGGCAAAATGGAGGCTATTGTTTATCAGAGTATGTCAATCTCATGCGCCAAAGGACGCATGGGATATGACGTCACGACCGCACTTCCACCCTGTGGACCGCAACCCGGAAGCAAAGGAGCGGCATGTGTTCCACCAGGCTCTACAGGACACAGGAACGTGTCACCGGCCAGGATCTGTCAGCAATGGAAGCCGGTACAGCCACAGTCCCCACAGAGACACTTTGCTCGAGCAAATGAGCTGCCGATATATACATCATAAGGTATGCTACTTTATCTCTGATTCTAGATCCCTGATCAGTGTCTTCTGTTGTCTGTAATCTATAGATGAGAGGGGAGAGGAGCTCCAAGGAACATATTGATATGCCTTGGCTCATCTACATAATAGTATTGGCAGGACTATTTCAGTCTATCTATTGTTGGATGTTTGCACTTCTGATTATATGCATGGCCGCAGATCTAAATATAAATATGAATTATAAATTAAAAATTAAAAATTAAAAATGAAAAATCAAAATTAAAATACCAGAGCTAGAACTAGTAACTAGAAACTACAATTAAAACTAAAACTATAAATTAGACTAAAACCATATTAAACGTAAAAAGTTTTTTAATAATATTAAAAATAAAGACACTATGGCCCTATAATAATGACAACAAAGCCAAGACCCACCCTTCTCAGAGTACCGCCCACTAATTAAGGGAGGAGCCTCAGTACTAACCTGACCAGTCTTGTCTGGATAGACACATGTATAAAAACCAGCAGGAGACCAACACTACTAAGGCTCTGATGAAGAAGGATAACCTTCGAAACGCGTTAGCCAGCAGTAGTCCGTATGCCTCCTCCCTGGGACCTGGAAAACTGCTACCACTGGACTATTCGCCTCTGTGCCATATACAATGCGATTTTTTTCTTCAACCTTTGTGAGTAGATTTTATCTTGTTTATAATCAATAAATCTGTCAAGGATAATGCACTAGGCTGGTGCGCTCTTTTTTTCTTTCTTTTCTGTACGTGGTATAAGACTGGGATGTCATTAAAGTTCATGTGTGTGTAAAGGCAAGTGTCCCAATAGTTTTGGTAAGACAGTGTTTCTCAGTGCTGCTGACTAATTGAAAATGATATAATTCCGCCCTGACCAATCGACTCAGTTTGATTGAATCCTATCAAAATTGATCGGATGAGACGTTAAGGCTATTAAATTGTTTGTGGATTTGATTGCTTTGGTGGAATCACACAAAATGCAGCAAGCTGTACTTTTTTTAAACACACATAAAGGCAACACAATGGTATCAACGAGGTTTATTGAAATACGTAAACATTTTTTTTTGCATATGTATTTGTACTGCGTTTAAAAAAAACATTTGTTTGCATCTGAGTGTTATAAACGAGTCCTGAAGGAGCTCAGAGGACGAGTTTATTCTCCAGCTTTGTATACGACCCTCTCGGAGAGCAAAGTTCAGTAAACACGTGATTTATTGCTATGGGTGTGGGAGAGATATATAATAGACTGTTATAGGAAAGTGAAACATTGCGAGATTCGTCTGAACGAGTCACAGAGGTAAAAATTTGTTGTATCTTTCTGACTTTTCGAGTCTGAGATGAACGAGGGATGGAGAGAGAAAGAAAGAAAGAAATATTGAGAGAAGGAGAGAGAAGTAAGGAAAGAAAGATGGATGAAGGGATAGCAGGCCCAGATACTACACCACAATAGAAATATGTATATTCCGGAAAGTTTAACAATCAGCAGGTAAAGATACTCCAGGTGTTGGTGCTTCAATCATTCTGGCACCATGGTTGTTATGGTGTCAGGATGATTGAAGAGCATTACTTTTTTTTCTAAACATTTAAAGTTTATTTAACTTCAACATTAGTACAGGAAGGTTTACAGTCATACATAGTAATCATGTATGGATATTAATTGTATATCAGCGTGAACGTAGGTCTGAGAGTCTTGGCTTCGTTAACATTCAACTCAGATACAGAGAAAAAGCACCAAAACATCTACGAGTCACTTAACATTTCTATGGTTCGTGAAAGCTTGTGGCTGATTTACACATAAGTTGTTTAATGAAGACCTATGCAGGCGCGCCCTTCATGTTCTGCCTGAAAACTTTCCCTGTCTGGTCGTACCGCCAACGAAGCTGCATAGTTGGAAGTATATCCAGAGCGGTAAATTGGATAGTCCGCTGTCTCTTTTTAATGTGACAAATTCCTTGAATCTCCCGTCTTGAAAACATTCTTCTGCTTGCAGGGATTTGTTGTTAGGAGGGCGGCGTAGCAGATGGTTCCCAATCCCGGTGGAAAGTCAGCATTGTCCATTAGTGGTGTTAGGGGGCTCAGTAGGGAGGTCACTGTAGGGTGTTTTGCCGCTTCTAACCAGATATTTAGTTTGGTTTCCATTAGTGGATTTTTTTTAATGTTTGGTCTCTTCGGAGTTCCAGGTTCCATGGAGAACAAAGTAGGGGGTAGGGGCTTAATCCATCCTCTAAGGCTACCCAGTCTTTAGTTCCCTGGTGGCAGTTCCAGTCCACTATTCTTGTTAAATGGGACGCTATGTAGTATTTCCTGAAGTCAGGAAGCCCCATCCCTCCTAATTCCTTACGTCTGGTCAGAAGTGTGAATTTGATCCTAGGTTTTTTATTTGACCATAAGAAGGTCAGGAGTATGGTGTGTATTTTTAAAAAAAAAAACTCTGCGGTATTTTAATTGGTAATGCCCATAAAGGGTATAGCTGCCTGGGCAAAATGACCATTTTCAGAATGGCGGCCCTCCCAAACCATGAGAAGTAATCTGCGTTACAAAGTTTTAAATCCTTTTCTATCGTTTGAAGTAAAGGTGGGAAGTTTGCATCATAAGTCATTGACAATTTAGGGGTCAGCCATATTCCAAGGTATTATAGTGCCGATCCCTCCCATTTGAAGGGGCAATTTTCTTGGGATCTGGCTAGATTAGTCTCGGACAGGTTGATGTTCATGGCCTCAGATTTTGATAGGTTTATTTTGAGATCGGAGACAAATCCATAACAGGAAAAGGCTTTCATAAGATTGGGTACTGTGATGTGTGGTTTTTCACAAAGAATAGAAGGTCATCTGCATATGCTGTCATCTTGTATACCCTGTCATGTAGAGAAATGTCTTTCAAAGAGTTGTTTTTATTTACTGTACAAATGAATGGTTCTAGGGAGAGAATGAATAACAGCGTGGACAAGGGGCAGCACTGTCTCGTGCCATTCAGTATCTCAACTTTGTCTGATAAGGTTCCATTCATTTTTATTCTGCCCGAAGGTCTTTGGTATAGTGCTGTAAACCATGCCATCATGTGAGGATTAAGTCCCATGTGATTTCAGGTTACGAACATGAAGTCCCAGGCGACTCTGTCGAAAGCCTTCTCCACATCTGTGGATAATAGAAGACTTTCCATGTGTTGGGATTGTGATGTTTGTGTGGGAAGGAGTGCTTATATGATGTTGTCTTTCGCTTCCCTGCCTGGCCTAAAGGCTACTTGTTCAGGAGTTTTTGAAGCCAGGATTTTAGCTAGCAACTTCAGGTCCATGTTCAGTAAAGAAATAGGCCTGTAGCTGGAGCACTCTGTGGTGTCCTTGTTTTGTTTGGGAAGAACCGTAATGTGTGCGGTGAGAAAGTCTGAGGGTACCGATCGAGTGTTAGCCAGAAAGTTAAAGGCTTTTTTAAGTGGTTCTGTCAGTATGTTCATAAAAGTCTTATAATAGGTAGATGTGTAGCTGTCTGGACCTGGGCTTTTCCCTGGTTCTAAGGCTTTAATAGCCTGTTAAATCTCCATGGAAGAGATCTCGTCTTCTGTAGGCCGTTGATAATTTAGGGAGACCGTTGTCCCTTAAGTAGTCCTGTATTGCCTGAGCTCTATCCCCTGATACCTCAGGAGGTCTGTATTGTGCAGGTAAACTTTACAGTTTGGAGTAGTATGTGTGCAAATGTTTTTCTATGGCTTCTGTTGTAACGTCTAGTGTTCCATCTGTACTTTTAATGACCATTATGTGTTTGGAGGTTGTAGGCTCCCCCAGGGCCAGCAGCCTGCCCAATTTGTCTCCTGCCTCATAGTAGATCTTTTAAAAGGTGTTTCATTTTAGTTTCTAGGCTTAGCTGTATTTTTTCCTTGCCTCTAGTAGTTCTGTAGCTGAGGTCTCTGTCAGGGACTGTTTATGTTTTGTCTCCAGTCCACAGATTATGCCTGTCAATCTTTTATATTCAGCCTCCTGTTGTCTTTTACCGTGTGCACCCATTCTCATCAAGTCACCCCTTATTGAGCATTTGTGCACCATTCATTTAGTCTAAAGAAGTCCCTAAGCTTTGCTGTAATTTTAGAGAAAAGACCAGGATCTGTCAGGAGTTAAGCATTCAGTCTCCAGGAGTTTGTGTCAGCCTTAGGGGTGATCTGATTTACTGTCAAGGATATTGGTGCGTGGTCTGAAATGGACTGTATTCCTTTGAAAATAATTTTTATTGTATAGAAGAATAACATTGCGACAAATGTTCACCCTCGCAGCAGTATAGTGCAGAGAATAGAACAGTGAAGTAACTATTTTTAAGAGATTTCACAGATACAAGCATGGAACAGTCAACTTTGTCACAGGTGTGGTAGAGTATACAGAGAGTAGGGATGAGCTTCGAATTCGAGTCGAACTCATGTTCAACTCGAACATTGGCTGTTCGCAAGTTCGCCGAACAGCGAACAATTTGGGGTGTTCGCGGCAAATTTGAATGCCGTGGAACACCCTTTAAAAGTGTATGGGAGAAATCAAAAGTGCTAATTTTAAAGGCTTTTATGCAAGTTATTGTCATAAAAAGTGTTTGGGGATCAATGCAAAAAAAACTTTTAAAAACGGCCGTTTTTTCAGGAGCAGTGATTTTAATAATGCTTAAAGTCAAACAATAAAAGTGTAATATCCCTTTAAATTTCGTAGCTGGTGGGTGTCTATAGTATGCCTGTAAAGGGGCGCATGTTTCCCGTGTTTAGAACAGTCTGACAGCAAAATGACATTTCAAAGGAAAAAAGTCATTTAAAACTACTCGCGTCTATTAATGCACTGCCGGTCCAACAATACACATAAAAGTTCACTGATAAAAACGGCATGGGAATTCCCCACAGGGGAACCCTGAACCAAAATAAAAAAAAAAAAATTACGTGGGGGTCCCCCTAAATTCCATACCCAGCCCTTCAGGTCTGGTATAGATATTAAGGGGAACCCCGGCCAAAATTTAAAAAAAAAATGACGTGGGGGTCCCCCTAAATTCCATAGCAGACCCTTCAGGTCTGGTATGGATTTTAAGGGGAACCCCACACAAAAAAAAAACGGCGTGGGGTCCCCCCAAAATCCATACCAGACCCTGGCAGGGCGCATGAAAAGAGGGGGGACGAGAGAGCGCCCCCCCCTCCTGAACCGTACCAGTCCACATGCCCTCAACATTGGGAGGGTGCTTTGGGGTAGCCCCCCAAAACACCTTGTCCCCATCTTGATGAGGACAAGGGCCTCATCCCCACAACCCTGGCCAGTGGTTGTGGGGGTCTGCAGGCAGGGGGCTTATCAGAATCTGGAAGCCCCCTTTAACAAGGGGACCCCCAGATCCCGCCCCCCTCTGGGCAGCGAGTAGTCAATGTGTTTGACCAGACTGTATTTTCCAATCCACCAATGATGACAGCACCACTCATGGTTAGATGGAAATCTGCACAGTCCAACCAATCTCACACAGAAACCATAAAATTTAGGCAATAATAAGTTGAGCCTAAACTGTAGCTTCAACTAGTTTAAATTTCAAAAAAACATAGCGTCTGCTCATCGGGAGCAGGGCACTACATATACTTTCTACATATAGAATTTCTTGGGATTTTTTTTTTGCTCTCATCCGCTGTTTGTCTTTTGTGTTCTGTCTTAGCCGTCCTAATTGCACCCTTACATTTCCCGTTGCATTCTTTGTAAAGAAGTTCACTTCACTGGAACTAAGGGGCCAACCCCTGAGGGGCCAAGCCCAACCCCTGAGGGGCCAAGCCCAACCCCAGAGAGGCCAAGCCCAACCCCTAAAAAACAACCCCACACCATCAGTGGCAGCCTGTCCGTTAGAGGCACATGGGTGCTGCCCCCCTATCCATGTGTACAGCCCCCTAATCTACATGCAGGGCACCAGATGCATGGTTTCCAATGGGGTTTGAAAGGCTCTAATAGGCTTCAAAATAGGGTGCGCTTCAAAAAAGGGAGGGCTCGGGGTGCGGAGCACTGTGCTCCAAGCCCACCCAGTTGTTTGACATTAGCAAATTAATATTCACTATTCTAACACTGATCCTCCTCCCAGCCAATCAGGAAGTGGGTCTTGAGACCCGTCACCCAATTGGCTGAAAGGACAGGTGATTCTTTTGGATGCCTAAGAGGAGGAGGGAGAAGACGGTAAGTGCGGGGTTAGATGACTGGCAGCAAGACTCCTGGGGGAGGGTGACTCAACCGATTGGGAGCAGTGAGGGTGGTGGAGCCACCGGCTGAAGTAGAAGGAGTGGTTGTTTGCCCCCCCAAAAAAACACCAGCCGCCACTGCACATTATAATCCCCCTCCACCAAATGATTTGGACCAGTGCCCAAAGCAAATTCCATAAAGACATGGATGAACAAGTTTGGGGTAGATGAACCTGACTGGCCTGCACAGAGTCCTGACCTCAACCTGATAGAACACCTTTAGGATGAATTAGAGCAGAGACTGTGAGCCAGGACTTCTCGTCCAACACCAGTGCCTGACCTCACAAATGCGCTTCTGGAAGAATGGTCAAACATTCCCATAGACACTCCTAAACCTTGTGGACAACCTTCCCAGAAGAGTTGAAGCTGTTATAGCTGCAAAGGGTAAGCCAACTCAATATTGTACCCTACGGACTAATGCCGCGTACACACGATAGGACATTCCGACCACAAAATCCATGAGATTTTTTCTGACAGATGTTGGCTCAAACTTGTCTGGCATACACATGGTCACACAATGTTGTCGGAAATTCCGAACGTGAAGAACGCGGTGATGTACAAGACGTTCGATGAGCCGAGAAAATTGAAGTTCAATAGCCAGTGCGGCTCTTCTGCTTGATTCTGAGCATGCGTGGACTTTGTGCATCGGAATTGTGTACACACGATCGGAATTTCCAACAACAGATTTTGTTGTCGGAAAATTTGAGATATCAAATTTTGTGTGTCGGAAATTCCGATGGAAAATGTCCGATGGAGCCTACACACGGTCGGAATTTTCGACAACAAGCTCGGATCGAACATTTTTTGTCAGAAAATCCGACCGTGTGTACGTGGTATAAGACTGGGATGTCATTAAAGTTCATGTGTGTGTAAAGGCAGGTGTCCCAATAGTTTTGATAAGACAGTGTTTCTCAGTGCTGCTGACTGATTGAAAATGATAATATTCCGCCCTGACCAATTGACTCAGTTTGATTGAATCCTATCAAAATTGATCGGATGAGACGTTAAGGCTATTAAATTGTTTGTGGATTTGATTGCTTTGGTGGAATCACACAAAATGCAGCAAGCTGTACTTTTTTTAAACACACATAAAGGCAACACAATGGTATCAACGAGGTTTATTGAAATACGTAAACATTTTTTTTTTTTGCATATGCATTTGTACTGCATTTAAAAAAAACATTTGTTTGCATCTGAGTGTTATAAACGAGTCCTGAAGGAGCTCAGAGGACGAGTTTATTCTCCAGCTTTGTACACGGCCCTCTCGGAGAGCAAAGTTCAGTAAACACGTGATTTCCCACTATGGGTGTGGGAGAGATATATAATAGACTGTTATAGGAAAGTGAAACATTACAAGATTCATCTGAACGTGTCACAGAGGTAAGAATTTGTTGTATCTTTCTGACTTTTCGAGTCTGAGATGAATGAGAGATGGAGAGAGAAAGAAAGAAAGAAATATTGAAAGAAGGAGAGAGAAGGAAGGAAAGAAAGATGGATAGAGGAACAGCAGGCCCAGATACTACACCACAATAGAAATATGTGTATTCCAAAAAGTTTAACAATCAGCAGATAAAGATACTCCAGGTGTTGGTGCTTCAATCATTCTGGCACCATGGTTGTTATGGTGTCAGGATGATTGAAGCGCATTACTTTTTTTTTCTAAACATTTAAAGTTTATTTAACTTCAACATTAGTACAGGAAGGTTTACAGTCATACATAGTAATCATGTATGGATATTAATTGTATATCAGTGTGAACGTAGGTCTGAGAGTCTTGGCTTCGTTAACATTCAACTCAGATACAGAGAAAAAGCACCAAAACATCTATGAGTCACTTAACATTTCTATGGTTCGTGAAAGCTTGTGGCTGATTTACACATAAGTTGTTTAATGAAGACCTATGCAGGCGCGCCCTTCATGTTCTGCCTGAAAACTTTCCCTGTCTGGTCGTACCGCCAACGAAGCTGCGTAGTTGGAAGTATATCCAGAGCGGTAAATTGGATAGTCCGCTGTCTCTTTTTAATGTTACGAATTCCTTGAATCTCCCGTCTTGAAAACATTCTTCTGCTTGCAGGGATTTGTTGTTAGGAGGGCGGCGTAGCAGATGGTTCCCAATCCCGGTGGATAGTCAGCATTGTCCATTAGTGGTGTTAGGGGGCTCAGTAGGGAGGTCACTGTAGGGTATTTTGCCGCTTATAACCAGATATTTAGTTTGGTTTCCATTAGTGGATTTTTTTTAATGTTTGGTCTCTTCGGAAATCCAGGTTCCATGGAGAAAAAAGTAGGGGGTAGGGGCCTAATCCATCCTCTAAGGCTACCCAGTCTTTAGTTCCCTGGTGGCAGTTCCAGTCCACTATTCTTGTTAAATGGGACGCTATGTAGTATTTCCTGAAGTCAGGAAGCCCCATCCCTCCTAATTCCTTAGGTCTGGTCAGAAGTGTGAATTTGATCCTAGGTTTTTTATTTTACCATAAGAAGGTCAGGAGTATGGTGTGTATTTTTTTTTAAAAAACCTCTGCGGTATTTTAATTGGTAATGTCCATAAAGGGTATAGCTGCCTGGGCAAAATGACCATTTTCAGAATGGCGGCCCTCCGAAACCATGAGAAGTAATCTGCGTTCCAAAGTTTTAAATCCTTTTCTATCGTTTGAAGTAAAGGTGGGAAGTTTGCGTCATAAGTCATTGACAATTTAGGGGTCAGCCATATTCCAAGGTATTTTAGTGCCGATCCCTCCCATTTGAAGGGGTAATTTTCTTGGGTTCTGGCTAGATTAGTCTCGGAGAGGTTGATGTTCATGGCCTCAGATTTTGATAGGTTTATTTTGAGATCGGAGACAAATCCATAACGGGCAAAGGCTTTCATAAGATTGGGTACTGTGATGTGTGGTTTTGTCACAAAGAATAGAAGGTCACCTGCATATGCTGTCGTCTTGTATACCCTGTCATGTAGAGAAATGTCTTTCAAAGAGTTGTTTTTAGGTTGCGAACATGAAGTCCCAGGCAACTCTGTCGAAAGCCTTCTCCACGTCTGTGGATAATAGAAGACTTTCCATGTGTTGGGATTGTGATGTTTGTGTGAGAAGGAGTGCTTATATGATGTTGTCTTTCGCTTCCCTGTCTGGCCTAAAGGCTACTTGTTCAGGATTTTTTGAAGCCAGGATTTTAGCTAGCAACTTCAGGTCCATGTTCAGTAAAGAAATAGGCCTGTAGCTGGAGCACTCTGTGGTGTCCTTGTTGGGTTTGGAAAGAACCGTAATGTGTGCGGTGAGAAAGTCTCAGGGTACCGATCGAGTGTTAGCCAGAAAGTTAAAGGCTTTTTTAAGTGGTTCTGTCAGTATGTTCATAAAAGTCTTATAATAGATAGATATGTAGCTGTCTGGACCTGGGCTTTTCCCTGGTTCTAAGGCTTTAATAGCCTGTTAAATCTCTATGGAAGAGATCTCGTCTTCTGTAGGCCGTTGATAATTTAGGGAGACCTCTGTCCCTTAAATAGTCCTGTATTGCCTGAGCTCTATTCCCTGATACCTCAGGAGGTCTGTATTGTGCAGGTAAACTTTACAGTTTTGAGTAGTATGTGTGCAAATGTTTTTCTATGGCTTCTGTTGTAACGTCTAGTGTTCCATCTGTACTTTTAATGCCCATTATGTGTTTGGAGGTAGTAGGCTCTCGCAGGGCCAGCAGCCTGCCCAATTTGTCTCCTGCCTCATAGTAGATCTTTTAAAAGGTGTTTCATTTTAGTTTCTAGGCTTAGCTGTATTTTTTCCTTGCCTCTAGTAGTTCTGTAGCTGAGGTCTCTGTCAGGGACTGTTTATGTTTTGTCTCCAGTCCACAGATTATGCCTGTCAATCTTTTATATTCAGCCTCCTGTTGTCTTTTACCGTGTGCACCCATTCTCATCAAGTCACCCCTTATTAAGCATTTGTGCACCATTCATTTAGTCTAAAGAAGTCCCTAAGCTTTTCTGTAATTTTAGAGAAAAGATCAGGATCTGTCAGGAGTTAAGCATTCAGTCTCCAGGAGTTTGTGTCAGCCTTAAGGGTGATCTGATTTACTGTCAAGGATATTGGTGCGTGGTCTGAAATGGACTGTATTCCTTTGAAAATAATTTTTATGGTATAGAAGAATAACATTGCAACAAATGTTCACCCTCGCAGTGGTATAGTGCAGAGAATAGAACAGTGAAGTAACTATTATTAAGAGATTTTACAGATACAAGCATGGAACAGTCAACTTTGTCACAGGTGTGGTAGAGTATACAGAGAGTAGGGATGAGCTTCAAATTCAAGTCGAACTCATGTTCGACTCGAACATTGGCTGTTTGCAAGTTCGCCGAACAGCGAACAATTTGGGGTGTTCGCGGCAAATTTGAATGCCACGGAACACCCTTTAAAAGTGTATGGGAGAAATCAAAAGTGCTAATTTTAAAGGCTTTTATGCAAGTTATTGTCATAAAAAGTGTTTGGGGATCAATGCAAAAAAAACTTTTAAAAACGGCCGTTTTTTCAGGAGCAGTGATTTTAATAATGCTTAAAGTCAAACAATAAAAGTGTAATATCCCTTTAAATTTCGTAGCTGGGGGGTGTCTATAGTATGCCTGTAAAGGAGCGCATGTTTCCCGTGTTTAGAACAGTCTGACAGCAAAATGATATTTCAAAGGAAAAAAGTCATTTAAAACTACTCGCGTCTATTAATGCACTGCCGGTCTGACAATACACATAAAAGTTAATTGATAGAAACGGCATGGGAATTCCCCACAGGGGAACCCCGAACCAAAATTTTAAAAAAAATTACGTGGGGGTCCCCCTAAATTCCATACCAGGCCCTTCAGGTCTGGTATGGATATTAAGGGGAACCCCGGCCAAAATTAAAAAAAATATGACGTGGGGGTCCCCCTAAATTCCATAGCAGACCCTTCAGGTCTGGTATGGATTTTAAGGGGAACCCCACGCAAAAAAAAAAAAAACGGTGTGGGGTCCCCCCAAAATCGATACTAGACCCTTATCCGAGCACGCAACCTGGAAGGCCGCAGGAAAAGAGGGGGGACGAGAAAGCGCCCCCCCTTTTGAACCGTACCAGGCCACATGCCCTCAACATTGGGAGGTTGCTTTGGGGTAGCCCCCCAAAACACCTTGTCCCCATCTTGATGAGGACAAGGGCCTCATCCCCACAACCCTGGCCAGTGGTTGTGGGGGTCTGCAGGCAGGGGGCTTATCAGAATCTGGAAGCCCCTTTAACAAGGGGACCCCCAGATCCCGCCCCCCTCTGGGCAGCGAGTAGTCAATGTGTTTGACCAGACTGTATTTTCCAATCCACCAATGATGACACCACCACCCATGGTTAGATGGAAATCTGCACAGTCCAACCAATCTCACACAGAAACCATAAAATTTAGGCAATAATAAGTTGAGCCTAAACTGTAGCTTCAACTAATTTAAATTTAAAAAAAACATAGCGTCTGCTCATCGGGAGCAGGGCACTACATATACTTTCTACATATAGAATTTCTTGGGATTTTTTTTTGGTCTCATCCGCTGTTTGTCTTTTGTGTTCTGTCTTAGCCGTCCTAATTGCACCCTTACATTTCCCGTTGCATTCTTTGTAAAGAAGTTCCCTTCACTGGAACTAAGGGGCCAACCCCTGAGGGGCCAAGCCCAACCCCAGAGAGGCGAAGCTCAAACCCTAAAAAACAACCCCACACCATCAGTGGCAGCCTGTCCGTTAGAGGCACACGGGTGCTGCCCCCCTATCAATGTGTACAGCCACCTAATCTACATGCAGGGCACCAGATGCATGGTTTCCAATGGGGTTGGAAAGGCTCTAATAGGCTTCAAAATAGGGTGCGCTTCAAAAAAGAGAGGGCTCGGGGTGCGGAGCACTGTGCTCCAAGCCCACCCAGTTGTTTAACATTAGCAAATTAATATTCACTATTCTAACACTGATTCTCCTCCCAGCCAATCAGGAAGTGGGTCCTGAGACCCGTCACCCAATTGGCTGAAAGGACAGGTGATTCTTTTGGATGCCTAAGAGGAGGAGGGAGAAGACGGTAAGTGCGGGGTTAGATGACTGGCAGCAAGACTCCTGGGGGAGGGTGACTCAACCGATTGGGAGCAGTGAGGGTGGTGGAGCCACCGGCTGAAGCAGAGGGGGTGGTTGTTTGCTCCCCCCAAAAAAAACACCAGCCGCCACTGCACATTATAATCCCCCTCCACCAAATGATTTGGACCAGTGCCCAAAGCAAAGTCCATAAAGACATGGATGAACAAGTTTGGGGTAGATGAACCTGACTGGCCATGCACAGAGTCCTGACCTCAACCTGATAGAACACCTTTAGGATGAATTAGAGCAGAGACTGTGAGCCAGGCCTTCTCGTCCAACATCAGTGCCTGACCTCACAAATGCGCTTCTGGAAGAATGGTCAAACATTCCCATAGACACTCCTAAACCTTGTGGACAACCTTCCCAGAAGAGTTGAAGCTGTTATAGCTGCAAAGGGTAAGCCAACTCAATATTGAACCCTACGGACTAATGCCGCATACACACGATCGGACATTCCGACAACAAAATCAATGAGATTTTTTCTGACAGATGTTGGCTCAAACTTGTCTGGCATACACACGGTCACACAATGTTGTCGGAAATTCCGAACGTGAAGAACGCGGTGACGTACAAGACGTTCGATGAGCCGAGAAAATTGAAGTTCAATAGCCAGTGCGGCTCTTCTGCTTGATTCTGAGCATGCGTGGACTTTGTGCATCGGAATTGTGTACACACGATCGGAATTTCCAACTACGGATTTTGTTGTCGGAAAATTTGAGATCCGGATATCAAATTTTGTGTGTCTGAAATTCCGATGGAAAATGTCCGATGGAGCCTACACACGGTCAGAATTTCCGACAACAAGCTCGGATCGAACATTTTTCATCGGAAAATCCGACCGTGTGTACGTGGTATAAGACTGGGATGTCATTAAAGTTTATGTGTGTGTAAAGGCAGGTGTCCCAATAGTTTTGATAAGACAGTGTTTCTCAGTGCTGCTGACTGATTGAAAATGATAATATTCCGCCCTGACCAATCGACTCAGTTTGATCGAATCCTATCAAAATTGATTGGATGAGACGTTAAGGCTATTAAATTGTTTGTGGATTTGATTGCTTTGGTGGAATCACACAAAATGCAGCAAGCTGTACTTTTTTTAAACACACATAAAGGCAACACAATGGTATCAATGAGGTTTATTGAAATACGTAAACATTTTTTTTTGCATATGCATTTGTACTGCGTTTATAAAAAAACATTTGTTTGCATCCGAGTGTTATAAACGAGTCCTGAAGGAGCTCAGAGGGTGAGTTTATTCTCCAGCTTTGTTCACGACCCTCTCGGAGAGCAAAGTTCAGTAAACACGTGATTTATTGCTATGGGTGTTGGAGAGATATATAATAGACTGTTATAGGAAAGTGAAACATTGCGAGTCACAGAGGTAAGAATTTGTTGTATCTTTCTGACTTTTCGAGTCTGAGATGAACGAGGGATGGAGAGAGAAAGAAAGAAAGAAATATTGAGAGAAGGAGAGAGAAGTAAGGAAAGAAAGATGGATGGAGGGATAGCAGGCCCAGATCCTACACCACAATAGAAATATGTATATTCCAGAAAGTTTAACAATCAGCAGATAAAGATACTCCAGGTGTTGGTGCTTCAATCATTCTGGCACCATGGTTGTTATGGTGTCAGGATGATTGAAGCGCATTACTTTTTTGAATCGCACCAAAACATGTACGAGTCACTTAACATTTCTATGGTTCGTGAAAGCTTGTGGCTGATTTACACATAAGTTGTTTAATGAAGGCCTATGCAGGCGCGCCCTTCATGTTCTGCCTAAAAAGTTTCCCTGTCTGGTCGTACCACCAACGAAGCTGCGTAGTTGGAAGTATATCCAGAGCGGTAAATTGGATAGTCCGCTGTCTATTTTTAATGTGACAAATTCCTTGAATCTCCCGTCTTGAAAACATTCTTCTGCTTCCAGGGATTTGTTGTTAGGAGGGCGGCATAGCAGATGGTTCCCAATCCCGGTGGAAAGTCAGCATTGTCCATTAGTGGTGTTAGGGGGCTCAGTAGGGAGGTCACTGTAGGGTGTTTTGCCGCTTCTAACCAGATATTTAGTTTGGTTTCCATTAGTGGATTTTTTTTTAATGTTTGGTCTCTTCGAAGTTCCAGGTTCCATGGAGAAAAAAGTAGGGAGTAGGGGCTTAATCCATCCTCTAAGGCTACCCAGTCTTTAGTTCCCTGGTGGCAGTTCCAGTCCACTATTCTTGTTAAAAGGAACGCTATGTAGTATTTCCTGAAGTCAGGAAGCCCCATCCCTCCTAATTCCTTAGGTCTGGTCAGAAGTGTGAATTTGATCCTAGGTTTTTTATTTGACCATAAGAAGGTCAGGAGTATGGTGTGTATTTTTTTTTAAAAAACCTCTGCGGTATTTTAATTGGTAATGCCCATAAAGGGTATAGCTGCCTGGGCAAAATTACCATTTTCAGAATGGCGGCCCTCCCAAACCATGAGAAGTAATCTACGTTCCAAAGTTTTAAATCCTTTTCTATCGTTTGAAGTAAAGGTGGGAAGTTTGCGTCATAAGTCATTGACAATTTAGGGGTCAGCCATATTCCAAGGTATTTTAGTGCCGATCCCTCCCATTTGAAGGGGTAATTTTCTTGGGTTCTGGCTAGATTAGTCTCGGACAGGTTGATGTTCATGGCCTCAGATTTTGATAGGTTTATTTTGAGATCGGAGACAAATCCATAACGGGCAAAGGCTTTCATAAGATTGGGTACTGTGATGTGTGGTTTTGTCACAAAGAATAGAAGGTCATCTGCATATGCTGTCATCTTGTATACCCTGTTATGTAGAGAAATGTCTTTCAAAGAGTTGTTTTTATTTACTGTACAAATGAATGGTTCTAGGGAGAGAATGAATAACAGCGTGGACAAGGGGCAGCACTGTCTCGTGCCATTCAGTATCTCAACTTTGTCTGATAAGGTTCCATTCATTTTTATTCTGCCCGAAGGTCTTTGGTATAGTGCTGTAAACCATGCCATCATGTGAGGATTAAGTCCCATGTGATTTCAGGTTACGAACATGAAGTCCCAGGCGACTCTGTCGAAAGCCTTCTCCATGTCTGTGGATAATAGAAGACTTTCCATGTGTTGGGATTGTGATGTTTGTGTGGGAAGGAGTGCTTATATGATGTTGTCTTTCGCTTCCCTGCCTGGCCTAAAGGCTACTTGTTCAGGAGTTTTTGAAGCCAGGATTTTAGCTAGCAACTTCAGGTCCATGTTCAGTAAAGAAATAGGCCTGTAGCTGGAGCACTCTGTGGTGTCCTTGTTTTGTTTGGGAAGAACCGTAATGTGTGCGGTGAGAAAGTCTGAGGGTACCGATCGAGTGTTAGCCAGAAAGTTAAAGGCTTTTTTAAGTGGTTCTGTCAGTATGTTCATAAAAGTCTTATAATAGATAGATGTGTAGCTGTCTGGACCTGGGCTTTTCCCTGGTTCTAAGGCTTTAATAGCCTGTTAAATCTCCATGGAAGAGATCTCGTCTTCTGTAGGCCGTTGATAATTTAGGGAGACCGCTGTCCCTTAAGTAGTCCTGTATTGCCTGAGCTCTATCCCCTGATACCTCAGGAGGTCTGTATTGTGCAGGTAAACTTTACAGTTTGGAGTAGTATGTGTGCAAATGTTTTTCTATGGCTTCTGTTGTAACGTCTAGTGTTCCATCTGTACTTTTAATGCCCATTATGTGTTTGGAGGTTGTAGGCTCCCCCAGGGCCAGCAGCCTGCCCAATTTGTCTCCTGCCTCATAGTAGATCTTTTAAAAGGTGTTTCATTTTAGTTTCTAGGCTTAGCTGTATTTTTTCCTTGCCTCTAGTAGTTCTGTAGCTGAGGTCTCTGTCAGGGACTGTTTATGTTTTGTCTCCAGTCCACAGATTATGCCTGTCAATCTTTTATATTCAGCCTCCTGTTGTCTTTTACCGTGTGCACCCATTCTCATCAAGTCACCCCTTATTGAGCATTTGTGCACCATTCATTTAGTCTAAAGAAGTCCCTAAGCTTTGCTGTAATTTTAGAGAAAAGACCAGGATCTGTCAGGAGTTAAGCATTCAGTCTCCAGGAGTTTGTGTCAGCCTTAGGGGTGATCTGATTTACTGTCAAGGATATTGGTGCGTGGTCTGAAATGGACTGTATTCCTTTGAAAATAATTTTTATTGTATAGAAGAATAACATTGCAACAAATGTTCACCCTCGCAGTGGTATAGTGCAGAGAATAGAACAGTGAAGTAACTATTTTTAAGAGATTTCACAGATACAAGCATGGAACAGTCAACTTTGTCACAGGTGTGGTAGAGTATACAGAGAGTAGGGATGAGCTTCGAATTCAAGTCGAACTCATGTTCGACTCGAACATTGGCTGTTTGCAAGTTCGCCGAACAGCGAACAATTTGGGGTGTTCGCGGCAAATTTGAATGCCGCGGAACACCCTTTAAAAGTGTATGGGAGAAATCAAAAGTGCTAATTTTAAAGGCTTTTATGCAAGTTATTGTCATAAAAAGTGTTTGGGGATCAATGCAAAAAAAACTTTTAAAAACGGCCGTTTTTTCAGGAGCAGTGATTTTAATAATGCTTAAAGTCAAACAATAAAGTGTAATATCCCTTTAAATTTCGTAGCTGGGGGGTGTCTATAGTATGCCTGTAAAGGAGCGCATGTTTCCCGTGTTTAGAACAGTCTGACAGCAAAATGATATTTCAAAGGAAAAAAGTCATTTAAAACTACTCGCGTCTATTAATGCACTGCCGGTCTGACAATACACATAAAAGTTAATTGATAGAAACGGCATGGGAATTCCCCACAGGGGAACCCCGAACCAAAGTGTAAAAAAAAATTACGTGGGGGTCCCCCTAAATTCCATACCAGGCCCTTCAGGTCTGGTATGGATATTAAGGGGAACCCCGGCCAAAATTAAAAAAAATATGACGTGGGGGTCCCCCTAAATTCCATAGCAGACCCTTCAGGTCTGGTATGGATTTTAAGGGGAACCCCACGCAAAAAAAAAAAAAACGCCGTGGGGTCCCCCCAAAATCGATACTAGACCCTTATCCCAGAACGCAACCTGGAAGGCCGCAGGAAAAGAGGGGGACGAGAGAGCGCCCCCCCTTTTGAACCGTACCAGGCCACATGCCCTCAACATTGGGAGGTTGCTTTGGGGTAGCCCCCCAAAACACCTTGTCCCCATCTTGATGAGGACAAGGGCCTCATCCCCACAACCCTGGCCAGTGGTTGTGGGGGTCTGCAGGCAGGGGGCTTATCAGAATCTGGAAGCCCCTTTAACAAGGGGACCCCCAGATCCCGCCCCCCTCTGGGCAGCGAGTAGTCAATGTGTTTGACCAGACTGTATTTTCCAATCCACCAATGATGACACCACCACCCATGGTTAGATGGAAATCTGCACAGTCCAACCAATCTCACACAGAAACCATAAAATTTAGGCAATAATAAGTTGAGCCTAAACTGTAGCTTCAACTAATTTAAATTTTAAAAAAAACATAGCGTCTGCTCATCGGGAGCAGGGCACTACATATACTTTCTACATATAGAATTTCTTGGGATTTTTTTTTTGGTCTCATCCGCTGTTTGTCTTTTGTGTTCTGTCTTAGCCGTCCTAATTGCACCCTTACATTTCCCGTTGCATTCTTTGTAAAGAAGTTCCCTTCACTGGAACTAAGGGGCCAACCCCTGAGGGGCCAAGCCCAACCCCTGAGGGGCCAAGCCCAACCCCAGAGAGGCCAAGCCCAACCCCTAAAAACAACCCCACACCATCAGTGGCAGCCTGTCCGTTAGAGGCACACGGGTGCTGCCCCCCTATCCATGTGTACAGCCACCTAATCTACATGCAGGGCACCAGATGCATGGTTTCCAATGGGGTTGGAAAGGCTCTAATAGGCTTCAAAATAGGGTGCGCTTCAAAAAAGAGAGGGCTCGGGGTGCGGAGCACTGTGCTCCAAGCCCACCCAGTTGTTTGACATTAGCAAATTAATATTCACTATTCTAACACTGATTCTCCTCCCAGCCAATCAGGAAGTGGGTCCTGAGACCCGTCACCCAATTGGCTGAAAGGACAGGTGATTCTTTTGGATGCCTAAGAGGAGGAGGGAGAAGACGGTAAGTGCGGGGTTAGATGACTGGCAGCAAGACTCCTGGGGGAGGGTGACTCAACCGATTGGGAGCAGTGAGGGTGGTGGAGCCACCGGCTGAAGCAGAGGGGGTGGTTGTTTGCTCCCCCCAAAAAAAACACCAGCCGCCACTGCACATTATAATCCCCCTCCACCAAATGATTTGGACCAGTGCCCAAAGCAAAGTCCATAAAGACATGGATGAACAAGTTTGGGGTAGATGAACCTGACTGGCCATGCACAGAGTCCTGACCTCAACCTGATAGAACACCTTTAGGATGAATTAGAGCAGAGACTGTGAGCCAGGCCTTCTCGTCCAACATCAGTGCCTGACCTCACAAATGCGCTTCTGGAAGAATGGTCAAACATTCCCATAGACACTCCTAAACCTTGTGGACAACCCTCCCAGAAGAGTTGAAGCTGTTATAGCTGCAAAGGGTAAGCCAACTCAATATTGAACCCTACGGACTAATGCCGCATACACACGATCGGACATTCCGACAACAAAATCCATGAGATTTTTTCTGACAGATGTTGGCTCAAACTTGTCTGGCATACACACGGTCACACAATGTTGTCGGAAATTCCGAACGTGAAGAACGCGGTGACGTACAAGACGTTCGATGAGCCGAGAAAATTGAAGTTCAATAGCCAGTGCGGCTCTTCTGCTTGATTCTGAGCATGCGTGGACTTTGTTCATCGGAATTGTGTACACACGATCGGAATTTCCAACTACGGATTTTGTTGTCGGAAAATTTGAGATCCAGATATCAAATTTTGTGTGTCGGAAATTCCGATGGAAAATGTCCGATGGAGCCTACACACGGTCAGAATTTCCGACAACAAGCTCGGATCGAACATTTTTCGTCAGAAAATCCGACCGTGTGTACGTGGTATAAGACTGGGATGTCATTAAAGTTTATGTGTGTGTAAAGGCAGGTGTCCCAATAGTTTTGATAAGACAGTTTTTCTCAGTGCTGCTGACTGATTGAAAATGATAATATTCCGCCCTGACCAATCGACTCAGTTTGATCGAATCCTATCAAAATTGATTGGATGAGACGTTAAGGCTATTAAATTGTTTGTGGATTTGATTGCTTTGGTGGAATCACACAAAATGCAGCAAGCTGTACTTTTTTTAAACACACATAAAGGCAACACAATGGTATCAATGAGGTTTATTGAAATACGTAAACATTTTTTTTTGCATATGCATTTGTACTGTGTTTATAAAAAAACATTTGTTTGCATCCGAGTGTTATAAACGAGTCCTGAAGGAGCTCAGAGAGTGAGTTTATTCTCCAGCTTTGTTCACGACCCTCTCGGAGAGCAAAGTTCAGTAAACACGTGATTTATTGCTATGGGTGTTGGAGAGATATATAATAGACTGTTATAGGAAAGTGAAACAGTCACAGAGGTAAGAATTTGTTGTATCTTTCTGACTTTTCGAGTCTGAGATGAACGAGGGATGGAGAGAGAAAGAAAGAAAGAAATATTGAGAGAAGGAGAGAGAAGTAAGGAAAGAAAGATGGATGGAGGGATAGCAGGCCCAGATCCTACACCACAATAGAAATATGTATATTCCAGAAAGTTTAACAATCAGCAGATAAAGATACTCCAGGTGTTGGTGCTTCAATCATTCTGGCACCATGGTTGTTATGGTGTCAGGATGATTGAAGCGCATTACTTTTTTGAATCGCACCAAAACATGTACGAGTCACTTAACATTTCTATGGTTCGTGAAAGCTTGTGGCTGATTTACACATAAGTTGTTTAATGAAGGCCTATGCAGGCGCGCCCTTCATGTTCTGCCTAAAAAGTTTCCCTGTCTGGTCGTACCACCAACGAAGCTGCGTAGTTGGAAGTATATCCAGAGCAGTAAATTGGATAGTCCGCTGTCTCTTTTTAATGTGACAAATTCCTTGAATCTCCCATCTTGAAAACATTCTTCTGCTTCCAGGGATTTGTTGTTAGGAGGGCGGCATAGCAGATGGTTCCCAATCCCGGTGGAAAGTCAGCATTGTCCATTAGTGGTGTTAGGGGGCTCAGTAGGGAGGTCACTGTAGGGTGTTTTGCCGCTTCTAACCAGATATTTAGTTTGGTTTCCATTAGTGGATTTTTTTTTAATGTTTGGTCTCTTCGAAGTTCCAGGTTCCATGGAGAAAAAAGTAGGGAGTAGGGGCTTAATCCATCCTCTAAGGCTACCCAGTCTTTAGTTCCCTGGTGGCAGTTCCAGTCCACTATTCTTGTTAAAAGGAACGCTATGTAGTATTTCCTGAAGTCAGGAAGCCCCATCCCTCCTAATTCCTTAGGTCTGGTCAGAAGTGTGAATTTGATCCTAGGTTTTTTATTTGACCATAAGAAGGTCAGGAGTATGGTGTGTATTTTTTTTTAAAAAAACCTCTGCGGTATTTTAATTGGTAATGCCCATAAAGGGTATAGCTGCCTGGGCAAAATTACCATTTTCAGAATGGCGGCCCTCCCAAACCATGAGAAGTAATCTACATTCCAAAGTTTTAAATCCTTTTCTATCGTTTGAAGTAAAGGTGGGAAGTTTGCGTCATAAGTCATTGACAATTTAGGGGTCAGCCATATTCCAAGGTATTTTAGTGCTGATCCCTCCCATTTGAAGGGGTAATTTTCTTGGGTTCTGGCTAGATTATTCTCGGACAGGTTGATGTTCATGGCCTCAGATTTTGATAGGTTTATTTTGAGATCGGAGACAAATCCATAACGGGCAAAGGCTTTCATAAGATTGGGTACTGTGATGTGTGGTTTTGTCACAAAGAATAGAAGGTCATCTGCATATGCTGTCATCTTGTATACCCTGTCATGTAGAGAAATGTCTTTCAAAGAGTTGTTTTTATTTACTGTACAAATGAATGGTTCTAGGGAGAGAATGAATAACAGCGTGGACAAGGGGCAGCACTGTCTCGTGCCATTCAGTATCTCAACTTTGTCTGATAAGGTTCCATTCATTTTTATTCTGCCCGAAGGTCTTTGGTATAGTGCTGTAAACCATGCCATCATGTGAGGATTAAGTCCCATGTGATTTCAGGTTACGAACATGAAGTCCCAGGCGACTCTGTCGAAAGCCTTCTCCACGTCTGTGGATAATAGAAGACTTTCCATGTGTTGGGATTGTGATGTTTGTGTGGGAAGGAGTGCTTATATGATGTTGTCTTTCGCTTCCCTGCCTGGCCTAAAGGCTACTTGTTCAGGAGTTTTTGAAGCCAGGATTTTAGCTAGCAACTTCAGGTCCATGTTCAGTAAAGAAATAGGCCTGTAGCTGGAGCACTCTGTGGTGTCCTTGTTTTGTTTGGGAAGAACCGTAATGTGTGCGGTGAGAAAGTCTGAGGGTACCGATTGAGTGTTAGCCAGAAAGTTAAAGGCTTTTTTAAGTGGTTCTGTCAGTATGTTCATAAAAGTCTTATAATAGATAGATGTGTAGCTGTCTGGACCTGGGCTTTTCCCTGGTTCTAAGGCTTTAATAGCCTGTTAAATCTCCATGGAAGAGATCTCGTCTTCTGTAGGCCGTTGATAATTTAGGGAGACCGCTGTCCCTTAAGTAGTCCTGTATTGCCTGAGCTCTATCCCCTGATACCTCAGGAGGTCTGTATTGTGCAGGTAAACTTTACAGTTTGGAGTAGTATGTGTGCAAATGTTTTTCTATGGCTTCTGTTGTAACGTCTAGTGTTCCATCTGTACTTTTAATGCCCATTATGTGTTTGGAGGTTGTAGGCTCCCCCAGGGCCAGCAGCCTGCCCAATTTGTCTCCTGCCTCATAGTAGATCTTTTAAAAGGTGTTTCATTTTAGTTTCTAGGCTTAGCTGTATTTTTTCCTTGCCTCTAGTAGTTCTGTAGCTGAGGTCTCTGTCAGGGACTGTTTATGTTTTGTCTCCAGTCCACAGATTATGCCTGTCAATCTTTTATATTCAGCCTCCTGTTGTCTTTTACCGTGTGCACCCATTCTCATCAAGTCACCCCTTATTGAGCATTTGTGCACCATTCATTTAGTCTAAAGAAGTCCCTAAGCTTTGCTGTAATTTTAGAGAAAAGACCAGGATCTGTCAGGAGTTAAGCATTCAGTCTCCAGGAGTTTGTGTCAGCCTTAGGGGTGATCTGATTTACTGTCAAGGATATTGGTGCGTGGTCTGAAATGGACTGTATTCCTTTGAAAATAATTTTTATTGTATAGAAGAATAACATTGCAACAAATGTTCACCCTCGCAGTGGTATAGTGCAGAGAATAGAACAGTGAAGTAACTATTTTTAAGAGATTTCACAGATACAAGCATGGAACAGTCAACTTTGTCACAGGTGTGGTAGAGTATACAGAGAGTAGGGATGAGCTTCGAATTCAAGTCGAACTCATGTTCGACTCGAACATTGGCTGTTTGCAAGTTCGCCGAACAGCGAACAATTTGGGGTGTTCGCGGCAAATTTGAATGCCGCGGAACACCCTTTAAAAGTGTATGGGAGAAATCAAAAGTGCTAATTTTAAAGGCTTTTATGCAAGTTATTGTCATAAAAAGTGTTTGGGGATCAATGCAAAAAAAACTTTTAAAAACGGCCGTTTTTTCAGGAGCAGTGATTTTAATAATGCTTAAAGTCAAACAATAAAAGTGTAATATCCCTTTAAATTTCGTAGCTGGGGGGTGTCTATAGTATGCCTGTAAAGGAGCGCATGTTTCCCGTGTTTAGAACAGTCTGACAGCAAAATGATATTTCAAAGGAAAAAAGTCATTTAAAACTACTCGCGTCTATTAATGCACTGCCGGTCTGACAATACACATAAAAGTTAATTGATAGAAACGGCATGGGAATTCCCCACAGGGGAACCCCGAACCAAAGTGTAAAAAAAAATTACGTGGGGGTCCCCCTAAATTCCATACCAGGCCCTTCAGGTCTGGTATGGATATTAAGGGGAACCCCGGCCAAAATTAAAAAAAATATGACGTGGGGGTCCCCCTAAATTCCATAGCAGACCCTTCAGGTCTGGTATGGATTTTAAGGGGAACCCCACGCAAAAAAAAAAAAAACGGCGTGGGGTCCCCCCAAAATTGATACTAGACCCTTATCCCAGAACGCAACCTGGAAGGCCGCAGGAAAAGAGGGGGACGAGAGAGCGCCCCCCCTTTTGAACCGTACCAGGCCACATGCCCTCAACATTGGGAGGTTGCTTTGGGGTAGCCCCCCAAAACACCTTGTCCCCATCTTGATGAGGACAAGGGCCTCATCCCCACAACCCTGGCCAGTGGTTGTGGGGGTCTGCAGGCAGGGGGCTTATCAGAATCTGGAAGCCCCTTTAACAAGGGGACCCCCAGATCCCGCCCCCCTCTGGGCAGCGAGTAGTCAATGTGTTTGACCAGACTGTATTTTCCAATCCACCAATGATGACACCACCACCCATGGTTAGATGGAAATCTGCACAGTCCAACCAATCTCACACAGAAACCATAAAATTTAGGCAATAATAAGTTGAGCCTAAACTGTAGCTTCAACTAATTTAAATTTTAAAAAAAACATAGCGTCTGCTCATCGGGAGCAGGGCACTACATATACTTTCTACATATAGAATTTCTTGGGATTTTTTTTTTGGTCTCATCCGCTGTTTGTCTTTTGTGTTCTGTCTTAGCCGTCCTAATTGCACCCTTACATTTCCCGTTGCATTCTTTGTAAAGAAGTTCCCTTCACTGGAACTAAGGGGCCAACCCCTGAGGGGCCAAGCCCAACCCCTGAGGGGCCAAGCCCAACCCCAGAGAGGCCAAGCCCAACCCCTAAAAAACAACCCCACACCATCAGTGGCAGCCTGTCCGTTAGAGGCACACGGGTGCTGCCCCCCTATCCATGTGTACAGCCACCTAATCTACATGCAGGGCACCAGATGCATGGTTTCCAATGGGGTTGGAAAGGCTCTAATAGGCTTCAAAATAGGGTGCGCTTCAAAAAAGAGAGGGCTCGGGGTGCGGAGCACTGTGCTCCAAGCCCACCCAGTTGTTTGACATTAGCAAATTAATATTCACTATTCTAACACTGATTCTCCTCCCAGCCAATCAGGAAGTGGGTCCTGAGACCCGTCACCCAATTGGCTGAAAGGACAGGTGATTCTTTTGGATGCCTAAGAGGAGGAGGGAGAAGACGGTAAGTGCGGGGTTAGATGACTGGCAGCAAGACTCCTGGGGGAGGGTGACTCAACCGATTGGGAGCAGTGAGGGTGGTGGAGCCACCGGCTGAAGCAGAGGGGGTGGTTGTTTGCTCCCCCAAAAAAAACACCAGCCGCCACTGCACATTATAATCCCCCTCCACCAAATGATTTGGACCAGTGCCCAAAGCAAAGTCCATAAAGACATGGATGAACAAGTTTGGGGTAGATGAACCTGACTGGCCATGCACAGAGTCCTGACCTCAACCTGATAGAACACCTTTAGGATGAATTAGAGCAGAGACTGTGAGCCAGGCCTTCTCGTCCAACATCAGTGCCTGACCTCACAAATGCGCTTCTGGAAGAATGGTCAAACATTCCCATAGACACTCCTAAACCTTGTGGACAACCTTCCCAGAAGAGTTGAAGCTGTTATAGCTGCAAAGGGTAAGCCAACTCAATATTGAACCCTACGGACTAATGCCGCATACACACGATCGGACATTCCGACAACAAAATCCATGAGATTTTTTCTGACAGATGTTGGCTCAAACTTGTCTGGCATACACACGGTCACACAATGTTGTCGGAAATTCCGAACGTGAAGAACGCGGTGACGTACAAGACGTTCGATGAGCCGAGAAAATTGAAGTTCAATAGCCAGTGCGTCTCTTCTGCTTGATTCTGAGCATGCGTGGACTTTGTTCATCGGAATTGTGTACACACGATCGGAATTTCCAACTACGGATTTTGTTGTCGGAAAATTTGAGATCCAGATATCAAATTTTGTGTGTCGGAAATTCCGATGGAAAATGTCCGATGGAGCCTACACACGGTCAGAATTTCCGACAACAAGCTCGGATCGAACATTTTTCGTCAGAAAATCCGACCGTGTGTACGTGGTATAAGACTGGGATGTCATTAAAGTTTATGTGTGTGTAAAGGCAGGTGTCCCAATAGTTTTGATAAGACAGTGTTTCTCAGTGCTGCTGACTGATTGAAAATGATAATATTCCGCCCTGACCAATCGACTCAGTTTGATCGAATCCTATCAAAATTGATTGGATGAGACGTTAAGGCTATTAAATTGTTTGTGGATTTGATTGCTTTGGTGGAATCACACAAAATGCAGCAAGCTGTACTTTTTTTAAACACACATAAAGGCAACACAATGGTATCAATGAGGTTTATTGAAATACGTAAACATTTTTTTTTGCATATGCATTTGTACTGCGTTTATAAAAAAACATTTGTTTGCATCCGAGTGTTATAAACGAGTCCTGAAGGAGCTCAGAGGGTGAGTTTATTCTCCAGCTTTGTTCACGACCCTCTCGGAGAGCAAAGTTCAGTAAACACGTGATTTATTGCTATGGGTGTTGGAGAGATATATAATAGACTGTTATAGGAAAGTGAAACATTGCGAGTCACAGAGGTAAGAATTTGTTGTATCTTTCTGACTTTTCGAGTCTGAGATGAACGAGGGATGGAGAGAGAAAGAAAGAAAGAAATATTGAGAGAAGGAGAGAGAAGTAAGGAAAGAAAGATGGATGGAGGGATAGCAGGCCCAGATCCTACACCACAATAGAAATATGTATATTCCAGAAAGTTTAACAATCAGCAGATAAAGATACTCCAGGTGTTGGTGCTTCAATCATTCTGGCACCATGGTTGTTATGGTGTCAGGATGATTGAAGCGCATTACTTTTTTGAATCGCACCAAAACATGTACGAGTCACTTAACATTTCTATGGTTCGTGAAAGCTTGTGGCTGATTTACACATAAGTTGTTTAATGAAGGCCTATGCAGGCGCGCCCTTCATGTTCTGCCTAAAAAGTTTCCCTGTCTGGTCGTACCACCAACGAAGCTGCGTAGTTGGAAGTATATCCAGAGCGGTAAATTGGATAGTCCGCTGTCTCTTTTTAATGTGACAAATTCCTTGAATCTCCCGTCTTGAAAACATTCTTCTGCTTCCAGGGATTTGTTGTTAGGAGGGCGGCATAGCAGATGGTTCCCAATCCCGGTGGAAAGTCAGCATTGTCCATTAGTGGTGTTAGGGGGCTCAGTAGGGAGGTCACTGTAGGGTGTTTTGCCGCTTCTAACCAGATATTTAGTTTGGTTTCCATTAGTGGATTTTTTTTTAATGTTTCGTCTCTTCGAAGTTCCAGGTTCCATGGAGAAAAAAGTAGGGAGTAGGGGCTTAATCCATCCTCTAAGGCTACCCAGTCTTTAGTTCCCTGGTGGCAGTTCCAGTCCACTATTCTTGTTAAAAGGAACGCTATGTAGTATTTCCTGAAGTCAGGAAGCCCCATCCCTCCTAATTCCTTAGGTCTGGTCAGAAGTGTGAATTTGATCCTAGGTTTTTTATTTGACCATAAGAAGGTCAGGAGTATGGTGTGTATTTTTTTTTAAAAAACCTCTGCGGTATTTTAATTGGTAATGCCCATAAAGGGTATAGCTGCCTGGGCAAAATTACCATTTTCAGAATGGCGGCCCTCCCAAACCATGAGAAGTAATCTACGTTCCAAAGTTTTAAATCCTTTTCTATCGTTTGAAGTAAAGGTGGGAAGTTTGCGTCATAAGTCATTGACAATTTAGGGGTCAGCCATATTCCAAGGTATTTTAGTGCCGATCCCTCCCATTTGAAGGGGTAATTTTCTTGGGTTCTGGCTAGATTAGTCTCGGACAGGTTGATGTTCATGGCCTCAGATTTTGATAGGTTTATTTTGAGATCGGAGACAAATCCATAACGGGCAAAGGCTTTCATAAGATTGGGTACTGTGATGTGTGGTTTTGTCACAAAGAATAGAAGGTCATCTGCATATGCTGTCATCTTGTATACCCTGTTATGTAGAGAAATGTCTTTCAAAGAGTTGTTTTTATTTACTGTACAAATGAATGGTTCTAGGGAGAGAATGAATAACAGCGTGGACAAGGGGCAGCACTGTCTCGTGCCATTCAGTATCTCAACTTTGTCTGATAAGGTTCCATTCATTTTTATTCTGCCCGAAGGTCTTTGGTATAGTGCTGTAAACCATGCCATCATGTGAGGATTAAGTCCCATGTGATTTCAGGTTACGAACATGAAGTCCCAGGCGACTCTGTCGAAAGCCTTCTCCATGTCTGTGGATAATAGAAGACTTTCCATGTGTTGGGATTGTGATGTTTGTGTGGGAAGGAGTGCTTATATGATGTTGTCTTTCGCTTCCCTGCCTGGCCTAAAGGCTACTTGTTCAGGAGTTTTTGAAGCCAGGATTTTAGCTAGCAACTTCAGGTCCATGTTCAGTAAAGAAATAGGCCTGTAGCTGGAGCACTCTGTGGTGTCCTTGTTTTGTTTGGGAAGAACCGTAATGTGTGCGGTGAGAAAGTCTGAGGGTACCGATCGAGTGTTAGCCAGAAAGTTAAAGGCTTTTTTAAGTGGTTCTGTCAGTATGTTCATAAAAGTCTTATAATAGATAGATGTGTAGCTGTCTGGACCTGGGCTTTTCCCTGGTTCTAAGGCTTTAATAGCCTGTTAAATCTCCATGGAAGAGATCTCGTCTTCTGTAGGCCGTTGATAATTTAGGGAGACCGCTGTCCCTTAAGTAGTCCTGTATTGCCTGAGCTCTATCCCCTGATACCTCAGGAGGTCTGTATTGTGCAGGTAAACTTTACAGTTTGGAGTAGTATGTGTGCAAATGTTTTTCTATGGCTTCTGTTGTAACGTCTAGTGTTCCATCTGTACTTTTAATGCCCATTATGTGTTTGGAGGTTGTAGGCTCCCCCAGGGCCAGCAGCCTGCCCAATTTGTCTCCTGCCTCATAGTAGATCTTTTAAAAGGTGTTTCATTTTAGTTTCTAGGCTTAGCTGTATTTTTTCCTTGCCTCTAGTAGTTCTGTAGCTGAGGTCTCTGTCAGGGACTGTTTATGTTTTGTCTCCAGTCCACAGATTATGCCTGTCAATCTTTTATATTCAGCCTCCTGTTGTCTTTTACCGTGTGCACCCATTCTCATCAAGTCACCCCTTATTGAGCATTTGTGCACCATTCATTTAGTCTAAAGAAGTCCCTAAGCTTTGCTGTAATTTTAGAGAAAAGACCAGGATCTGTCAGGAGTTAAGCATTCAGTCTCCAGGAGTTTGTGTCAGCCTTAGGGGTGATCTGATTTACTGTCAAGGATATTGGTGCGTGGTCTGAAATGGACTGTATTCCTTTGAAAATAATTTTTATTGTATAGAAGAATAACATTGCAACAAATGTTCACCCTCGCAGTGGTATAGTGCAGAGAATAGAACAGTGAAGTAACTATTTTTAAGAGATTTCACAGATACAAGCATGGAACAGTCAACTTTGTCACAGGTGTGGTAGAGTATACAGAGAGTAGGGATGAGCTACGAATTCAAGTCGAACTCATGTTCGACTCGAACATTGGCTGTTTGCAAGTTCGCCGAACAGCGAACAATTTGGGGTGTTCGCGGCAAATTTGAATGCCGCGGAACACCCTTTAAAAGTGTATGGGAGAAATCAAAAGTGCTAATTTTAAAGGCTTTTATGCAAGTTATTGTCATAAAAAGTGTTTGGGGATCAATGCAAAAAAAACTTTTAAAAACGGCCGTTTTTTCAGGAGCAGTGATTTTAATAATGCTTAAAGTCAAACAATAAAAGTGTAATATCCCTTTAAATTTCGTAGCTGGGGGGTGTCTATAGTATGCCTGTAAAGGAGCGCATGTTTCCCGTGTTTAGAACAGTCTGACAGCAAAATGATATTTCAAAGGAAAAAAGTCATTTAAAACTACTCGCGTCTATTAATGCACTGCCGGTCTGACAATACACATAAAAGTTAATTGATAGAAACGGCATGGGAATTCCCCACAGGGGAACCCCGAACCAAAGTGTAAAAAAAAATTACGTGGGGGTCCCCCTAAATTCCATACCAGGCCCTTCAGGTCTGGTATGGATATTAAGGGGAACCCCGGCCAAAATTAAAAAAAATATGACGTGGGGGTCCCCCTAAATTCCATAGCAGACCCTTCAGGTCTGGTATGGATTTTAAGGGGAACCCCACGCAAAAAAAAAAAAAAACGGCGTGGGGTCCCCCCAAAATCGATACTAGACCCTTATCCCAGAACGCAACCTGGAAGGCCGCAGGAAAAGAGGGGGACGAGAGAGCGCCCCCCCTTTTGAACCGTACCAGGCCACATGCCCTCAACATTGGGAGGTTGCTTTGGGGTAGCCCCCCAAAACACCTTGTCCCCATCTTGATGAGGACAAGGGCCTCATCCCCACAACCCTGGCCAGTGGTTGTGGGGGTCTGCAGGCAGGGGGCTTATCAGAATCTGGAAGCCCCTTTAACAAGGGGACCCCCAGATCCCGCCCCCCTCTGGGCAGCGAGTAGTCAATGTGTTTGACCAGACTGTATTTTCCAATCCACCAATGATGACACCACCACCCATGGTTAGATGGAAATCTGCACAGTCCAACCAATCTCACACAGAAACCATAAAATTTAGGCAATAATAAGTTGAGCCTAAACTGTAGCTTCAACTAATTTAAATTTAAAAAAAAACATAGCGTCTGCTCATCGGGAGCAGGGCACTACATATACTTTCTACATATAGAATTTCTTGGGATTTTTTTTTTGGTCTCATCCGCTGTTTGTCTTTTGTGTTCTGTCTTAGCCGTCCTAATTGCACCCTTACATTTCCCGTTGCATTCTTTGTAAAGAAGTTCCCTTCACTGGAACTAAGGGGCCAACCCCTGAGGGGCCAAGCCCAACCCCTGAGGGGCCAAGCCCAACCCCAGAGAGGCCAAGCCCAACCCCTAAAAAACAACCCCACACCATCAGTGGCAGCCTGTCCGTTAGAGGCACACGGGTGCTGCCCCCCTATCCATGTGTACAGCCACCTAATCTACATGCAGGGCACCAGATGCATGGTTTCCAATGGGGTTGGAAAGGCTCTAATAGGCTTCAAAATAGGGTGCGCTTCAAAAAAGAGAGGGCTCGGGGTGCGGAGCACTGTGCTCCAAGCCCACCCAGTTGTTTGACATTAGCAAATTAATATTCACTATTCTAACACTGATTCTCCTCCCAGCCAATCAGGAAGTGGGTCCTGAGACCCGTCACCCAATTGGCTGAAAGGACAGGTGATTCTTTTGGATGCCTAAGAGGAGGAGGGAGAAGACGGTAAGTGCGGGGTTAGATGACTGGCAGCAAGACTCCTGGGGGAGGGTGACTCAACCGATTGGGAGCAGTGAGGGTGGTGGAGCCACCGGCTGAAGCAGAGGGGGTGGTTGTTTGCTCCCCCCCAAAAAAACACCAGCCGCCACTGCACATTATAATCCCCCTCCACCAAATGATTTGGACCAGTGCCCAAAGCAAAGTCCATAAATACATGGATGAACAAGTTTGGGGTAGATGAACCTGACTGGCCATGCACAGAGTCCTGACCTCAACCTGATAGAACACCTTTAGGATGAATTAGAGCAGAGACTGTGAGCCAGGCCTTCTCGTCCAACATCAGTGCCTGACCTCACAAATGCGCTTCTGGAAGAATGGTCAAACATTCCCATAGACACTCCTAAACCTTGTGGACAACCTTCCCAGAAGAGTTGAAGCTGTTATAGCTGCAAAGGGTAAGCCAACTCAATATTGAACCCTACGGACTAATGCCGCATACACACGATCGGACATTCCGACAACAAAATCCATGAGATTTTTTCTGACAGATGTTGGCTCAAACTTGTCTGGCATACACACGGTCACACAATGTTGTCGGAAATTCCGAACGTGAAGAACGCGGTGACGTACAAGACGTTCGATGAGCCGAGAAAATTGAAGTTCAATAGCCAGTGCGGCTCTTCTGCTTGATTCTGAGCATGCGTGGACTTTGTTCATCGGAATTGTGTACACACGATCGGAATTTCCAACTACGGATTTTGTTGTCGGAAAATTTGAGATCCAGATATCAAATTTTGTGTGTCGGAAATTCCGATGGAAAATGTCCGATGGAGCCTACACACGGTCAGAATTTCCGACAACAAGCTCGGATCGAACATTTTTCGTCAGAAAATCCGACCGTGTGTACGTGGTATAAGACTGGGATGTCATTAAAGTTTATGTGTGTGTAAAGGCAGGTGTCCCAATAGTTTTGATAAGACAGTTTTTCTCAGTGCTGCTGACTGATTGAAAATGATAATATTCCGCCCTGACCAATCGACTCAGTTTGATCGAATCCTATCAAAATTGATTGGATGAGACGTTAAGGCTATTAAATTGTTTGTGGATTTGATTGCTTTGGTGGAATCACACAAAATGCAGCAAGCTGTACTTTTTTTAAACACACATAAAGGCAACACAATGGTATCAATGAGGTTTATTGAAATACGTAAACATTTTTTTTTGCATATGCATTTGTACTGCGTTTATAAAAAAACATTTGTTTGCATCCGAGTGTTATAAACGAGTCCTGAAGGAGCTCAGAGGGTGAGTTTATTCTCCAGCTTTGTTCACGACCCTCTCGGAGAGCAAAGTTCAGTAAACACGTGATTTATTGCTATGGGTGTTGGAGAGATATATAATAGACTGTTATAGGAAAGTGAAACAGTCACAGAGGTAAGAATTTGTTGTATCTTTCTGACTTTTCGAGTCTGAGATGAACGAGGGATGGAGAGAGAAAGAAAGAAAGAAATATTGAGAGAAGGAGAGAGAAGTAAGGAAAGAAAGATGGATGGAGGGATAGCAGGCCCAGATCCTACACCACAATAGAAATATGTATATTCCAGAAAGTTTAACAATCAGCAGATAAAGATACTCCAGGTGTTGGTGCTTCAATCATTCTGGCACCATGGTTGTTATGGTGTCAGGATGATTGAAGCGCATTACTTTTTTGAATCGCACCAAAACATGTACGAGTCACTTAACATTTCTATGGTTCGTGAAAGCTTGTGGCTGATTTACACATAAGTTGTTTAATGAAGGCCTATGCAGGCGCGCCCTTCATGTTCTGCCTAAAAAGTTTCCCTGTCTGGTCGTACAACCAACGAAGCTGCGTAGTTGGAAGTATATCCAGAGCGGTAAATTGGATAGTCCGCTGTCTCTTTTTAATGTGACAAATTCCTTGAATCTCCCGTCTTGAAAACATTCTTCTGCTTCCAGGGATTTGTTGTTAGGAGGGCGGCATAGCAGATGGTTCCCAATCCCGGTGGAAAGTCAGCATTGTCCATTAGTGGTGTTAGGGGGCTCAGTAGGGAGGTCACTGTAGGGTGTTTTGCCGCTTCTAACCAGATATTTAGTTTGGTTTCCATTAGTGGATTTTTTTTTAATGTTTGGTCTCTTCGAAGTTCCAGGTTCCATGGAGAAAAAAGTAGGGAGTAGGGGCTTAATCCATCCTCTAAGGCTACCCAGTCTTTAGTTCCCTGGTGGCAGTTCCAGTCCACTATTCTTGTTAAAAGGAACGCTATGTAGTATTTCCTGAAGTCAGGAAGCCCCATCCCTCCTAATTCCTTAGGTCTGGTCAGAAGTGTGAATTTGATCCTAGGTTTTTTATTTGACCATAAGAAGGTCAGGAGTATGGTGTGTATTTTTTTAAAAAAAACCTCTGCGGTATTTTAATTGGTAATGCCCATAAAGGGTATAGCTGCCTGGGCAAAATGACCATTTTCAGAATGGCGGCCCTCCCAAACCATGAGAAGTAATCTGCGTTCCAAAGTTTTAAATCCTTTTCTATCGTTTGAAGTAAAGGTGAGAAGTTTGCGTCATAAGTCATTGACAATTTAGGGGTCAGCCATATTCCAAGGTATTTTAGTGCCGATCCCTCCCATTTGAAGGGGTAATTTTCTTGGGTACTGGCTAGATTAGTCTCGGACAGGTTGATGTTCATGGCCTCAGATTTTGATTATTTTGAGATCGGAGACAAATCCATAACGGGCAAAGGCTTTCATAAGATTGGGTACTGTGATGTGTGGTTTTGTCATAAAGAATAGAAGGTCATCTGCATATGCTGTCGTCTTGTATACCCTGTCATGTAGAGAAATGTCTTTCAAAGAGTTGTTTTTAGGTTGCGAACATGAAGTCCCAGGCGACTCTGTCAAAAGCCTTCTCCACGTCTGTGGATAATAGAAGACTTTCCATGTGTTGGGATTGTGATGTTTGTGTGGGAAGGAGTGCTTATATGATGTTGTCTTTCGCTTCCCTGCCTGGCCTAAAGGCTACTTGTTCAGGAGTTTTTGAAGCCAGGATTTTAGCTAGCAACTTCAAGTCCATGTTCAGTAAAGAAATAGGCCTGTAGCTGGAGCACTCTGTGGTGTCCTTGTTGGGTTTGGGAAGAACCGTAATGTGTGCGGTGAGAAAGTCTGAGGGTACCGATCGAGTGTTAGCCAGAAAGTTAAAGGCTTTTTTAAGTGGTTCTGTCAGTATGTTCATAAAAGTCTTATAATAGATAGATGTGTAGCTGTCTGGACCTGGGCTTTTCCCTGGTTCTAAGGCTTTAATAGCCTGTTAAATCTCCATGGAAGAGATCTCGTCTTCTGTAGGCCATTGATAATTTAGGGAGACCGCTGTCCCTTAAGTAGTCCTGTATTGCCTGAGCTCTATCCCCTGATACCTCAGGAGGTCTGTATTGTGCAGGTAAACTTTACAGTTTGGAGTAGTATGTGTGCAAATGTTTTTCTATGGCTTCTGTTGTAACGTCTAGTGTTCCATCTGTACTTTTAATGCCCATTATGTGTTTGGAGGTTGTAGGCTCTCCCAGGGCCAGCAGCCTGCCCAATTTGTCTCCTGCCTCATAGTAGATCTTTTAAAAGGTGTTTCATTTTAGTTTCTAGGCTTAGCTGTATTTTTTCCTTGCCTCTAGTAGTTCTGTAGCTGAGGTCTCTGTCAGGGACTGTTTATGTTTTGTCTCCAGTCCACAGATTATGCCTGTCAATCTTTTATATTCAGCCTCCTGTTGTCTTTTACCGTGTGCACCCATTCTCATCAAGTCACCCCTTATTGAGCATTTGTGCACCATTCATTTAGTCCAAAGAAGTCCCTAAGCTTTGCTGTAATTTTAGAGAAAAGATCAGGATCTGTCAGGAGTTAAGCATTCAGTCTCCAGGAGTTTGTGTCAGCCTTAGGGGTGATCTGATTTACTGTCAAGGATATTGGTGCGTGGTCTGAAATGGACTGTATTCCTTTGAAAATAATTTTTATTGTATAGAAGAATAACATTGCGAAAAATGTTCACCCTCGCAGCGGTATAGTGCAGAGAATAGAACAGTGAAGTAACTATTATTAAGAGATTTCACAGATACAAGCATGGAACAGTCAACTTTGTCACAGGTGTGGTAGAGTATACAGAGAGTAGGGATGAGCTTCGAATTCGGGTCGAACTCATGTTCGACTCGAAAATTGGCTGTTTGCAAGTTCGCAGAACAGCGAATAATTTGCAACAAAACAAAACAAAAGTGCTAATTTTAAAGGCTTTTATGCAAGTTATTGTCATAAAAAGTGTTTGGGGATCAATGCAAAAAAAACTTTTAAAAACGGCCGTTTTTTCAGGAGCAGTGATTTTAATAATGCTTAAAGTCAAACAATAAAAGTGTAATATCCCTTTAAATTTCGTAGCTGGAGGGTGTCTATAGTATGCCTGTAAAGGGGCGCACGTTTCCCGTGTTTAGAACAGTCTGACAGCAAAATGACATTTCAAAGGAAAAAAGTCATTTAAAACTACTCGCGTCTATTAATGCACTGCTGGTCCGAAATTACACATAAAAATTAATTGATAAAAACGGCATGGGGGAACCCCGAAACAAAATTAAAAAAAACAAATTACGTGGGGTCCCCCTAAATTCCATACCAGGCCCTCCAGGTCTGGTATGGATATTAAGGGGAACCCCGGCCAAAATAAAAAACAAAAATTACGTGGGGGTCCCCCTAAATTCCATAGCAGACCCTTCAGGTCTGGTATGGATTTTAAGGGGAACCCCACGCAAAAAAAACAACAGCGTGGGGTCCCCCCAAAATCCATTACATGACCCTTATCCAAGCACGCAACCTGGCAGGCCGCAGGAAAAGAGGGGGGACGAGAGAGCGCCACCCCTCCTGAACCGTACCAGGCCACATGCCCTCAACATTGGGAGGGTGCTTTGGGGTAGCCCCCCAAAACACCTTGTCCCCATCTTGATGAGGACAAGGGCCTCATCCCCACAACCCTGGCCAGTGGTTGTGGGGGTCTGCAGGCAGGGGGCTTATCAGAATCTGGAAGCCCCCTTTAACAAGGGGACCCCCAGATCCCGCCCCCCTCTGGGCAGCGAGTAGTCAATGTGTTTGACCAGACTGTATTTTCCAATCCACCAATGATGACAGCACCACCCATGGTTAGATGGAAATCTGCACAGTCCAACCAATCTGACACAGAAACCATAACATTTAGGCAATAATAAGTTCAGCCTAAACTGTAGCTTCAACTAGTTTAAATTTCAAAAAAACATAGCGTCTGCTCATCAGGAGCAGGGCACTACATATACTTTCTACATATAGAATTTCTTGGGATTTATTTTTTTGCTCTCATCCGCTGTTTGTCTTTTGTGTTCTGTCTTAGCCGTCCTAATTGCACCCTTACATTTCCCATTGCATTCTTTGTAAAGAAGTTCCCTTCACTGGAACTAAGGGGCCAACCCCTGAGGGGCCAAGCCCAACCCCTGAGGGGCCAAGCCCAACCCCAGAGAGGCCAAGCCCAACCCCTAAAAAACAACCCCACACCATCAGTGGCAGCCTGTCCGTTAGAGGCACACGGGTGCTGCCCCCCTATCCATGTGTACAGCCCCCTAATCTACATGCAGGGCACCAGATGCATGGTTTCCAATGGGGTTGGAAAGGCTCTAATAGGCTTCAAAATAGGGTCCGCTTCAAAAAAGGGAGGGCTTGGGGTGCGGAGCACTGTGTTCCAAGCCCACCCAGTTGTTTGACATTAGCAAATTAATATTCACTATTCTAACACTGATCCTCCTCCCAGCCAATCAGGAAATGGGTCCTGAGACTCGTCACCCAATTGACTGAAAGGACAGGTGATTCTTTTGGATGCCTAAGAGGAGGAGGGAGAAGACGATAAGTGCGGGGTTAGATGACTGGCAGCAAGACTCCTGGGGGAAGGTGACTCAACCGATTAGGAGCAGTGAGGGTGGTGGAGCCACCGGCTGAAGCAGAGGGGGTGGTTGTTTGCCCCCCAAAAAAAAACACCAGCCGCCACTGCACATTATAATCCCCCTCCACCAAATGATTTGGACCAGTGCCCAAAGCAAAGTCCATAAAGACACGGATGAACAAGTTTGGGGTAGATGAACCTGACTGGCCTGCACAGAGTCCTGACCTCAACCTGATAGAACACTTTAGGATGAATTAGAGCAGAGACTGTGAGCCAGGCCTTCTCGTCCAACATCAGTGCCTGACACACAAATGCGCTTCTGGAAGAATGGTCAAACATTCCCATAGACACTCCTAAACCTTGTGGACAACCTTCCCAGAAGAGTTGAAGCTGTTATAGCTGCAAAGGGCAAACCCAATCAATATTGAACCCTACGGACTAATGCCGCGTACACACGATAGGACATTCCAACAACAAAATCCATGGGATTTTTTCTGACAGATGTTGGCTCAAACTTGTCTTGCATACACACGGTCACACAATGTTGTCGGAAATTCCGAACGTGAAGAACGCGGTGACGTACAAGATGTTCGATGAGCCGAGAAAATTGAAGTTCAATAGCCAGTGCGGCTCTTCTGCTTAATTCTGAGCATGCGTGGACCTCGTGCATCGGAATTGTGTACACACGATCGGAATTTCCAACAACGGATTTTGTTGTCGGAAAATTTGAGATCCAGGTATCAAATTTTGTGTGTCGGAAATTCCGATGGAAAATGTCCGATGGAGCCTACACACGGTCGGAATTTCCGACAACAAGCTCGGATCGAACATTTTTCATCAGAAAATCCGACCGTGTGTACGTGGTATAAGACTGGGATGTCATTAAAGTTCATGTGTGTGTAAAGGTAGGTGTCCCAATAGTTTTGGTAAGACAGTGTTTCTCTTTGCTGCTGACTGATTGAAAATGACAATATTCTGCCCTGACAAATCGACTCAGTTTGATTGAATCCTATCAAAATTGATCGGATGAGATGTTAAGGCTATTAAATTGTTTGTGGATTTGATTGTTTTGGTGGAATCACACAAAATGCAGCAAGCTGTACTTTTTTTAAACACACATAAAGACAACACAATGGTATAAATGAGGTTTATTGAAATACGTAAACATTTTTTTTTGCATATGCATTTGTACTGCGCTTAAAAAAAAAACATTTGTTTGCATCTGAGTGTTATAAACGAGTCCTGAAGGAGCTCAGAGGATGAGTTTATTCTCCAGCTTTGCACACGGCCCTCTCGGAGAGCAAAGTTAAGTAAACACGTGATTTCCCGCTATGGGTGTGGGAGAGATATATAATAGACTGTTATAGGAAAGTGAAACATTGCGAGATTCGTCTGAGCGTGTCACAGAGGTAAGAATTTGTTGCATCTTTCTGACTTTTCGAGTCTGAGATGAACGAGGGATGGAGAGAGAAAGAAAGAAAGAAAGAAATAGGGAGAGAAGGAGAGAGAAGGAAAGAAAGATGGATGGAGGAACAGCAGACCCAGATACTACACCACAATAGAAATATGTGTATTCCAGAAAGTTTAACAATCAGCAGATAAAGATACTCCAGGTGTTGGTGCTTCAATCATTCTGGCACCATGGTTGTTATGGTGTCAGGATGATTGAAGCGCATTACTTTTTTTTTCTAAACGTTTAAAGTTTATTTAACTTCAACATTAGTACAGGAAGGTTTACAGTCATACATAGTAATCATGTATGGATATTAATTGTATATCAGCGTGAACGTAGGTCTGAGAGTCTTGGCTTCGTTAACATTCAACTCAGATACAGAGAAAAAGCACCAAAACATCTACGAGTCACTTAACATTTCTATGGTTCATGAAAGCTTGTGGCTGATTTACACATAAGTTGTTTAATGAAAACCTATGCAGGCACGCCATTCATGTTCTGCCTGAAAAGTTTCCCTGTCTGGTCGTACCGCCAAGGAAGCTGCGTAGTTGGAAGTATATCCAGAGCGGTAAATTGGATAGTCCGCTGTCTCTTTTTAATGTCATAAATTCCTTGAATCTCCCGTCTTGAAAACATTCTTCTGCTTGCAGGGATTTGTTGTTAGGAGGTTAGCGTAGCAGATGGTTCCCAATCCCGGTGGAAAGTCAGCATTGTCCATTAGTGGTGTTAGGGGGCTCAGTAGTGAGGTCACTGTAGGGTCTTTTGCCACTTCTAACCAGATATTTTGTTTGGTTTCCATTAGTGGATTTTTTTTAATGTTTGGTTTCTTCGGAGTTCCAGGTTCCATGGAGAAAAAAGTAGGGGGTAGGGGCTTAATCCATCCTCTAAGGCTACCCAGTCTTTAGTTCCCTGGTGGCAGTTCCAGTCCACTATTCTTGTTAAATGGGATGCTATGTAGTATTTCCTGAAGTCAGGAAGCCCCATCCCTCCTAATTCCTTAGGTCTGGTCAGAAGTGTGAATTTGATCCTAGGTTTTTTATTTGACCATAAGAAGGTCAGGAGTATGGTGTGTATTTTTTTTTAAAAAACCTCTGCGGTATTTTAATTGGTAATACCCAAAAAGGGTATAGCTGCCTGGGCAAAATGACCATTTTCAGAATGGCGGCCCTCCCAAACCATGAGAAGTAATCTGCGTTCCAAAGTTTTAAATCCTTTTCTATCATTTGAAGTAAAGGTGGGAAGTTTGCGTCATAAGTCATTGACAATTTGGGGGTCAGCCATATTCCAAGGTATTTTAGTGCCGATCCCTCCCATTTGAAGGGGCAATTTTCTTGGGTACCGGCTAGATTAGTCTCGGACAGGTTGATGTTCATGGCCTCAGATTTTGATAGGTTTATTTTGAGATCGGAGACAAATCCATAACGGGCAAAGGCTTTCATAAGATTGGGTACAGTGATGTGTGGTTTTGTCACAAAGAATAGAAGGTCATCTGCATATGCTGTCGTCTTGTATACCCTGTCATGTAGAGAAATGTCTTTCAAAGAGTTGTTTTTAGGTTGCGAACATGAAGTCCCAGGCGACTCTGTCGAAAGCCTTCTCCAGGTCTGTGGATAATAGAAGACTTTCCATGTGTTGGGATTGTGATGTTTGTGTGGGAAGGAGTGCTTATATGATGTTGTCTTTCGCTTCCCTACCTGGCCTAAAGGCTACTTGTTCAGGAGTTTTTGAAGCCAGGATTTTAGCTAGCAACTTCAGGTCCATGTTCAGTAAAGAAATAGGCCTGTAGCTGGAGCACTCTGTGGTGTCCTTGTTGGGTTTGGGAAGAACCGTAATGTGTGCGGTGAAAAAGTCTGAGGGTACAGATTGAGTGTTAGCCAGAAAGTTAAAGGCTTTTTTAAGTGGTTCTGTCAGTATGTTCATAAAAGTCTTATAATAGATAGATGTGTAGCTGTCTGGACCTGGGCTTTTCCCTGGTTCTAAGGCTTTAATAGCCTGTTAAATCTCCATGGAAAAGATCTCGTCTTCTGTAGGCCGTTGATAATTTAGGGAGACCGCTGTCCCTTAAGTAGTCCTGTATTGCCTGATACCTCAGGAAGTCTGTATTGTGAAGGTAAAATTTACAGTTTTGAGTAGTATGTGTGCAAATGTTTTTCTATGGCTTCTGTTGTAACGTCTAGTGATCCATCTGTACTTTTAATGCCCATTATGTGTTTGGAGGTTGTAGGCTCCCAAAGGGCCAGCAGCCTGCCCAATTTGTCTCCTGCCTCATAGTAGATCTTTTAAAAGGTGTTTCATTTTAGTTTCTAGGCTTAGCTGTATTTTTTCCTTGCCTCTAGTAGTTCTGTAGCTGAGGTCTCTGTCAGGGACTGTTTATGTTTTGTCTCCAGTCCACAGATTATGCCTGTCAATCTTTTATATTCAGCCTCCTGTTGTCTTTTACCGTGTGCACCCATTCTCATCAAGTCACCCCTTATTGAGCATTTGTGCACCATTCATTTAGTCTAAAGAAGTCCCTAAGCTTTGCTGTAACTTTAGAGAAAAGATCAGGATCTGTCAGGAGTTAAGCATTCAGTCTCCAGGAGTTTGTGTCAGCCTTAGGGGTGATCTGATTTACTGTCAAGGATATTGGTGCATGGTGTGAAATGGACTGTATTCCTATGAAAATAATTTTTATTGTATAGAAGAATAACATTGCGACAAATGTTCACCCTCGCAGCGGTATAGTGCAGAGAATAGAACAGTGAAGTAACTATTATTAAGAGATTTCACAGATACAAGCATGGAACAGTCAACTTTGTCACAGGTGTGGTAGAGTATACAGAGAGTAGGGATGAGCTTCGAATTCGAGTCGAACTCATGTTCCACTCGAACATTGGCTGTTCGCAAGTTCGCCGAACAGCGAACAATTTGGGGTGTTCGCGGCAAATTTGAATGCCGCGGAACACCCTTTAAAAGTGTATGGGAGAAATCAAAAGTGCTAATTTTAAAGGCTTTCATGCAAGTTATTGTCATAAAAAGTGTTTGGGGATCAATGCAAAAAAAACCTTTTAAAAGCGGCCGTTTTTTCAGGAGCAGTGATTTTAATAATGCTTAAAGTCAAACAATAAAAGTGTAATATCCCTTTAAATTTCGTAGCTGGGGGGTGTCTATAGTATGCCTGTAAAGGGGAGCATGTTTCCCGTGTTTAGAACAGTCTGACAGCAAAATGACATTTCAAAGGAAAAAAGTCATTTAAAACTACTCGCGTCTATTAATGCACTGCCGGTCCGACAATACACATAAAAGTTCATTGATAAAAATGGCATGGGAATTCCCCACAGGGGAACCCCGAACCAAAATTTAAAAAAAAAATTACGTGGGGGTCCCCCTAAATTACATACCAGGCCCTTCGGGTCTGGTATGGATATTAAGGGGAACCCCGGCCAAAATTTAAAAAAAAAATGACGTGGGGGTCCCCCTAAATTCCATACCAGACCCTTCAGGTCTGGTATGGATTTTAAGGGGAACCCCACGCAAAAAAAAACGGCGTGAGGTCCCTCCAAAATCCATACCAGACCCTTATCCGAGCACGCAACCTGGCAGGCCGCAGGAAAAGAGGGGGGACGAGAGAGAGCCCCCCCTCCTGAACCGTACCAGGGCACATGCCCTCAACATTGGGAGGGTGCTTTGGGGTAACCCCCCAAAACACCTTGTCCCCATCTTGATGAGGACAAGGGCCTCATCCCCACAACCCTGGCCAGTGGTTGTGGGGGTCTGCAGGCAGGGGGCTTATGAGAATCTGGAAGACCCCTTTAACAAGGGGACCCCCAGATCCCGCCCCCCTCTGGGCAGCGAGTAGTCAATGTGTTTGACCAGACTGTATTTTCCAATCCACCAATGATGACAGCACCACCCATGGTTAGATGGAAATCTGCACAGTCCAACCAATCTGACACAGAAACCATAACATTTAGGTAATAATAAGTTGAGCCTAAACTGTAGCTTCAACTTGTGTAAATTTCAAAAAAACATAGCGTCTGCTCATCGGGAGCAGGGCACTACATATACTTTCTACATATAGAATTTCTTGGGATTTTTTTTTTGCTCTTATCCGCTGTTTGTCTTTTGTGTTCTGTCTTAGCCGTCCTAATTGCACCCTTACATTTCCCGTTGCATTCTTTGTAAAGAAGTTCCCTTCATTGGAACTAAGGGGCCAACCCCTGAGGGGCCAAGCCCAACCCCTGAGGGGCCAAGCCCAACCCCAGAGAGGCCAAGCCCAACCCCTAAAAAACAACCCCACACCATCAGTGGAAGCCTGTCCGTTAGAGGCACACGGGTGCTGCCCCCCTATCCATGTGTACAGCCCCCTAATCTACATGCAGGGCACCAGATGCATGGTTTCCAATGGGGTTGGAAAGGCTCTAATAGGCTTCAAAATAGGGTGCGCTTCAAAAAAGGGAGGGCTCGGGGTGCGGAGCACTGTGCTCCAAGCCCACCCAGTTGTTTGACATTAGCAAATTAATATTCACTTTTCTAACACTGATCCTCCTCCCAGCCAATCAGGAAGTGGGTCCTGAGACCCATCACCCAATTGGCTGAAAGGACAGGTGATTCTTTTGGATGCCTAAGAGGAGGAGGGAGAAGACGGTAAGTGCGGGCTTAGATGACTGGCAGCAAGACTCCTGGGGGAGGGTGACTCAACCGATTGGGAGCAGTGAGGGTGGTGGAGCCACCGGCTGAAGCAGAGGGGGTGGTTGTTTGCCCCCCCAAAAAGAACACCAGCCGCCACTGCACATTATAATCCCCCTCCACCAAATGATTTGGACCAGTGCCCAAAGCAAAGTCCATAAAGACATGGATGAACAAGTTTGGGGTAGATGAACCTGACTGGCCTGCACAGAGTCCTGACCTCAACCTGATAGAACACCTTTAGGATGAATTAGAGCAGAGACTGTGAGCCAGGCCTTCTCGTCCAACATCAGTGCCTGACCTTACAAATGCGCTTCTGGTAGAATGGTCAAACATTCCCATAGACACTCCTAAACCTTGTGGACAACCTTCCCAGAAGAGTTGAAGCTGTTATAGCTGCAAAGGGTGAGCCAACTCAATATTGAACCCTACGGGCTAACGCCACGTACACACAATAGGACATTCCGACAACAAAATCCATGAGATTTTTTCTGACAGATGTTGGCTCAAACTTGTCTTGCATACACACGGTCACACAATGTTGTCGGAAATTCCGAACGTGAAGAACGCGGTGACGTACAAGACGTTCGATGAGCCGAGAAAATTGAAGTTCAATAGCCAGTGCGGCTCTTCTGCTTGATTCTGAGCATGCGTGGACTTTGTGCATCGGAATTGTGTACACACGATCGGAATTTCCAACAACGGATTTTGTTGTCGGAAAATTTGAGATCCAGATATCAAATTTTGTGTGTCCGAAATTCCGATGGAAAATGTCCGATTGAGCCTACACACGGTCGGAATTTCCGACAACAAGCTCGGATCGAACATTTTTCGTCAGAAAATCCAACCGTGTGTACGTGGTATAAGACTGGGATGTCATTAAAGTTCATGTGTGTGTAAAGGCAGGTGTCCCAATAGTTTTGGTAAGACAGTGTTTCTCAGTGCTGCTGACTGATTGAAAATGATAATATTCCGCCCTGACCAATCAACTCAGTTTGATTGAATCCTATCAAAATTGATCGGATGAGACGTTAAGGCTATTAAATTGTTTGTGGATTTGATTGCTTTGGTGGAATCACACAAAATGCAGCAAGCTGTACTTTTTTTAAACACACATAAAGGCAACACAATGGTATCAACGAGGTTTATTGAAATACGTAAACATTTTTTTTTGCATATGCATTTGTACTGCGTTTAAAAAAAACATTTGTTTGCATCCGAGTGTTATAAACGAGTCCTGAAGGAGCTCAGAGGATGAGTTTATTCTCCAGCTTTGTACACGGCCCTCTCGGAGAGCAAAGTTCAGTAAACATGTGATTTCCCGCTATAGGTGTGGGAGAGATATATAATAGACTGTTATAGGAAAGTGAAACATTGCGAGATTCGTCTGAGCGTGTCACAGAGGTAAGAATTTGTTGTATCTTTCTGACTTTTCGAGTCTGAGATGAACGAGGGATGGGGAGAGAAAGAAAGAAAGAAATATTGAGAGAAGGAGAGAGAAGTAAGGAAAGAAAGATGGATGGAGGGATAGCAGGCCCAGATACTACACCACAATAGAAATATGTATATTCCAGAAAGTTTAACAATCAGCAGATAAAGATACTCCAGGTGTTGGTGCTTCAATCATTCTGGCACCATGGTTGTTATGTTGTCAGGATGATTGAAGCGTATTACTTTTTTTTTCTAAACATTTAAAGTTTATTTAACTTCAACATTAGTACAGGAAGGTTTACAGTCATACATAGTAATCATGTATGGATATTAATTGTATATCAGCGTGAACGTAGGTCTGAGAGTCTTGGCTTTGTTAACATTCAACTCAGATACAGAGAAAAAGCACCAAAACATCTACGAGTCACTTAACATTTCTATGGTTCGTGAAAGCTTGTGGCTGATTTACACATAAGTTATTTAATGAAGATCTATGCAGGCGCGCCCTTCATGTTCTGCCTGAAAAGTTTCCCTGTCTGGTCGTACCGCCAACGAAGCTGCGTAGTTGGAAGTATATCCAGAGCGGTAAATTGTATAGTCCGCTGTCTCTTTTTAATGTCACAAATTCCTTGAATCTCCCGTCTTGAAAACATTCTTCTGCTTGCAGGGATTTGTTGTTAGGAGGGCGGCGTAGCAGATGGTTCCCAATCCCAGTGGAAAGTCAGCATTGTCCATTAGTGGTGTTAGGGGGCTCAGTAGGGAGGTCACTGTAGGGTGTTTTGCCGCTCTTAACCAGATATTTAGTTTGGTTTCCATTCGTGGATTTTTTTTAATGTTTGGTCTCTTCGGGGATTCTAGGTTCCATGGAGAAAAAAGTAGGGGGTAGGGGCTTAATCCATCCTCTAAGGCTACCCAGTCTTTAGTTCCCTGGTGGCAGTTCCAGTCCACTATTCTTGTTAAATGGGATGCTATGTAGTATTTCCTGAAGTCAGGAAGCCCCATCCCTCCTAATTCCTTAGGTCTGGTCAGAAGTGTGAATTTGATCCTAGGTTTTTTATTTGACCATAAGAAGGTCAGGAGTATGGTGTGTATTTTTTTTTAAAAAACCTCTGCGGTATTTTAATTGGTAATACCCAAAAAGGGTATAGCTGCCTGGGCAAAATGACCATTTTCAGAATGGCAGCCCTCCTAAACCATGAGAAGTAATCTGCGTTCCAAAGTTTTAAATCCTTTTCTATCATTTGAAGTAAAGGTGGGAAGTTTGCGTCATAAGTCATTGACAATTTGGGGGTCAGCCATATTCCAAGGTATTTTAGTGCCGATCCCTCCCATTTGAAGGGGCAATTTTCTTGGGTACCGGCTAGATTAGTCTCGGACAGGTTGATGTTCATGGCCTCAGATTTTGATAGGTTTATTTTGAGATCGGAGACAAATCCATAACGGGCAAAGGCTTTCATAAGATTGGGTACTGTGATGTGTGGTTTTGTCACAAAGAATAGAAGGTCATCTGCATATGCTGTCGTCTTGTATACCCTGTCATGTAGAGAAATGTCTTTCAAAGAGTTGTTTTTATTTACTGTACAAATGAATGGTTCTAGGGAGAGAATGAATAGCAGCGTGGACAAGGGGCGGCACTGTCTCGTGCCATTCAGTATCTCAACTTTGTCTGATAAGGTTCCATTCATTTTTATTCTGCCCAAAGGTCTTTGGTATAGTGCTGTAAACCATGCCATCATGTGAGGATTAAGTCCCATGTGATTTCAGGTTGCGAACATGAAGTCCCAGGCGACTCTGTCGAAAGCCTTCTCCATGTCTGTGGATAATAGAAGACTTTCCATGTGTTGGGATTGTGATGTTTGTGTGGGAAGGAGTGCTTATATGATGTTGTCTTTCGCTTCCCTGCCTGGCCTAAAGGCTACTTGTTCAGGATTTTTTGAAGCCCGGATTTTAGCTAGCAACTTCAGGTCCATGTTCAGTAAAGAAATAGGCCTGGGGGGGGCGTGGCCAGCAGCCGGAGGAGATGGCCGCATAAGGAGAGAGCTCCGTGACAGCCTGCCGCAGCGACCCGCACAAAGCGACTATATCAGCCGGTAAACCCACTCCGGAGAAGCCTGTGAACCCCTGCACATCGATCCAGCGATGGGTAAGAGGAAACCCCCTGGGGGACCCCGCAAACTGACGGACTTTTATTCCGCGGCCTGCACGCCAGAAAGCCAAGATGGCGCCGCCGCTCACAGGCAGCAGCGCGCCAGTCAGACTGATACTAGAGGGAGAGGGAAGGAGGATTGCGGACAGCCATCCTTCTCTCCAGGACACAGCAGCCGTTCTTCCACCTGCCAGACCCCCTCTCAAAGCCCACAAAAAGCTGCCCCTAAACGCTCCTCTGCCCACACTTATGCAGGGGATAAACATGAGGAGGATTTTACATCTCATGACAGTACTACTGAATTCATTGAACAAATCCAAGAGTTCCCAACATCCGGTCTGCCATTAAATGACACTACTATGAAAGAAATGTTAGTCTCATTGAGGGGATCCATGCACAGGGACCTCATGGAGTGTATAGCTCACTTAAAATCTGACATCAATGATATTGGTGAAAGAGTCAGCCATGTGGAGGATAAGATGGCAGAATTCTCTACAGCACATAATGAATTAGTCGACGCCCATAACGAAAAAGACGACGAAATAGAAGCCTTGAAAAACAAAATGGCGGATTTAGAGGATAGGTCCCGAAGAAATAATATAAAGCTGCGAGGAGTAGCGGAATCTGTACCCCCCTCTGAACTTCGGAACTATGTCCAACAACTAATCCGAGACCTGCTCCCAGACACGCCACCAGGGGAAGTTACGGTAGATCGCGCCCACAGATTACCCAAGCCGCAATACTTACCAGAAAAAATACCCCGCGATGTCATAGCTCGCATACACTTCTACCATATTAAGGATGAATTAATGCGCTATGCGAGAAAAAATTCCCCTTTACCCAATCCTTACGCGGGCATTGCTATTTATGCAGACCTCTCCCAGCACACGATGTTGGCAAGAAAAAAGTTATTACCACTAACCAAATTACTACGCAATAGTAAACTCCCATACTCGTGGGGTTTCCCCACGAAACTCCTTATCACCAAAGATGGCCGCACCTACACAATCAGGTCTCTGGAAGAGGGCCTTCAACTTACCAAGAAATGGGGACTCCCTTTAGATGATGAAGAGGACACTCTCACTACCAAAACCCCTAGAAGTATCTCCCCAGAGTGGAAGTCTGTCACCGACACTTGACTGTTATCTCATGGATCGGAAATCAACTACACATCTGATGTTTACCTTCCTAATCCAAGGGCCGCAGCGGGCTGTTAGGAGTTTATACCCCCAAGTGTTACCATGCGATTTTATTCGCACTGTGAGGATGTCATCCTCAATTTTTTAAGTTTTGTTTTTTGTTTGCATGTTGACGTTTTCTTTCTTTTCTTTCTTACTATACCACCGATATTCATCCACGGCAAACCTGATGACAACAATCTGGAACCCAAATCTTCAATATGTTTATTCCAATGGACCAGACACCCTCCACTCAAGGTCACGGTAACCTTAAATGCAAGTACCTTCTTATCCAGCCCGCCACTCAAATTCTGATTATTATCACTCCTAAGCAAATTTTCTCACAGCCCAATGGTTCTTAATTTTGTGACTATAAACGCACATGGTCTTAATAGTCCCTTTAAAAGAAGAGCTATGTGGCAACAAGCTAAATCCCTAAAGAGCGACATTTTGTGCATCCAGGAAACTCATTTCGTCCAGCACAAGCACCCTATTTGTAAAGATAGACAATTTCCACATATCTTCACGGCTTCAGGCCCAAAGAAAAAGAGAGGAGTGTTAATTGCTATTAACCAAAATGTAGCATTTAATTTACAGGAAATAGTATGCGATCAATTGGGTAGATACATTATACTAGTTTGTGAATTGAATAATACTATGTACACAATCATTAATGTTTATGCTCCGAATTGTAGACAGCTACCTTTTTTGAATGCTCTCAAAAAAAAGGTTGGGAACATCAAAAAAGGTCTAGTCTTATACTGTGGGGACTTCAATTGCGTTCCTGATAAACAACTAGATTGTTCATCCCCACGGAAATCCCTACGTACTGAACTACGTTCTTTTTTACACTCTTCTGACTTATATGACGTATGGCGCTGCGTCAACTCAGGAGAGAAAGATTTTACCTACTATTCAGCTCCTCACAAGTCCTACTCAAGAATTGACCTGTTTGTAACTGACCTAGCTTGTCTTAATAATGCAATCTCAGCTAAAATACATCCAATTACTTGGTCCGATCACGCACCCGTCTCACTCTCAATTAAAGAGCAAAATGCAGAGTCTCCTATACGTTTATGGCGAAACAATATATCAATTCTAAATAACCCCATACATAAGGATGGTCTGCGTGATCGGATCAAAGAATTCTTTCAATACAATGACACTCCAGATACAAACATTTTCACATTGTGGTGTGCCCACAAAGCATTCAGCAGAGGTCTACTCTTACAAATAGCAGCACGGGAAAAAAAAAGGAAATTAAAAGCATTTACCTCTTTAATGGCTAAACTTACATCCCTTGAAAAACAGCACAAAACACACCCTTCTTCTAAGATAAACACAGAATTAAATCAAACTAGGCAAGAGGTTAGAAACCATATGATTCTAGAACATCAACTATACTTACAAAAATTTAAAGCAACACATTATACCCAAGGTAACAAAGCTGGCAAATTTTTGGCGGCCTACATCCGTAAAAAACAACAAAAATCTAAACTATCTTACATTAAAGACCCTATCACTTCACAAGCTGTTTATCACCCAAAGGACATTGCTAACGCATTCTGTAAATACTATAAACAATTGTATAACTTGAAAGAAGACCCCTCAACGACACAACCCACAGAAAAAGGAATCAACACTTTCCTAAATTCAATTGACCTCCCTTCCCTAAACGATGACCAATTAACGTACCTAAATTCTGCAATAACAAATAAAGAAATTACTTTAGCCATCCAATCTCTACCCCACAACAAATCACCTGGTGCTGATGGTTTTTCAGCTGAATATTATAATGCTCTTTCCAATATTTTAGTGCCATATATGACCAATCTTTTTCAAAAAGCATCTTCCGAAAGTTCATTCCCAGAAGAAATGCTTCAGGCAATTATAATAACCCTCCCCAAACCAGGGAAAAAACCAGATGCCCCACAAAATTTTAGGCCCATATCCCTGCTCAACACTGATTTGAAAATTTATTCGAAAATTCTAGCCAACCGTCTAGCGGAAGTAACCCCTTCACTAATTAAACCGGATCAAGTAGGCTTTGTAAAAGGAAGACAAGCCCCCGACGGAACTCGTAGAATGTTTAACCTTCTCAAAATAGCAGAAACGCGAAAGGTGCCCACGGTGTTCCTGACGCTAGACGCCGAAAAGGCGTTTGATCGGGTCCACTGGGGGTACCTATTAGCGACACTTGCGAAATTTGGTCTCAGTGGTCCTATCCTCTCTTCTATATCAGCACTTTATACAGTCCCAACGGCACAGGTTTACACCTCCAACGCCATGTCGGACAAATTTCACATAACAAATGGCACCCGCCAGGGATGCCCTTTATCGCCATTGATCTTTTCATTGGTGATGGAGCCCCTGGCGGAGACAATAAGAAAAGACACCCTTATCAAAGGCATAGCGGTGTCGGACGTAGATCACAGGATAGGACTATTTGCTGACGACGTGGTACTGACATTAACCTCACCACTCACATCCCTTGACAGAGCTCAACAAATTCTTACTGACTTCGGGAAAATATCATACTATAAACTTAACGTTAACAAATCCTCAATTCTCCCCATTCACATTAATAAATCTAGTCTTAAAAAATTAAAATCCGACTTTCCCTTCGAGTGGACCCACAAATATCTAAAATATCTAGGTATAAATCTAGCTTATCCCTCAGCCACTATCTACGATCATAACTACCCCTCACTATTAAATACAATAAATAATGACCTTGAACATATTGCCTCACATGAACTCTCGTGGATAGGAAGAATTGCTGCGTTTAAAATGTCTGTTTTACCCAAAATATTGTACTATTTCCGCACTATCCCTATCATTTTGCCGGATCATTTCTTTATCAAAGTAGATAAAATACTAAGAAAATATATTTGGGCTGGTAAAATAGCTAGACTATCTTATTCTACATTACAAAAACAAAAACAGAAAGGTGGAATGGGTTTCCCTAATATACGTAACTATTATGTAGCAGCACTTCTGGACCAGGCTAAGTTCTGGTTCACCAGGACATCAGATAAATTATGGGTGCAAATAGAAAACGCAATAGTAAACCACAGAGACTTACCCTCACTTTTATTAGCCACTCTTACAAACAGACCAGTGTTTCACCCCAACTTCCCCTCTATAAACGCAACAGTTAACGCATGGAAAATAATCAATAAAAAAGATCATGCCAGTAAAAACCTACAGAAAAAAGAAATCTCACTAGGCATGTACGAATACCTCATCCCCTCTTTAAAATTAACCAAAATAGATGCTCTGAGAAATATGTCATACACTCAATTTAAAGATCACCTTTTGTCAACACCATCATACACACATATCCAATTATATCACTACCATACTAAATACCCACACTCATTTCTCAGCCACAACCCTATAGTGTGGACATATATCTCCACCTCTTCTGCCAAACCTAAAGGCCTCACATGGTTTTACAAATATCTGCAAACTACACACAATCAAACCAAAACTACCAGTATGCTAAACTGGGAAAGAGACCTAAAGAGTTGTTTTGCATTAACTGAGTGGAACAAAGCTATTCAAGCTAATCATATATACTCCCATTGCACTAACCATTGGGATATCTCTCTCAAGTTGTTATATAGAAGCTACCTAACCCCAATGAGAATATCACAAATATTCCACAACTCTGACACACACTGTTGGCGAGATTGCGATAGCACTGGAACAATATTTCATATATTGTGGGATTGTAAATCTATAAGAAGCTTCTGGAACTCAACTTTTTCCTTGTTATCAAAAATCACTGGAATAGTGATTACCTCCAATCCTGCATTAGCTATCCTCAACTTAGGAATAGATAAAATACCAAGAAAGTATAGACATTTAACTACTCACATATTAATAGCAGCACGATTATCGATCACTTCAAAATGGAAATCAAATAATATCCCTAACGTTAGTGAAGTTATACAAAGAGTTAACACTCACTTCCAATATGAAAAATTTTTTGCTTACTCCATTACCGCAAAAACTAAATTATTGAGTGATTGGGCTCCATGGTGCACAAAGGTTCCAGAATCCTCTTATTGAATTTCTGATATTGACATAATGACTAAAAAGTCAATTGGTGGTAAGATGTTGTCATTACAATCTTATGTTTAATTCTATATCCCTTTAATTTATATTTCTTTGGAATTTTTATTTTTCTTTTAATTTTCACCTCTTCTTCCCTTCCCTCCATCCTTTTCTTCTTCCTTTCTTTTCCTTCTCTTTAATAATAATATGTTGGCTAAAAGCTTTAACAATCAGCCGTATATCTGACTTCATTATCTTTATATTATGTAGTTCCACAACTATTCATGTTATACTGCATTAGTACAAATAAATATTATATACAAAAAAACAATATAGTTTAAAATAGAGTGCTCCAAGAGATAATTACTTTGATAATTGGAACACTATTGGGAGCGGGGGGGGGGCACCTCTCTGGTCACAGCTTGTTCCCAGATGGGGTGTCTGGGGGGGGGGACCTCGCCTCTGATCCCAATCGTAGCACAACTAGAAAAAGAAAAAGTTTGTAATAATATGCTCGATTTAAGTTACATTTACTATATAATGTACACCGTGTCATGCTGATTCTTTTGTTTGATGCATTTATAAAAATGACCAAAGAATACCTGTAACTGTATACGGATGTACTGTTGTACTGTCATTTATACGATAATTTCAATAAAAAAATAATGAAACGAAGAAATAGGCCTGTAGCTAGAGCACTCTGTGGTGTCCTTGTTGGGTTTGGGAAGAACCGTAATGTGTGCGGTGAGAAAGTCTGAGGGTACCGATCGAGCGTTAGCCAGAAAGTTAAAGGCTTTTTTAAGTGGTTCTGTCAGTATGTTCATAAAAGTCTTATAATAGATAGATGTGTAGCTGTCTGGACCTGGGCTTTTCCCTGGTTCTAAGGCTTTAATAGCCTGTTAAATCTCCATGGAAGAGATCTCGTCTTCTGTAGGCCGTTGATAATTTAGGGAGACCGCTGTCCCTTAAGTAGTCCTGTATGGCCTGAGCTCTATCCCCTGATACCTCAGGAGGTCTGTATTGTGCAGGTAAACTTTACAGTTTGGAGTAGTATGTGTGGAAATGTTTTTCTATGGCTTCTGTTGTAACGTCTAGTGTTCCATCTGTACTTTTAATGCCCATTATGTGTTTGGAGGTTGTAGGCTCCCCCAGGGCCAGCAGCCTGCCCAATTTGTCTCCTGCCTCATAGTAGATCTTTTAAAAGGTGTTTCATTTTAGTTTCTAGGCTTAGCTGTATTTTTTCCTTGCCTCTAGTAGTTCTGTAGCTGAGGTCTCTGTCAGGGACTGTTTATGTTTTGTCTCCAGTCCACAGATTATGCCTGTCAATCTTTTATATTCAGCCTCCTGTTGTCTTTTACCGTGTGCACCCATTCTCATCAAGTCACCCCTTATTGAGCATTTGTGCACCATTCATTTAGTCTAAAGAAGTCCCTAAGCTTTGATGTAATTTTAGAGAAAAGATCAGGATCTGTCAGGAGTTAAGCATTCAGTCTCCAGGAGTTTGTGTCAGCCTTAGGGGTGATCTGATTTACTGTCAAGGATATTGGTGCGTGGTGTGAAATGGACTGTATTTCTTTGAAAATAATTTTTATTGTATAGAAGAATAACATTGTGACAAATGTTCACCCTCGCAGCGGTATAGTGCAGAGAATAGAACAGTGAAGTAACTATTATTAAGAGATTTCACAGATACAAGCATGGAACAGTCAACTTTATCACAGGTGTGGTAGAGTATACAGAGAGTAGGGATGAGCTTCGAATTCGAGTCGAACTCATGTTCGACTCGAACATTGGCTGTTCGCAAGTTCGCCGAACAGCGAACAATTTGGGGTGTTCGTGGCAAATTCGAATGCCGCGGAACACCCTTTAAAAGTGTATGGGAGAAATCAAAAGTGCTAATTTTAAAGGCTTATATGCAAGTTATTGTCATAAAAAGTGTTTGGGGACCCGGGTCCTGCCCCAGGGGACATGGATCAATGCAAAAAAAACTTTTAAAAACTGCCGTTTTTTCAGGAGCAGTGATTTTAATAATGCTTAAAGTCAAACAATAAAAGTGTGGGGGCGTGGCTACGGCATGCAGGAGTGAAGACGTGCTCTCCTTGAGCTCCGTGCAGCCCGCTCTACACAAAGCCTGATCAGCAGCACTAAAGGGGGCTTTATCACCCGCAACGATGCCCCCGAAACGCAAACCATCTCCTCAACCACAGCGGACCCCTTGAGGCCGATCAGAATCGCTGGAAAACTACTTTTATGGGACTCGCAGAGGAACTGCCAAGATGGCGCCCGGAGGCCACGCTTCCAGAGCTACCTCCCCTATCAGCTCCCCACGCTTACCGCTACCTTCCCTGCCTCCCCCCTCCTCTCCCTCTGGATCGGACAGGTCAGAAAGGCTCCCTGAAAGAGGAGATGCCTGGGGGGATAGAGACATTCGCTCTCATATACTCTCCCTCTCATATACTCTCCCTTCCCACCAAAGATGACTTGGAGAAGTTTGTGCACAGAGTAGAGAAGGCCATGAGGCAGGACATAGAGGACTTACAAGCAGACACAGCACATCTAGGGGGGAGAGTGGAAACGCTGGAGACACAGTGGGAAGAGACTGCTCCCACATTACAAGCCCTTACAGACCGCTGTAAATCGCAGGATCGCAGGATTGAAGCCCTGCTTGACCAAATGGATGATGCTGAGAACAGGAGCAGAAGGGTTAACATACGCATCAGAGGCCTACCTGAGGCCACAGGCCAGAGAGATATTGTTCCTACCCTGCAAGGGGTCTTTAAACAAATATTAGGCCGCCAGGCGCCAGAACATATTGAGATAGACCGGGCACATAGAGCCCTGAGACCTCCATCTGAAGACCCTGACAAGCCCAGAGACATTATCTGCAAACTGCATAAGTATTCTCTTAAGGAACAGATCATGACTCAAGTCCGCGGACTCAGACATGTGGATTTTGATGGAGCCAAACTATCTTTTTTTCCAGACCTCTCCGGACGCACGCTGATGCAGCGTCGTGCCCTCAAACTACTGCTGGCGGCCTTACAGGATGCCCAACTGCCCTATAGGTGGGGATTCCCCTTCAGCCTATCTGCAACTAAAGATGGTAAACAATCTACACTGCGGAGCAAGGCTGATTTACCCCATTTTCTGGAGTTTCTTGGACTGCCACAGGTGGACATTCCAGACTGGAGGACCTCGCCGGAGATACCCCTCCCAAACCGCCCTGAACAGTGGCAAGCGAATCGCCGCAGCCGCCACCGAGGATCCAGGAGAGGCCCCCCTGCTCGGGCATCCCACCCCCCATCTCCTCAAGGAGAAACCTAAGAAACAGAACTTCCCAACAAGGGTATCCTAAATGTCCCCTGGACGTTATTTTTTCTTTGTTTTTTTTTCTTTGTCATTTTTTGACATCCCCCCAGCTGCTGATTCATCATATGCACTTGGTATTGAGGTGCAATTTTTGTGCCCAACACAATGAGCGGGTTTCACCACGGTCTCACCCCCCGTGCTGTTTCACTTACCCCCAATAGGTCAACTCCTAGGAGTTTTGTTCCCGTATTGGGAATTGGCGCTGCTCGCTGACCCCCACTGCTCCTTCTTACTGGGGGAGGGGTGGGGGTCACCGACCGGTGGCAAGGTTGCACTTTTCCCTACTTTTAGGGTTTTTGGTTTTTCTATGTTTTTTGTTGTGACTGTTTTTTCTTATATGTTTATGTTCTTTACACCTGCAATAACCATGGTTTATTTCTTAGGTACATATTGGCGCTTAATGTGTCCCTCAGGCTACATTATGATGATAAGATTACGCTTTGGATCAATCCCCCTCTTGCTGACAGAATGGCGACCCTCCCCCATACTCTTCTACTATGGCTGATCTAAAAATCGGGTCCTACAATGTGCAAGGCCTGGGATCACCCTCCAAAAGGGGTAAGTTGTGGCTTGAGATGAAACGTTCAGGGGCACATGTGTTTTTTTTGCAGGAAACTCACTTCAGTGCTGACTCGGTCCCCCGGCTCCCCACACACCTATATCGGTCCTGGTTTCTTAGCAACTCCCCAAGACCCAAATCTGGAGGTGTTGCCATTGCGATACACAAAAATTGCCCCTTTGTCCTAATGGATCAACTAATAGACCCCCATGGCAGATATATGTTCGTCAAGGGCTCCATTTACTCCCGTAGGTTCACGTTTGCAGCTGTGTATGCCCCAAATAACAAACAACTTACCTTTATAGACTCTATCTTAGATACCCTGACCTCCTTTAAAGAAGGCCAACTTATAATGGGAGGGGATTTCAATGTCAGCCCCGACCCACAGATAGACACTTCTTCCAGTCGCTCAGCCCACTCCTTTGCCTTTTTGAAACACTTCAGGAAATCACTACAGGCACACCATTTAGTGGACTGCTGGAGGCTATTACACCCAGTAGATAGAGATTATAGCTACTTCTCAGCTACACACAATGTCTACACTCGCATAGACTTATTACTAATGGACCAATACTCCCTAGACTCCCTGTCTGGTGCTTCAATTGGCTCCATCACACTGTCGGACCACGCTCCGGTCTTCATCTCCTTGCGGCCCTTGTCTGCGGAAGCTCGGACATGGAGCTGGCGCCTAAACGAATGCATCTTGGATGATGCGGTAGCACACAAACAGGTGCTAGATGCCATCTCTCTATACTTTGATGAGAACACGACGAGTGAGGTGGGCATGGGCTCGGTGTGGGAAGGACATAAAGCGGTTATCCGAGGGGAGCTAATATCTCAGGGATCAAGATTAAAGAGGGCTAGAGAAGGGGAATTGCAGGACCTATTAGGGAAGATTCAAAAAACAGAACTGATACACAAACGACACATAACCCCTACAGTCACCTCAGAATTACAGGCCCTCAGACAGGATTTATCCAGACTGCTGGATGCTAGGATCAGGGCACGAATGAGGCATGTAGCACACAAATTCTACGAATTTGGTAATAAGTGTGGGTGACTATTGGCGAGAGCTCTTAGGCCCCAACGGGCTTCAGGCCATGTACACAAACTGACTTCGACAACAGGTACACCGGTGGTGCACTCCTCAAAAATAGCCCAAGCCTTCAAAGAATACTATGCTCAACTATATCACCTCCCGAGCACAGTATCTGGTCTAACGGATACCCAACGGACTGACCGTATTACACAATACCTTACAGAAGCCCAATGCCCACAGCTGGCGGCTTCCATTAGTAAACAGCTGGATATACCTATCTCCCTTTTGGAAATTAAGACTGTGATTAAAGATCTCCCTAATGGGAAAAGCCCGGGTCCAGACGGCTATACTAACGCATACTATAAGAAGTACTCAGAAGTACTCACGGAACCCATGTGTGCTTATTTCACAGCCTTGGCTTCCGGCACGGTGATGCCTAAGGAAGCTCTGATGGCGCATATCACAGTCCTTCCAAAAGAAGGGAAAGATCATTCCATGCCAGGGAGCTATAGGCTGATATCCCTTCTAAACACCGATGTCAAAATCCTAGCAAAAATTCTGGCCAATAGACTCAAACCGATCCTTCCGTCACTTATACACCCGGACCAGACGGGATTCATAATGGGTAGGGAGGCCAGGGACAACTCCAATAGAGCACTCCAACTGATACACTGGGCAGAGTCTTGGACCACAGCACACCCTCGTCTCTTGCTCTCTACCGATGCCGAAAAGGCATTCGATAGGGTTGATTGGACTTACATGAGGGCAGTGCTGACCAGGCTTGGCCTGGGCCCCAGCATGCTCTCATGGATATCCTCCCTATACAGTTCTCCAACAGCTAGAGTAAAGGTGAATGGTTTACTGTCAGACGCCTTTCCAATACATAATGGGACACGCCAGGGGTGTCCTTTATCCCCTTTGATCTTTGCTCTGACATTGGAGCCCTTGCTAAACAAAATACGCCTCAATAGGGATATCAGGGGCTTCACTGTGGGGCCAATTGAACATAAGCTTTCCGCCTACGCGGATGACGTCTTATTCTATGTCTCGGAGCCCCGCATATCACTACCCAACATCATGGCAGAACTGAAGGAATTTCACTTACTATCTAACTTTAAGATCAACTACAACAAATCTGAGATCTTGTCCCTAAATATATCCATGGCTTTGCGTACACAGCTGCAGACTGCCTTCTCGTTTACGTGGTGCCAGACCTCCCTGAAATATTTGGGGATTTACCTGCCCACACAATGTTCCCAGCTCTATACATGTAACTATTCACCACTGCTCACTAACATCAGAACAGACCTAAAATCTTGGAATAGAGCTGCATTCTCATGGATGGGCCGAGTCAGCATTTTGAAGATGAATGTGCTACCCCGCATTTTATTTTTCCTGCAGATGGTGCCCATCGCCCTGCCTAGGACTTTCTTCTCAACCCTCAACAGCCTGTTTATACAGTATATATGGAGTGGGAAGTGCCCCAGACTAGCCCTTCGCACGATACAACGCCCTAAAGCAAGAGGGGGAATGGGGGTCCCAATGATACGCAAGTACTATGAAGCTATAGCCTTACAGCGTATTTTGGACTGGTATCACAATGTCTCCCTTAAACTGTGGGTCCCGCTCGATAAATTCCTAGCTGGCCGAAATCTATCACATGCACCATGGGTTCCCAGGGAGAACAGAGGTCTGTCAATGCTGGTCTCTCCTATGGCTTCACACACCTTAAACGTGTGGGATGCCTTGAATAGGAAAGGGAAGCTCACTCCGGCGATTTCCCCTCTGGCACCCCTAGGTGGCTTCCCATGGTTCACTCCGGGGGAACACCCATCTTTTTTCCGTACGTGGACAGCTGATGGGGAGATCAGATGCGACAGATTTGTTCAGGATCAAGGCCTAATACCATTGGCTAAGCTGAGGGAACTGTTCGGCCCATTCCCAATGGACGAATGGCGATATAGACAACTTAAACATTTTATTGATAGCTTACCACAGGGGGTTCGTTCCCCCACGGTGGCATCGCCTTTTGAACGATTATGTATGTCATCCTCTATCACCCCCCATGCGATCTCAGTGTTATATGAGTTACTGCAATCTTCACAGGAAGAGGGAAAACTGGGATTTATTAGGGAGTGGGAGAAAGATCTTAACCACACCTTTACAGAACCCCAATTAGAACATCTTTTCCGCCTTACCCATTCGAGCACTGTTGACACCAAAATGCAAGAGAACAGCTATAAGGTTTTGACCAGGTGGTACAGGGTCCCCGCTAAGCTCACTAAGATCTATCCGTCTCTTTCCGCCGCATGCTGGAGGGAATGCGGGCTTCGGGGTTCATTCCTCCACATTTGGTGGGAATGCCCCAAATTACGACCATTCTGGCTGGACATATATACTCAAATTAAACTCATCTTGGATGTAGAACTCCCAGACTCACCACTGGAATCCTTACTGCACTTCCCTACCATTCCTCTCGGCCAGTATCGCAAGTCAATTTTACCACACTTACTTAACGCAGCACGAAAGCTGATCCCTATACATTGGAAAAAGCCTCAAATACCCACACGTGCCGAATGGATGGGGTTGGTTGATAATATTATGGCCGCAGTGGAATGGATGGCGAAGTGTAAGGACAAATACGAAAAGTTCTACTCAATATGGGCCACATGGATGCACTACACAGGTCAGGGGAAGGTGCCAGCCAGAGGATCTACTCAGATACAGAACCCCAATTGATCCTCGCGTCTGAGGTTGTTTTTTGACAGATATTGAAGTAACTACCAACAGGCGACTGATACACAGACGTGCTCTAATAAGCCCAGAGCAGTTCAATATGGTTGAATATGATAAGAGGTGTAACATTTCCTTTTTCTTTTTCGTTCTCCCTTTGTTCCCCCCCCTCCCTTTTTCCCCTTTTTTTTTCTTTTTCCTGTTTTTTCTGATACTTTCATTATTATAAAAAGAATAATTACAGTATGTTATGGCTTACATCAAGGTTTATGACCTAGCGTTCGACCTGGTCTCAGGTACTATGGGTTCCAGTTAAACCCATACAGTTGACTGATGGTTATAGTCTTGTTCTGGGATCCTCCATCGGGGAGCAATAGGGGCGATCAATGGTTGTGTGAATTTATAAGTGTCGATTAGATGACTATAAATATCCCCCTACCATATTGCCCCTGATGTGTGCAAGATCCTGGGTAATACACATATTCATTTGATACATAACACCCCCTTATGTAATTCGTACATACTTCGTATGTATTAACTGTTGTGCTATGTATCTCTGTATGTTTTTCATGGAAATATCTTTAAAATAAAGATTATATAAAAAAAACAAAAAAAACAATAAAAGTGTAATATCCCTTTAAATTTCGTAGCTGGGGGGTGTCTATAGTATGCCTGTAAAGGGGTGCATGTTTCCCGCGTTTTGAACAGTCTGACAGCAAAATGAAAAAGGAAAAAAGCCATTTAAAAATACTCGCGTCTATTAATGCACTGCCGGTCCGACAATACACATAAAAGTTCATTGATAAAAACGGCATGGGAATTCCCCACAGGGGAACCCTGAACCAAAATTTTTAAAAAAATTACATGGGGGTCCCCCTAAATTCCATACCAGGCCCTTCAGGTCTGGTATGGATATTAGGGGGAACCCCGGCCAAAATAAAAAAAAATGACTTGGGGGTCCCCCTAAATTCCATACCAGACCCTTATCCGAGCACGCAACCTGGCAGGCCGCAGGAAAAGAGGGGGGACGAGAGAGCGCCCCCCCTCCTGAACCGTACCAGGCCACATGCCCTCAACATTGGGAGGGTGCTTTGGGGTAGCCCCCCAAAACACCTTGTCCCCATGTTTATGAGGACAAGGGCCTCATCCCCACAACCCTGGCCGGTGGTTGTGGGGGTCTGCGGGCAGGGGGCTTATCGGAATCTGGAAGCCCCCTTTAACAAGGGGACCCCCAGATCCCGCCCCCCCCAGTACCCCTACCATTTCACTAAAAATATGTCAAAAATGTTAAAAATGACAAGAGACAGTTTTTGACAATTCCTTTATTTAAATGCTTCTTCTTTCTTCTATCTTCCTTCATCTTCTTCTTCTTCTTCTGGTTCTTCTGGCTCTTCTGGTTCTTCCTCCGGCGTTCTCGTCCAACATCTCCTCCGCGGCGTCTTCTATCTTCTTCTCCTCGGGCCGCTCCGCACCCATGGCATGGGGGGAGGCTCCCGCTCTTCTCTTCATCTTCTTCTCTTCTTCATCTTCTTCTTCATCTTCTTCTTTTCTTCTCTTCTTCTATTCTTCTCCGGGCCACTCCACATCCATGCTGGCATGGTGGGAGGCTCCCGCTGTGTGATGCGTCTCCTCTTCTGACGGTTCTTAAATAATGGGGGGCGGGGTCATCGGTCGAGGGGACTTCCCTGTGTCATTCCCCGTGACGTCACAGGGAAGTCCCGTTGAGTCACCGTGCGTCAGAGGGCGGTGGGGTCACGGATGGCCCCGCCCACCATTATTTAAGAACCGTCAGACGAGGAGACGCTGTCACACAGCGGGAGCCTCCCTCAATGCCAGCATGGATGCGGAGTGGCCCGGAGAACAAAATGAAGAAGAGAAGAAAAGAAGAAGATGAAGAAGAGAAGAAGATGAAGAGAAGAGCGGGAGCCTCCCCCCATGCCATGGGTGCGGAGCGGCCAGGGGAGGAGGAGATGCTGGACGAGAACGCCGGAGGAAGAACCAGAAGAGCCAGAAGAACCAGAAGAAGAAGAAGAAGATGAAGGAAGATAGAAGAAAGAAGAAGCATTTAAATAAAGGAATTGTCAAAAACTGTCTCTTGTCATTTTTAACATTTTGAGTGCTAACACATTACTGCGCAAGATCACAATTTATCTACTTATTGTTGTTTAGTGTGTTGTGAACATGATTAGGTTTCGCAGCTGGTTTTGATTCACTATTAGCACTTTTTATTCACCCGTTATTCACTTTGATCATCATTTCCATTATTTGTGTTTTATTCTTGTTTGTGGATACACCAATCCTTTTAGTAGTGCAAAGGCCTCTTTCACTTATTCTTTGGACCAGCGGGACATGACCTTGAGGTTAGCTTCAATCATGGAGATGTTGAGGATCCCCTTGAATGCGTTAGTGAAGTGAGAGTGCCAAGTGTCTAAGTCCCACTCTATGTCAAGGTCACGTTCCCAGCTCTGCATGTATGACACTTTCCCCAATGGTTCAGCTAGGGCTGAGTAGATCATGTAAATTTCCCCCGCTCATATCTGTGGCTGTGGAGCATCATTGCTCATATGGGGTAACTGTTAATATGTGTGTATTTTGGATCAAAATTGAGTGTAGAAAGCGGGATATTTGGCGGAAGCAAAATTTTTCTGAGGAGGGCATTTCTAGTTTTGTAGTGCAATAACTTAGTTTAAAGGGTCCGTTCGAGTTAAAGTAGAGCCCTATTCGATAGAGACCTTTATCCAGCCAGCACTAACAGGCCTTGATGTCCATCCCTGGAGGGAATTGGGGGTTGTGGAAAATGTGGGCCAAGGGATGCCACCTAGATGTTATGGAGTTCAATTTATGTAGGGAGTCGCATAAAGCTACTGAGTGAGATAATGTAGGGGATGGAATAGGGGGCCTAGTTCTAGGAGGCCCCAGATTAGGAAATCTATTGTGAAATTTGGGATCGCTTGTTTTTCCATCTCTATCCAATCGGGTTTTTGGCCCCTGGAGTATATGGTTGATATTTGGCTCAGTTGTGCTGCCTGGTAATACCACCAGAGATTAGGCACACTTAAACCCCCCTTCTGTCTGGGTCTAAAGAGGTTTTTTAGGAAGATGATGACTAGTTTTACCCCAGATAAAGCGGATTATTGCTGACTGAAGGTTATTAATATGGAGTTTGGTAACTGGTATGGGAAGAGAGCGGAAGAGATAAAGAATTGTTAGTAGGAGGGTCATTTTGATTGCATTAACTCTTCCTAACCAGGACATCTTATACATAGACCATTGGACAACATCTGTCGTGAGTTTTTTGCACATGGGCGGGTAATTGTATTTGTATAGCTGATCTATATAGGCCATCAGATGGAAGCCTAGGTATGGGATGAAAGTATTGCTCCAGGAGAAGGGGAAATGATTCCTCAGTCTATCTACTAGGGACATGGGGGTGTGACGGAGCGAGTTCTGGGTCTCGGATGACAACAAGTGTCTGCTGTTTAGATCCCTGGCTGGGGTTGCAGCCATTCGCCCTCTAGGTCTCCTATAATCTAGAGACCAACTCTCTCTGGTAAGAGGCAGCAGTTTTAAACGGTGGAGGTCTGCCCATGCACCTTTTTTTGTCACTTCAGCAAGTTTTATCTCTGCATTCACCTAGCACCGGGGGATATATACTTGCCTGTTTTCTACAATATGCACGAACTTCAATAATCACTGTTCCTCTGGACTTGGACTTTTTATGGATTACACAAGTTTGGTTATAATTTATATTGCTTAATCTTTGCTTTTCACAGGATATATGCTCAGTGTCTCTGCACCATTTCTTTATATTGTTGCACGTGTTTACTTTATATTTTATATTTTTTTACATAGAAATTCATCTTTTTTATGTATATTATTTATTCCATTTCATTGTGGTGTTTTATTTTATTATTAGGGAATTATGTTTTCACTCAAACTCACTTTTTATCACTTCAGGCACTGGTTTGAGGAATCGCCAGGTATCAATTAATTGCACTGAGTGCAAGAGGGTTTTAATCTTTTTGAGTATCTTGTACGTGATACAAGTCTTCCTTGATGAAGAGTTCATCAAGGGGTTTAGCGGGATGTTAAAGTCCCCCCAGTATAAGGCAGCCTGATGTGAATCCTCTGAGTGCTCATATCATGTATTGGCAAAAGGTCACATGGGCTGAGTTGAGGAAGTAGACATTCACGAGGGTAATTGGTGAGCCTTCATATATGCCCTTAAGAAAGATGTATCTTCCCTCTTGGTCTACTAATCGGTCTGTCAGGGTGAAGGGAGCTTCCTTGCTCACCAAGATTGAAACCCCCCTTTAATTTGGCAGAGTTGTTTGTGGCATGCAATGCCTCGGTGAAGTACGTGCTTGTCAGTTTTGGAATCTGGTCGGTCTTAAAGTGCATCTTTTGCAGGAAAGCAAAATGTGGCCTACCTTTATTGTGTTTTCTTAGCAGTGTAGACCTTTTTTCTGGGATGTTCAGCCCTTTTACATTATGTGATATGATTGTAGGGCTGCAGCCCTAGGAGGAGTAAGCCATCTGGAGAACCCATGAGTGTAGTGATCTGATCCAAACCTGTAATTAAAGCTCAAGGCTAGTCAAAAAAATCAATTTATCACAGTGCAATCACATAAGATATGGGGAGGAGGATGAAAGGTAGAGAAGAGAGAAAAGAAAGGTGATAAAGATGTAGAGAGAGGAGGAGGAAGAGTTATCCGAACACTTTAGAAAGTAATATCTGTTCCAAAGTATATAATTAGTGGGTCAAGGGGTGATAAATCTTGTCCCCCAACCCACTCTGTGGTAACGTGTGTAGGCTACAACAGAGGGGTGGAAGCAAATATTATCACCTATTCACTTTGGGTGTTAGGTACTAGGTCTGTTTTAAAACCGAGTGGTAGGCGATAAGTAGCACAGCCAAAATGAGAAGAAACCCGGCCTGAAAATGGCTCAAATATTCCATTATTATTGCATAACAATACAATATCAATTGGAGTGCATATTTAGAAAACCTGCTTAAAGAGAACTATAGCTCTAACAGTTCTGGGATCATCTTTGTGGTATGAGAGAGCTGCGAATAAACACTTTGGTGTAATGGTGGGTTGCCCCAGTCTGTTGGCACGACCCGTGGCTGTTCATGCGTGGTCGTCTATTGACCAAGTAGTGTTGATCACGGCTGTCGGTGCACTAAACACAGTTGAAACCTGATTGGGGCATCCATAATTTTCCACTTGTAGATGGGGTGTTATAGCACAATTTGTTAGGCTTCTGCCGCTAACAAAAGGGAATTATGTGTCTCAATGCGTCTTCCAAATGGTAACCTAGGAGTTGGCTTGAGGTTCTCGATGAGCTGGAAGCCATTCAAAATGAGCAGTGAAAGTCTGTCTCTGAGCTATTAAGTGGAACACAGTTTCTTTATCCCTCTAACCCACACCAAAAATGATCATTTAATGTGCGGTAGGCCTCATTTACCAGGGCTGTTGACCTTCCTGGTCATCATCTGGTGCCCTGGAGGAGGCCTGTCTTGGATTGGGAGTTCCACCCTGTGTTCCAGTACCCCGATTGTGCTTCCTTTTTTTGGACACTCTTTTATCCGGTGAGGAGAGTGGGGATCTGTTTAGGCCTCCCTCTGCCCGGGGTGGAGAAAATTCCAGATACCATTCCGGAAGTGCGATAGGTTCCAGGTTCAGGGATTAAAAGAGTCAGGCAGATCTGTCGGGGTGCGTAGTACATGTTGTTTGCCAGCTTGGGTGACAGTTAGGGCAAAGTGGAATAGCCACATGTATTCCAGGTCATTTGCTCTCAGCTTATCAAGCAGAGGACGCAGGGCCCTGCGATTCCTCAGGGTTATTTGTGACAAGTCATGAAATAACATAATGGTTTCCCCGTTAAACACTATGCTGTCATTTCTTCTGGCTTTGTTCATAATGGCTTCCTTCAGTGGGAATCTTTGCAGGCAGCAAATTATGTCCCTGGTGGGAGCAGTGTCAGGGCCTTTGGGTCTAAGGGCTCTTTGAGCCCGCACAAACTCAATTTCAGTGTCCTCCTGTCTCTCTAAGAGGCTGTTGAAGACTCTTTACAAAGCTGGGAAGATTTGAGCTGTGTCAATGGATTCAGGGATCCCCCTCACTATAATGTTGCTCCTTCTGCCCCTATTGTCCAAGTCCTCCAGGTGTCTGTTTATCTCAATGAGATGTGAGGAGTGAGAGATTGCCATGTTTTCCGGTCTGTGTAGTCTCCTGTCCCTGTGTTTCCCACTTGTCTCCACAGCAGCTAGATTTTCTGTTTGGACTAGCAGGTTAGATTTTAGGTCAGTTATGGCTGCTCAGAATGTGGACTTGATGTCAGCTGCAAAGCCCGACATATCAGCATAGGTCAGGGGTTGGTTTGTCTGAGTATAGCCCCTACTTGAGTCTCCTGCTGTGGATTGCGAATGCTCGCTGGAATCCTCCTCCTCCCTCTGTGTCCACGCCATTTTGTTACCCGCCTTGCTGCTGCAGGATACCTCCTGGTTTTTGAACAGATCGGTAATGTTTCTGGCTGTGGTGGTAGCCGTGCTGTGTCTAGAGCGAGTTTGTGGGGTCTGGGGTGGAGTACCTCCTTATATCAGGTGTCCCCAGCAGAGTCCATTCTTACATCAGGCAGCCCCAGCAGAGTCCCTCTTTAGATCAGGCGCACCGAGCAGAGTCCCTCCTTACATCAGGCGGCCCCAGCAGAGTCCCTCCTTACATCAGGCGGCCCCAGCAGAGTCCCTTCTTACATCAGGCAGCCCCAGCAGAGACCCTCCTTACATCAGGTGGCCCCAGCAAAGTCTCTCCTTACATCAGGCGGCCCCAGCAGAGTCCCACCTTACATCAGGCGGCCCCAGCAGAGTCTCTCCTTAAATCAGGCGGCCCCCAGCAGAGTCCCTCCTTACATCAGGCGGCCCCAGCAGAGTCATTCCTTACATCAGGTGGCCCCAGCAGAGTCACTCCTTACATCATTGCCTGGGGTGCAAAGGTGTGCTAAAAGTTTGTTTGTCCTGGAGGGCTCTGTGCATGGAGGGAATGGAGGTGACTCAGGGTGCCATTTACAGAAGACCAGCTTGTGGAGGCCAAATGGAAGAACCAAGAGGCAGATCCTGGGTTGCGCCTCTTGTTTCTTTCTCACAATAGCTGGTATTCTGTAAAATGGTGGCCGGTGTCAGCCGAGATCCTCTAGTGGTGGCAGCGAAAAATCTGCAAATGCTGATTTTGCAGGGACATTTTGCGGGAAATGGTAAGACCGGGACAAAGGTCTAAATACCAGGAATGTCCTGGGAAATTTATGACAGTTGGCAACTATGAACTGTTAGGGGCACTGAGAAAATAGACAACTACTTAATGGACACTGAGAATGTGGTTTGGATTACTTCAGATGATCTCTGCCAGCTTGGGGCTCAGTAGACAGATGTATGTGAAAGGTAAGCTGATTAATGAGATCTGGAAAGCCCGGGTCTCCTGTTGTCTACTAGTCTAAAGGGTCTTTCACCCATTGGTAATTGTGCTAATTAACACACCTTTGTCACCTAGCAAACTATTGGGGGATGTGTTTATATTTGTAGCAATGTGTATTGTATTTTGGAAGTTTGAACCAGCAAGTTTGGCCTTAAGTGGGGATATGTGATTAATTGCAACAGTCTGGGGGGAATTGAGTCACCTAGTGTTCTGACTCAACTACAAGGCTATAAATGTTATCCTCAGCTTCACATAGAGCTTACATGACCTGGTGATCTATTTATCCCTTGCATCAATTCAGGCAGCTTAACTCAATGAATAACTCACTGTATGGAAAGACAGACGATGAATCCTCTCGAATGTCCCGTTTAATGATGGATATTCATAGGTAGAAAAACGTTGCAGTTGTAAGCCACATGTAAAGATGTTACAGCAATGAGGTATACTGTGCACAATGAATAAGAGAGAGGAAGGGGAGGAGAATATACAGAACTACGGTGAGAGAAAGAGTTCAGATAGACAGAGGGAACAAATCTTAAAGACACAGAGCATTATAAATCACGTAGTGTAACACAACACTCCCCGTCTGAAATCTTTAGATTTCATAACCATAAACAATTATATATATATTCAATAAGTCCAATACTGTTAAATGTTCTGGAACCTGTAATGAAAAACATGCAACAAGCAAGTATAAACATAAGTCCAACAGGATTGAAGAACATGTAGTCCGAAGTATGACGTCTTCAAAGAATTCCAAAGTTCAAGGTAGAACCTGTAGATAGCAGCAATGTACTCCCCGCCGTGCCAACAACATGGCTAGTCCTTGTATAAATCACTAACCTGGCAAAAGGAGTACTAACTCTGTAATTGGTCGAGTGAAGGTTCGTGTGGATCCTCTCTTGGTTACCTCGACTTCTACCTTCCGGACCTTGTTATCATCACTGGGCATAACCTTGGTAATAAGACCCATAGGCCACTCATTCCGACAAGCTTCCTTGTCTTTTAGAAGGATGAGATCTCCAACCTTAAGATTAGGCTTAGATGTTTGCCATTTGTTACGACCTTGAAGGTGATGAAGATACTCCTTCCTCCAGCGATGCCAAAACACATTGGCGAGATGCTGCACCTGCTTCCATTGACGCCTGTAGATATCCTTGGGTTCAATCTCACTTGAAGATATTACAGCAATCCCAATCTTTTGAGTAAGGAGTGAAGCTGGAGTAAGGATCACTGGAGCATCAGGATCTGAAGATACCGGCACTAAAGGTCTTGCGTTCACTATAGCACACACTTCAGCAAGAAAGGTAGACAAAGTATCATGGGTGAGTGGTAAAGACTTGTGAGTCTGCAACATGGAGTCAACAGGGGGTGAGTATGACTCCTCACACAAAAAGCTTGGAGGTGACAGCCATAAGCTGTCCTGAAGAACATCAGATGACACAGCTCTGGTCCCACAGTCAGCTGGATTGAGTTCAGCGGGAACGTAATGCCATTGACTTGGTAGGGAGAATGTCTTAATACGTTCAAGCCTGTTGCTTGCATACACATGAAACTGTTTTGTTTGGTTGTATATGTAACCAAGTACTACCTTACTGTCTGTATAGAGGGTGAAAGAATCAATTCTAGTGTCCATTTCACTTCGTATGACTTCAGCAATTTCTACTGCTAACACGGCTGCACAAAGTTTGAGTCTTGGTATGGTATGTGCAGGTTTGGGAGTTAGTTTTGCCTTGCCTAGGACAAAACTACAGTGTGATTCCCTATTCATTTCAGAGATCTTCAAATAGGCTACAGTAGCAATAGCTTCAACTGATGCATCAGAGAAAATATGAATTTCCCTCCGGTAAACAGTTGAAATAGAACCTGGAACATAGCAACGGGAAATCTGAAGTTTTTCTAGTGACTTCAAAGAATGTCTCCACCTTTCCCACTTGTGTTGATTCTCACTGGGTAAGGGAGTATCCCAGTCTATGTTCTCAATAGATAACTGTCTTAGCAGAATTTTACCTTGAATGGTAACTGGAGCAAGGAAACCGAGTGGCTCATAGATGCTATTCACCACCGACAGGACTCCTCTCTTAGTGAAGGGTTTGTCACAAGTTGATACTTGGAAGGTGAATGTGTCTTGTTCGATGTTCCACAACAAACCCAGACTTCGCTGTACAGGAGGCACATCTGTACCCAAATCAAGGTTTTTTAGACTGGTGGCATAGTCCTCAGAGTGAAAGGCATTCATAAGTTTCTGGCTGTTGGATATAATCTTGTGCAGTCTAAGGTTTGCTGTAGCCAGCATCTCCTTTGTTCTGGTGAGGAGATCAATCGCTTCTTTAGCGGTTGGAAAAGACTTGAGTGCGTCATCAACGTAGAAGTTTCTTTCAACAAACTGACGAGTATCAGATCCATATTCTTCTTCTCCAGTCTGAGCTGTTCTCCTTAGCCCATAAGTTGCCACTGCAGGAGAAGGACTGTTACCAAAGACATGTACCTTCATTCGAAAGTCTATAACTTCCTTGTGGATGTCATTGTCTTTGTGCCATAGAAACCTGAGGTAGTTTCTGTTGTCTTCTCTGACAATGAAGCAGTGAAACATCTGTTGAATGTCTGCCATAACTGCTACAGGTTCTTGTCTGAAGCGAATCAAGACTCCTATTAGACTGTTGTTCAAGTTAGGCCCTGTAAGGAGCATGTTGTTAAGAGAAACACCTTCATGCTGAGCACTGGAATCAAAGACAACTCTGATTTGGTCTGGTTTACGTGAGTGATACACGCCAAAGGATGGAAGGTACCAGCATTCTTCTCCCTCCTTTAGTGGGGGTGCAGGCTCCGCATGATCTCTGTCAAATATATTTTGCATAAAGTCGACAAAGTGTCTTTGCATCTCTGGTTTCCTGCTTAAGTTTCGTTTTAAGGAGGAGAATCTACTGATGGCCTGTTGCAAGTTGTTGGGCAGTCTCTCTCTTGGGAGACGAAAAGGTAGGGGTGCTACCCAGTTATTGGAGTCGTCTTGAAAGAACTCATTGTCCATTACCTTGATGAATTCTTTGTCTTCCATTGAAGGAGCCAGTATGTCATCTTGACTGGTTGTATTAAACACTGTAGAGCCAAAGTCGTCATCGTGGCAGTAGAAAGGGCTTGTGTTACCTGAGATACCATGTTGCCATCTATGGCTGGCTATCTTCTCTTTCACCCAGTAGTGATGTGGGCATGGCTCAAAGTAAGTGTTTCGGCCATTTGGCAGAACATTTGTCTTGAATGACCAAATGTTGGTAGGTCTTTTCATTTTGCCTATACAGACGTTGCCTATGATGACCCACCCTAGATCCATTCACTGAGCAAATGGGGCATCTGGGGGTCCACTGACTTGTTTGTGTACCTTGTGAACTCTTAGAATGTCTCTTCCTAAAAGAAGAAGGATCAGAGCATCTTTGTCAAGCGGCGGTATCTCATTTGCTATTACCTTCAGGTGAGGGTGATGGAAAGCAGCAGCTGGAGTAGGGATTTCTTCCCTGTTAGCGGGTATCTGATTGCACTCGACAAGAGTAGGTAGAGGTAATTGCAAGTTACCTTTGAGAGAAGATACCATGAGTCCATGAGCCCTTCTTCCAGAAACCTCTGTAGTTCCACTACAGGTACCCAAGGTGTAAGGATGAGCTTCGCCTTTTATTTCAAATAGATTAAACAGTTCTGATTTTGCAAGCGATCTATTGCTCTGATCATCTAAGATAGCATAGGCTTTTAGAGTCTTTTCTGGTTGGTCCTTGTGGTATATGTTCACCAAGCATATTTTAGCACAGGACTTATCGCAGCGGTCTTCTCCACAAACTTCAGTGCAGGATGAAGAAATGATGGTAGAATTAGGCACTTGGTCTGTATTCTCCCCGCCATGCGTTAACCTGGGAGGAGAGTTAGCAGGTTGTGCAGAGCTGGGCTCAAGCGGATGTAGGGCTTGCACATGCTCTTCGGAGCCACACTCTATGCACTTGATGGATACATTACAGTCCCTTGCAAAATGTTCGGTGGAAGCACAGCACCTGAAACATACCCTAAATGTCTTTAAAAGCTCCTTACGCTCTTCAAGAGGCTTTTTCCTAAAGCCGATACATTTTTTGAGGGGGTGTGGCTTCTTGTGAATGGGACACTCTCTGTTAGGGTTTTCAATCTTCCTACTCTGTCTGTCCGTGGTAACAACTGTGGTAGGAGTGGGAAGGATGTCAGTCTTTTTCACGGATACTGGGCCTCTACGGCTTCTATAGTTGCCCTGAAGACTGGTACTCTTAGGAAATGGTGAGAAGAGACTGTACTCACCGTAGGAAAAACTTGGATCGTTCTTGGTCTCTGCGATTCTCCTGATGAAGTTGCAGAAGAAAGAGAATGGTGGGAAGGAAACCTTGTTCTCTTTTTTGTATGATGATCCTAGTGCAGACCATTTCTCTTGTATACCATATGGGAGCTTGGAGGCAATTGGGTTTACCCCTCTTGCAGTGTCAAGGTAACTGAGTCCAGGTAGTTTTGGGTCTGCCTTGGCTAGCTGAAGCTCAAGGAGAAGGTCACTCAGTCTCTGGAACTCCTTGTTGTCCTTACCAGATATCTTTGGGAAAGTTTCCAGGCGCATGAACAAGGCATTTTCTATAGCTTCTGGACTGCCATAACTTTGCTCTAGTCGCTCCCATGCAGCTGTGAGGCCTGCTGTAGGATTGTCCATGAAAACTGATCTTAATGGCTTAACACGTGCAGTAGATAGAGGACCAAGCCATCTAATCAGGAGATCCAATTCTTGAGCCGCTGTAATGCCAAGATCGCTGATTGCAGTTCTGAAAGCACATTTCCAACTTCTGTAGTTCTCAGGTTGGTCATCAAAACTTGTAAGACCAGTCTTTGTGAGCTCTCTGCAAAGTATGTACCTCACAAACTCTGATGTCTCAGTTGTCTCTGCCCTTATGTGAGATGCTGTTGGCTGAACGGTGCTGATTGCACTATCTTTGACATTATTGTTAAAGGACACAGGTAAATATGGTGCAGCAGATGCGTTCAGGTGAGTTGCTTGCTTGAAGTCGGTTGTTCCAATGGTACGTTGATTCAATGCTGTACCGATGACAGGAAATTGATGACTTGCTTGCAGCTTGCTCTGATGCTCTGTGACATAAGAAGGAAGGTTAGGTAGGCAGGCAGGAAATGCATTGGAGTGATTTTGCATGCAGGAAGTTGCTGGAACCTCTTTAACTTGGAGCTGTGAAGGAGTTTCTAAGTTGCCAGGAGCATTGGAGACAATGGAGTGTATACTGCAGTGGCTTAGGACATAGTCTTTAGTGCGTTTGAGGGGATCTTCCATATCTGCTATGTTTAGGTTGATGCTGTCTTTCTCACTTGCACCTTCATCTGCACTGATAGCTTGTTCTAAAACTCTTAGCCTTGCCATAGCTGCGTCATGTTTACACTGTTCATTTAAGATTTCTATAGTTGCTCTTTGATGTGCTGTGTGAGCTTCCAACTCTGCTCTTTGACGTGCGGTGTGAGCTTCCAACTCTGCTCTTTGACATGCGGTCTGAAGCACTGACTCCGTTTCCAACTCTGCTCTTTGACGTGCTGTTTGAGCTTTCAATTCTGCTCTCTTTTCTGCATATGCGACCTGCACCTTGCTGGCTTCCGCTTCAGCGCGGGCACTAATAAGTCGCTCACTGAGTGTTGAGTATCTTGAACTATGACTTCTAGAAGACCTTTTAGAATGTCTGGTGGAAACAGATCTGTGAGATGCAGTGTCCTGTATCAGCTTTAACTTTGCTTCTGCCTTTAATTTGGTTTGCTGGATAAGACTGTCTCTTTCCAGATTAAGAGCCTTGAAATTCTTTAATTCCTCGAGTGAAAGTTCTGTGTTCATATTTTGTAAGACATTAATGAACTTGTCACTGGTAAGCTGATAGAGCTCATAAGAGATAGAGAGTTGTTTAATGGCGCCCTGTAGTGTCAGTAATTCACCTTCAACAGACACTGTATTTGATTCAAAGGCAATCCTGTCCCAAATTAGCTTCAAGCTATTAAACAATTCAGTTCTTAAGGCTTCATAATTCTCTATCACTTTCCAGGTGGGTTTGACTGAGCGTTTGGGTAAGTCAGTTGGCTCAGTGTCTTGTGCTGGAGTGGCTGTATATTCACATTGAGAGCTGTGGTGACTCATGGCTGACACAGGCAGACAATGTCTCAGTGATAAGCAGGCAGGATCTGTGTGCTGTAATATGACACCATGCAGCCTGGTCTCAGGTTATGAAGATTCCATGTGCTGCTGTCTCATTCTTTCTTGCAATGAGGGCAGTAAATCTTGCCTGTAACTGTACTGTATGCAGAAATCTTGTAATTAGGCTGTGAAACTTCGTTTTTCTACTGTTCTGACTCAACTACAAGGCTATAAATGTTATCCTCAGCTTCACATAGAGCTTACATGACCTGGTGATCTATTTATCCCTTGCATCAATTCAGGCAGCTTAACTCAATGAATAACTCACTGTATGGAAAGACAGACGATGAATCCTCTCGAATGTCCCATTTAATGATGGATATTCATAGGTAGAAAAACGTTGCAGTTGTAAGCCACATGTAAAGATGTTACAGCAATGAGGTATACTGTGCACAATGAATAAGAGAGAGGAAGGGGAGGAGAATATACAGAACTACGGTGAGAGAAAGAGTTCAGATAGACAGAGGGAACAAATCTTAAAGACACAGAGCATTATAAATCACGTAGTGTAACACAACACCTAGGCTTGATTTAAATGTCATGTTAATTTGTTTCTGGTTACAGTTTGTATTGTTAGGGTAATATGATCAGGAGGGGGGAGTCCTCCCATTCAACTGGGTTGAGGACTAACGGGAGCTATTTTACGTTATGGATGTTAGGGTCTTTACATATACCGTTAGTTATAGATTTACATGGTTTGTGAAAATGTTATATCGCATTGCAATATTTCACATTGTTCTATTCAGAGCTTTCTCTCAGTATAGAGGTGTTGTAGTGTTGTGTCCCAGCAAGTGCTTCTATTATATTAGTGAGTGTTACGGATATAAGACATGCCCAATGGTATTTGCTAATGTCTGGGAGTCCTATGCCACCTTTTAATTTGGGTAAGGTTAGTCTGTCAAAGCTCAGTCTGGGTTGTGATTTGCCCCACACAAATTCCGTACAGGATTTGCAGTATGAGGCAAAGAAGGCCTGGGGTAGTTTTATGGGAATTGTCTGTATGACATAAAGTATTTTCGGTAGGATATTCACTTTAATAATTTATGTTCTACCGAACCACGAGAAGTCCTGTCGACCACGACTTTAAGTCTTTCTGAAAATTTTGAAGGATTGGGAGGTAGTTTTTGCTATATACAGTCAGGTCCATAAATATTGGGACATTGATACAATTCTAATCTTTTTGGCTCTATACACCACCACTAGGGATGAGCTTCGTGTTCAAGTCGAATCCATGTTCGACTCGAACATCGGCTGTTCGATCGTTCGTCGAATTGTGAACGATATGGGCCGTTCGCACCAAATTTGTGTGGCGCGTCACGGCCCATAATTCACTGTGGCATCGCAGTGCATTGCTGGCTAATAATTGGCCAAGCATGCACTATGACCCGCATGCTTGGCCAATCACAGCGCCCTCGGTAGAGAGAGTTGTAATTGGCCAAAGCCAAGGTGGCTTTGGCCAATTATGGCTCAGGGGGTTTAGAACACGCCCCACACTATATAAGGCCGCCTGCACGGCGGCCCTGTGTAGTGTGTTCCGCCATGCTTAGAGAGAAAGAGAGACAGTGTCATTTCATTTGAGTTAGCTAGATTAGGCAGGACAGTCAGTGAGTTAGCTGCACTTATAGTGTATTGTGTATATATATGCATCCCAGGTGTTGTATATATATATATATATATATATATATATATATACACTGTATTCAGTTTAGCTAGATCCATTCCTGTTATCTTCCTACTGACAGGCAGGCTTGTCTTGTTACAGTATTTACAGCTACCTAAAGAAAACGGCTGGTGTTCTTTTGACCCTTTTAGTACCACAGTCAGGCAGCTGGACTATATACAGTTAGTGTAGTGCATCCTCCTCACAGTGTTCAGTTAAAGCTACAAGTTAGTTTAGTGTGACCTCTGCACAGTGTTCAGCTAAAATTACAAGTTAGTGTAGTGCACAGTGTTCAGCTAAAACTACAAGTTAGTGTAGTGCACAGTGTTCAGCTAAAGCTACAAGTTAGGGTAGTGTGTCCTCCTCACAGTGTTCAGCTAAAAGTACAAGTTAGTGTAGTGTGACCTCTGCACAGTGTTCAGCTAAAGCTACAAGTTAGTGTAGTGTGTCATCCTCACAGTGTTCAGCTAAAACTACAAGTTAGTGTAGTGAGACCTCTGCACAGTGTTCAGCTAAAGCTACAAGTTAGTGTAGTGCATCCTGCTCACAGTGTTCAGCTAAAACTACAAGTTAGTGTAGTGCGACTTCTGCACAGTGTTCAGCTAAAGCTACAAGTTAGTGTAGTGAGACCTCTGCACAGTGTTCAGCTAAAGCTACAAGTTAGTGTAGTGCGTCCTCCTCACAGTGTTCAGCTAAAACTACAAGCTAGTGTTGTGAGACCTCTGCACAGTGTTCAGCTAAAGCTACAAGTTAGTGTAGTGCGTCCTGCTCACAGTGTTCAGCTAAAACTACAAGTTAGTGTAGTGCGACCTCTGCAAAGTGTTTAGTTAAAACTACAAGTTAGTGTAGTGAGACCTCTGCACAGTGTTCAGCTAAAGCTATAAGTTAGTGTAGTGCTTCCTGCTCACAGTGTTCAGCTAAAACTACAAGTTAGTGTAGTGCGACATCTGAACAGTGTTCAGCTAAAGCTACAATTTAGTGTAGTGAGACCTCTGCACAGTGTTCAGCTAAAGCTACAAGTTAGTGTAGTGCGTCCTGCTCACAGTGTTCAGCTAAAACTACAAGTTAGTGTAGTGCGACCTCTGCACAGTGTTCATCTAAAGCTACAAGTTAGTGTAGTAAGACCTCTGCACAGTGTTCAGCTAAACTACAAGTTAGTGTAGTGCGTCCTGCTCACAGTGTTCAGCTAAAACTACAAGTTAGTGTAGTGCGTCCTCCTCACAGTGTTCAGCTAAAACTACAAGTTAGTGTAGTGAGACCTCTGCACAGTGTTCAGCTAAAGCTACAAGTTAGTGTAGTGCGTCCTGCTCTCAGTGTTCAGCTAAAACTACAAGTTAGTGTAGTGAGACCTCTGCACAGTGTTCAGCTAAAGCTACAAATTAGTGTAGTGCGTCCTGCTCACAGTGTTCAGCTAAAACTACAAGTTAATGTAGTGCGTCCTCCTCACAGTGTTCAGCTAAAACTACAAGTTAGTGTAGTGAGACCTCTGCACAGTGTTCAGTTAAAGCTACAAGTTAGTGTAGTGCGTCCTGCTCTCAGTGTTCAGCTAAAACTACAAGTTAGTGTAGTGAGACCTCTGCACAGTGTTCAGCTAAAGCTACAAGTTAGTGTAGTGCGTCCTGCTCACAGTGTTCAGCTAAAACTACAAGTTAGTGTAGTGCGACCTCTGCACAGTGTTCAGCTAAAGTTACAAGTTAGTGTAGTGAGACCTCTGCACAGTGTTCAGCTAAAGCTACAAGTTAGTGTAGTGCGTCCTGCTCACAGTGTTCAGCTAAAACTACAAGTTAGTGTAGTGCGTCCTCCTCACAGTGTTGAGCTAAAACTACAAGCTAGTGTTGTGAGACCTCTGCACAGTGTTCAGCTAAAGCTACAAGTTAGTGTAGTGTGTCCTGCTCACAGTGTTCAGCTAAAACTACAAGTTAGTGTAGTGCGACATCTGAACAGTGTTCAGCTAAAGCTACAATTTAGTGTAGTGAGACCTCTGCACAGTGTTCAGCTAAAGCTACAAGTTAGTGTAGTGTGTCCTGCTCACAGTGTTCAGCTAAAACTACAAGTTAGTGTAGTGCGACCTCTGCACAGTGTTCAGCTAAAGCTACAAGTTAGTGTAGTGAGACCTCTGCACAGTGTTCAGCTAAAGCTACAAGTTAGTGTAGTGCATCCTGCTCACAGTGTTCAGCTAAAACTACAAGTTAGTGTAGTGCGTCCTCCTCACAGTGTTCAGCTAAAACTACAAGTTAGTGTAGTGAGACCTCTGCACAGTGTTCAGCTAAAGCTACAAGTTAGTGTAGTGCGTCCTCCTCACAGTGTTCAGCTAAAACTACAAGTTAGTGTAGTGAGACCTCTGCACAGTGTGTCAGCTAAAGCTACAAGTTAGTGTAGTGCATCCTGCTCACAGTGTTCAGCTAAAACTACAAGTTAGTGTAGTGCGACCTCTGCACAGTGTTCATCTAAAGCTACAAGTTAGTGTAGTAAGACCTCTGCACAGTGTTCAGCTAAACTACAAGTTAGTGTAGTGCGTCCTGCTCACAGTGTTCAGCTAAAACTACAAGTTAGTGTAGTGCGTCCTCCTCACAGTGTTCAGCTAAAACTACAAGTTAGTGTAGTGAGACCTCTGCACAGTGTTCAGCTAAAGCTACAAGTTAGTGTAGTGCGTCCTGCTCTCAGTGTTCAGCTAAAACTACAAGTTAGTGTAGTGAGACCTCTGCACAGTGTTCAGCTAAAGCTACAAATTAGTGTAGTGCGTCCTGCTCACAGTGTTCAGCTAAAACTACAAGTTAATGTAGTGCGTCCTCCTCACAGTGTTCAGCTAAAACTACAAGTTAGTGTAGTGAGACCTCTGCACAGTGTTCAGTTAAAGCTACAAGTTAGTGTAGTGCGTCCTGCTCTCAGTGTTCAGCTAAAACTACAAGTTAGTGTAGTGAGACCTCTGCACAGTGTTCAGCTAAAGCTACAAGTTAGTGTAGTGCGTCCTGCTCACAGTGTTCAGCTAAAACTACAAGTTAGTGTAGTGCGACCTCTGCACAGTGTTCAGCTAAAGTTACAAGTTAGTGTAGTGAGACCTCTGCACAGTGTTCAGCTAAAGCTACAAGTTAGTGTAGTGCGTCCTGCTCACAGTGTTCAGCTAAAACTACAAGTTAGTGTAGTGCGTCCTCCTCACAGTGTTGAGCTAAAACTACAAGCTAGTGTTGTGAGACCTCTGCACAGTGTTCAGCTAAAGCTACAAGTTAGTGTAGTGTGTCCTGCTCACAGTGTTCAGCTAAAACTACAAGTTAGTGTAGTGCGACATCTGAACAGTGTTCAGCTAAAGCTACAATTTAGTGTAGTGAGACCTCTGCACAGTGTTCAGCTAAAGCTAAAAGTTAGTGTAGTGTGTCCTGCTCACAGTGTTCAGCTAAAACTACAAGTTAGTGTAGTGCGACCTCTGCACAGTGTTCAGCTAAAGCTACAAGTTAGTGTAGTGAGACCTCTGCACAGTGTTCAGCTAAAGCTACAAGTTAGTGTAGTGCATCCTGCTCACAGTGTTCAGCTAAAACTACAAGTTAGTGTAGTGCGTCCTCCTCACAGTGTTCAGCTAAAACTACAAGTTAGTGTAGTGAGACCTCTGCACAGTGTTCAGCTAAAGCTACAAGTTAGTGTAGTGCGTCCTCCTCACAGTGTTCAGCTAAAACTACAAGTTAGTGTAGTGAGACCTCTGCACAGTGTGTCAGCTAAAGCTACAAGTTAGTGTAGTGCATCCTGCTCACAGTGTTCAGCTAAAACTACAAGTTAGTGTAGTGCGACCTCTGCACAGTGTTCACCTAAAGCTATCTGTAGAAGGTTGGTGGTATTTTCCTGATCATATCACTACCTCAGGCAGCTAAATAAGCTACAAGTTATTTTTTGGCGAGCTCTGCACAGTGTTTACCTAAAGCTACCTGTAGAAGGTTGGTGGTGTTTTCCTGATCCTATTACTACCGCAGGCAGCTAAATAAGCTACAAGTTATTGTAGAGCGAGCTCTGCACAGTGTTCACCTAAAGCTACCTGTAGAAGGTTGGTGGTGTTTTCCTGATCCTATCTCTACCGCAGGCAGCTAAATAAGCTACAAGTTAGTTTTTTGCGAGCTCTGCACAGTGTTCAGCTAAAGCTACCTGTAGAAGGTTGGTGGTGTTCTCATACTACAGGCAGGCAGTTTGATTTTGCTAGCTGCAGTATCAGTATATATATATATATATATATATATATATATATATATATATATATATATATATATCCCAGCTTAGTGCAGGTACAGGCCATTAGTATGTCTGGAAGGCCAACAAGGAGAGGCAGACAGTCAAAAGCCAATAAAAGAGGGCAAGCAGGCTCTGTGTCTAGTGGCCACAGTGCTGGTCGTGGAGATGGTGCATCCTCATCAGCACGTGGCCGTGGGACACGCTTGGCCTTTTTTTCGGCAGCTGGCCATGTTGAGCCGCAACATGCGGAAGACTTGGTCGAGTGGATGACCAAGCCGTCCTCATCCTCTCTTACCCATGCTCAGGGTACTTTGTCTGGCAAAGCAGCGGCCTCTTCCCTTGGCTCAATGTTATCAGTGACTCCTTCCCTAGCCCACCATGTCCTCCTGAGGAGTCTCTCGAACTGTTTGACCACAGTGTTGGGTACATGCTCCAGGAGGATGCCCAGCGTTTGGAAGGCTCTGATGATGATACTGAGCTAGATGAAGGCAGTAACATGAGCACGGACAGAAGGGGTGCCCAAGAAGGACAGCAATCTGGCAGTCATGCTCCCCCTGCTGCAGCATACTGCCAGGTTTGCTCTAGTGATGAGGAGGGAGGGGATGATGAGGTCACTGACTCAACGTGGGTGCCTGATAGGAGACAGAAGGAGGAGGAGGAGGCGGCACATCACCAATGAGGCAGGATGCCCTCCAGGGGCCATCCTAAGGGCAGCACATTGACTGCCTCACACCCCAAAGCTCCGCGTGTGCAGGGCGCTGCAGTCTCTGCGCGTTATTCAAAAAGTTCTTTGGTGTGGGCCTTTTTTGAGACGAGTGCATCAGATCGCACTGCTGCTATTTGCAGCATTTGTCTCAAGCGTATCTCGCATGGCCAAAACATCTCCCGCTTGGGCACCACATGCTTGACCAGACATATGTTGACCTGCCATGCAGTTCATTGGCAAGCGTATTTAAAAGACCCACACCAAAGAACAAAGAGGACCTCTCCTTGCTCCTCATCATCTGAGATCTCCAACCCCACTATACCTTCAGTCCTCTCTGAGACCTGCACTGAGAGGAATGAAGGTGTAGAATTAGGTGTGTCACAGCCAAGTACTTGTGGGCAATCTGCTTTCGTTACACCAACGTCAGATTGTACCAGGCAAATTTTCCTGCCCCAGCTGCTGCACCGCCGAAAGAAGTTCGCTCCCAGCCATCCACATGCCCAGCGGTTGAATGCTAGCTTGGCAAAATTGCTAGCACTTCAACTGATGCCTTTTCATTTTGTAGACTCTTTCCCCTTCCGTGAGTTTGTGGAATGTGCGGTTCCTCAGTGGCAGTTACCCAAACGCCACTTTTTCTCGCGGAAGGCGATTCTGGCTCTCTACCGGCATGTGGAAGGCAATGTCTTGGCCTCGCTGGACAGGACGGTCAGCGGTGCATTTTACCGCTGACTCATGGTCCAGCAGGCATGGACAGGGACGTTACCTAAGTTTCACCGCGCATTGGGTGACTCTGCTGGCAGCTGGGAAGGATGCAGGACAAGGTGCAGTAGTGTTGAAGGTTGTTCCACCACCATGCCTCCAAAATGCCACTACTAATGATTGTGACACACCTCTTGCCTCCACCCCCTCCTCTTCTTCTTCCTCCATGGCCTCTTCCTGTGCTTTGTCCTCGGAACCAGCGGTGCTCCGTAGCTGTTCAAGGGGCTACGCAAGTATGCAGGCCAAAAGATGTCATGCGGTGCTTGAGCTGGTGTGCTTGGGGATAGGAGCCACACTGGGGCAGAGGTTCTGTCAGCTCTGCAGGGGCAGGTTCAGAGGTGGTTGATGCCACGCAAACTTAAGGCAGGAATGGTGGTTTGCGACAATGGCACCAACCTCCTCTCTGCCCTCCGACAGGGACAAATGACCCATGTGCCCTGTTTGGCTCACATCCTTAACTTGGTGGTTCAACGGTTCTTGAGCAGGTACCTGGGCTTACAGGATGTCCTGAGGCAGGCCAGGAAAATCTGTGTGCATTTCTGCCGGCCATAAAATGCCAGTGCTCGGCTGGCAGACCTCCAAAAGGAGTTTAACCTGCCCAAGAACTGCCTAATCTGTGACATGCCCACCAGGTGGAACTCAACGTTGGCCATGCTGCAGCGGTTGCACACGCAGCAGAGGGCCATCAATGAGTACCTGTGTGACTATGGCACCAGGACAGGGTCAGGGGAGCTTGTTTTTTCCCCACGCCAGTGGGCCATGATCAGGGATGCATGCACTGTCCTGTCACCATTTGAGGAGGCCACGAGGATGGTGAGCAGTGACAGTGCATGCATCAGTGACACTGTCCCCCTTGTCCACCTGTTGGAGCACACGCTGCATGGAATAATGGACAGGGCACTTGAGGCAGAACAGAGGCAGGAAGAGGAGGACTTCCTTAGCTCTCAAGGCCCCCTTTATCCAGGCAGTGTTCCTGCGTGCCCACCGATCACACAGGAAGAGGAGGAGGAGGAGGAGGAGGATTGTGTCAGTATGGAGGTGGAGCCTGACACTCAGTATCAGCAGCAGTCTTTAAGGGATCAGTCCCAAGAAACACATGGACTTGTACGTGGCTGGGAGGAGGTGGCTGCGGACCATGTCGTCCTTAGTGACCCAGAGGAATCCGGACCGAATGCCTCAGCAAGCCTACGCTGCATGGCCTCCCTGATCCTGCAAAGCCTGCGTAAGGATCCTCGTATTCGTGGTATCAAGGAGAAGGACCAATACTGGCTGGCAACCCTCCTTGATCCACGTTACAAGGGTAAGGTTGCGGACCTTATCTTGCCATCGCAGAGGGAGCAGAGGAAGAAACAACTTCGGGAGGTCTGTGCAACGCGTTCCCAGAGACTGGGAGGTTACACACTCCTGTTTCTGGACAACGTGTTGCTGAGGCTTCAGTCAGTCAAAGAAGGAGCGGTGGAGAAGGTGGCCATCTGACCGATGCGTTCAGTCAATTTTTTGGTCTGCAGCCCCAAGGTATGATCGGTTCCAGCAACCATCGCCAGCGTCTGTTTTACATGGTGCAGGAATACCTAGGGGCAAGATCTGACTTGGACACCTTTCCCACCAAAAATACTCTGGGTTACTGGGTCTTGAGGGTGGATCACTGGCCAGAGCTTGCACAGTATGCAATTGAGCTACTGGCCTGTCCTGCATCCAGCGTTCTTTCAGAATGCACATTCAGTGCTGCTGGAGGCTTTGTAACCGATCACAGGGTGCGCCTGTCCACTGACTCGGTCGATCGACTGACCTTCATAAAAATGAATCAGTCTTGGATCACCACCAGCTACCAAGCACCTGATGCTGATGTAACCGATTAATTTTTTTTTAAATCTCAGATCCCTTCAAAGACTGCCTATGCTGATGCTGAGTGACTATCCTGAGTAATTATCCTCTTCCTCCTCAATGATCACGCTGATAGCTTGTAAGAACATTTTTGGTTCTGGGCGCCAGCACCAGTGCCTAAGGCCCAATTTTTCAGCCCCTGTTTAACAGGGGTGTGTAATTACAATTTTTGTTGCAATACTTTGCAGCAGGGCTCATTTCTGCCTTCCAACTAGAATATCTGTGAGGGGTTGCAGTGTTGTGGCAACAGCACCAGTGCCTAAGGCCCAATTTTTCAGCCCCTGTTTAACAGGGGAGTGTAATTACAATTTTTGATGCAATACTTTGCAGCAGGGCTCATTTATGCGTTCCAACTAGAGTATCTGTGAGGGGTTGCAGTGTTGTGGCACCAGCACCAGGGCCTAAGGCCCAATTTTTCAGCCCCTGTTTAACAGGGGCGTGTAATTACAATTTTTGATGCAATACTTTGCAGCAGGGCTCGTTTCTGCGTTCCAACTAGAGTATCTGTGAGGGGTTGCAGTGTTGTGGCACCAGCACCAGTGCCTAAGGCCCAATTTTTCAGCCCCTGTTCAACAGGGGCATGTAATTACAATTCTTGATCTAATATTTCACAGCAGGGCCCGTTTCTGCGCCCACCAAGAGCGAGTGAGGACTTACAATGTTGTGGCACTAGCACCACCACCACCAAAGGCCCAATTTTTCTGCTGAGTGTATAGGGCAGGCCCCAAACATTCAACTTACAAATGACTCCTACTTGCAAACGGAAGGAGACAACAGGAAGTGAGATGAAATCTACCCCTAGGAAGGGAAATTCTCTCCTGTAAGAGTTAATATGGGAAAAACGTTTCTCCTTTCCACTGATGCTTTATCACCAATCCTTGTTTCACAAAAAACCCAAATTTTCAAAAAACATTTGTCATTGGGACAAAAAATGAGGTGAAATCTTCTGAAGAGGAGCACAGACAGCAAAACAAATGTCACAGGGGTGATAACCCTTCCCTAGGTTTTCCAAAAAGCTTAAAATAGATTTTTTGGCTGGACCTAAACACGTTAAAAATGTACCAGTTCAAAATTACAAACGGATTCTACTTAACAACAAACCTACAGTCCCTGTCTTGTTTGCACCGCCTGTATACTGCCATTCAGAGTATATAGGGCCTGGTGGCCCCACGTCTTTAGTTTTTTTAATTTAGGTGCAGGGTTCCCCTTAATATCCATACAAGACCCAAAGGGCCTGGTAATGGACTGGGGGGTACCCATGCTGTTTGTCTCATTGATTTTCATCCATATTGCCAGGACCCGACATTACATTAAGGCCGCAAGCAGTTTTAAATGACTTTTTTCCTTTAAAAATGACATTTTGTGCAGGGACTGTTCTAAGCACGGGAAACACGCGCCACTTTACAGGCATACTATAGACACCCCCCAGGTACGGTATATAAAGGAATATTTCACTTTTTTTTAACTTTAAGCATCATTAACCACTTCAATACAGGGTACATAGACACCTACCTGCCCAGACCAATTTTAATCTTTCAGTGCTGTTGCAGTTTGAATGACAATTGCGCGGTCATCCAACGCTGTACCCAAACTAAATTTTTATCATTTTGTTCCCACAAATAGAGCTTTCTTTTGGTGGTATTTGATCACATCTGCGGTTTTTATTTTTTGCGAAACAGATAAAAAAAGACAGAAAATTCTGAAAAAAATAAAAGTTTTGCTTTTGTTTTTGTTTAAAAATGTAGTAAATAAGTACGTTTTCTCTTTCACTGACGGGCACTGATAAGGCAGCTCTGACAGGCACTGATAAGGCAGCAGCGATGAGGTGGCACCAATGAGTGGGCACTGACGGGCACTAACGATGGGCACTGATATGCGGCACTGATGGGCACTGGTAGGCGGCACTGATAGGTGGTACTGATATGCAGCACTGATGGGCATTGATAGGCGGCACTGATGGGCACTTATGGGTGGCACTGGGTGGCACTGGTGGGCACTGATGGGCACTGCTAGGCGACACTTATGGGCACTGAAAGGCTGCACAGATGGGTTCTTATGGGTGGCACTGCTGGGCACTGATAGACGGCACTGCTGGGTACTGATAGGCGGCACTTATGGGCACTGATACATGGCACTGATGGGCACTGATACCTGGCACTGATGGGCACTGATACGCAGCACTGATGGGCATCCCTGGTGGCACTGGCAGTGGTAGGCATGGGAGTGGGCACTGATTGGCAGCTGCCTGGGCATTGATTGGCAGCTGCCTTTGCACAGATCAGTATTTCCCTGGGGGTCTAGGGGGCATACCTGGTGGTCCAGTGTGGCTGGTTTCCCTGGTGGTCCTGGGCGGCTTCCCTGGTGGTCCTGGGTAGGATCCGAGGGGGAGCTGTGCTGATAAACAATCAGCACAGACCCCCCCTGTCAGGAGAGCAGCCGATTGTATGCGAGTGAGGAAAAGCCGATCACCGGCTCTTCCTATTTACATCGTGATCAGCCGTGATTGGACACGGCTGATCACGTAGTAAAGAGTCTCTGTCAGAGACTCTTTACCTAGATTGGTGTTGCGGGGTGTCAGATTGACACCCCGCAAAAACGATTGCCGCGATGCGTGCCCCCGGGGGCGCGCAGCAGCTCAATATCCTGCGGACGTCATATGACGTCCAGTCAGGATATTGAAACCACTTTGCCGCCGTCATTCTGCTACATGGTGGGTGGCAAGTGGTTAAAATCACTGCTCCCGAAAAAACGGCCGTTTTTTAAAAAATTTTTTGCATTGATACATGTCCCCTGGGGCAGGACCCGGGTCCCCAAACCCTTTTTAGGACAATACCATACAAATTAGCCTTTAAAATGAGCACTTTTGATTTTGAACATTCGAGTCCCATAGACGTCAATGGGGTTCTAACGTTCGTGCGAATTTTCAAGCCGTTCGCAGGTTCTGGTGCGAACCGAACCTGGGGGGGGGGGGTGTTCGGCTCATCCCTAACCACCACAATGAATTTTAAATGAAACAAACAAGATGTGCTTTGTTTCAATCATTTTTATTAAGCATTTATAAAAGATGAGTACAAACAAACAGTGACATATTCAGTAATGCTGTCACGTCAAGTATAATAAGCATAATAACATTATTTAATATAGTGTAGCATGAGTTCCAGTTTCCTAAGTTAAACAACAATGTTGGAACTGTCTAACTGTCACTTTTATCAAACAAATAATGAACGTAGAAGGATTCCTCTCCTGGGCACCCCCTTGGGACCTAGCTGTGCCCTCAGAGGGAACCCCCCTCCCCATTTTTGGTTTGGTAACTCTTTATATGTTCAAGAACTTTTATAAATAACAGCATGTAATGAATATATGCCGATTAAGTCATCTTAGATATTATAAAATATAAGGAATGTTAGAAGAGCTTTAACTTTTATTTAGGTAGTCAAAGTATGAAAGGAAGAATAAGAAAAGGATTTCAATGGGGACCAGTTTTCTTCAAACTTGAGTGAGTTTCCATCTTTGTATGCTAATATCTGTTCATATTCTGCTATTGTGTCTATTTTGACTTTGATGTTCTTCAGATTGGGGATCTCTATAGATTTCCATTTATACATTATTGCTGATCGTGCTGCCAGTAAAATGTGTTGCTTTGGATCTAAACCTGGATGGATATTGGTTCATATTTATGCTGAGGATAGCTTGTTCTATGTTTTGGTTCACCCCAGTTTCCTGTTATTTTTGATATTAAGTTGTAAAATTTCGGAGATTGGGGCATGACCATAGCATATGTGCCAGGGTCCCTACCTGTCCACATCCTCTCCAGAACAGGTTTGAGTTTCCCTTTGAGAATTTTGCTATTATGTATGGAGTAAAATACCACCACAACATAAGTTTTCATGTTAATTCTTCATAGTTTGAGCATCTTGAGAACTTGCGATTAATTTTAATTGCATTTTTTCACTGAAGATCTGAGAATTCTTTACCAATTTCTTTTTCCCAGTTTACTAATGGTTTGTGTTTGAATGCACGTTTTGATTTCAGTCAGTTATATATTAGTGTTATGCCCTTCAGTTTGGGGTTGTTTGACTGAGTGTAGGACCACACTTTTTCTATAATCGGAATATGGGTGGTCTTTGTCTTTTGGAAATAGGAGGAAAGTTGGGTATATGTCAAGAATTCTGAATTTGGAATGTTGAATTTCTGCTGTAATGTTGTGAATGGAAGTAATGTATCTCCTCTAGTGATATCTGCTAATTTCAATATGTTGTTTCTTATCCATTTGTGAAGCCTTATGTTGGATATTATCCATTGGAGGGATTCTAGAGGGATGGGGATGTTTGTCGTTGGGTAGAATTTGTTCCTTTTTACTCTAAGTTCAGCACAGTCTTGTACTGTTGCTTGTATTGTGGGGTGGTTTGGTATTTTGCTATTTTTAGCTACGATGGCTGCCATAAGAAATGATAGTGGAGATGAGTTATTTAACCATGCTAGTTCTAATTGACACCAGGGTTTTATAGTTGGGTTGGTGAACCAATTTTTTTGTTGGTCTAAGACTGCTGCTGTATGATAATCTTTTAATATTGGTAAACCCATATCTCCCGCAGATTTATTTTTGGTCTGCAAGTCAGGAGAGCATCTAGACTTCTTCCCTGCCCACACGAAATTTGAGATTTGTTTTTGCATTATGGTAAAAAATGATGAAGGAATTGGATTTGGAAAAGCCCTGAAGAAATATATTAGTTTAGGGAGTATTAACATTTTGTACGCTGCTAAACGGCCAGACCAGGTTAGGAAAAAATGTTGGATTCTAGATAGTTCACCGCCTTTGATAACGTCCAATGACGAAACGCATAAGCCGGGGCTACGCTCTTTATGTCATACCCGTCACGGAAGCAGGGGGCTGGAACGCAGCTAGGACGCACGCTGCGAACCGGCGAGCCCTATACACACTACTTATCACTGGATTATACCCTTGTGGATGAAAATTTCTTTTACCTTTGTTTTTAACCTTATTTTAAATAAAAACATTTTATACTACACTATGGGAGGCTTATCTTTCTCTATGAGGACCCATCCCTGACAAGCTGCTTGGAACAAGTGACCGGTTAAATCCCTCTGGATGCCCTGATGGGGTGGACAGTACTGCAGAGGTCCTACAGATTATCTTAGGCTGGAGGCGGACCACAAGCGGAGCCACCAAGGAACATCACTCATAGCTACCCTACATGTCTATCACCCCTGTAGGGGTACAAGGAGCTGGTGAGTGGGGACCCATTAGGGGGAGCAGATGAGTCATCTGTTTTCTGCTAAAGACAAGAGTCGCTTGAATGTTTTTTGCTTAATACAAGAGTCACCTGAATGTTTTTGGCCATTTGGCCATTCTGAAGCTTCACATATAAACTTTTTTGCACTAATACATTTCTTTTTATTTATCACCATGGTTTTTATGGTTTTTATATGATTTTGGGACTTTGCCACATTTGTGATTGTTTTTCATATCTTTATATACAATTTTTTGTATGGTGTATATATAACTCTCTGAGATTATTTTTATGGGAGTTTTTGATGATTTTAGGTTTTAATATTGTGAATAGGGATGAGCTTCCAGTTCGAGTCGAACTCATGTTCGACTCGAACATTGGCTGTTCGCAAGTTCGCCGAACACTGAACAATTTGGGGTGTTCGCGGCAAATTCGAATGCCGCGGAACACCCTTTAAAAGTCTATGGGAGAAATCAAAAGTGCTAATTTTAAAGGCTTATATGCAAGTTATTGTCATAAAAAGTGTTTGGGGACCCGGGTCCTGCCCCAGGGGACATGTATCAATGCAAAAAAAAGTTTTAAAAACGGACGTTTTTTCAGGAGCAGTGATTTTAATAATGCTTAAAGTCAAACAATAAAAGTGTAATATCCCTTTAAATTTCGTACCTGGGGGGTGTCTATAGTATGCCTGTAAAGGGGCGCATGTTTCCCGTGTTTAGAACAGTCTGACAGCAAAATGACATTTCGAAGGAAAAAACTCATTTAAAACTACCCGCGGCTATTAATGAATTGCCGGTCCGACAATACACATAAAAGTTCATTGATAAAAACGGCATGGGAATTCCCCACAGGGAAACCCCGAACCAAAATTAAAAAAAAAAAATGACGTGGGGGGTCCCCCTAAATTCCATACCAGGCCCTTCGTGTCTGCTATGGATATTAAGGGGAACCCCTGCCAAAATTAAAAAAAAAAATGACGTGGGGTTCCCCCTAAATTCCATACCAGACCCTTCAGGTCTGGTATGGATTTTAAGGGGAACCCCGCACCAAAAAAAAAAAAAAAACGGCGTGGGGTTCCCCCAAGAATCCATACCAGACCCTTATTCGAGCACGCAACCTGGCAGGCCGCAGGATAAGAGGGGGGGACGAGAGTGCGCCCCCCCCCTCCTGAACCGTACCAGGCCACATGCCCTCAACATTGGGAGGGTGCTTTGGGGTAGCCCCCCAAAACACCTTGTCCCCATGTTAATGAGGACAAGGGCCTCATCCCCACAACCGTGGCCGGTGGTTGTGGGGGTCTGCAGGCGGGGGGCTTATCGGAATCTGGAAGCCCCCTTTAACAAGGGGACCCCCAGATCCCGCCCCCCCCTGTGTGAAATGGTAAGGGGGTACTTACCCCTACCATTTCACTAAAAAAGTGTCAAAATAGTTAAAAATGACAAGAGACAGTTTTTGACAATTCCTTTATTTAAATGCTTCTTCTATCTTCCTTCATCTTCTTCTTCTTCTGGTTCTTCTGGCTCTTCTGGTTCTTCCTCCGGCGTTCTCGTCCAGCATCTCCTCCGCGGCGTCTTCTATCTTCTTCTCCTCGGGCCGCTCCGCACCCATGGCATGAGGGGAGGCTCCCGCTCTTCTCTTCATCTTCTTCTTCATCCTCTTCTCTTCTTTATCTTCTTCATCTTCTTCATCTTCATCTTCTCTTCTTAATTTTCTTCTGTGGGCCGCTCCGCATCCATGAATGGAGGGAGGCTCCCGCTGTGTGACGGCGTCTCCTCGTCTGACGGTTCTTAAATAACGGGGGGCGGGGCCACCCGGTTACCCCGCCCCCCTCTGACGCACGGGACATAACGGGACTTCCCTGTGGCATTCCCCGTGACGTCACAGGGAAGTCCCGTCAAGTCACCGTGCACCGTGGAATTTAGGGGGAACCCCACGTCATTTTTTTTTTTAAATTTTGGCCGGGGTTCCCCTTAATTTCCATACCAGACCTGAAGGGCCTGGTATGGAATTTAGGGGGACCCCCCCACGTCATTTTTTTTTTTTTTTAATTTTGGTTCGGGGTTTCCCTGTGGGGAATTCCCATGCCGTTTTTATCAATGAACTTCTATGTGTATTGTTGGCAATGCAATAGCCGCGGGTAGTTTTAAATGGCTTTTTTTCCTTCGAAATGTCATTTTGCTGTCAGGCTGTTCTAAACACAGGAAACATGCGCCCCCTTACAGGCATACTATAGACACCCCCCAGGTACGAAATTTAAAGGGATATTACACTTTTATTGTTTGACTTTAAGCATTATTAAAATCACTGCTCCTGAAAAAACGGCCGTTTTTAAAACTTTTTTTTGCATTGATCCATGTCCCCTGGGGCAGGACCCGGGTCCCCAAACACTTTTTATGACAATAACTTGCATATAAGCCTTTAAAATTAGCACTTTTGATTATTCATGTTCGTGTCCCATAGACTTTCGCGTGTTCGAGGGAACTTTTTTCCTGTTCGCATGTTCTGGTGCGAACCGAACAGGGGGGTGTTCGGCTCATCCCTAATTGTGAATCATATCACTTTGATTACATTTCCCTAATTTACCTGTACCTCATTTTGCATATGTATAGGTCCACTAGGCATTTATTACTATTGCTTGCCCTTATGTCACTTACATTGTGATGATTGTATGCTGATTGCATTATTGGGGATACCCCCCTTTTTTCCCCCCTTCTTTTCTTTTGCCCATAGGGGGACATATTCATCTATTTTTAAACACTTATTCATTTATCCTCAGGTGACAGTTAGGAAGGTAGCGCCAATTACCCCAACTTATTTGGTTTATTGCTGGAAGGTGTTCATTATTGGGGTGTAATTGATATTGTATATATTTGCAATGGGATAGGTGAGTTTGATACCCAAGTATGTAATGGATTCTTCGGTCCAGGGGTATGGAAGAGTATTTTTTAGGGACATTTCAAGTTTTTTATCTACCGTATTTATCGGCATATAACACGCACTTAAAATTAGGGGAAAATCGTGGGTGCGTGTTATACGCCGATCTCCGCTGATTTTTTGTGATCGCGCGGCGCGCCGACATACACATCCGAGTGTACAGATTCAAATATGGCGCCGGCGGACTCGGCAGAGCAGAGTGAGCGCCACAGAGATCGGAGGGACTGGGCAGAGCCGAGATACACATACCCGAGTGTACTCGGCTCTTTTCGGCTCCGCTCACAGTCACGCCCAGGGCGGGACTGGGCGTGACTGTGAGCGGAGCCGAAAAGAGCCGAGTACATTCGGCTATGTGTATCTCGGCTCCGTCCAGTCCCTCCAATCTCTGCGGTGCTCGCTCTTCTCCGCCGAGTCCTCCAGCACCATATTTGAATCTGTACACTCGGATGTGTATGTCGGCACGATCGCAAAAAATCAGCGGAGATCGGCGGGGATTGCAAGGCTGCACTAGGACAAGGCTGCAATGGACACTGGGGAAGGCTGCACTAACAAGGCTGCACTGACATGGCTGAACTGACATGGCTGCACTGACATGGCTGCAAGGCTGCACAGGGACAAGGCTGCAATAGACACTGGGGAAGGCTGCACTAACAAGACTGCACTAACAAGGCTGCACTGACATGGCTGCAAGGCTGCACTGACAAGGCTGCACTGAGAAGGCTTCAATGACACTGATAAGGCTGCATTGATGGGCATTTAAATGTAAGTTTTTTTCCCTTAAACTTCCCTCCTAAAAGTTTTTTTCCTTAAAATTCCCTCCTAAACTTGGGGTGCGTGTTATACGCCGGCGCGTGTTATACGCTGATAAATACGGTATATGTATTTCTAATATGTTTGATTTAGTAGCGTTAACCTTGTAGTAGGATACTTTGCTGAACAAGTTTAATATATCATGTGCTGCGGGTAAGGAAACAGCTGGCTTTGACAATAAAAGAATAACGTCATAAGCAAATAATGTAATATTATGTTGAGGTTCCTGATTTGTAATGCCCTGTATGTTCGGGTTGGCTCTTATTGTCTCCGCCAGTGGCTCCATAGGCATGGTAAATATAATAGGGGACAGGTGGCATCCCTGTCTAGTCACATTCGTAATTTGGAATGTTTTGGAAAACATTCCTTCTGTATAGACAAATGTTGATAGTGAAGAATCTAGTGCTAGTATGGCCCTCTGTATTGTGCCAATCATTCCAAATTTTTCCAATACTTTGCTTAAGTACCCCCAGTACACTCTATCAAAGGCCTTCTCTGCGTCTAATGTTAGAATCAGACAAGGCTCTTTTTTTCCCTGACTAATTGCAGGAGATTCAACATTCTCCTGGTGGCGTCCGTGGTATGTCGGCCCAACACAAGCCCACTTGATCGTAATTTATTAGTTTAGGTAACAAGGTTGACAGTCTATTTGCTATTAATTTGGCATGTAGTTTAACATCTACGTTCAGTAAAGAGATTAGTCTAAAATTTTGTGGTAGGTTAGGTTCTTTGCCTGGTTTGGACAGGGTAATTATTGTTGCTGTGAGCATATCTGAAGGAAATTTTGCTTTGGATATGGCTGCTTCAAAAACTTGGCATAAGTGTGGTGATAGGGTGATAGGGTGGAGCTAAAAAATATTCAGAAGAATATCCATCAGGTCCTGGGGCTTTGTTGTGAGGGAGGTTTTTAATAGAATTCTCTATTTCTTGTATTGTAAAGGGTTGGTTCAGGAGGGATAGGTCATCTTGAGATATTTTAGGCAGGTTTACAGAGGCTAAGAAATCAGATATTATGGTATCATTGGGTTAGAATGTGTCCGGGTCTTTGTTAAAATTGTAAAGCGTGTCGTAGTAATCGCTAAATGTGTCTGCCATTTCTTTGGGGTTTTTGACTTTTTGTTTGGATTTAGCGTTTATTATGTAGGGGATTTTTTGTTTGATTGTTTTTTCATTGATTTGAGTAGCTAATAATTTCCCCGCCTTGTTCCCATATCTGTATGACTGGGCTTTTAATGAACGCAATTGGTGGTCATGTTGTGCTATCAGGTGGATTCGTAAGCCCTGCCTGTATTGAACAGTGATTCCCTGATTTTCTGTGTGGATTGTTGTTTATTGAGCTTTTCTAAGTGTTGGATTCTCGTTAGCAATTCATTTAGAAGTTCTGATCTTTGTTTCTTTACCCTTGCACTCATCTGTATGGGCAAGCCTCTAATATAAACTTTGTGGGTATTCCACAATGTGAAGGGATCATCGACCGAGGGGGAATTAATGGCAAATAATTCTTTAATTGCTTTCTCAATTTGTTCTAAATTTTGAGGTTGAGATAATGTGTAAATGTCATTTCGCCACCTGTTAGCCCTGGTCTCGGTATGTTGATACCCCACACCAATGGATATCAAGGCATGGTCTGACCATGTAATACAATGTACATCAGACTTTGTAATTTGTTGTAAAATAAACTTGTATACCAAAAAACAGGTCTATGCGAGAGTATGTGTGATGTACACTGGAATAGAACGTAAAGTCCTTTTCTGATGAGTGTTGGCATCTCCACACATCATAAAGACCTGAGGAGGAGATGAAGCTATCTAGAGTTGCTCTGCTCTGTTGGTTTCTTGTATTACTGGATGAGTCCATATCTTTGTCAGGGATTGTATTAAAGTCTCCACACATGATGACATGCCCTTGTCTCATTGCTGAGACTTTTTTCCAAACCTTTTTCACAAAGGAAATGTGTTTAGTGTTCGGTAGATATACATTCACCAATGTGCATTTATTATTGTTCAGTTCACATACAAGGATTATACATCTTCCTGATTCGTCCAGATGAACATCCAAACTTTTAAATTGAATGGAGTCTTTAATGGCTATTGCCACTCCCCTCTTCTTTGAAGTATAGTTTGCTTGAAAGATGTGAGGAAATTGGCGGTGTTGGAAGGTAGATGGTTTGTGGGAAGCAAAGTGGGTTTCTTGGAAACAGATCACGTCACTATGAAGATTTTTGGCTTCTTTCCATGCCATTTGCCTTTTTATATGAGCTGTTCAGCCCTTTAACATTAAAGGATGTAATTTTGATGGGCATGTTGAGCTTATTTGAGTGTCTGTGTTTGGTTAAGTGATGGAGACTGAAGTGGAGTCAAATTACCTGGTTCTGGATGAGAAGCGTAGATGGCCCCAGTAGGTAGATGTTCGGTTGACTATGATATGTCGTCCTCCGTAGTAGTTCACAAAGATGGATGGGTCTTTAGGAAAACCTTTAGAAAGAACAGTTAGTATGTTCTTCATCCCCACAACCACTGGCCAAGGGTTGTGGGGATGAGGCCCTTGTCCTCATCAACATGGGGACAAGGTGCTTTGGTGGGCTACCCCAAAGCACCCTCCCAATGTTGAGGGCATGTGGCCTGGTACAGTTCAGGAGGGGGGTGCTCTCTCATCCCCCTCTTTTCCTGCGGCCTGCTAGGTTGCGTGCTCGGATAAGGGTCTGGTATGGATTTTTGGGGGGACCCCACGCTAATTTTTTTTCATTTGGCGCGGGGTTCCCCTTAATATTCATACCAGACCTGAAGGGTCTAGTATGAATTTTGAGGGGGACCCCTACGTCATTTTTTTTTAAATTTTTATGTGGGGTTCCCCTTAATATCCATACCAGACCTGAAGGGCCTGGTATGGAATTTAGGGGGACCCCACGCCAGTTTTTTTTTTAATTTTGGTTCGGGGTTCCCCTGTGGGGAAATCCCATGCAGTTTTTATCAATGAACTTTTATGTGTATTGTTGGACCGGCAATTCATTAATAGCCGCCAGTAGTTTTAAATGACTTTTTTTCCTTTGAAATGTCATTTTGCTGTCAGACTGTTCTAAACACGGGAAACATGCGCCACTTTACAGGCATACTATAGACACCCCCCAGGTATGAAATTTAAAGGAATATTACACTTTTATTGTTTCACTTTAATCATTATTAAAATCACTGCTCCCGAAAAAACAGCCGTTTTTAAAACTTTTTTTGCATTGATCCATGTCCCCTGGGGCAGGACCCAGGTCCCCAAACACTTTTTATGACAATACCATGCATATAAGCCTTTAAAATGAGCACTTTTGATTTCTCCCATAGACTTTTAAAGGGTGTTCCTCAGCTTTCGAATTTGCCACGAACACCCCAAATTGTTCGCTGTTCGGCGAACTGGCGAACAGCCGATGTTCAACTCGAACATGAGTTCGACTCGAACTCGAAGCTCATCCCTAGTGGTTGATATCTTCTGTGGTATCAGAAACAATCATCTGCCATTCCCGCATGAGACGGAGGCCTTCTTTCATGTAGGAAATCGGATGGGTAGTGCCATCTTTTGTAACCAGCAGCTTCACTGGGTATATCCAGCGATAGGTGATATGGTGATTGTTCAGGGGCTTTGTAATGATAGCCAGTTATCTGCGTTGTTGCATGGTGAAGGCCGACAAGTCTGCAAAATATAAAAAATTCTGCAGATCTGATGGTAGTGAATCTCTGTGTCTAGTTGCTGCCATGAACTGATCCTTAATGTGGTAAAAATGGATTCTGACAATAGTGTCTCTGGGCAGGTGCAGGGCCATTTTTAAGGCAGGGAAAAAGGGGCAGCTGCCCAGGGCCCTTTAATTGTTGTGGGGCCCAAAGCAGCTGCCCCATACTTGCCAACTATCCTGGTTTAAATTCTCTCATCCCTTGAGGTTTTAGTCCCGTGCTGTGTCCCAATATCTCAGTGTGAAGTGCTGCTACTAATGCTGCCCTTTTTTTGTGTACAGGTTGTGTACAGATAACTCACCTGCAGACCCTGTGTTTACATGGAAATTACCGGCATTCATATGTAATTAGCGGCGGCATTCATATGTAAAAAGGGGCGGCCGGCGGCATTGATATGTACATCATGTCCTCCTGGTCATATCCACAGTAATCTCTAGCAGCCAATCAACAAGCAGAAATCATGTGCTGTAACCTCTAGCAACTAATCAGTGAGCCGTAATGTGTGCTGTAACCTCTAGCAACCAGTCAGTGAGCTGTAATACACTGTAACCTTTGGCAACCAATCGCAATAGCTGCCTGATCTGATCCAGTAAACTGATTTTGAGTCTAGCTGCTATTTATTGTATGTCTCAGAGCAGGTGGAGAGCGAAACTGCATGGGGGGCCCAAGAAAAGTTTTGCCCAGGGTCCAATCAATATTAAAGAAGGCCCTGGGCAGGTGTGCTGCAATATGTTTGGGCTTTGGTAACCGGTGGATGCAGTCCACAATGAGATTTTCTTGGGATGCGTCTGGAAGATGACCTTGATCAAGAGCACCTAAGTTGGCTATTCAGAACTTCCTCAGCACTGCCATTCATCCCACCCCCCACCAGCACTGCCACACATCCCAACTCCCTGCCAGCACTGCCACTCATCCCATTCCCCCCACCAAGGAGTAAGAGAAGGAATAAAAATAGAGAATACATGGAAGGGAGAGGAAAAGAGGTGGAGGAACAAAGGAAAAGGGAGAGAAAGAATAAGAGAAAGAACAAGAAAGACAGCTAGAGAGAGGGATGGGGAACAAAAAAAAAAAAGTAATTGGGATAGAGAGATATAAAAGGGAAAGAAAGGAAAACAAAGGAAAAGAGTGGTACATCCTAAAATGTACCATAAGGGGTTTTAATACTGTACAAGTGAAAGGGACCCAGGGAGTGCTAAATATCCTAATGGGTTTGGGGCGCATATTACTTGTCTTGCCTTCAGTGCTGACACCCCACGCTACAAAAATAATTTTACTGTTAGGGGTCCCCACAACTTGGAAAATTTTATCAAGGGGTCACGGCACTAGGGACGTTGAGAGCCATTGCGCTAAATCATTAAATGTGGATGCGAACTCCCCCATTTTTGTCTCCACGTGTGAAACTCTCTTATTCACTGTGGAGATTTCTGATTTAAATTGCCTGGTCAATGCTTGGATGTCTGCATTTAACCACTTCAGCCCCGGAAGGATTTACCCCCTTCCTGACCAGAGCACTTTTTACAATTTGGCACTGCTAATTGCGCAGTCATGCAATGCTGTACCCAAACAAAATTTGCAACCTTTTCTTCCCAAAAATAGAGCTTTCTTTTGATGGTATTTGATCACCTCTGTGTTTTTTATTTTTTGCGCTATAAATTGAAAAAGACCAAAAATTTTGAAAAAAAATGATATTTTCTACTTTTTGTTATAAAAAAATCCAATAAACTCAATTTTAGTCATACATTTAGGCCAAAATGTATTTGGCCACATGTCTTTGGTAAAAAAATGTCAATAAGCGTATATTTATTGGTTTGCGCAAAAGTTATAGCGTCTACAAACTAGGGTACATTTTCTGGAATTTACACAGCTTTTAGTTTATGACTGCCTATGTCATTTCTTGAGGTGCTAAAATGGCAGGGCGGTACAAAACCCCCCCAAATGACCCCATTTTGGAAAGTAGACACCCCAAGGAAATTGCTGAGAGGCATGTTGAGCCCATTAAATATTAATTTTTTTGTCCCAAGTGATTGAATAATGACAAAAAAAAAATTACAAAAAGTTGTCACTAAATGATATATTACTCACACAGGCCATGGGCATATGTGTAATTGCACCCCAAAATATATTCAGCTGCTTCTCCTGAGTACAGGAATACCACATGTGTGGGACTTTTTGGGAGCCTAGCCGCGTACGGGGCCCCGAAAACCAATCCCCGCCTTCAGGATTTCTAAGAGTGTAAATTTTTTATTTCACTCTTCACTGCCTATCACAGTTTCGGAGGCCATGGAATGCCCAGGTGGCACAACCCCCCCCCCCCAAATGACCCCATTTTGGAAAGTAGACACCCAAAGCTATTTGCTGAGAGGCGTGGTGAGTATTTTGCAGCTCTCATTTGTTTTTGAAAATGAAGAAAGACAAGAAAAAAACATTTTTTTTCTTTTTTCAATTTTCAAAACTTTGTGACAAAAAATGAGGTCTGCAAAAAACTCACTATACCTCTCAGCAAATAGCTTAGGGTGTCTACTTTCCAAAATGAGGTCACTTGGGGAGGGGTTGTGCCACCTAGGTATTCCATGGCCTCCGAAACTGTGATAGGCAGTGAAGAGTGAAATCAAAAATTTACGCCCTTAGAAAGCCTGAAGGCGGTGCTTGGTTTTCGGGGTCCCGTACGCGGCTAGGCTCCCAAAAAGTCTCACATGTGGTATCCCCGAACTCAGGAGAAGCAGCAGAATGTATTTTGGGGTGTAATTTCACATATTCCATGGCATATTTAAGCAATATATCATTTAGTGACAACTTTGTGCAAAAAAAAAAAAAAATTGTCTCTTACCCGCAACTTGTGTCACAATATGAAATATTCCATGGACTCGACATGCCTCTCAGCAAATAGCTTGGGGTGTCTACTTTCCAAAATGGGGTCATTTGGGGGGGGTTTGAACTGTCCTGGCATTTTATGCACAACATTTAGAAGCTTATGTCACACATCACCTACTCTTCTAACCACTTGAAGACAAAGCCCTTTCTGACACTTTTTGTTTACATGGAAAAATTATTTTTTTTGCAAGAAAATTACTTTGAACCCCCAAACATTATATATTTTTTTAAAGCAAATGCCCTACAGATTAAAATGGTGGGTGTTTCATTTTGTTTTTCACACAGTATTTGCGCAGCGATTTTTCAAACGCATTTTTTGGGGAAAAAACAAACTTTTTTAAATTTTAATGCACTAAAACACACTATATTGCCCAAATGTTTGATGATATAAAAAAGATGATCTTAGGCCGAGTACATGGATACCACACATGACATGCTTTAAAATTGCGAACAAACGTGCAGTGGGAACAAAATAAATACATTTTTAAAAGCCTTTAAAAGCCTTTACAGGTTACCACGTTAGATTTACAGAGGAGGTCTACTGCTAAAATTACTGCCCTCGATCTGACCTTCGCGGTGATACCTCACTTGCATGGTTCAATTGCTGTTTACATTTGCCGCCAGACCGACGCTTGCGTTCACCTTAGCGCGAGAGCAGGGGGGGACAGGGGTGTTTTGTTTTTTGTTTTTCTTTATTATTTTTTGCTTTTTTATCTTATTTTTAAACTGTTCCTTTCTTTTTTTTTTTTTATCATTTTTATTGTTATCTCAGGGAATGTAAATATCCCCTATGATAGCAATAGGTAGTGACAGGTACTCTTTTTTAAAAAAATTGGGGTCTATTAGACCCTAGATCTCTCCTCTGCCCTCAAAGAATCTGACCACACCAAGATCGGTGTGATAAAATGCTTTCCCAATTTCCCAATGGCGCTGTTTACATCCTTCAAAATCTAAGTCATAAAATGCTTGTAGCTTCTGTTTTTTTAGGCCATAGAGATGTTTGGAGCCACTCTGGTCTCTGATCAGCTCTATGGTCAGCTGAATGAATCACCGGCTGCCTTCTCAGGTTCCCTGTTGAGACAGGAGAGCCAGAGAAAAACACGGAAGACGGTGGGGGGGTCATTCCCTCCCACTTCTTGTAAAAGCAGTCTAGAGGCTAATTAGCTGCTAGGATTGCTTTTACATGAAAGCCGACCACTGGCTGAAAAGAATGATACCAAGATGATACCTAAACCTGCAGGCATCATTCTGGTATAACCACTCAAAGTCATGAATGGCTTACCTGAAGACAAAAAAATGCTTAACAATAAAACACAGTAAACGGTAAAGTATAAAAAATTGCATACCTGAAAAGCAAACATGATAAAACATAATAACAATAAAACATTGCAGAATAGAATACAGTAAAAAAGAGCAGAACAATAGAGAGAGAAAAGAGAGAGAGAACAATAAAACAACAACTATTTTTTTTTTTATATATTTTTTTGTGTTTTTTTTTTTTTTACACTTTTTTTGTAACTGTAACTTTTATAACTGTAACCGGTTCCAGGTTCGGGTCTCTCAAAATGCAATGGCATCTTGGGAGACCCTGTGAAAGTGTGCCTAGTCTGTGCAATGCTGTACCCTACACTAATACTCAACTAGTGAATGGTAGCGTTCAAAACATTCACCAATGCAAAGACCAGGATTGTCAGGACAGGAGGGACAATAATAGCGGGTGTCACGTCTATATCCGCGCTTACTGCAGACACAACATCTTTTTTGGGAGGGTTCGCTGGGTAGGGGTACTCGGGAGGACATAAAGAAAATGCCTCTCATGCAGCCGACTGCATTTGGTTGGGGATGTGAATGGGGGAAGTACGGGCGCTGCAGAAGTGGTGGGTTCCCAATTAGGATTGGCGAATGCAGCAGGAAGGGCATTATGGGCACGACGGGCCTGTGTCTGTCTTCTTCTTGGTGGCAGCGGGACACTACTTGTGCTTGCCACCTCACCAGCTTGGACTGCATTTATGGGACTCGCCACGTCACCAAGTGTTACTGCAGTGCTGGTTTGACTACGACCGGGGTGTACTAGGCTGCTGGTGCTTGCCAGTTCACCAAAACGCTACCAAAAAAACTGTTAGCGATCGCAGGGATCAGGCCTGACTCTGCGAACGCTGCAGTTATGTGTTTAGTGTTTTGTAAGTGACAGTGATCGATTGATACTACACTTGGGTGGGCTGGGACGGGCCAGGCGGAGGGGCAAAACGCAGGTGCTAGCAGGTATCTGGGCTGATCCCACTAACACTGCGTTTTTGGGAACCCTAAACTGCTGGGGACGCTAGTATAGATCTGATCGGATCGGATCAGATATTGATCCGTTCAGATACTATACCACTAAGGGAGGTGTACGGTGCGTGCATGGGTGTTAGCGCTACTGGCGCTAACCTGATGCTGCTTGGGGCTGGTGCTTGCCAGTTCACCAAAATGCTACCAAAAAAACTGTTAGCGATCGCAGGGATCAGGCCTGACTCTGCAAACACTGCAGTTATGCGTTTAGTGTTTTGTAAGTGACAGTGATCGATCGATACTGCACTTGGGTGGGCTGGGCTGGGCGGAGGGGCAAAACGCAGGTGCTAGCAGGTATCTGGGCTGATCCCGCTAACACTGCGTTTTTGGGAACCCTAAACTGCTGGGGACGCTAGTATAGATCTGATCGGATCAGATATTGATCCGTTCAGATACTATACCACTAAGGGAGGTGTATGCTGCGTGTGTGGGTGTTAGCGGTACTGGCGCTAACCTGATGCTGCCTGGGGCGACGCATATCACTGCTGGACGATTAGGGGGCTAAACCTTTATTAGGTAATAAACGACGGGTGCCCTGACACTATAAAAAATAAACGAACTAACCAGCGTCACCCGTAACGGTTATACGGTGATCACTGGTGAAAGGGTTAACTAGGGGGCAATCAAGGGGTTAAAACATTTATTAGGTAGTATATGGGGGTCCCTGACGCTATAAAATGCTGACGGCGAACCTATATATTTACCTCCCTAACTAGCGTCACCAGTGACACTAATACAGCGATCAGAAAATTGATCGCTTAGTGACACTGGCGACGAGGGATGATCAAGGGTTTAAAACTTTATTAGGGGGGGTTAGGGGGGTACCCTAGACCTAAAGGGGGCTAACACTAACTGCCCTACCACACTAACTGTCACAAACTGAAACCAATGCTGTAAAGAGAAAAAGAAAAAAAAACTGCTTGGTGTAAGTGTGACGGGGGGAGGGGTGATTAGGGGGTGATCGGGGGGGATCGGGGGGTAAAGGGGGGTGTAAAGTATGCCTGCCATGTTCCACTGTGTGTGTTGTGCACTCACTCGCATGTCTTCTCTCCTCTCAGCCGGAACGGAAAATACCGAGCCAAGGAGAGATGACATCATTTCCTCTGACTCTGTGTACTATACAGAGGCAGGGGAATGATCTCATTGGCTGGGAGCGATCGCGAGGGGGGGCAACGATGGATGGCCTCCCCCCATCTCTGAACGCTCCCAGTCAGAAGCCGACCACCTCATACACCGAGGGGGGGGTCCGATCAGACCTGGGCTGATCCCGCTAACACTGCATTTTTGGGAACCCTAAACTGCTGGGGACGCTAGTATAGATCTGATCAGATCAGATATTGATCCGTTCAGATACTATACCACTAAGGGAGGTGTATGCTGCGTGTGTGGGTGTTAGCGGTACTGGCGCTAACCTGATGCTGCCTGGGGCAACGCATATCACTGCCGGGCGATTAGGGGGCTAAACCTTTATTAGGTAATAAACGACGGGTGCCCTGACACTATAAAAAATAAACGAACTAACCAGCGTCACCCGTAACGGTTATACGGTGATCACTGGCGAAAGGGTTAACTAGGGGGCAATCAAGGGGTTAAAACATTTATTAGGTAGTATATGGGGGTCCCTGACGCTATAAAACGCTGACGGCGAACCTATATATTTACCTCCCTAACTAGCGTCACCAGTGACACTAATACAGCGATCAGAAAATTGATCGCTTAGTGACACTGGCGATGAGGGATGATCAAGGGTTTAAAACTTTATTAGGGGGGGTTAGGGGGGTACCCTAGACCTAAAGGGGGCTAACACTAACTGCCCTACCACACTAACTGTCACAAACTGAAACCAATGCTGTAAAGAGAAAAAGAAAAAAAAAAACTGCTTGGTGTAAGTGTGACGGGGGGAGGGGTGATTAGGGGGTGATCGGGGGGGATCGGGGGGTAAAGGGGGGTGTAAAGTATGCCTGCCATGTTCCACTTTGTGTGTTGTGCACTCACTCGGATGTCTTCTCTCCTCTCAGCCGGAACGGAAAATACCGAGCCAAGGAGAGATGACATCATTTCCTCTGACTCTGTGTACTATACAGAGGCAGGGGAATGATCTCATTGGCTGGGAGCGATCGCGAGGGGGGGCACTGATGGATGGCCTCCACCCATCTCTGAACGCTCCCAGTCAGAAGCCGACCACCTCATACACCGAGGGGGGGGTCCGATCAGACCCCCCGCCCGCGGGAAGGCAATCACGTACCAGGTACGTGATTTTGCCTGCCCGTGCCATTCTGCCACAGTATATCTGCATTAGGCAGTCGGCAACTGGTTAATGTGGATCTTAACAATCATCCATCAAACTTTCACTTTTTAATACTTGTTTGCAAATCCTTTTTAGCCAATTACAGCCTGAAGTCTGGAACACATAGACATCACCAGACGCTGGTTTCATCCCTGGTGATGCTCTGCCAGGCCTCTACTGCAAAAGTCTTCAGTTCCTGCTTGTTCTTGGTGCATTTTCTCTTCAGTTTTGTCTTCAGCAAGTGAAATGCATGCTCAATCGGATTCAGGTCAGGTGATTGACTTGGCCATTGCATAACATTCCACTTCTTTCTCTTAAACTCTTTGGTTGCTTTTGCAGTATGCTTCTGACCATTGTCTATCTGCACTGTGAAGCACCGTCCAATGAGTTCTGAAGCATTTTGCTAAATATGAGCAGATAATATTGCCCGAAACACTTCAGAATTCATCCTGTTGCTTTTGTCAGCAGTCACATCATCAATAAATACAAGAGAACCAGTTCCATTGGCAGTCATACATGCCCACGCCATGACACTACCACCACCATACTTCACTGATGAGGTGGTATGCTTTGGATCATGAGCAGTTCCTTTCCTTCTCCATACTCTTCTCTTCCCATCACTCTGGTACAAGTTGATCTTGGTCTCATCTGTCCATAGGATGTTGTTCCAGAACTGTGAAGGCTTTTTTAGATGTTGTTTGGCAAACTCTAATCTGGCCTTCCTGTTTTTGAGACTCACCAATGGTTTACATCTTGTGGTGAACCCTCTGTTATCACTCTGATGAAGTCTTCTCTTGATTGTTGACTTTGACACACATACACCTACCTCCTGGAGACTGTTTTTGATCTAGCCAACTGTTGAGAAGGGTGTTTTCTTCACCAGGGAAATAATTCTTCGGTCATCCACCACAGTTGTTTTCCGTGGTCTTCGGGGTCTTTTGGTGTTGCTGAGATCACCGGTGCATTCTTTCTTTTTAAGGATGTTCCAAACAGTAGATTTGGCCACACCTAATGTTTTTGCTATCTCTCTGATGGTTTTTTTATGTTTTTTTATAGCCTAATGATGGCTTGCTTCACTGATAGTGACAACTCTTTGGATCTCATATTGAGAGTTGACAGCAATAGATTCCAAATGCAAATAGCACATTTGAAATTGACTCTGGACCTTTTATCTGCTCCTTGTAAATGGGATAATGAGGGAATAACACACACCTGGCCATGGAACAGCTGAGCAGCCAATTGTTCCATTACTGTTGGTCCCTTAAAAAGTGGGAGGCACATATACAAACTGTTGTAATTCCTACACCATTCACCTGATTTGGATGTAAATACCCTCAAATTAAAGCTGAAATTCTGCAGTTAAAGCACATCTTGTTTGTTTCATTTCAAATCCATTGTGGTGGTGTATAGAGCTAAAAAGATTAGAATTGTGTTGATGTCCCGATATTTATGGACCTGACTGTAAGTCGGATCATTGGGCGGGTAATTGGATTCCAAGATAGGTAATCAAATCTTGTTTCCATCTGAATGGGAAGTTTGATTGACATTGTGCTAGAATCTCTTTTTTTAAGGAGATATTCAGCACTTTCACCACTTTTCACCAATTTTGAAAAGTTTATCTGTAGGTTGGACAAGGTGTCAAACGGGGCCAGATCTTTGAGTAGGTTGGGTATCGTAATATGTGGTTCTTTTAGAAATAGGAGAATGTCATCTGCAAAGGCCGCTAGCTTGTATGTAGTTTTGGAGATCCAAATTCCGTTGATATCTGGGTTTTCCCTGATGCGTATGAGTAAAGGTTCTAGTGTGATGATGAATATTAATGGGGAGAGAGAATATTAACGGGGAGAGAGGGCAACCTTGGCAGGTTCCGTTTGAAATGGAGAAGGCATTCGACAGGTGGCCATTGACTCGTACTTTGGCTGTCGGACCTGAGTAGGGTGCTAAAATGAATTGTAGCATATGGTCACGTATGCCAATCATCTTAAGGATCTCTGATATGTAGTCCCATGCCACTCTGTTGAATGCCTTCTCCACATCCAAAGCTAGGAAAAATCTGTGTTGGTATGTTGAGGTTAGCCATTTGTGTATATTGATTGTTTTTATGGTGCTGTCTCTTGCTTCTCTATCCGGTATAAAGCCTACTTGATCAAGTGAAATTAGGTTGGGTAAAAGGGGCAGGAGCCGGTTGGCTAAAATTTTTGCGTACATTTTAAAGTCTACGTTTAGTAGTGCCTATAATTGGTGACCACAGAGGGGTCCTTATTTGGTTTTCGGGATTACAGTAATGTGTACTGTTAGGAGGTCTTGGGATGGTAGATTGTAGGGATGAGCTTCGAGTTTGAGTCGAACTCATGTTCGACTCGAACATTGGCTGTTCGCAAGTTCGCTGAACAGCGAACAATTTATGGTGTTTGCGGCAAATTCGAATGCCGCGAACACCCTTTAAAAGTCTATGGGAGAAATCAAAAGTGCTAATTTTAAAGGCTTATATGCAAGTTATTGTCATAAAAAGTGTTTGGGGACCTGGGACCTGCCCCAGGGGACATGTATCAATGCAAAAAAAGTTTTAAAAATGGCAGTTTTTTCAAGAGCAGTGATTTTAATAATGCTTAAAGTCAAACAATAAAAGTGTAATATCCCTTTAAATTTCGTAGCTGGGGGTGTCTATAGTATGCCTGTAAAGAGGTGCATGTTTCCCGTGTTTAGAA